>NW_024543063.1:11802500-12532500 GCF_018167655.1 Microtus oregoni | reverse complement strand
TGATGCAGCACTGGTAAGTACTGCCAGAAGCACCTTGGATTCACTACACATTTGATTCTGAGTTAATTTTTCATCATTGCACTTTTACTACTGCCACATTTCTTATGGACCCCACATTCAGTTCTGCAAACCCTTGGGGCGGGGGCATGACGCACATTTGAGAAACGGAGTCTATAGGTGTATTCTTTGAAACGCGTTGCGGTGTGCGTTTGTGTTTTATTTTGTTAGTCATCTTGAAAATTAAGTGCACCTTAGATCATTTTGGATGGTCATCTAATCTAGCTGTAGAAGAAAATTTTCCATTTCCAGAGACATCAAAGCCACACCACACCCCCAAATCCCATGGTCAGTATTTTGAGATAGTGGGAAAGGGCCGAGTGAAGCCTGGGTGACACAGAGCCAGGTGGCAAAGGTGAGGCTTTCGTTTCCCACATGATTTAAGGGGTTTTCCAGTGGGAATTTTGACTATAACCAATTTCTGTATTGCAAACTGGCTTCAAAACTAACCACTGTGACTGGGTGGTGGTGGTGCATGTCTTTAATCCCAGCATTCAGGAGGCAGAGGCAGGCAGATCTCGGTGAGTTCGAGACCAGCCTGGTCTACAGAGTGAGTCCCGGGACAGCCAGTACTACACAGTAAAACCTTGTCTTGAAAAGCAAAGCAAAAAACAAAAACAAAAACCACAGTGTAAGGCAAGACTCTAGTGTCAGTTAGGCAGTAACTGAAGGACAAAATATCAATCAGGACATCAACCACTGTGCATGAAACTCACAACTTTACACCATAACAGGTAAGTCACAATCACAAATATTGATTTATTTTCCAGCATGACCTCAGCCTAACACCAGCCAACATACTAAATTAGCATTGTCTCTACTTTTGCAGCAATGGGAGCGTTGGTTGCTTTTATTTACATTTTTGGTGGATTTGACAGTGGTGTGAATAGAGACTACAGTGCATTAAGAGTCACGCTGACTTTACTGCATTTTTGGTGGATTTGACAGTGGTGTGAATAGAGACTACAGCGCATTAAGAGTCACACTGACTTTAGTGCACACACAGTTCTCTGCTCTTACAGAAGCAAATTGGCTGACTTATGGGAAAAGAAGGTTTAATATTTTCCTGCAATCTTTCCTCAGCATCAAATGAGTGTTTTGTTGGGTATTTTTCCCCTTCTGTTTATGGGATTTTTTTGTTTGGGGTTTTTTTATTGCATTGTTCTAGAGTGTTTGGTTTTTTAAATGGCTGTTTGAGTTGTTGACTTGAGTTTTCTTTAAAACTTGTGAAGTGAATTTGGCTCTGGGATGAAGACTTTAGCACATTTGTGCAAATTTAGGGTGTGTACAATTTTAAGGCTAACAATAGGAGTCAGAACTTACTTTATTTACAGGCTTACTTTTATCTTAATTACAATGTGCATGAATGGGGGTTTGGGCATGTGTTTGTGGTGCCTGAAGAGGCCAGAAGAGGTCACTGGGTCCCCTGGAGCTGTAGCCACCACATATGAGTGCTGGCAACCCAGCTTAGAGCCTCTGTCAGAGCAGGTCAGGCTGGTAACTGCTGAGCCATCTCTCCAGTCCCCAGAATTTATGTTTAAGACTTCAACATCTGTTGCCTTGTAACATTTTCCAATGACAATAACAAAGGTAGCTTGAGGAAGGCCATCTTCTCCCAGTTCGCACAAATTTGCCCTGTGTGTTGACCCTTCTACCCCCCTCCTCCACTGAACTGTGATGAAAGCCAGACCCCGCCAGGCTCTGTGGTTTTATTTGGCCTTTTCATAGCTCAAGCTCATCACATTAAACCTGTTTCAAGCAGTTAACCCTCCGTCTCTCCCTTCTCACTCCATTTCCCTACCCGCTTCTCTCTCCCCACTGGAGCAGGGCCTCTCCACCCTCCTGTCTTCTAAGTCACAACGGATCACTTTTCCTGGTTAATCTCATTTTCCAAAATTAACACAGCTTCTGAGCTGCTCGTTGTAAAAACACGCCAGATCCCGTGATCTGAGAAGACAGGAGGGCTCTGGGCCCAAACTGTATTTATGGGGCTCTGCTCTGCCCCTATCTGCCTGGATCTGCTCCAGGGCCTTCTAAACGTCAATTCGTAAAACCGTGAATGCATATACTGCTCACATAGGGATACAAATCACTGTGAGTCACAGTCAGCCTCAGGGTCAATCTCAACTCCAGTTAAGTTGCTGGCTACAGCGAGCCTCGCTATAAAACTTGAACTTAGAAGCAGCACGTGGTTTGACCCGCAAGATAGTCGTCTTTTCTACAAGAAATGCCATATAAAACCGACAACTCCACTGTGCAAATGGACACAGAGCTATCTGAAGGGAGCCCCTGCCTCTGCCAGATGAGGATGGGAGAGGGTGAGGCAGGTGAGCTGACCCCGGCAGCACCGTGTCATTCTTGAGAAAGTCCCCAGCCGCAATGGCAAAGTGTTCCGAGCAGACGGCTGTGACCTTCTCTGTCTTGACTGTGTGAGACGGGCAAGTTAACACTTTAAAGAATATGAAGGGGGGAAAGTGCCATGCACTTTGATGGCGATCACCTTCTAATTACTCATTGGAGAAGTTCTAGGGCTTGTGTTGATGCACACAAAGCCACCACAGTCCACGCTGGAGGGACCTTGTCTCCAGGGTAAAACATGAAGAGCCAGTTGCTCGCTAGTGGGACATGGATGATTCTGTAGCTCAGGTAGGTGTGGTACTAACACCAAAAGCAGTGGGCAGGCTTGTCAGCATATAAATGTACCCACAGGGTGTGGGTACACAAGGATGTCCCTTGTGCAAGGCTTTGCTTCTCCCAGGCATCTAACCCCATTGTTAATACTCTTTCATTAGCCTCTGCTGCTTCTTCCCCTGCCTGAAAAGAGGGAGGCATGTTTTCAATGATGTATCAGTTCTGCCACCTAGCCTTCAGGGATGTCATTACACCAAAGCAGCCTTGAGAAACTCCATTGCCCTGAACTCCTCAATCCTGCTGAACTTCTCCACCGGAGAGGGACTTGAGGACTTGGTGCCTGTTTACCTTAGAGGGGCATCCAGATGTGACTGTGGCATTAGTGTGCCTAACATGCTCTCGTCTGTGTGTGTGTCAGTGACCAGATCTTGAAAGTGGAACCAGCGATGTAAACAAGCCTCTCCTGCTTCTCCCAACCCTGTTAGCAGACATCATCCTTGCTTTGAAATCACGCCAAGACCTTCCAGAAACAGCCAGCTTATGGAGGTCTGGTAAGCTTGATGAACTAAAAAGTGCCCTCTGCCCTTTGAAAGTTGTCCAGGTAAACAACACAAATCTTTCATTCACTCGTAGTTCTTGAAGCTCGGTTCTAATCATCACTTGATTCTTGAGAGAGTGATCCTAGAGGAGGTGGAACACAGTGGATGATATTTAACTTCTGACATCTCCGAGAAGATCACAGAGGCTTTCCAGAGCTCAGCTATACACAATCAAGGAAGGTCATGGCAGCAAAATTAAGCCACTGTCTCTGGGAGTAAAACTAGATTTGAACCTGACCAGAACGAGCTAGCCATCTCAAAGACACTTGTTGGTATTAACTCCCCCCCAATTCCACCCACCCCACTCCCATCTTCTAAAGGTAATGTAAAGGGCCTGGAGCCTCTGGAATAGAAGGCAGAGAGAATGGAATCGTAGGAGGCCCATATGCCCAATCCCAACCACAAATGTCACATATGGACTTTAAGCACAAAAGTTGTCTCAACAGTCCCCTCTCTTTGGACAAAATCCCTGCAGACAATCCCAGGATGCTGAGGGAGCTTCATTCTCCTCTCTCCTCTCAAGAACCCAGCCGATGCCCTTGAACAGCAGTGCCTGTCTCTGAATTCCTTCTGCCCTTTGAGAAGTGGAGATCAAACACTGTTGCTTAACACGGTCTTTTATTGCTTTATCCCCATGAGCCCACCAGTCTTTCCCCATGACCTCACTGTCACTGCCCAAGGACCCGCTCCCCACCCTGTCTCTTCTTTCTTCTCTCTACCCACCTGTCTTCTCTATGAACCATCACCTCCTCTTTTCCTGGCCTTCATGCGATGTATTTTCCAGCCACAAGAAGTGAGCTGGAGAAAAGGAAAAGTTGGTCATTGGAGGTCATCTTTTGAGAGTACGGGATGACAGGAACTGGGTAATTTATGGTCCCTCAAAAAAAAAACACCCTAGTTTTCTAACTTATCTCAAACGTAACCTCAAGCTGATCTGAACCCATCCCCATACCATGCCTTCCGTGTGCCTACCACTCTTCTTGCCTGAACTTGATTCAAATGAGAAAATAACAGTTGATCTCTTTTGCTTCTGAAATATCTCAACCCAATTTTTCAACATTACTTTGCTCCCTGCTTTACCAACCCCTCCTACAGTAGAGATAAGCAGTTGGAACAGACTTCCTACAATTTTTTTTTTTTTTTTTTTTTTTTTGGCCCACAGCTCTTCCTCCCTCTCTTAACCAACACCTAAAACTTCTTTGGCAATGGGTGTAAAAGCACAAACTTTAGACTTCAGGCTTGTTTTAAAACGTGCCTTTCAGAAAACAAAGAGCTGAGAACGTGAATCAGGATCGGGGAGTGTGAACGGCACTGGGCGAGATGTTCCCAAACGGAGCTAGCAAGGGAAATATTTTCTTAAAAACAGTCCTCCAAGAAGAATTCTTATCATAGATAAGGGTGCAGTCTAGTGGCAAAATTCATGAAATGCAGCCCCTTTTCTAAAAGAAGAATGGAGCGCTTAGCAAGAAAGGGACTTGGAGAATGTGGAGAGCCCCTCCCTGAGGACTCCCCAGAGATGGTCACCTGACCGGTCCTTCTTGGTCTGTGGTGGGCAGTCTGGAGCCCACCTATCAGGTCAAACTTACTTTTAAAAGAAGTTAAGACTATCATATCCCTTCTTTCAGAGATTAGGTTTTCTTTCGTTTTCCTAAGAAAAGAATGGTCCCTAGTGCCAACGGAGCTGTGAGGTCCTGGGTCGGGGTTTCTCCTGATCAGGTCCCAGGGTCCTGCCACTGTGTACCCCTGAGCTCTATTCTTCTGCACCCATTAACCTTAAGACAAGGTTTCCTGCAGTGTGGCACCCCATCACTCCAGGAACAAACCCACAAAAGTACCCCCTCGATTACCCCAAGATTATCGCTAGTCTACCTTCCTTCCACTTAGAAGAACATTTAAGGTGTCCATGGGAAGGACACTTTAGACACCAGATGATGCTGACAGACCACAGCATTTCTTTCTGTCTCAGTCACTGCTCCCAACAAAGCCGGGTGGGTACCCCTTCTTGACAGTGCATGTAACACACACGCACACGGGCGCATACACCACACACACACACACAGAGATAAGCTTCCCTGGCCAGCTACATAGATGAAGGAAAATGTCCACTGAATGTAACTAAAATCAGTACTCCACCAAAGTTCTTACCTTAATCCATTTTTCAGACTTTTGATGAGGGAAGGATCTACCCCCACCACTCCTTCTCCCTCTTTTTAAATTCATCTCAACGCCCCTCACCGGCTAGTGTTCACTACCTGTCCCCCAAACAACACACAAACCTTCAGTGATCACTTAGCCGCTTTTTTTTCCTACAGGTTGGAAAGGACTTGTTGGGAGGGTACATATGGCTAATAAGAAAATGTGCGTCCTAAAAGCCAGTGTCCAGGCTAGTTGTGGGTGAACCCAGCCACTCCATTGTATTCAGCCAGCTCACGAAGATTACTATTGCCTGTTCCTCCCTCCACCTTCTCCCTGCTCTCTGAAGCTCTAGTCTGTGCCCCAAGCCCTGTTCGTGCATTCCGTGGGGCGGAGGGCACTGTTCAGGGAGCGAAGGGGAGCCTCCGTGTGTCTAGAAGGCTTCTCCCCACCCCCACCCCGTGTGAGTTTTGCTGCAAAGCTCCTTGGCATCCTTGCATGGGTTGGGTGTTGGGGAGCTCAGATTGCAGCTACAACTGGCTGGCAGCCAGGGGCCGTCTATTTAAAAGCGCCTGCTCGACCAGAGCCCGCAGTCTCTTTGGAAACTTCTGCCGGGGGGTAAAAAGAGCTAGCAAAGAGCTGCAAAGCTGTTTGGGCTTTTTCCCTTTTTTTGTTCCTTTTCGTTATTCCCCCCTCCTCGGTCTGCACCCTTCTCCGGGCTTCAAGCAGAACCTGCGGGTTCCGAAGAGGTGGTGGCAGAGTGGGAGACCAGAGGTGTTAGGGTCCAGGTTTGGTGAGGTTTGGGTTTTTGTTCGTTTTTTTTTTTCCTCTCTCTTGATTTCAACATTTTCCCCATCTTCTTGGCAGCCGCCGACGCCTCTTACCTGTTCTGCGGCAGCGGCGCAGCTGGCAGCGGAGGCTTGGTGAGGAGTGGGGGTGCGTTTTAGATTTTAAGCAACAAGGAAAAAAATAAGCCAAATCCATTTTTTTCTTCATCACTCCCATTTCCACAGCCTCCAAGCTCATATTTTCTGTTGCTTTGGGGTGAGCAATTCTGTGCGCCCCCCCCCCCCCGCTCGCCCCTGTATTTCTGACCTGATCCCACCTAGGGATTTCCTAGGTCTCCGCTCACTCTGCGTGCACCTGGCGCGCCTCTTTTTTTTTTCACCCCCAACCTGTTGCAAGTCTTTAATCCTTGCAATTGTGACTTGCGTGCAGGCACCTGAATCCTCCTTGCCTCGTATTTTGCAAGTGTTTGGGGGAGGGCACCTGCTCTACCTGCAAGAGATTTGAAAAAAAAAAAATCTCCAGGCGCCCTCTTGGCCCCTTTCTCTACGCACTCTCGCTCTCCTGCCCCGCCCCGAGGTAAAGCGAGACTCGGAGAAAATGGTGCTCAGCGCGGTCCTCCTGCTGCTGGCCGCCTATGCCGGGCCAGCTCAAGGCCTGGGCTCTTTCGTGCACTGTGAGCCCTGCGACGAGAAAGCTCTGTCCATGTGTCCCCCCAGTCCTCTGGGCTGCGAGCTGGTCAAGGAGCCCGGCTGCGGCTGCTGCATGACTTGCGCCCTGGCGGAGGGGCAGTCGTGTGGCGTCTACACTGAGCGCTGTGCCCAAGATTTGCGCTGCCTCCCCCGGCAGGATGAGGAGAAGCCGCTGCACGCCCTGCTGCATGGCCGCGGGGTTTGCCTCAGCGAAAAGAGCTATAGCGAGCAAACCAAGATAGGTGAGCGATCCCGGGGTGCCAGTTGCAAGGCACACGGGTGGAGAGTGGGTGGGGGGATTTTGGACGGGTGGGGAGCCGGGACGGGTTGGGACCCGCGCACTTTGCGCAGCAAGTGGTTTAAACCATGGGTAACTCCTGGGAATAGATGGGGTAGGTCTTTGCACCTCGGACTTGGAGCGCTGGCAGATTCTGCTATCCTTGGCGTCTGTCTAACCCAACCTCTTACAGTTTGCGCTCGATCTCAGCCTCCACCCCAGCCCGACCCTCCCCCACTCCTAACTCGTGGCAATCCAGACTCCGAGCTCCTATTGAATCTCAAAGTCCAAATCCCGTGCGTCCACTCTGGAAAAGAACAGGTTAAATGACCAACCGTCTCCACCCCACCCCCATACTTTTCTCCCTAAACTTTAAAAAATCTTTTTGTTAAAAGGTCTTTTTTAATTGGGGCCTAAAGATGAATTACCCATCTTTGGAGCTAATTCTACCTTGATCCTTCCAAGCCCCATTCCCCATCCCATTGCATCTAGATTTATCTAACCGTCCATTCTTACTTGGTCAGGGGTGCACTCGTAAACACACACACACACTACATCTGGGTAACTCGTGCCTTTTGGGTAGAGGTGTTGAACCTCACCCACATGTACACTTGCTGTTTTTGAATTGATATGATTGATTATGATCAATGATAAAACACCTTAGACTGTAAACCGTGTCTCTTTTTTCCTCCCAGGAAGAGAATGACCGCTGCAGAAGTGCTGGGGCGGGCTGTTGGGTAGAGGGTGAAAAGAGCTTGGTGTTCTGTGCTGAATATTCGTCCCTGAACCTAATGATTTTTCCCCCTTCTGAATTCAGATTTTACCTAAGATAATAAAATGGAAATAGGTTTGAGAGGTAATGGGAGGTGTGGGGTGAAGACGTCCTCAAGATCCCAGTGGATGCTTGCCCTCTTCATCCTCCCCTCCCTTTCTCCCCACTCCACTCCACCCTAGCATCCCACCCCTACCCCTATCCCCACCCCCACCCCCACCCCCACCAATCACTTAACCCCTACTGAAAGTGAGTGTGGCTAAATGCATGAGGGGCCCTGGAAGCGGAGAATGCAAAATTCAAGGGGCGGAGAGAGACAGAAAGACCATGCACGGGGAGTCACCAATGCGTTTGCCCCGCCCCTTCTTGCCCCGCCTCCAAGTTCTGTGTGCCCGGAGTCTATGGTTTGAAAGATTGACAGAGCTGCTTGTTCAATCAGAACAGTTCTGCCTCAAGCTAGGTTTCTTTGGGGAGTTATCTGATCATATATATATACACATATGTACATATATACGTATATAAACATATATGTACATATATATTACTTGATCAGCGATGCACAAAATCTGGGCTCGGAGAGATGAACAGTTATTGACTTTCTCCTAGAGGAATTACAATTTAGCTAAATGTTTATTTGGTGCAGTTCCTTACAATGAAAACAAAGGCCTTCTCACCGCCTGCCGTCCTCCCTGATTCACAAGCACTCCAACGTGAGGAGTTTTGTAATCTTTTTAAAATTTTTTTAAAATGCAAAGTAAGGACCTAAGGACTGTGCTCAGCATCTCTCCCTAGGAAGTGCAGGTTTTGGCTGTCCCGAGAAGTTGCATCATGAGAGGGAGGGGGAAGTACAAACCGCGGAAGCCCTACAGACAGATTTTTCCGGGTTATCTTTTTATATTACATTCCTGCCCGCCGAAACGGTAGGAATCCATTACCTGGCTTGGAGACAAGAGCTGTGGCTAGCAAGCCCATCACAGCCTAAGTGCGCAAGTTATGACTCCGCAGTAGCCCGGCCCCACTTTTATTTGCCTAACCACGTGACTGATAGGGAGTAGTTGGGCTGGATATGTGCGCATGCGCGAGCGCAAATGCTAGCCCAGCAGAGAGGCAGCATCCAATTTCCCAAGCTAACGCAGTGCATGAGCCTGCGTGCCCGCGCGCTGAGAGAGAGAGAGAGAGAGAGAGAGAGAGAGAGAGAGAGAGAGAGGCGACGCTTCTCTCCGACCCCAGCCCGCCTCAGGCAGGTGCCTCGCGGGCTGCGGTTGCGCTCTGGCTGCTATCCACAGGGGCGAAGGTTGATGCTTTTTCCCCGGATGGGAACCAGCTCTCGGAAGATCATTCAACCCGAGAGCCATTAGCTGGATCCCTAAAACGCTAAAGATGACGTCATTCTTAAGGAGAGGAAAATGGGTAGTGAAAAGAGGAGGGTGTCCTCTGGGTCCTTTAGAAAAAATTCCTTCTCCCTAAGCTCCCTCCCCCACCACCGAAATCTGAGTAGTGTGAGCTTGGACCTACCTCTTCTCCCTCAGTGAAAGCTATATTATACATATAATGTATTTTTATTTGGTATGCAACCAAAAGTACATATTATATATTCATATATTATTTGCATTATGTAACACCCCCAGTACAGTGTGTTTCTAGAATGAGAAGTGAGGAGCGGAGGAGAATGAGGTGGCAGGCAGCCAAAGCTTCTGGAGAGGGAGGCGTGCACAGGCAGGCGGAGACTAGCGGTTTGCTGGGTGCGTTGCTTGGCAACTGAAGAGGGCGTGGCCTAGAGATCGCCCGCTGCTAAGAGCACGCCTGGCCGAGAGATAGAGAAGCAGAGGGCAGTGTGCGTGAGGCTGAAGGGACTAGGGAGAAAGGAGTTTCTAGGGCCAAGGGAAATAAATAAAAGTGAGTTTCAGGGGGTCAAGGAAGGTCCAGGTTTTCCGAGAGCAGCGTCTGGAACCGGTCTCTGGGTTTGGTGGTTTTTACCCAGCACACTGGAGGGTCTGGATAGTGTCTCCTGGGCTAGAGACTTGAAATCTGAGATGCAGGGAGCAGAGGGTTGTGAATATCAATCCTGTCATTGAGAAATAAGGCAAAGAGAAACCTAAAACGTGCTTCTGGAAAAGAAAGGGGAGGGGACATCACGCAAATGAAAACGAAGTCAGCTTTTGCTACTTGGTCCTGGCTTCGGCGCCAACCCTGGTCCAGAATGCCACGCTGAAGTCAATCCAGAGCAAGGCTCTTTGGCCAGATCCATGTCTGGGTTGACCAAGATCAGGGAAAATTGAGGGAGCCAGATTTCTGTCCCACAGCACCCCCTCCCTTTGAAGCAAGTCTGTGAGAGCCGGCTACGCTGAGGCCAACCAGAACGGAGGGAGAGTTGGGAACCGTGCTGAACTTGACAACTTGACGTTGCTTGCCTTTGCCCCATCTTTCTGCTATGTCAGCAGGGCCTGGAGCATCCAACACAGCTGGCCCAGGGAAGCTCCTTTTCTTTCCAAGTCCCTTTTTTTCCCTTCAATATCCTCCTCTCCCCTGCCCTCTCTCCCTTTCCCCAAACTTTGAGGCATCCCCTGTGAGCAGGGAGCTGTAGTTCTCAGCCTTTAAGCAAGCAGATAGGCCTGCAGCTGCACCCTCCAGCCAGAGGTCACTGGAGAGTTGGAGCAGAGGCCATGGAAGCAAGAATCCCTTAGACTCCGTCCTGGTCTCTTAATTCAGGGAGGAGGAGAAAAGATGAGAGGGGGGATTTACCAAAGAATTTTCACTTTGTACTTGAACAGTCGGCGCCGATAACCTTAAGGTAGTTAATTGGGGAGAAAAGGTAAAATTTAAAGAAGGCATTATGACCCTCCAGAGCCACAATACTCAGAAGCTGGAAGGGCTGTATACAACCAAGTATGAACAAGGGACACCCCCTCCAGAGGGGGATGGTTACCATGAGCCACAAACAGGCAAGTGGAAGGGGTTTTATTCAGCTGTGGTTTGCACTTTTACCAGTTAGGCAAAAGCAGCAATTCTCAAGGGCTGTCCTTAAATTCCAAGCCAGGCAGGCTGTTCAAGGCAGTAAGACTGGCCAAATGTCTGCAGAAGGAAAGCAGCAGCTAACCAAGGAAGCCGGCAGAGATGTCTGCTTCCCTCCCCAGCCATGATTTCTATGCTTTCCTGCCCGGCCACGTATCCTAACTGTCTCTTAGCCTCTCTCCAGGAATTATCTGGATATTGGCTAAAGAACATTAACACTGAAAGAAGCCCACAGCTACCATCTTGGCTAAGGCCCTCACTTTATAAATAAGGACTCTGGGACCCGAAACAGGAAGCCCCTTGCCCAAGACAAGATCTCTGGTGGTCAGGACTTGAACTCGGCTCCTCCCTAGGAGTTGTGGCACTCTTGCTATTTCTGGCTTGTTCGGTCATCACTAGGGCTCTTGCCTAGACCTGGTCTAACCTGCAGCCCAGACCTTAGGCCAGCATTGGCGAATACTACCCTCCAGTGGTAGGTGTTCTGAAAGTGAAAGGAGACCCCTCCACTTGGAGGCGCTCTATTTTGTGGGCTGGAGAAGCAGTGGAGTGACCCAAAAGTAGGGTCTCTAATACCTTCTTGCTCTCAGGGTTTCTTCTGCCCCCTTTTCAGGCCAGGTTTGGTCAGAGGAAGTGAGCAAGTCGGGCTTGAAGGAATGGCACAGCCTACAGGTCTGTGGGCCAACCCTCATTTCCTGAATGCAAGGAGCTCTTCTGATGTGGCAGGCAGGTCCTTACCGCCCTGTGACTGCCTGAGCTGCCTGTCTCTCTGGAGAACACAGGACCTCAGTGGTCTACTGCCCATGGTAACTTGGGTTGTGATAAACAGGCCCGTGGTAACCATAGCCCAGGTCTTTCTGGAACTGGCAAGCAGGATCCGAGGTAGGATGCCAGCCCGGGGCGGGGGGGGGGGGGGGGAATAGGATTTCTACATCAGAAAGAGGATCATCCACCAAAGACGCTGATAAAACTCGCATCCAGGTATGTCCATCTTGGCAGGCCAGCCTTTGCTGACAGGTTAGAGATGGGGGTTGAGGTTAATCTGAGGCTACGCCAAGATGCATCCCCACCCATCCCCACCTGTCCAGAGGCTGAGGAAGCCTTTCCCTTTGGGGTTGCTGGGGAGGCGGGCAAATGGCACTAGCCTATCTTCCCAGTAGGACCCACCTGCTGAGCCTTTAGGCTCCACCAAATAGTCCTTACACTTAGTCCTCAGCCTAAACTGTCAGATAGACAGCCTTTCCTTGGCAAATCCTAGGCCCTGGGGGAATGTCACTCGGAACAGAGCCTTATATGATCTCTTTCCGTTTGTGAATTTATGTAGGCTCCAGTCACTTGAACTCTGAACTGTAGCATTAGGACTATGGCAGCTCTCTATTCCCCACTAGAAGTGTGTCGCCTTCAGGAGTCTTTAGAATAGCACATCCAACTGAAATCTAATACAAGCCACATACGTAATGTTTAATTTTCCAGTGGCCACAATTTTTATTATTTTTAATTTTTTTTTGAGTGTGGAATTTATGGAGTGAAGGGTAAAGGGGAGGAGAGAGAGAAAGAGAGGGTGGGAGGGAGGGAGAGAAAAAAAGCCTAGCATCCAAAATTTTTTTAAATATTTATTTATTATGTATACAATATTCTGTCTCTGTGTATGCCTGCAGGCCAGAAGAGAGCACCAGACCCCATTACAGATGGTTGTGAGCCACCATGTGGTTGCTGGGAATTGAACTCAGGACCTTTGGAAGAGCAGGCAATGCTCTTAACTTCTGAGCCATCTCTCCAGCCCCCATCATCCAAAATTTTTAAAGGTTAAAATGAAACAGAGAAAATTAATATTTCAGCAGAGCATGCCCAAATATTATCATCTTAACATGTACCCAAATAATGATAAGGAAATCATCAATATCTTTTTATATACTATCATTAAAATCCATGCCATCTTTTTATATTTAGAATATAAACCTCAATTTAGACACTGTTTCAGTATAATATAATATATATTATACACCTATATGTAGATATATATAGACAGATGTATTTATTTGGGTCATAAGGTTTATGGTATGTCATTCCAAATATACTTAAAACATTTCCGTGAGCAAACTGTTTCAGAATTTAAGGTTAAGCTGTTTGAAATTAAATGAACCCCGCTGGCCCTCCTTCCCCTTAGTATACAGTTATCTACATTTATTTTCCTCTTGGAAGTTCAGTTCCTTATTCTGATTGTTAAAATCCCTGGACACAGCCTGTATTACTGACCACAATGGAAAAGAAAATGGTGTCTTCGGGGATCTTCCAGAGAGAGCTTGGGGCCAGGCAGCTGCCGCTGTGGGCCAGGTCTCTGTCCAGAATCCCTCCTCCCCTTCTCTGTATGCAAATGCGCTCACACGGTGCAACTGAGCTAATTATCCTCCATCTGCAGCTGGGAAGCAGTAAGACTTGGGGAGACCACAACACGTCTAACATGTTGGGGGACAGTGTGCCGCCGGTTTTTGGCTCTCCCACAAGCCTCGCGTTGCCTCAGAGAGCAGGAGGCTGCCTATTGGCTGAGAAACAAGACGAGGCAAGAGGGGGGAGGGAGGGGCAGAGCGTGTAGCCTATTTTTGTCACTATCCAGGCACTCACTGCTCAGTGTCCTGGGCCAGTGCTATCTAGTAGAACTCACCGCGATGATGAAAGTGTTCTGTATCTGCACGGTCCAGCACAGTAGCAGCCGGCGGGCGATGTGGGGCACTGGAAATGTGAAGAGAACAACCGAGGCCCTCTGGGTATTTGTTCCTTTAAATAGCCACTCTAGCTCCCGGATTGCACAGTCTCAGTCAAACAGAAGCCTCAGCCACACTGCCCGGCTCCTTTCTTCCCTGCAGCAAAGTAATCGTGCTCTGAGGCAGGGGCATGACTGCCATGGCCTCCCACAGCAGTCGTTAAACTACAGATTGCCCCATTTCTATTACAGAAGTGCCTCTAGCCTCCAAATCTTTTTGCCTTGGGGGCAGATTCATGCACTCATTTGTTGACTACTATCCAAGGAAAGAGAGAGCTAAAGAACAAAGTTGTGCTCCCTTAAGACGCCAGGTTTTAGGGCCCACACAGGGAGCAAGCGTGAGAGTCCCAGGAAGCCCAGAACGTGTCTCCACATATTGGTGAAGTGTCAGATGCCTGCAAGAAAGCATTGGCTGCTGGGGTGTGGTCTTAGAAAAGTTGGGTGTGTACATGACAGTGCTCTGTGAAATTCTGCCCTTCCTGGGGTACCTCTGCAACCTTAAAACCAGCCCTGCTCCCAGAGAGATACTCTGTGTTTGCTGGAATGTGGTGAACAGCAGAGTCTCTGGGTGCGTGCATGCGTGCGTGCAAGCGTGCGTGTATGTGTTGCCACAGGGAGAGGCTGATGTACCCACCACCCCCCACCCCTCCCCGTGGTACCACAGTGATAGGAAGGGGAGGCTGAACAGATGAACTCAGTGTGACAGGTAGGCACGTTACAAAGCTGGCCAGAAGGACAGGGCTAGAGCCACAGTAGACTCAGAACAGACCTCAGGGTAAACACTGGGATAGCATAAAAGCTGACCAGCACAAACCCTTTCTTAATTGTTGGAACAGATCGTGAAATTAAAAGTTCTGCTGCGGTGACTTCTGGGAAGGGGACCCTGAGCACCCCACACTTCTCATCCTCTGCAGAAACCTTTCCCAGTGGCCTCAAGAGGGAGGGGGGAGCTAGGCTGTGTTTCTCTTCTCTGGATCACCTTCCAGTCACAGATTGAGAAACTGTGGGACATACAAACGAGTCTTGCCCACGCTGTCCTCCACTCCGGCACAGTTCTCCCTTGTCTATCCCCCGACTTTTTCAGTGCATGCTGAGGACACACAAAGAGGGAGAAGGGATTGATGAGTCTCAAATAAGCAGGAAGGAGAGACACCCGAGGGCTAAATTTTCAAATTGCGTAGTCCATGCAAATACGCCGTCCATTGCAATTGCGCACAAGTGGGAGGGGTTCTCGGTCTCCTGCGCCACCTACTGGCTACGTGGAGGTATAACCCTGTTTGTTTCTGAAAGCCATGGTAGTTTCCTGGAAACTTTCTCTTGTACCCACCTAAATCCCTTCAGCAACCTCAGTCTATTTTCTCTTTGTGAAACGACCCATGGACTCTCTTTCTTTTTTTTTAATTTAAAATCCAAACCTTCCCAAAATAAAATCCTCTTTATGATTCGGCCACAAGGCAGCTGAGCCAGGTGCTGGCATTCCCGTTCAACTTCAACGCCTGCTTGCCAGTCCTTTAATCTTTCTGACTCTGCCCTGGTCTGCCTCTAAGTTACCACTGTCTCTTTGGAGTCTGCAGGTGACCACAAGACACTGATTAACATCTTTGCTACTTGCTTCTCCCACTGCCTAAGTAATAGGTTTCTAGCTTTCGTGGGGTGAAGTGGCACCAAAAAGTGGGAGACACATCCAAATTTTAAGCCTGCTCTTCAAAAGCAAGAAGCCTGAAAATTGGAGGAGTGTAAGCACCCCCAGGAGCCCAGACTTAATGAGGCCCAGAGTTTGCAAAAGTCCTTTAAGCCCTTAAAGAAAGATCTCCCCTTCTACTTTTCCATCTGCTCGGAGACTGCAGACTGGACACACCTCCTCCTGTCCCCAAGTTCCACAAGAAAATTGGCTTCATCCCAAAATATCCTCTTTTAATCTCTAGAATGCTAAACTCCACCTTCAGCAGTCCGCCTGGAATTAGCTATCCCAACAGGTTCTTATACAGTAGGGTCAGACACTGAGGAAGGGGGACGGGCTGAGAAGGGGAGGGTCTGAAATCCCCATGCTGAACTTGATTGGGGAGATCCTGCCTGGCACTGTCATGTACTCCCGACCCTTTGTCTTCCTTTCCAGTAGCTGTTTCTCTTCCTCTCCGAAACCAATGAAATCCTCTAGATCAATGAGAAAATAAAAATTCTAGCTGCTTCCTCCTAGCAAGAATGGATGCCCGGTTCATTAAGCTTGCCAAGCCCAAGAGGAACCTAGGCTTGGGAGTTTGGGGTCCCCTGCTCTCTGACCATCTCCAGATGCCTCCCCTGGCTCACACCAGAGTTCCCTTTGGGTTGGGAGTTGGAGACATCCAACAGTGTCTTCTCCAAAACCCAAAACTCCTCTTTCCTTATGAGTTTCCCCTCATCCCAACTTCCTTGAATTCTTTCCCCCTTCTCTTTCATATCCAAGACACTTAGCTGTAGATATTTCCGGGTATCTGAGGGAGGGTTATGGGTTTTCCTTTGCCCTATTTTATTATTTTTGGGGCTATCCCAAAGGCGTTTTTCCTTTCTTAGTATCTAAATAGCAAAGGTGATGGAATCTGAGCCCCCATCCCTTTCTGATCCTACATCTGGTCTTGGGGGTCACCCTAAGCACACCACCTGGGGACTGCGATCTAAGAGCTTCCCACTCGTAACCTATTGAGGTTGCAAGGTCAGGGAGCCCAGAGGGAAATGGTGGGCCCCAACGAGGAAAGAACTTACTGGAAATATGTACTGAGATGGCTCAGGCAGGCAGCATTCACAGAATAACAAACACGTGAACAAAGTCCTACTTCTTTTTTCTAAAGGACATAAGTCAGCTAAGTATAGACTCTGTCACCAAGTTGCTCCTATATATAACTGGTGTGGCCCCAGCCAGCTGTCAGCCCCTCTCGGTGAGCTGAGTAATGCCCAGCCTCCCGGGCCCAGTGCATGGCATGGAGCCAGCTGGGAGCTAGTGTGGAGGGAGGAGGCCTCTGGGTTCCATCTACTTTGTACCTCTCCGGGGCCCATATTTCTGCCTCTCCAGTCTCCCAGTCCTTAGCATGGTCTCCACCCTCTGCTGCTCCCATCCCTCGATACCCAAGTCCAAACATCCTGGCTTCTAGACTCTGCTCTCTGGCCTCAGAAGCTGATTCTTTCACTCCATCTCCCTACAGAGAGAGACTCTCGAGAGCATGAGGAACCCACCACCTCCGAGATGGCTGAAGAGACCTACTCCCCCAAGGTCTTCCGGCCCAAACACACTCGCATATCCGAGCTGAAGGCCGAGGCTGTGAAGAAGGACCGCAGGAAGAAGCTGACCCAGTCCAAGTTTGTGGGAGGCGCAGAGAACACTGCCCACTCCAGAGTCGTCCCTGCGCCTGAGATGAGACAGGAATCTGAACAAGTGAGTCTTAGGGATTCTCCCCTCCCTACCCTGGCCACCACCACCAGGTGGTCGTGCCTGCACCTTACTTGAACATATATGGCCACAGAGGGTGCTCAGGCTAGACCAATCAAAGGACCTAATGCGGTCATGGTGGTTCAACTGAGGGTTTGGGAGGATGCTTTTGAGAACTTGAGTTTATTTATCCAGACTGAGGGTTGATCCGAGTCAGTGGAAACAGAAATAGCTCTTCAAAGAAAGTACCTAGTATAAGAGTGAACACATAGGAGGTGACGACCCCTAGAGCTATCGCCGGTCCCAGATAGAAGCTGAACACTATCCTAGCGTGTCTGGAGAGTACAGCCTGTGTCTTCATTGCTTGGAAGGGTAGAAAAGTTGAAGGTGAGTGACCTGCAAGATAAACGGGAAAGAAGAGCCCTGTGCCAGGCTACACACAGGCTTACTGTACAACCAAGGCACCAGCAGGTGAGGAAGAAGAAATAGCTCTAATAGCTTCTGATGGAGGCGATAGCTCTTCTCCCAGAATCCCTTTGGATGCCCCCCGTGATGCATAGGTCTGCACACCTGAGTGGTTTCCACTCGAGTCACGGCAGCCCTCTCATCCCTCCTGTCTTCACAGGGCCCCTGCCGCAGACACATGGAAGCGTCCCTGCAGGAGCTCAAAGCCAGTCCACGCATGGTGCCCCGTGCTGTGTACCTGCCCAACTGTGACCGCAAAGGATTCTACAAGAGAAAGCAGGTACGTGCCCCTGTACCAGGCTCCCAGACCTCACCTCTGGCGTTTCTGATTGGTGGGTCTGGAGTGAACTCCAAGCCCTTGCCATTTCTAACTGGATGACCTTGACAAACCTAGAGGGGACCCCTACTCTAAGTAAAGTTACAAGCTAGATATCCTTGGGGCATATCTTGGCCCTGTCACTTCTAGCTGTGACCCCTTGCCCTGGTTATTTAAAGCCCCTGTGCAGACTAGCAGTGCCCATCACCCTGAGGGGAAGGAAGAAGGGGTACATCCCTACAAAATTATTAGAAGAATTCCTGTCATGTGACCCTTCTTAAACTGCATCTGGTACGCAATAGAGCCACAGAGCAATGTTTCCTGTTTGGATGGCTAGGGTCCTCTCTTGATGACCCTTGGAGAGTGTGAGGTTGGTCCCCAAGTGGATGACAAACGGGAGATGGCAGGGCCAACTCCAGGGCAGGGTGCGCGGACTAACAATTTCTCGGGGTTCTCCCACGCGGTGGGGACACCAAAACCTCAAGAGTTGGATAAGCGTGTACCCCTTTCAATTCTCAACTGTAGGAACACAGTTAGAAAAGAAGGGGGCTTCAGGGTACAGCTAGCTCACTGCCGGCTGCCTCTCTCCCCAGTGCAAGCCTTCCCGTGGCCGCAAACGTGGCATCTGCTGGTGCGTGGACAAGTACGGGATGAAGCTGCCGGGCATGGAGTACGTGGATGGGGACTTCCAGTGCCACTCCTTCGACAGCAGTAACGTTGAGTGACGAGTCCCCTCCCGTCCTCCCCCCTCCTACCCCCTGCCCCAGCTCCAGCCAGCGCCTCCCTCCACCCCAGGACGCCACTCATTTCATCTCATTTAGGGGAAATATATACGCATATATATTTGAGGAAACTGAGGACCTCGGAATCTCTAGCAAGGGCTAAGGAGACACTCCCTGCACCAACCCCGAAAATGTATTTCTTTTTGAAGCAAGTTGATGGACAGAGAAGGGAAGACGAGAAAAAAGCAGGAGGGATCGAGAGTTGGAAAGAAAGCATTGGTGTGTAGAAAAGAGCGAGTGACAGATAGGGTTACAGAGAGAAAAAGAGAAACAGTGAGACAGAAAGGGCACTGCAATCAGGCTGGATCTGCCCTTCACTTCCAGCCCTAGTCAGAAGTCAGAGAAAGGCAGGGACACTCAAAAGTGTGGCATTCAGTGACACCTAGGTTTGATTGGTATGGGGGGAAAAAGGAACAACAAAATGTATCAGTGCCTCTCTCTCAGGTCTATGGCTTCCTCCAGCCAGCTATGGGGATGGCTAGACCCTGTCCCTCCTCTTCTCTTACCAGTGCAAGGTGGTTTCACCCCCAAATTCATAAACACTGAAATGCGTTCCATCAATCTGACAACAAAGGAAATTGAGTGATTGCCAATAGGTCTTTCCCCAAGCGGATGAGTGAACTCAATATGTGTGCAAATTTTACTCTTGATGGAGATTTTTTTTTTTAGAAGTCAGTACCTGCCCCTGACACTGGAAAGACTTGCTTTCCCAGGGTGACAGCAAGCATCCAGAGACTTGTGGCTTCAGCCCTTGATTTCACTAAACTCAAAGCTGGCCCAGCAGCCTCTGTGGAGGAGGATGATAGGCGGAGAAAACAAAGGGGCTTGTGCTTCCCTGCAAGGCTCCATGTAGACATATATAGGCATATAAGTCTATTTTCTTTATGTTTTCCCCCTCTTCTTTTCTTTCAAAGTTTTGCATTACCTCTTCAAAGTAGTTTCTTTAGGGCACTGGAGATCTTCCTTCCTCATTCTGGGAAAATCCATGTTCAACTAACACAAGCCAGAACTGTAGTTTTGCCTGCTTCTGGGTCCCCGTGAGCTACAAATTTGGCTCTTTTATGGGACACGGTGTCAGATCTTCTCATGATTCCCAACCAGTGTTTAAATGGATCCACCAAGCCAGAGAACTGCCGGCACCCAATGGTGCATCAAATACACATCCCGAGTCATCCCATCTCAACCTTGCCACCCTCAGGAAGTAACTGACAGACACCATGATACATAAAACCACCAGATCCCCTTTCCCACACTGGCCTGCCCAGGCCTTTCCTTCTACCTGCTCAGAAATCCTGCCTGTATTTCGAAAGCCTCCCTCAGATGCCAGGCTGACAGATCAGAAAGAAACTGACCTGAGAGGTGGCCCGGGATGAGGCAATAGGGTTGGGGCGTCCACAGAGAGAGCTAGAAGATGGAGCAGAGACTAGGGGAACAGGAAAGCGATGGAAAGAGGGAAATACCAATAGTCTTTCTCTTGGCTTCTCCCGGCTAATAAACCTTCCGGAATTTGAGATGAAAACGGGGGAAGAGGGGTTGGGTTCTGAGGCAGAAGAGAACTCAGTTGAATCACAGAGCCCAGATGGTGGGGAGTTGAGGCAGGCTCTAGACTTGAGAAGCACGGATGGAGATGAGGATCAGTAGCCTGACTGAGATTCGAAGGGCAAAAGGATGTGCCTCTGACACCACAACTTCAGGTCAACTTCAGCCCACAGCAAGGGACTGAGACTGAAGAATCTTTGAAGTGCTCCGTCGACTCTGCCCGGGCAACACATCCTCTCTGAGGTGGAGGATGGCATAAAGCCATCGGGCATAGATCTTCATTCATGGCTGTTGTCATTTGCCCGCCAGATTGTGATCCAAGAAAGATTTCATTGTCCGCTGACTTCTTAGGATTGTCCTTGAAGACTGAAGACAGACCGCCAGGAGAGGGGACTAGGACATTGGTACAGGAGGCCCCTGCGGACACAGCTCTTTGCTCTTTCTTGATAGCATGGCACAGCAGAGGCCCCCTCTAGTGCTGAACTTGGAGAACAAAAAGGGGGCAGCGAAGAAACAAAACGACGTCTCCTGGGAAACAGACGGCCATGGAGCTTGGGGTTGTCTCCTCGTGCCTGGACAGGACGGTTGGCTGGGAATGGAAGAGGTAGTTGATCTTCATAAGACAAAGGGCCTGATGGGGATGGCAATACAAGGACTTATCAGACCTGCAGGGCCAGTGCACCCATCTCCCCGCACAATGTCCCCAGCCCCCATTTCACACTTGAGTATGTCCCAGGCCAGTATCCTAACCCTTCTCCATGATGCTCTTCTTTCTGCCTTTATTCTCCGGATCTTGAGCAGTCATATGACTGGGATTTGCAAAGCAAATACTGGGGTACCCCTACCCCTAAGAAAAGACTGAGCCAGGAACTGCCTACTCACCTTCCCCTCCCTGAGAGGGGGGTATTCTCTTCACCCCACTACTTGATGGACCTTGTATGAGCCTCTGCCTCTTCCGTGGGCTCTTCGCTGTGAGAAACGGATGGAGGACGTTGTACGGACACTTTGGTCTTCCCCAGTTCAGCCTTGGGAGTCTTGGGAGTCTCTCTACTGCTTATAGGGAGAGCCATGTGGACACAATTAATCTCTCCCCAGTGGGAGCTTGCCTTTAACAGGCAGATGGAATTAAACCTTCCAAATGGGAGGACTGGCTGAACCCAGGAGAGAAAGAAATGGGGCCACGGAGAGAGGAGTGTTGACCTTCTCCACGCCACAGGGAAAGAAGGCAGGCCTGCAATAATCCCACGATGCCCTGAGCAAGAAGCTTCTTGGCTCCAGGCTAGCCCTTGGCTCCACTAGGAGCCTCTAATTTGGGTTGTCCACAGTCACAGTCACAGGTCTAAGTGTTGCCGTCCCCACCCCCGCTCTCCCTTGGAAAGCTTCTTCCCCTCTCTTGACAAATGTCTCACTCAAGCAGTAAGCAAGATAGCTCTCTTCCCCCCACTCCTGCCAGGTTAGGTGAAAGAGGCCTAGCCAAATGGACTCTCCACCCCAGACAGTCTTGCCCATCCAGAACAAAGCAGGGAACCTGGGAAAGAGAAGACGCTATGTTTCTCTGACGGCCAGGCCTAGACAGACAAGGCCTGGGAACATCTCCCCCCACAGGAGGCGAGGAGACCTCCTGTGGTCACTCCTCTTCGCCCTCCAAGATCCTCTTCCTACCACCATCTATCTCCATGGTAACACCCTCACCACCAAGCTCCTTAGAAGATCAGGTTGCTATGGCAACCTCCAAACCCCCTGCCCCTCCCAGGCAGGGTAGCAGTCCTTCCGCTCACTTAGACCCCTAGAGGGCTTTGGTGGCTACCACAGCTTGAGAGGGGTGAGACAAGGAGAAGAGACCCTCTAGCCTTCCGGCTTTCAAGAGAAAGATGGCAGAAGAGAGCAAGGTTTTTAGCACCGGGAGCCTGGGGGGTTGAACTGTCATTGTTTTCAAACCACTAAAGTGCAAGGGTTCTTGCACCCTTCCTACTCTGCCTCCGTTTCCCTTTTAGGTTTTTGTCTCTTTCAACATACTTTCTTGGTTTTCTAATGGAGTATAGGCATCAGCCACTTCCCAGACTCTGGCCTTCTCTTGTAAGTCTTTCTGAATGGGGGAAAGAAGGGTGGAGGGCAGGAGGGGGAGGGGTCCCTAGCCGCCCTGCATCCATCCACCCCACTTCTCTGGTCCCTAGGCGCCAGTCTGGGCCCCATCTCCAGCACCATCACCGTCACACAGTAGTAGCCTGTCACCGGATAGCACAGTTCAGACAAGACTCCTTCAGATTCCGAGACGTCTACCGGTTGTTTTGGGGTTTTTTTTTGTTTGTTTGTTTTCATTTTTTTTTACAACAGCAATAACCACAGCACATATAGGTCTTTGTAGTATTCTGTTCAGACACCATAGCTCTGATCTCTCTTCCTTTTTGTTTTCAACTTTTAAAAAAAATGCTTATACTTTTTACTGGTGAAACGGATGAAAAATAATAATAATAAAGCAACAAACCAGTTTGTGACAAGCAGAACGTGGAGAGAAATCCCCCCCCGTGTGGGAGGGCTCAGCTCCTGTCTAGCGTATTGTACTTAAGAAAATAAAAAGAGAAAAACCCGCAAGATCTCATATTTTATTGCGAAGTGAAAATCGCTGTATTCTATTTATTCAACTTATAATTTATGTTACTCCTTGATCTTTGTCTTTTGTCTTGACAAAGCATTTATTTAATAAAGTTATGCATTCAGTTAGCTCCGTCGCCTTCCTCCTGGGGCAGAAGGCTCTGTGAGAACCCAGGCTGCCAACAGGAGAGGAGGGACAAAGGATCCGGACCTGTGTGTCCTCCAGAGGGTCCCTAAGTGGCGGAAAGCCAGTCCTCATAGATAGGGCCCATTCTAAGTTGCCACTTCCATGAACTCTGTACCCCAGTACCGTGGGTGAGACCCTACAGAGCTGCTGAGAGGCTCCAGAACACGCGGAACCATGAGCACACGTGTTCTACGGTTGTCGCTATAATTTAATCTCCATCACTGTCAGCAAATGCGGTGTTCTAACCCACCCTTAGACAAATCACCATTCTCTTCTCCTTGGAGAAGATGCCAAGGAAGACGTTTCCAGAATGTTCCTCAGTCGCTTATTCCAGTCCCTTACGAGTTCTCAAGGCACAGAAACCTCTGGCCCAGGTGAACTGTACTTTCAGCTCCTCCCAGGCACCCCTACTTCTGTTTATGCCCAGGGGAAACGTAAACTAGGAATTGACCGCTCAGGTTTAACAGCGGCTTCCCTGTGGCTTTTCCTTTCTAGGATCTTTCAGCCCTTGAGCTCTTTGCTGGGTTCTCCATGGCCCGTGGTCATTCTCGAAGATATTAGCACAGTTCACGGTCCCTTAAGTGGGCCATTAACCGTATACTGCAGGAACCACACCGCTAGGGAAATGAAGGTGATGGGCTGTCCATTCTGTGCCAGCTCAATGCTGAGGCTCTCAGGAGCGCTAGTGGCCAGCTCTTGCAGTCACGTGATAAGTGGGACCTTGTTTCTCACTGCACGCTGGTTTTTTGGAGGCCATCAACAGTCTCCCTGGGGCTCTCAGCCATCCGCATCACGGAGCCAGAGACCCAAACACTGCGTTTGAGGTAAAAATAAACTATGAACGGCACAGGCAGTGCCTCAGGAAGGTGCCGGGAGCTTTAAAGGGGCCGTGGGCCGAGGACACGGCACGTGACTTGCCTGTGCTGACACCTGGGACAGTCTTCAAGCTTCTCCATCAGAAACTGCTCACCGATGCCCATTGCCCATGCGATGTCTGAAGGAAGCAGGAACCGGTATTTTCCACCCAGCTGTTCCTCCTTGGGGCTCGTCTCCCTGAGGACTAACTCTAACCCACTCCACATTCCTCCTGTGCCCCCAGGGGCTTATCCGACCCTTGTAACCCTCATCTTCTACCTCCCCGCTGTGGACTTTTAGCAATCTGCCTCTTGGCTATTCTATACAACTCATGATCAGGAGACACAATCACATGGCACATTCAGACCATGCAACTTACCGGCACACTTACAGTCTTAACGCGAGCCTGGGCGCCACCGTCTCCCATACTCAGCCACAGGGTATGGCAGCAGGTTCAAGACCGACCACGTGGCTCTGCTGTTCTGTCCATCTCCTCCTTCTGCCTCCATCCACTAACGTCACACTCTGAGTCTTGGAATGTCCTTGTCTCTAACGATGTCATCACATCCACCCAGATGTCCATGCCCGACCCCCAGGTATTAGTGCCAACTCCTCACTTAGCTCCTCATGCGGGGATCCCAGCAATCAGCCGCTCCCTGGTAACTCTGAACTCAGCCGCTCTCGCTATCTTCCCTAGTCCTGGTTTGGGTCCTGTTCACGTCTGCCTGCCTGCTGGACCCCACCCACCCCTCCTCTGTCTCACTCTCCTGGGTGACCTTCCCAGGCACGGTGCACTTTCTAAACACATATTGCCCGTCCTTGGCATCCTTATCTCCCAGATTCTGGCGCAAAATTCACATCCTCCAGCAAGATACCCACACCCGTCCTGTTAGGGTCCCCCACAGCCTTCTTCTTCAGCCGCCCCTCTGCCTGCACCCTGCCAATGCCACACAGGTCCTCAGCCATGTGCAGGCCTCCGGGTTAAAGTACAGTTTAGGGTTGAAGGCCTCCCATGTGGTGTTCCCTCTTTCTGAACCCCATTCCTTAGAAACACACACGCATGCATACATACACGGGGGCGGGGGGGGCTCTCTATTCTGCAAGTTGTTCTTTGCTATAGACATTATCCCAGTATTTAAAGATGAGGTTTGAAAAAGTGTGGGAATAGAAATGGGTTAGATCGATATGTAAGAGCTAGCCAATAAGAAACTGAAACTAATGGGTCAGGCAGTGTTTAAAAGAATACAGTTTCCGTGTAATTATTTCAGGTAAAGCTAGCCGTGCGGGTGGCCGGGTGCCAGGGACGCAGCCTGCTGCTCCTATTTCAACAGTAACCCAGACCCAAAAAGATGAACATGGGATGTACTCACTCATAATTGGTTTCTAGCCATAAATAAGGGTCACAGAGTCTACAATTGGTGAACCTAAAGAAGCTAAGTAAGAAGATGAACCCAAGGAAAAACATATAGTTATCCTCTTGGCTATGGGAAGTAGACAAAATTGCCGGGGAGAAAATTGGGATCTTGGGGGTGGGGTGGGATGGGGGTAAGGGGAGAGGGGGAGAGAAAAGGGAGAAGGGGAGGAGAAGGGGAACTTGGGGAAAAAGGATGATTGGGATAAAGAAAGGTTGGATAGGGGAGCACGGAAGCACAATTTTTAGTTAAGGGAGCCACCTTAGGGTTGGCAAGAGACTTGAACCTAGAGTGGCTCCCAGGAGCCCAAGGCGATGGCCCCAGTTAGTTCCCTGGGTAGCTGAGGATACGGAACCTGAAATGACCCTATCCTATAACAATACTGACGAATATCTTGCATATCACCATAGAACCTTCATCTGGTGATGGATGGAGATAGAGACAGAGACCCACACTGGAGCACTGGACTGAGCTCCCAAGGTCCCAATGAGGAGCGGAAGGAGGGAGAACATGAGCAAGGAAGTCAGGACCACGAGGGGTGCACCCACCCACTGAGACAATGGGGCTGATCTATTGGGAGCTCACCAAGGCCAGCTGGACTGTGACTGAAAAAGCATGGGATAAAACTGGAATCTCTGAACATGGCAAACAATGAGGGCTGATGAGAAGCCAAGGACGATTGCACAGGGTTTTGATCCTATTTAATGTTCTGGCTTTGTGGGAGCCTAGCCAGTTTGGATGTTCACCTTCCTAGATATGGACGGAGGGGGGAGGACCTTGGACTTTCCACAGGGCAGGGAACCCTGACTGCTCTTTGGACTGGAAAGGGAGGGGGAGAGGGGTGGGGGGAGGGGGAGAAGGGGGAGAGGAGGGGGAGGGAAATGGGAGGCTGGGAGGAGGCAGAAACTTTTTTTACTTTTTTTCAATTAAAAAAAATAAAAATAAAAAAAATAAAATAAAAAGAATAAAAAAGAATAATTAAGTTATTTGAAAAAAAGAAAAAGTGTGGGAAGTTATAAATATGGACGAGGTCATACCATTCATAATCAGGGTAAAACAAATTCTTCCCCATAGCAGTCCATGTTCCTGACTAGCACATTGCAGGTAGCTAATGCCGAAGATCCATTTAGCAAATGCAGCAGCTACAGCAGGGTGTCCGCACGTCCAGAGGACATAGAAAAGGGCCAGTCTCGTGGTCATGTACCTGTGACATCACCCAGAGCACCAAGCTTTGGTGCACTGCTTTCCTATTACCGTCTTAAAGTTCCTAGCAATGTTGGAACGAGAGGTCTCATATATTCATTTGTCCCCGGCCCTGCAAATTAAGCCATCAGCCTTCCAGTAGAAATCGCACACCGTTTCTCATGCCCCGCCACAGCTCCTACCTCAGAAAGTCTGTGGGAGGGCTCAGGACTACATCCTATGAGACAGCACCTCCATTTGACTTACTCTGGGTTCCTGGATAGCCTTTTAATAAGTTTAAAGCGCCAAGCGCTCTTAGCTGCAGTTCCCCATATTGACACATGGGGGCAGTATTGGCCCAGCGTTTACCAAGGACCAGACTTAAACTTGAAATGATTAAGCCTAGTTCTAGCAAGAGATCAGGGAACACCTTCAATAGACACACCCAAACAGCCCCCTTTCTACAGGGGACTAGCACCGGGTAGAGCAGGCTGTGGATGGGGAACATCAAGAGTCTTTCAAAAAATGTTCGGGAAAAAACCTAGGCAAGGTGACTGAGGGCCTGTGAGCAGAAGAGTGACCCGGAGAACCTCCCAGAAGCCCTCCCATCTGGTACCGTGCTTGGCAGCAGTCTTCCCAGGATATGGCCGTGTTCCTTGAAGTTTAAAGCGCCCCCACTAGGGCCAGGTTAAAAATGCACCCACACGGAAATGCATAACCCAAGGTTGAGAAGCAACCTTGATGCTGAGCAAAAAGGGCCTCAGGAAAATAACGCAAGTAGCCATGTTTTTTGTACGTGAACACGAGGGAAGCAGGACACCCTCTGTTCCACCCTGAAGTAGCCCTTTCTCCTGGCAGGGGTCTGCTCCAGGAACCTAGATTTCTGGCACCTGCCAAAAGTCCCAGGCGTCCCTGGACCCCTCCAGATGTGCTATGTAAGTCAGTTTGGAAGACTAGGCGAAGCCATTAACAAGGCCCCTCCGTGCCCAGAAGGGTCAGATGCAGACTGGAAGTCCGGCTCGGCCTTGCACCGGGAAGGAAGATGGCCTGCCTTCCACCATGGCCCTCTGTCTAAGGGTTAAGGAGAGTCCCTGTACTTGCCTGGGGCTTCCGGTGCAAACAGAACCGCGTGAGAGCGAGCTGAGCTCTGACACAGGACATTCGTTGCTTTAAAACCTTTCCCAGCGCTGTGCTTGTTCTCTGACTCCGTTTTCAGTCTCTTGGCCCAGGTTGTTTAGTTTTTCAAGACAGGATTTCTCTGTGTAGCCCTGGCATTCCTGGAACTCGCTCTGTAGCCCAGGCTGGCTTCTAACTCAGAGGTTTGCCTGAGGCATGTGTCCCACCACCTTCCAGCCTCTGTCCGAGCTCTTTACCCATCTAGATCTCTTTGTGGTGACTTGCTGATCTGGAGGCTGTCATTCGGCCCCTCCAGGAGCTGCTTCTGAAAACTCCGAGGTGACCTTTCTGACCGAGCCCAGCAACAACAGGGTCATCAGCATTTTCCTTGGGGTCCCAAGTGAAGTTCCTCGTCCTGGGTCGAAAACTATTTCTGTAGTAAGAGAATCCCAGTTCCAATGTTTCCCATTCCCCATCTCCCATCGCAAGGTCATCTGCAATGTTTTTATATTGGCATTGCTTTCTTTGGGTCTTTGTAGGCTGTGTAGCCGAGACTATATTTGACTCTCAATCTTCCTGCCTGAGCATCCCCAGTACTAGGATTGCAGACCATGTATCCAGTATCTAGTGTCTTCTGGGTGCTGAAAAGAGGAAGACTGATGTAGTGTATGCAGTGAATATGTTTCATTACCACTGGTTAATGAAGAAGCTGCTTTGGCCTACAGCAGGGCAGAATATGGTCAGGCTGAAAGAGATATATAGAGTAAGCAGAGTCAGAGAGATGCCATGTAGCTGCCAAAGGAGACCAATACCAGAACTTTACCCTGTAAACCACAGCCTTGTGGCGATACACAGATCAATAGAAATAGGATAATTTAAGAAGTAAGAGTAAGTTAATAAGAAGCCTGAGCTAATCGGCCCAGCAGTGTTGTAATTAATATAGTGTCTGTGTGATTGTTAGGGTCTGGGTGGCCGGGGAGAAAAAAGAGCAGTCTCTGTTTAAAAAATGGTGCCCAACATCTGGGGCATGGATTCATAAAAGACTTTAAAAAGAAAAAAAAAAGCTTAAGAAAAAAATATACTTTTAGGCAAGCAAAAAAAAAAAGGGAGTCAATTGGAGCTTCTTAGTAGCCACATTTTTTTTCAGATAGGCTCTGTTTGATGGTGGTGAGCAGAGGCACGGCTCCTTTAAAAGAAAGATTCTTGGGGGCTGGAGAGATGGCTCAGAGGTTCTTCCAAAGGTCTTGAGTTCAATTCCTAGCAACCATATGGTGGCTCACAACCATCTGTAATGGGGTCTGGTGCCCTCTACTGGCCTGCAGACATACATGGAAGGAATGCTGTATACATAATAAATAAATAAATAAATAAATATTTTTTAAAAAAAAGAAAGAAAGATTCTTGACTCAGCATTAGCAGCAAGAACTGCAGGCTTCTTCAAGAGATGACTTCCTGCCTCATGCTGGCAGTACTAACTCTGGCTCTTATAGGAGGTCCTGCACTTAAATGGGGTTTGTGAGCAGCATGCTACTAATTGCTTAATAGTGACACAGACCCGCTGCGTCCCTGGAGCTGGGGCCATGTGCATGGCTCACAGAGGCAGTAAACATGCCTCCATGATGTTGGATGCGGCACAACCAACAAGCAGGGCCACGGAGTTGATCCTAGCCACACTGCTTAGAATTTCAAGAAGCACTCCTGGTCAGAAAATGATTACAGATACACAATAAAACAGATTCAGACCAAAGAGAGAGGGGCGGGGGGAGTACAGTCATAGATTAAAGGAGTAATAAATATTAAAAAGTAGAAGAGTAAAAAAAAAGCCACATAAAATAGAGTCTGGATTATGTATACTATTGTATTTTCTTTGAATTTCTTGACTGTGAATGAGCTAAGTACAGAAAGACATTTTATTGTATGGGCTGCTAAGCTACACCAACATATATATTTTAAAAGTATCTTGACTTCAAAATTTGAGTCTAAGGATATGTTACTTTGGAAAAGAGGTTCCGTTTTTGTTTCCACAGAGAATGGGAACCTGAGATTCCTTCCAGGCTAATGTGGTTTGATGGAACAAGACCCCTCCAAAAGGTTTTTGTGAACCCTAAAGATAGTTTGCCCAACAAACAGCAGGAAGCAGTTTGGAGAAAACAATGCCCAAATTCCCAAAATTGTTGTTTATAAATGTTTGCTTTCCTTTAAAGGGGGATATGATATAGAGATGAATACATTAGTATGGACTTTGGTTTACTGATACAAATTTAAGGTTGATTTTGTTACACTGTGCATATGTATTTCTGCTTTTAAGGTATCATGTTTGTGCAGCTCATTTTAAAATGTAATATATAGTTAAAATACAGATTAATAGTCATCTACAATAGTCAAACTTGAAGTCAAATTAGTTAAGTTTTCTAGATATATAGATGTATTTCAGCTAGATATTTTTCAAACCTTTCAAAGATCTACAGCATATGGCATTTAAAATGTTTTAAGAATTTTTCTTAATAGTGAGACATGTCTGCTTCTGGCAGCACCAATTCTGAGAGGATGATAAGCACTGAAAAAAACTCATATGGAATTTGCCTTCAGTGTGACACGGCTGGCCATTTGGGCAAAAAATGGCTCTTGCCTGAACTGCTTGATGGTATTCTGTATACACTGGACATGCAGGACCCACAGAAAAATGACTGCTGAACTTGTCTAAAGGTGAGACAGTCCTTCGGAATTCCTGCTTCATAAAAGTCTGCCATTCTACAGGACACAGAAGACAGTAGCTGACAAACTGCCAATATTGGCAAAACAGTCTTTCAAATTCCTGCTTCATGGGAAAGTGTGCCCACTACTACAGGCCTGTAGGTTGAATATGGATGCCCCAACATTACAGAAGAACTTTGGGACACTGTCCAGGCAGCAAGATGTCTCTGTTGATTTTAGAGTTTTGGAAGTTGCTTACAATGCACTTCCTGTTTGCATGCTTCTGGGGTCTCTGCTGGAGTTAAAGGCAGATAGTTATGGTTTTGTTTGGTTATGATAAAAGATAATTAGATAGTTATGGTTTTGTTTGGTTATGATAAAAGATAATTAGATAGTTATGGTTTTGCTTGGTTATGATAAAAGATAAATTAGATATGATAAAAGGTAAATTAGATAGGCTCACAAAGAAATATTGTAACTATAATTCTTGCTTGATGTCTTATTATATGTAATTTTACTGTTAGAACCTTCCTTTTAATTTAGACAGAAAAGGGGAGATGATGTGAGATTTCCCTCTATATGCTATGAGTATGTTTTTCTACCATCAATTAATAAAGAAGCTGCTTTGGCTGATGGCAGAGCAGAATAAAGTCAGGTGGCAAATCCTAACAGAGATCGAGAGAGAGAATAGGCAGAGTCAGAGAGATGCCATGTAGCTGCCACAGGAGAAAGATGCCTAGAACTTTACCCAGTAAGTCACAGCCTTGAGGCAATACACAGATGAATAGAAATGGATTAAGATATAAGAGCTAGCTAGAAATATACTTGAGCCATTGCCCAAAGAATATTGCAATTAATAGTTTCTTTTTCTTATTTTTATTGATCTCTACATTTTTCTCTGCTCCCCTCCCTGCCCACCACCTTCAACCCTCTTCCAAGGTCCCCATGCTCTCAATTTACCCAGGAGATCATGGTTTTTTTCTACTTCCATGTAGATTAGATCTATGTAAGTCTCCCTTAGAGTCTGCATTGTTTTCTAGGTTCTCTGGGATTGTGATTTGTAGGCTGGTTTTCTTTGCTTTATGTTTAAAAAACACCTATGAGTGCGTAAATATGATAATTGTCTTTCTGAGTCTGGGTTATCTCATTCAAAATGATGTTTTCTATCTCCATCCATTTGTCTACAAATTTCAAGATGTCATTATTTTTTTCTGCTATGTAGTACTCCATTGTGTAAATATACCACATTTTCCTTATCCATTCTTTGGTCACAATCAATAGTTTCTATGTGATTATTTGGGTCTGGGCAGCTGGAAAATGAATGAGCAGTCTCCACTTACAGAAGATACTATGCTCTCCCCCACCACCCATCTTCCTCTAAATAATCGGCTAGAGTGGTCATAGGGGTGGGAAACCTTCCCTGGTGGGAAACAGCAGAATCCTGGGTCCCATCACAGAACTGAATCTGGGTACAGAAGCATTTTTCCTGTCCCTGGATTTGGTGGCAAAGTGACTTTCCTGTGCTTTCAGGTGTTAGGGCCAAGTTGGACAGGAGGCTCAGTCTGCCTCTAAGGCTGCTCCCCAGGGACGCCCAAAAGACGCACGCAAGACACACACTTTGTTTTTCCTTCCTTTAATCTTAAGTAAAAGAGACACGGGGGATTCAAAAATAAAAATTTCTTTCCCCATTCCCAAGCCTGTACCCAGCACCCCCAGTGCCACCCTTCCCCTCCCCAAGAGAAGCAGGAATGGAGGTCCAGGTTATTTGTAGCTGGAAGGGAGGCTGGGAGGCTTCTGAGCTCAGTGTTGGTCTCTTTCCAAATATAAATACATGTGTCAAAAGTGGGAAATCCTCCCTACCCATAACCCAAGCACCCTCCGTTTCTGCCGGTGTTTGGGGTAGGGGAGCCAGGCACCAACTAGCTGTGGTTTTACTGCACGCTGTGGGCGTGAGCCCCGCCGGCCTCCTGCTGCTCATTGTAGAAGAGATGGCACTCGGGGTCTCCTCGAATGGTGGGGGCTCCCTGGATCAGCTTCCCGGTATTGGGGTTCACGCACCAGCACTCCCCACGTTGTCCATTCAGAGACATCTTGCACTGCGAAGTGAGAAGAGTCAAAGGTGAAGATTACCACCTCCCCTTTCCCTGTACCCGGCCCAGAGCTGGCCAGTTCCCAGGTGCGGGGCTACTGAACGGGAATCTTGTTCTGCTCTAAGTGAGCACTAGCAAGCTTGTCACTGTGCAGATTCCTGTACAGGTGACCCGAAAACGCTCCAGGGCCAACAGTGGAAGGACGCTGATACTATTGGCCCACACGCTCTGCCCGTCACCAGGGCTGTTGGAGACACTAAGATCAAGAAATGCCTCAGCTCCCGTGGGAGACCCAGAATAGAGTGTAGCCATGGTGTGAGAGGAAAACCCTCATAACCTGGTGGAGTGTGTGCCGGGCGCTGCGCGAGCAAGATATCGCACCCACCAACAGTCTCACGTCTAGAGTGACATCCACAGTCACATAATCCTCATGACCACTTTGTGTATCGGGCACCATTAACGTCCCCACTTTGCAGCCATGAAACTGCAGCAAAGATTGGTTCAGCGACTTGTTCCCAGCTCCTAAGGAGAGAGCTGAGACCTGAACTTGGGGTGTTCCGACCCAGGGTGTCTGATCTTGTCATATAAACTTCAGTAATCACTGTTGTAAATGTGTTTAGGGGCTCATGGGGTAAAGCAGAACATCTGTTGCTCGTTAGAAGTGTTCATTATTTCTTCCACATGCCAACTAATGCAATTAGCTTACACTTGGTGGGAAAAGCATACAAACAGCTCCTAACGCTGGTATCACATGGGGCTTGCAGGGGCGGGGGGGGGGGGGCGAGATGCCTTTGTTGAGGGAGCAAGACCCAAAGCAGAAGAGCAGATTCTTGTACCCCAGCGGCTGGTTCCACACATCCATTCCTTAAGTGAACTCTGACTGGCAATTAGGATGACCACGAGAGTTCTGTCTCTAACAGACCCAAATCTCTCACATTATACCCTGGCATCTAAATTTTTCCAAGCTGCCCGGACAATCCCACATGCACTCAAGTCTATCGTGGTCTGCCTAACAGTTCAGTCCCCCCTCCCACCACACCCCTACTCCTGCCAACCACATCCCTGCCCCATCCCTTCTCCTTCTTAAAGGAGGTTGTGAGGCGGAGGAGAAAGTGAGGGGTGGACCACCTAAAAGGACATATACATACGGAGAAGCAAGAGGGCAAAGGATCCTGGGAGTTTACTTCAACTTCCTTAACCCTTGCTAATAAACAGACTGCTGTGTTTAGGAGATTCTCAGCACGTGATCCCCAATTTCCTATCTCTTGAGATAACCAGGTATCAGAGAGGTCACCTGGCCAACGGCTAAATTGGGGATTCCAAGAATACGGTTCATGTTCCATTAACAACACATGGCAGCATCTTAAAAATGCAAGCCCTAGATTCCTACCCAACCTATTAAGTGACGGCCTCTGGAGGGGCCAGGGGTCAGCTCTCGGGAAAAGCTGAAGCGCAAGGCCTGGGACCTACTTCCTTGGCTTCTCCAGGGTACTCCTTCCCAACAGACACAACGTGCAGACAGAAAGCAGCTGAGAGAGAGGAGAGGGCCCTGGCCTGCCCGAGGCCAAGGGCGGAAGCCTCCTAGCGCTCATGCCTCGTTCCTTTGGTTACAGAAGTCTGCATCCCGGCTCAACGTTGGCTCAGCCTCCGAGATCACAAGCAGGCAGAACAAGAGCGCAGAGCTGAGCGAGGGCCTCCCGGCCGAAGCTGCACCCACACTCACCTGTTTAAGGTTGTACAGGCCGTGCTTGTCACAGTTGGGGATGTGCAGGGAGTAGAGGTGCTCCAGGGGGCCCCGATCATCCGGAAGGCGCATAGTGGAAATGCGTTCCAGGACTTGGTCCAGCTCCTGCTGGCAAGGGGTCTAAAGGCAAAATGGACACCTGGGGTGAGAAGAAGGAGCCCAAGAAACACTAGCACTAGACAAGGTCTACAGACTCCCTCAACACCAAACAGCTAGTAGGGCAGCATCTGTGGCAGCCAAGCCCACTGTGCCAGCCTACCCATCCAGAAAGTCCCATGGCTGTGGACATCTGAGTCTTATAACCCCGGCAACAGCTTCAATGAGTCAAAGTGGGCTCTCGTTGAAAGATTAGAATTTACATCTCAAGTCATAGCCCAGTCCAGCTCAGACATTGTCCCTAGACAATTTATACCTCAACCCGATTTAATTACTGTCCCTGAAGTCGAGACTCTAACCACTGGACCAAGCTCCATTCCCTAACATGACCTAACCAGGGTCATTTGCCCAGATAGTAAAGCTGGTCTGGGAAGAAGCTCGTCACGACCCAGGAGAAGCAGGCTTTGTCTGCGCTCCTGGATATTTCCCTGCCAGTGTTCCAAAGTCAGACACATGAAGAAGGTTTTAGGAGAGATTTTCAGATACCATTTTAGAGACAGACATGCCATGTGGCTCAGAGGTCATCAAATATGATGATATTGTTAGGTTTTTGTGTGTTCATTCGTGGTGGAGCGTATGGGACATGGAGTAATAGCCTTCCCAAGTGTGACGTATTCCCCCTTTCCAAACCCTCTTCCCTCCAGCAGACCCCAGTCTTCCACTGACCCTGGCAGGAGGTGGCCGCAGCTTCTTGGGCTCCTCCAGGCTGAGGTGGTGTTTGCCGCCTTTACCCATCTGCCGGTGCTGTTCGGTGACCTTCTCCCGGAACACAGCTAGCTCCTTCATGCCTGACTTGAGGGGCTTCCGGCCAGCACTGCTTCCGCCTCCCAGCATGTTCATGGTCCCATCCACGTGATTCTCCACCAGGCCCCTCTCAGGGTGGTCATCACCATTATCTGTGGAGAAGAGAGAAGGCACTTCCAGATTCAGCTTCCCAAAGAGAGGGGGCTTGCGGAACCCTAACCTCTAGGAGGGTGGCTGTACCAATGAGGGAGAAGACTTAACAACAATGTCCAGGGCCATGCTCCCTCCACAACTTAGCTGGATTATCCATTTCCGTCTCAAAATAACTCTTTCGGAAATATCATGGATTGGATACAAAATGCTCCCCCCACAGACTTGTGTGTTTGAACTGTCGGTCCCCAGGTGGTGGCAGTGTTGAGGGAGGTTGTGGAGCCAGGCTGGGAGAGGGGAGTTGAGGGTGGAACTTTGAGGGTTATGGTCCACCCTGCTTCCAGGTCCAGTCTGCTTTCTGCTTCAGACTGAGATATGCCAAGCCGCCACCACCCCACTGGCACTGCTTGCCTCTTGATGGTGGGTGAAATCCTCTGAAACCATCACCTTAACTAATGCATTCCTCCCCAGAAGCTGCTTCTGTGGGGCATCTGAGCGCAGTGATGAATAGATGGGGGTTCCAGTGGTGTCCCCCATCCTTCACACACAACATGGCGCTCAGAGGCCACGTGATTGGCCACGATTGAACTCAAGCTGTATGATGCCAGAGAAATGGGAGCACCATCCCCAGTTCTGCCCTCATCCTCCGAAGCTGGGACACAGGCGCACAGAAGGATGAAGACAGCCACAGAACTCAACACAGAATGGACACAGGCCATCCCTGGGTTCATTAGAATCTACCGGACTCACCCACAACCACCCCAAGTTTAAGTTCTCCTTCATTTATGGTCTGAACAGAACAGTCTGGACAGGGCTGAGGTTTTAAAAATTCCTCCCATAAGCACCCTGGGCCATTGCAGAGCTAGCAAGGGAGAAGTAAAAGGCAGACAGCCACTTGCCAGTGAGAACCAGGCCCATCACTCTTTGTTTGCTCGCCCCTCCATAGTCTTTGGCTCCTAGGCTCCTCCTACACAGCTATGGTACTAATCCCACTGGCTCTTATTCTGTTAGGACATCTACCTGTGTGTCGCACCCCATCACCCTGAGAGGCCCCAGTACAGGACCTATGCATGACAGCTTTGACTCTGTAAATGTAGCATTTCATGAGGCATGAGACCAAATCAAGCTGCCTGCTGTGGAGTGGCCGTTCGGTCTCCTCAGGCTGTCTTAGAACCTACTGCACACAGAGGACTCTAGAAGCAGCTCCTAGACGGCTGATTCATGTCTTTCCAAGGTAAAATGACAGAATGGGAATTGTGGGGTCAGGTCTGCAACCAGGGGGGGATGCACCGTCAGTCCGGCCACAGCCCACAAGTCCCAGTAAAATCTAGGTGTTTGCACAATGGGTGTTTTTCAACAAATCTTGCATCACTATGCCCGGCTTTTAATTCTCTATCCCCAAATGAGATAACTCTTCTACAGAAACATTGAGGCAAGGTACATAGCTCCCAGAGAACCAGTATAGCATTCCCCCTCTGAGGCAGTACTACAAGTTGGAAAGAGACAGAATTGACTGCAAAAGGCAAGGCATACTGCCGTATTTGAGTCATTAGAAACTAGACAGCACTCAGTAAGGGACGATGCAGCTCTTCCCTGCCAGGGACAGTACTGGGTACCAGTGCTCAAAGCTGCACCTGCTGCTGAGGTAGGTGCCTTAGCATCCAAAAGCAACCAGTAGGGGTTTGTTCCACACCATCCCTTCACACGGGGTAGAGCTAACCCCCCTCCACCCCACCTCCATCCACAGCCATACCAGCCCACAGCTCCACAGAAAAGAGCACAGGGTTTTCCCAGGGCATCCGGGGCACTAAGCTTGCGGACCTATTGTGTCCACACCCTCCTGGGCATTTAAACCACAGATAGTAGCTGAAGAATCCCTTGACTGAATCTCCAAGGCCAGGCCAACACTGAATGCCCAGAACACCCTATGGAGACAAATTTGCAAAGAGAGGGGTAGTCTCAAATGCTAGTTACTCAGGTCTAGAGTCAGGCAGGGAAAACTTGTCCATTAGACATAGTAGAGACAGGAGACAGATGCCTAGAAAATGTTTTTGTTCATATTAAGTCAGAAGAAGAAAAAAATTACTTTTTAAGTCAAAAAGTCTTAAGGTAAAATACTGATATACTTGCAATTATAAGGTCAGATGCTATCAGCTTAAAATGTTTTTATGGAAGGGTCCCCAAAGGTGAAAAGGCCTAAGGTTCGTGCAGCATCCTAATGTAATCCTTGCTGGATCCAGGCCCCAGAAGAGCAGGGTCAGCTGGGCAGCGCTCTCCCAGGAGGCTAGCTGGCTTCCTGTCCTGAGAGGTCCCCAGCCTCCCCAAGGTGAAAGCCAGTTTGTCCCTCCTCACAGAGGCCATCTGGATTCAAGGGTATGTTTCGTACTCTCCCTTTATTGATCTCACCACGACCAGCAAACATGCCAATAAGATGGGGAAACCCACAGGCATGGCTTGTTGACACAGGCCCCTTTAGAGGCCGCAGGACATCCATTTCTTTCTCTGGAAGAGTTTCCCGGACCCAAGTAAATACATCAGGAAGCAGGAGCCTAGGGAAGAGGAGTGAAAGGCTGGCCAAGTAGAAAGCAAAATAACAATAGGCTGAGAAAGGCCTTGTGCCTTCTTATCATCCTTGGCCAAAGAGGTTCAAGGGTTCAAGGCCAAGGTCTGATTGACTAAGTCCATCTTTTCCACTCAGCACCGACGCCCTGAACAAATAACGTAGGCTCTCTGTGCCTCCACTGATAATCTGTAAAAAGAAAGCGATTGGCTTCCAGCTTCTCGATCTTTCTAGAAAGATTCCCAAGAGCTGTTTATGTTGCGTACAGAGTGGAGCATGATGGGAGCATATGGGTGAACTCATAGATGTTATTTCCAGATTGGCCCCCACGTCACCTGAACAAGCATCCCTCACCCATACATTTTCTTATGTATGGCTACAGAAGTGACCCATGGGGAAAACATTCCAAATAGGGAATTTCAGCTAGAGACGGAATGTTGTCTCAGAACAAAAATACCAAGTTGCATTCTTTTCTGCCTAAGAGAGTTAGAACCCAAGCAGTATTCATTAAGCAACCACTTATATGTGCAGCTAACCAGGCTATGTACAGAGGCCACTACAGGAAACATAACCATCCCAAAGATCTAGGTGGAAAAGGTTTCAGGCTTTGGGGTAACCAGTAGGGACTTGAGACATCTCCCTACTGGTTGGTAAACATCGGCTGTTCTCTCCAACACAGCAACTGAGGAAAGAGGTCTACACGGAAGCATGAAATCTCACAGTTATAATAATATACAAAAAGTAAAGCTTTTCCAAAAAGGCGAGAAGTAGGCAATGGAATAAAGAAAGTCAGAGTCCCACTGCTCCCCTTGGAAATCCATGGTTCATGATCTGTGGGAAATTCTAAAGTGTTATTAGCAAAACAAACCCCAAGAACCTAAAAGTAATCCCTCCAGGGTTCTTGTTCTGAATACTTGGCCCTGGTCCTTACCTTCAAGCCGTCACTGTCTTCCTAAGAGACCAATCAGTCTTCCGCTTTCCTGCCTTGTATATTTATTCTAAACAACTTCCCAGCCTTCTGCCTCATGATGATCTCAAGCCCTGGGAGCTCAGGCACCACTGAGGTGAAGACTCCTAGTCTTCAACAGGTGCAGGCCTTCCAGACCCAATTCAAGAACTGCTTCTGCCCATCAGAGCACACGAACTGAGTGCTGGTTGCTTTCCTAACTCTGCCCTGGCTGGACACAAAATCCGCATGGCCCCTCTGCTGTCGGTCTCTCCCACAGTGCACCTAACCCAGACATACGCTAGCCCTCTTCCTCTTCTTCCTCCACAGACAACTTCTCTACGAATAGCCATGGGAACAGACAATTCATTATCAGACTCCAATGGGCAAAGCACCCCAAGAACCAGCCAATTGAATTCTGGACTATGAGGCATTGTTCTTCCGTTGTTTGGGTTGACCTCGCAATTCCCATCAGGGCAGTGGGAATAATGGCTACGATCTAACATGATAGCATTTTATTACTCTCCTCATTCAAACTTTCATCATGGAAAAAAAAAATCAAGCTTTATACAAGATAGATTGATAATCTGTCTCTTGAATGCATAAATGTTAAGATTGTCTGCCCTGTAGGGGGAAAGTAGCTTATATCTAATAACAGAAAAATCAAATGCATGGAAAACACTAATTAGAAGACAGTTCCCAATATTCTCACTGTAATGTTTCTCCATTTTTAAGATGTTATTATTCATTTCACTTTATGTACACGGATTTTTTTGCCCGCATGTATGTCAGTACACCATGTGAATGTATTATCTGCAGATGCCAGAAAAGGGTTTCAGATGTCCCTGGAATTGGAGTCACAGATTGTTGTGAGCCATAATGTGGGTGCCTGGATCCAACCTGGGTCCTCCGTGAGAGCAGCAAACACTCTTAACTCTCTAGCCTGCTCAGTTTGAATGGGGGCGGGGGAGGGTGCTATTCTGTTTCCTGTTTTTCATTTTTCACTTTTTGCAGTTTTGGGACCAGCACACACTGCAGGAAGAAAGAGGGGTCTATTTGTTTGCCTTATATACATATGTTTGCTTGTTTTCAATGAGACTCTGGCATGGGGTTAGGTGCATTGTGGGAGAGACCGACAGCAGAGGGGCCATGCGGATTTTGTGCCCAGCCAGGGCAGAGTTAGGAAAGCAACCAGCACTCAGTTCGTGTGCTCTGATGGGCAGAAGCAGTTCTTGAATTGGGTCTGGAAGGCCTGCACCTGTTGAAGACTGGGAGTCTTCACCTCAGTGGTGCCTGAGTTCCCAGGGCTTGAGATCTGTTTCCTTGTACACATAGGAAACAGACTGTGTCAGTGAAAACTGCAAGTCACTCCCTTTGAACGGCTGATCACTACCACTACACTCACCTTCATGGCAACTGCTCCCTAGCACATGCTACAGGGTGTAAGGCAGCCAGAAGAAAGGGAGTCCCGTTTGTTGATTTAGTTCATATTTAACCTGAAGACTTTAGTCTTCTGAAGTGACATTGTATTTTTCCCCTTCATTTCTTCAATAGGTCCAGGACAGCAGGAAGCAGTGGCCTCTAGCTCTGGAATCCAGAACAGCACACAGGGATGCCTGGATACAGAATGATGCACAGGGATGCCTGAATTCTGAACAGTGCACAGGGGTGCCTGGATACAGAATGATGCACAGGGATGCCCGAATTCTGAACGGTGCACAGGGGTGCCTGGATACAGAATGATGCACAGGGGTGCCTGAATTCTGAACAGTGCACAGGGGTGCCTGGATACAGAATGATTCACAGGGGTGCCTGAATTCTGAACAGTGCACAGGGGTGCCTGGATACAGAATGATGCACAGGGAGGCCTGAATTCTGAACAGTGCACAGGGGTGTCTGGATACAGAATGGTGCACAGGGATGCCTGAATTCTGAACAGTGCACAGGGGTGTCTGGATACAGAATGGTGCACAGGGGTGCCTGAATTCTGCAGAGATGTCTGGATACAGAATGGTGCACAGGGATGCCTGAATTCTGAATAGTGCACAGGGGTGTCTGGATACAGAACGGTGCACAGGGGTGCCTGAATTCTGAACAGTATCAAGTGTTCCTGAATTCTAAATGGCATATGAGGTGTCTGAATCTTAATGATGTAGAGCGATGCTTGTCATGGTATACGTTTGTCCCCAGAACACAGACTAGTTTAAGCAGTGAGTGACCCTCTCTGGGTTGGTAGGTCCACCTACCCTCGGCTGACATCCGGCTTTCTGTCCTAACTCTCATTCTTGTCCCCCTTTGCTCCCAGAACGGAAGCCAACCAAGCAAAGCCTGGCATCTCCTGGGCACCACGGCCATACTTTAGAAGATGTCTCCTTGTCCAGCAGACCACAACAGACGGCCATTCTTTCAGAAGCATGTTTGTGGAAGGAAATGGCTGGGCCAGTGTTTTGATCTACAAGCCTCAGGAAGCATCCTACAGCTACGGCCTGATACTGCCCAGCTGAGTAGTGAAGGGTCCAGGAGATACTGTCAAGGGGAAAGCTAAGGAGGCACACGCCATTGTACGGGAGAGCAATGCAAAGAGGAGGGCAGAGCACTGGCCGCTTGGCTGAGGAGTCCCCTCCCCCATCCCTCAGTTCTTCATCACCAGTCCTTGAGCTCCAGAGCCTGACTCAGCTCTAGCACGGTTGGATAAGCAGTGCTGGCTTCAAAGTCAGAGGGTCATGGTTCTGACCCTGAGTTTGCTACTCTTGGTGCCGTGAGTGAGGCCAGGTGGGGTGCTGAGCCGGGTTTGGCATCAGTGTGTTGTTCATCTGTAAGACAGGGAGTTAGACTGGGTCACATTTTCCAAATGCAACTACACAGAGGGATCATACGAAACTTCTAAAAATAGTCTTGGGCCCAAGCCCTGGAAATCCAGAAGCAGCAAGCCGGGGCTAAGACCAAAACCTGTTAAAATAAGAACCCTCAAACACTGGCATTTCCAGGGTTCCATCTTTCTGTGATTCTTCTGCTGGACTTTCTTGAAGTGCTTGATGTGAAGAAAAAGAGACCTCTTCTATTGGAGCAAGAAAGCCTCGGGTAAATACTCAAGCTTTCTCGCCATTGGCTCCCGGGTTTGTGGCGAGGCACATGAATGCTTGCTTGCACGCAGAGGGGCTGCCCTCCTTGGCCAGGCACCACGGAGCTTTCTAGAGCATTGCCTTCATACTGCTGTGTCATCGCAGGCTCCCCCTGAGCAAGCACAGTCTCTCAGGAGCCTCCCTGCCTGTGCACACTCAAAAGAGCTGCTTTATAAACACCGGGTTCATTCCTGGAATCGCAAAGACCTGCGGAGGGTCAGAGCTGAGGCAGACAGTTTGAGAAAACAAAAACATACTCAAATTCAGCCCAGGTCCTCTGGGGCTCGGCAAGCCGAGTTGCCCTTGAAGAGCCAGAGAAACTGATATCAAGATGTCAAACAACACTATCAGTTTTCACGTCTTCCCATGAGCCCTGGACACTTCTCCTCCCTCCAGGTCACTCACGTCATCCAGGAACCTGGCGAAGTGACTCAGTGACCAAAGGCCCAAGCAAGGAGTGTGTGCCTTAGCGTACACTTGGACCAGAAACCACAGGGATGGAAAGAAAGTGCCTGACTCCCAAATTCTACCTGTGCATATGCACAGAGTATATGCATAAAAACTGTTCAACTATCTGCATTTGTGAATTAGTAACATCCTGGCCAGAAGGTGCTACAGTTGGTAAATGAAAACACAAAATGGAGAGGGTGACATAAAGGAGTAACACACCACAGCTGTGAAGATGAGCTTTCACCTGTGTGAACACCAACAGATTCAAAACCTAACCTACAGCGCTCTCTCTCTCTCTCTCGCTCTCTCTCTCTCTCTCTCTCTCTCCCTCTCTCCCTCTCTCTCTCTCTGCTGTTGTAGTTGTTGTTTTTGTTTTGTTTTGTTTTTCAAGACAAGGTTTCTCTGTGTAGCCATGGCTATCCTGGAACTCACTCTGTAGACCAGGCTAGCCTAGAACTCAGAGATCTGTCTGCCTCTGCCTCTGCCTCCCAAGTGCTGGGATTAAAGGCGTGCACCAACACAGCAAACTTTTCCAATTTACTGTCAAGAACCTGAACAATATTGATCATCCATCACACACACATACACACACACACACACACACACACACACACACACACCTGCATACAAGCAAAAATATGGATATTAGCCATTCATCCCACTCATCATATTGTGAAAATCTCTTTAGATTAAAAAAAAAGTGCTACTGAGCCAGCTGTGGTGGTGCACATCTTAATCCCACCACTCAGGAGGCAGAGGCAGGTGGATCTTCAAGTTTGAGACCAGCATGGTTTACATCATACTGAGTTCCAGAACAGCCAGGGCTACATATTGAGACCCTGTCTTGGGGGAGGGGGAGGTACTATTTAAGTACTACATACTAGCAGACAAAATTAAGCATTCAGAATTCTGGGAAGTAGACTGGGTGTTTTTATGTTTCTTATTATTTCTAGACTTAAAAAAATGTCATTTCTCTGGGCCAGGGTTATACATAGTTCAGTAGCAGAGTGCTTCCTAGCATATACAAGGCCCTGAGTTCCATTCCCAGCACCACAAAGATAAATATTCATAAGTCATTTCACCCACTGGCTTCTGTCACCTTGACACAGCTGGAGTCATCTGAAAAGAGGGAACCTCAACTGAGAAAATGCCTCCATAATTATGATCGATGAGGGAGGATCTAGCCCACTGTGAGGGGGGGCTGCCTCTGGGCTGGTGGTCCTGGGAGTTCTGTAAGAAAGCAGACTGAGCAAGCCATGAGGTCCGAGCCAGTAAGCAGCACTCCTCCGTGGCCTCTGCATCAGCTCCTGCCTCCCAGTTCCCACCTGATTTGAGTTCCTGCCTTGGATTCCCACAGTGGACTGTGTCTCAGGATGTGGAAGCCAAATAAATCCCTTCCCCCTCAAGCTGCTTTTGGTCATGGGGTTTCATCACAGCAATAGTAACCCTAAGACAGCCACCAGCCGCTCTTCCCCTATCTTAAATAGGGTACGGACAAACTTGGGGAGCCCTAGAGCACTACTGACTAGACAGGGCCTTCACTGACACAGCAAGCATTAACACCACTTTCACTGGCTGGAGTAATGTCGCCGGTAAGGTTTGCCCTCCAATAAGTCTCTACACGGGCCCCTCACCATTTCTCTGTGACACACAGGCATGAAGGAATGTGTTGGGGAAGACGCAGAAAGGGTTGCAGAGGGTCAATGACCCAAGAAGAACAAAATGAAGATGGTTCAGCCCAGAGAATAGAGTCAAGTGTATCCTGGTGCAGCTCAAAGTGTCAGTGGTATGGGGCTCGGCAGATACAAAGAGGTAGAGATGTCCAAGGGGCAGTGGGAAGAGAGTGATTCTGCTCCCCAAAAAAACAAGAGGAGAGATCCAGATAATTACCTAGCTTGGAATTTCACGAGAAAGACTAAAAGTGACAAATAGCAGGGAGGGAGGTACACGATCTCTGGGAAAATTAGGAGGGGCCTTTGAAGGACTAAGAATGGATAGTGTGGCTACTGAAAGTGCAAACCCACTTGACATCACTGGGCAAAGCATCCTAGTAACTCAACTCTACTTCCTTCCTAGTACTTCAGGTCTACTCTATTGACAAAAATGGGAGTAGGGGTGGGGAGGAATACGGGTCTCAATGGATAAGGGGCCCGCGACCAGGCCTGACAACCTGGGTTCAATTCACGGGGCCCATGTGGTAGAAGAGGACTGGCCTGTGGAGGGTTGAATGCTATGCCCCCCAGGGTCTCTGGCTTTTGAATGTTTGGTCCTTAGTTGTTGGCCCTGTTCAGGAGGTTTGCCCTTGTCAGAGGAAAACGTCATCGGAGGTGGACTTTGACAGTAAATAGACTCCACCCACTCTGAGTTTCCTTGCTTCGTGCTTGCAGTTAAAAATGGGATTCTCGGCTTTCAACTCAGCTACCAGGCCTGTCTCTTCGCTGCCATGACGACACTCATCCCTCTGGATGGTGTTTTATCACAGCAATAGCAAGGTAATTCACACGAGAACTCTGACACGGCCACCGTGGCACACGCGCGTGAACGCAATGCATGTGAAAGATAAACAAAAATCAGTGAGTTCGTGGACTCAACTTCCCCTCTCAAGGATGGAAGCCTCAAAGACACCAGCTTGGTCTCGGCTTCCCCAGAGGCTTAAAAAGTATACTTCAGAAAAAGGGACCATGGTGGGAGGTGAGCAATAGAGAGGGGGCCAGCAGGGCCCAGGCGATCTGAAGGAGGAAATGGAAAAGCACTGAGGTAATTAGGGATGGAGGGGATAAAGGCAGATGAAGGAGGGTAAAACAACAGCAAGGATTTGTGGGAAAGTCCTAAGGAATCATGTGATTAACGACCCAAAAATATCTGCAATACACAAAAATCAGTAGGTAAATATACATTTAGTGTTGAAAAGAAATTCTCACATCTGGGCTAGCACGGAAGAGAGCTAAAGTTTATGAGGATTCAAACCTAGAGAAAGAACCGTGGGTAACTAAGGAACGCAGAGAGGGGAGAAATGGTTTCCCCAGGGAGGAGAGCACCAACCGGCTATCCAATACCAAATGGTCAGTCCTGAAAAGCACAAGAGGAACATGATAGGGACCGAGCAGGCTTTATTTATGTATTTAGGAGCGTGCATACGTGTGCATGCACCTGTACGCAAGAGAGGCCATGAACATGTAAGAGCAGAGAGGGTAGGTGGCTATGCGGAAGGGTTTTGAAGGATGAGAGGAAAGGAAGAAGTGATGTAATTATAACCCCGATAAATAAATAAATAAATTAAATTTTAAAAGTTATACATCACCGCAGGAGGAACAGAAAGAAGTTTGATGTTCTGGAAGATCGTGTGCTTTCTTCCTCCAGACCAAAGAAGCAATTCCTACCAAACTTGACTGTGGTGGATTCTGCCTCTGTAAAGGGACATCATCATTTGAGGAGATCTTCCTAGAGTTTTGATCAAAGGCTGGGTTTCTGCTCATTACTGCATTAGATACATATACATCTCTTCTGACTTCAGCACTTGGACAATATTTAACTTTTAAACTATTTTTCTTGTGTTATAGGTGGGATGGCAATAGGCTGCTAGCTGGTGCGGTGTGTACTCAATTGTCACTTAAACATTAGAAAAGCTAGTTATGGTGCCAGCATTTATGTCCTTCCCTGGAGTATCTTCCTACTTCATTGTTCTCTTTAACACCACACCATCTAGGCCTCCACCGCAGCAAGCATGGTTACTGGTAAACTAAAAGCAGTTAGCCATAACAGCATGAGATTGGGGGGACACGTGTTTCTTCTAGGGCCTAAGCCACTGTCCCCTACACTTGATTCTGATGACGTGACCCCCACAGTCCTGACCCAAGAAAGCGATACCTGCTGACCTTTCCGACCACTCTTTCACCTCCTTCACCTCCTGAGGGCCTCCTCCCTGGTACTCCACACTGACACACTGAACCGGAGGAAGCAGAAAGAACTGTAAGACCTGCAAGGATGTCCGGGCTTGCCAGCCACACTCAAACCAGCACACCAGTGTCCTGAATATAAATGAGCATCTTGAAATAGGTCACCGTGCTTTCCTCGCGCTTCAGCTCAACGTCCACGATCCGTGACTCATCACATCCATCACCCTCCTTGACCTGCTCTCTTGGGTGAAGGAGCAACAATCCAAACTAGAGACAAGGGATGGATGGAACCGTAAGCAGGAGTTCTCATGTCTGAGCCCATGAGATGACTCGGTGGGTAAAGACACTCGCTGTGCATGCATGCTGTCCTAAATTTGATCCCCGGAAGCCACATAAAGGTAGAAGGAGAGAATCAACTCTACGGAGTTGTCCTCTGGCCTCCACATGTGCTCTATGGCATATGCAAATTCCTCTACCTGACGCACACATTCACACACGCACACACATGCATGCACACACACACACTTCTACTACTACTAATAGTAGTTTTAAAAAGAATCCTCATTTCTGGGACATAAATGGGCCATCAAGCTACCAGAAGAATCATAGTTTGGGAAGATGTCAACGGCTATGACTGCCCATTGGAAATCCTCAGAGACTCCAAGCTCTGGATTCCCCAAAAGCTTTGCCAAACAACACACTACCCCAGGTGTCCTCCTTTGTCTTCTTGTTGATGAGACAGGCTTCTTCACTGAACCTGGAGCTTGGTGGGCTTCAACTAGAATGGCTGGCCAACAAGCCCCAGTGATTCTCATGTCTCTGCCCTCCTACTACAAGCACTTGTGACTGCTTTCAGCCTTTTTTTAACACTTGGGTGTTGGGGATCCAAACTCAGATCCTAGAGGTTTCATAGCAAGTGCATTTACCTCTGAGCCAGCTCCCCAGCCCCGCCCCGCCTCCCACCCCCACCTCTACCCCCTGCTACACCTCATCAGAGTTCTTGAGATGACCAATCAGACTTGGTCTAAACAGGCACTGACTCCCTCCTGACCTCTGCTGAGGTAGGGCAAGAAGGAAGGGATCAGAGGATACATAACCTCATTTGATTATTGGAGTTCCTGCATTACATCATTTGTATACATAACTCGGTTTATTATCAAACAATCACAAGAGGTTGATGGATTTTTCTCCCCTCTCACAGTCGATAAAAACCCTGGACTACGGAGGCCTGCTGCACAGCTACCTTATCAGAGGTAGGACCCAAACCAAACCCAGGTTGCTGGGCTACACAGCTCTTAACTCCTCAGAATGCCTTCTAATTGTTAAGGAAAGGAAAGACAACCTGACATTTCAACCCCCGGGGAAGAGGGTTATCAGTTAATATGCCAGGTGGTCTCACTCAACCACAAAAGCCTTTCCGATCCAGGAAGCCCAACCCACTTGACCCTTTACCCTGTCTGGCATACTTCCTCCAGTTGGCTGTTGGTACAGCCAGTCAACATTACCAGTGACAGGGGACAGTCTAGGAATACCAGGGGAACTGCTATTCTATCTTTTCGTGGCTTTGGGCACTTCAGAAAGCAAGTTCAGCTCCCAGGGGAGACTGGGTATCTTCTATCCAGAAGTAGAGACAATAGTCCCTGAAGAAACTCCCTGGGGAGCTGCATAAAGGAACATTGTTGAGAAGTTATCCCTTAATTACTGCCGCCCAGGGAAAACTTTTCCAGGAAGCAGTATACACCCCACTGACTTTGTGCTTGGATTAACTCCGGTGTAAGAGAGCACAGGGACGAGAAGCCAGGGCCATGGGTTTGCCTTGGCGCTCGACCCAGAATGCAGCCTTGATTTCTTCATCTGACTCTGAGCTGTGGAAGGAACTGTCTGCAGCAAGTCGTTCCCAACTGTCCTGGACTTAGCGTGTGCCCGCCGAGATGGCACCTTGGCTACCAGCTCTCTCCCACCCCCCAGTCTAACTTGGACCCCGCCAGCTGGAAGCCAGGCCCCCCCCCCCATCTTTTCAACCCACCAGGATGAACACACTAAATAAGCTCCTCTGGTCTTCCAAGCTCCAACAACCTGCCAAGGCTTTCAGGGCCCCCAGCCCCCTTCCCTCCTCGACATCCTGGCTCTGTCTAGTTCCTTGAATGAACATAGGCTAACACACCTACACCCGTCCACTAATTAGAACCCCCACACACACCAGGCTTCGCTTCCAGCCAACTCCACCAGGGTCTGTGGGCTAATTTCTCTACCCAGCACCTGGAGGTATGCCAACCCATCCCCTTCTCCCCAATCTTCACTTCTGCCCTGCTTCCCGACAGCCAGGAAGGGATGTGGGGCAGACAGCCAGAAGGGCTTCAAGGCTTCCAACTGCCTACCCTCCTCAAAAAAAAAAAAAAAAAGTCTAACTGCAGTGGACTATACTGCTCTCCCTCCCAGAAAGGCAGTTTTCTGAGCAAGGTCTCCCTCTGAGTCCTGACTGACACTCAGGCTGAGCCAGCCCACATCTTCCTTGGCTTTGTGAAGGAACAGAAGGGGAGGGGGCTAGGAGCCAAGGAGGAGGAGGGGGTGGGGGATGGTCTATTCTCCACTAGAGAAAAGGAAAAAAATCCCTCATTCTGCTCATTGTGGGAGGAATGCTGGGGAAATTAAAGCCCCACGCATACCCTTGGTCTCACAACCCATCCCCACCTTGAAGGGTCTAATCCACCCCAGATTCCCCAGGGTCCTGGATTCCAACCTAAGTATGTGCTGACCACCCCTGCTTTCCTGGAGGCCTATCTCAGATGCCTAAAAACAGTTGTCTGAAAACATACAGGCTCCCATTCAGAAGGCTTCCTTCAAACCTTAGCTTCCCAGTTCTCAGAAAGTCCTGCCCAGGCCAACATGCCCCTGAGGATGGATCACTCTTCCCCGAAAGCTGACAGGCAGCAGTCAGCTGTCAGCAGTGAGCTCAGCTCTGGAGGCCATGTAGTAAGAAAACACTGTCCTGGAGAGAACATCCAAATTCTTTGCCAGGATCATGTTCAAACTCCTGGCACCCTAACCTCAGAGACATCAGACGTGAAAGTGTCTACTTCGCGGGAACGAAAAAGGGATCTCAGCCTTCTTTACTGGGTTTGACCACTGCACGCCCCTGAACATACCCGTGTGTGCTAAGTGTGTGCAGCACTTGTGTTAATGTCTGACTTTTGCTCTATCCATTCAGCTTCCCGTGAGGAGCACCTGCAGAGAAAGGGCATCCCACCATGACCATCCTTGCCCAGTGACACCTCAGCTATTCTCCAGTCTTCCAAACTCTGCCAGCTGGAAGGCTAAGCATCCAGGTTGACTGTCTGAAGGCAGGACTCAATCCTTAAATGAGCAGATGAGCTGGCACAAGAACCCAAGAGTCCAATCTCTAGGGTCATCTCTGTCCCTCTGGTTTTTACTCTGGGCACTGTCAAGTGTGAACTACAGCCCTGGAACGGTCAGTCCCAGAAATCTGGACACAGGTCCCAAAATGCACTCAAAAAAAGCTTAACTCACACAGAAGAAATGCAAGCCATTTCTTCTCAGCTGGTTTTATATTGCGTCAAAGTGCAGCTTCATTACCCCGTCCACAAAAGGATTCTCTAAAGCCCAGAGAACACAGGTCAGAGAGAGATGGATTTACTCCTTCTCTAGGTGAGGAGGTTGTAGCATGATCGGGGGCCTGCTTGTTGGGGTTTCTGTCCCACCCAGTACCCCACAACTGTTTAGCCCCAAAGAAAATCACACATAGGTCTCCAGAAATTATAAGCTGATTAGCCCATTAGCTCTAGCCTATCACTGGCTAACTCTTACATCTTGATTAACCCATTTTTCTGATCTATGTTAGCTATGTGGCTCAGTACCTTTTTTCAGTGGGGCAGATCACATCTTGCTGCTTCGGTGGTCTGGGCAGGAGTGGGAGGAATCAACTTCCTCCTTCCCAGAATTCTCCTGTTCTCATTACATCATTTCTATTTCCTGTCTGGTTTTCCCGCCTATACTTCCTGCCTGGCCAATCAGCATTTATTTAAAACATGATTGGCAGAATACAGACGATTCTCCTGCACCAGGAAGTAGAAAATTAAGCGGCACTAGCAGAGACGGCAAACACTGGGCATGACGTACATTCTTTACTTTTTTGTTGTTGCTGATTTTTTTGTCTTGTTTTGTGTAATAGCTCATCTCATCTGTCAACTCAATGAGTTCTAGAATCAAACAGAGAGACGACAGGCTTCTAGGCATGCCTGAAGGATGTTATTTCAATGAACTTAATTGACATGGAAAAACCTGCACATTGTGGGCAGCACCATTCCCTGGCTGGGATCCTTAACTGCATAACAGGAGGAAGCAAGTTGAGAACAGTATTCATCCTCTACTTCCTGAATGTTGTACTGCTGCTGCTGTGACCTCCCCTCTATGAGGGATTGTACCCTTGAACCCACCCAGAATTAACTCTGCCCTCCCTCAATTGCCTTTGTCAGAGAATTTCATCACAGCAACTAGAAAAGGAACTAAAACCTTTTGTTTTGAAACCCCAAACTCATTACAATCCTCCTGCTTCCGCCTCCTTAAGATAATCAGCATAGGGGGCTGAAGAGATGGCTCAGCGGTTAAGAGCATTGCCTGCTATTCCAGAGGTCCTGAGTTCAATTCCCAGCAACCACACGGTGGCTCACAACCATCTGTAATGAGGTCTGGTGCCCTCTTCTGGCCTGTAGGCATATACAAAGAATATTGTAATAAATAAATAAATATTTTTTTAAAAAGGATAATCAGCATAAACTATGCCTAGCTGTGTTATCTACTTTGACACACACGCATGCAAGGTAACCCAGTAGGCTCATAAGCATCACCAACTTCAGATTTATATACACATAAGAAAACAGAGGTTCAAAGAGACTAATCCTCTTACATCTGGATACCCTGTTGACATGTGGGATTGGGTCCTTAAGAAATGAGCAGCCCACCTGACTTGTCCAGTCTGGCCTTCATTTTAAGGGCCAGCTAACAAAACAACAAAAATGTCACTGGTCAAGATTAAGTCAGTTAATACGTACAACAACTAATTATGGGTAAGGCACACAACTAATGTGTGTGACACCCCACCCTGGTCACAACTAACCTAATATACACACCCTGAAAGAAATAAAAATCATCCCTACTTAACAAAGCCTGTTTTCTGAGAAAAGCCCACACTCATCACGAGTTTTTTGTGGCTTTGGGTTTGGTTTTCGGTCGTGGAACTCACAATGTAGCCAAGACAGTCTTCTAACTCTGGACTGACCCTGCCTCTGTCTCCCAAGTGCTGAGATTCCGGACATGTGCCATCCAACCCAACTACCACACAGACAGTTAGACATGATGCTTGCTTGCATTGGGACCAGGTTAGTCTGGAAGCAAAAGCCAGGTTACTGTCCCCAGAAGCCGCTGGTCACACAGTCATCTCTCTCCAGATTTGTGTGGCCCTTCTGTCTTCTTTATCTTATCACTCATCATATGCTGGCCCCTTATGTTTTAAAAATGTCCTCTCCCTCACCGAAGCCAGTCATGGTGTCCTATGACCTACCAATCATCTATGGGCAACAGGCATCCAGGAACAAAGCCTGTGGCCCATAGGCTCAGAAGTAGTTTTCTGCCAATAGCTCAACCCTGGCTTGACCACAGGGGTAGACGGTTCAGCAGCAGGAAGCCAATAAAACTCTTAGCTCTTAACTTGGTCCCTCCACTGAGCCCATGAAGGCATCTAGGATGAAAGTACAGAAAACCTGTAGGGCCCAGGTCTACCCTTGTTCTTGGGGTTCATCTTGAGGACAGTTTCTGGTCAGCCAGCTAAAACATTGTTTGTTCTTGTGCTCCCTCTGCCCCCTCACAGTGATTAGCTGTAGGGCATTGTTGACTCCATCTTTGGTATGGTAATTTCCCACCTGCCTGGGCCAAAATCCTTGTGCAGCAGCTAGGTATATAAGGATTTCCCCAAGGTTGAATAAACAGCATTGGGCTGATCTCCTTTCGAATGACCCAGGTCTCTCGTGTGTTCTTTCAATCTTCAGGCCCTTGCCTGACTCGTCTATGGTACTGTGGCTACAGTGGTGTGCGAACTGTACCAAGGGGGTAACACAGAATCGGGTAATACACTCCCCCCTTAGCTGGTTGGTGGTTAATCCCAGCACTCAGGAGGCAGAGGCAGGTGGATCTCGGTGAGCGTGATGCCAGCCAGGTCTGCAGAGCAAGATCCAGGTCAGCCAGGACTACAGAGAGAAACCCTATCTTGAAAACAAAACAAAATCCACAACTCCTTCCCCTAGGGTGATGGAGGAAAACTGGACGCAAAGAATGAGGCCACAAGAGGGGCTGACCCATCTTTGATGGCTCCCTGCCACCTCAGGAAAACGCCAGCCAGAGATAACAAAGAGAAGCTGAGGGGCCTGGAACATCTGCCAGCCAGATCTCGGGTTCCCTAGTGAAGCATCTGTAACTTCCTCCTCTTTGGCTCCATTTTAAAAGAGCTGCACTACTCCCCCTTAGGAGCAAAGTGCCACGCCACCCATCCACGGAAGACCCATCTCTGACCCAGCCTCTGCCCGCTCGCAGAGTCAGCCTTTCATTCCGAATCTGCATTTTGTTCAACATTCCTGTCTCAGGTCACCTTGTACACCTCCCTCGGACTGGAGCTGAAGAAGGCTGGGACCAATGGATTACCTATGCTACTTTTTCTGAACAGTATCCACCTACTCACCATGTAGTCAAGCATTCCAGCTGGGCCAGCTGTGAAGGAGGCACAGGCAGAGACAATCACGGGAGGTGGGGGAAGGGGAGCTACAGAGACTTCAAGGACAGCATAAAGGCAAGAAAGAGCTGGAAACAAAAAAGGTGAACACAATAAATGCAGCCACAGTGGTAGACAGCTGTGGCAAGCGAGCCAACCAATGAACTAAAGGTGTCTGCCTTCTTCCTGTCCCTTTAGCAGTGCTGGCCCTACCTTCCCTGTGATTTACCCTCTCCTCCACTCCGTCAGCAGGAAGGGTTCTCCAAGCTTCCTGGCAGTTCTAATAGCAACTTGTCTGACTTTTTAGAACAGTGAAGAGCCACAGTGAGAACCAACCAGAAGCTCACCTGACCACGAAGCCTCTCCAAGTCAGCCCTGAAATGTCTGACGCTGAGTGGATGGATTCCTGCTACCGAGCAATCTGAGGCATCAACCACAGCTACGACTACTATTCTGGGGGGAGGGGGGCGGGGTGCCACTGCACAGCTCTAGAAGTTAGAGGACAATTGGAAGGGACTGGTTCTCTCCTTCCACTCTAGGTTCTGGGGACTGAACTCAAGGAACAGGCTTGCATAGCAAGTGTCTTTATCCGCTGAGTCATCTCACCCGCCCTGGAATACTTTTATAGGGTTACTTTCACTGACCTGCCCCCCACACACACACACCCTACCCCTCCCAGTCTTCAGGAAATGCTTTGCCTGGATAGGTAGCATAAGGTAGGCGGACAGTGAGAGCCATCCTAGCCTCCCTCTTTCTTTGGCTCGCTAGCAAACTCAACCATCCAAGTTGGCTGTGAGCCACTCCACAGAGAAGCCTCTCGTAAATGCAGCCAGTGGGTTCCCTCTCCCAATTCTCTCACCTGTTCTAATTTCGGGTAGCCTTACCCTGTTTGGTTAAAGTGCTTTGGAAGTTTATAACATCTTTTAGAGTTATTACACCAAGTTTTGGGGGTGTCTTTGAGGGGAGCGGATTGGTTTTGGTTTTTCAAGATAGCGTTTCACTGTGCAGCACTGGCTGTCCTCAAACTCACTCTATAGACCAGGATGGCCTCGAACTCAGAGATCTGCCTGCCTCTGCCTCCCTCTCTGCCTCCAGGATTGAGAGCATGTGCTGCCAATGCCTAGTCAATTTCTCGTTTTTAAATTTTTTTTATTATTTGTTATTACTGTGTTTGTGGGAAGGCGGGACCACATGTGTGAAGGTCAAAGGGCATCCATGGAGCAGGCTCTCCTTCCACCTTTACATGGGTTCCAGGCGTCAAGTTCAGGTTGCTATAGTAGTAGACACCTTTACTGCCCACTAAACCATCTCTGCCAGTCCACAGGATTTGTCCTTCCTCAAGCTTCCTTCCACCTCTTGAGGAACTGGGTCATCACTGTCACAGGAAGGAAACCACGCAGGAACATTTCTGACAGCTGTTGAAGGCAAGGAGTAAAGTGGGAACAAAGACTCGACGTCACTGCTGCTTCCAATCCTAGCCCCTGGGCCAAGGCAGGCCAGGGCCACAGTTGTGTGCCTCCCTGGTCCCCTCCACTGCCCTGACTCTGCTGCCTTGGTACACAGAGCCACACCTAGCCCAGTTCCCAAACCAACCAACTCCAGCAGTCTTTAGTGCAGCCTCGCCCTTTGGTGGCCCTCTAGGGACAGGGTGGAGGAAGGCAGTGCTAGGAATCAGCAGAGACAGTGAGCCCCACTCATTGCGGAGTCTGTTTTACCATTGTGAACTCGGTATGCAAATTTATGCAAGACGAGATGCAAAGCAGTGCTCCAAGCCAGAAGTGCCTTGGCTTTCTCCCCCTTGATCTGGAAGCTCAAGTGAGCCGCTGTAAATCAGGGCCCCCTCTCAGTGGCTGAAGATTCAGGCCTCCCCGTTCATCACCGATCAGCAGGCCAGCCCTTGGGGCTCTGGGGCTTTAAATGACTGAACATTTCTATAGCACCTTTATAAGTGCTAAAGGCCAGACAGCCACTAGGGCGGCTCCGCCCCTCAGCATAATCCCCCTGCCTTGTGTGAAACCGGGTGGGGGGGGATGGGGGACAGGAGGCAGAGGAGATGCTGAGGAACCAGCCTAGCCTGAATTCTGAAAGGGCTTAGGTTGGCCCAAGCCTACACCCCCTAGTCTGTGACTCCCCAGAGATTATTTTAGGTTCTCCTGCCTAGGGCCTTATTTTCTCCGAGACCCTTAGAAAGCAAGCATGGATTTGCAACGGCCCTCGGAGTTCCTTTTCATTCTTCTTTCAGGCCTTCCCAGCCTGATTTCTGTTCCTACGAACCAAAGAGGCCCAGCCCATCATCTCTTGGGATGCAGGATCACCACCAGCCACTTCTACCCTCCGACGTGCCCACCCCCACACCCTGCCTTCCTGCCATCCCCCAGGAAGCCAGCAATACAGCCCCTGAGTCCCTGGGAACAAAGACAAAAGAGCCAAGAGCAAAGCCGGAACTGCTGGGCTGCGCTGCGTGGAAATAAGAGGGTATGTTTAAAATTCTCAAAAGCAACCTGCTCAAAGAGGAACGCTGGTGATGGGGGAAGGGTTCAGCCTTCAGAGCAGAGAGATGGGTGAAAGACGGTGGGAGGGGGGTACCAGTGGCCCTCATGGCGAAGATCTGTCTGGACCATGTATGATATTCCCTCCCTACAACTGAGACTTCAACAGTCTCCATACAGAGTCCCTGGTCCCTGCCCCAACTCAAAAGCCTCTCCCACAGACACCCTTGCAAAACCAGACAGCCCGGCAGTTCTGCCAACCAGGGCTTTCAAGTATACCTAACCTACTCAGCTTCCAGTTCCCAGCCCAACCCCTACCTTGGTTAATGCCCCCTCTTCCAGACAGGAACACGGGAGGGAAACGTGGAAGGCATCTGTCCCTTGGGCGAAGGCTGAGACAGCAGCTGGGACGAGTTGGTGGAAGAGACGCCCATAACCAGGCAGAAAATTCAGAGTGACATTCTTCCCATGAACTCACCTCATTGTCCCCTAGCTCCCCTGACAACCCCCTTCACCCCACTCCACCCCCTCTCCCGCCTCCTGTAAGGAAAAGTGACCCAGGGAAGCTGCCACATCTGTTGCCTGCGAGAGACTCCAACCTTGTCTTGGGAAGCAGAAAGGCTGGATTTCAGGCTTAGAATGAAAGCAACTGGGGGGAGGGGGCATTAAGACCATGAGAGGAAAGTACACCACGATTTAATAAAATGGTCAAAATCTGAAGGATTCCGCATGGCCTTTGGGTTACTCTGCTGAGGAAGATGATGCTGGGGTCGTGATGAGGTGGGAGGGCATGGAAAACGGATTTCTTTTCCTTTTTATTATTCCTTAGAAGCAAGAGGCAAGGATTACTCCCAAGGCAACTGAGAAAGAAGAAAGAAACCCTGGGACTCCGTACTCAAGGTCAAAAATGCCCCTACAGCTAGAAGGCTTCAGCTGACCTCTAACTCTAAGGGGCGGAGTGATAAACAGACCAAGGGAAAGAGTGGGGCTCACAAAGAAATCGAAAAGCAGAGAGTGTCTGTACTTTTTCCTTCCTTCCTTTCTTTTTTTCTTCCTTTCTTTCTCCCTTTCTTTCTTTTAAAGCAACACCTCTGAGAAACTGGTCAAAGTCTCCTTTTAAACGTTAGCGAATAGTGGGCACAATTCAGCACTGTCTCCAAGACAAAATAAAACAATTACAACTTTCTCCAGACCGAAGAGGCAGGAGGCTTTTATAAAGAAGAAAAAAAAGTGAACTCCTAGCAACCGGATTGTGTCCCTCAAGTTAACTTTTTGGGAAAGAGGGGCTCCTTAACAAAGAACCCCACCTTTCCCATTCTGTGGTATAGGACGAGTTCCCTAGATTCAGGAGGAGGTGGGGTGTGACACCCACACATGTTGAGAGTTGTCGCTTCCAGGTTTCAAGCTGCTCCAGCATTCAGACCTGAGGCCCAGATGCTCAGCTTGGCTGCCAGGGTGCCGGAATGCAGCTGGCGATCCGGCTAAAGTTACACAGATGGAGCCCCCTCCATTTTCCACGTGCAACCTTACCTTTTAAAAGCACAAGTCTTTTTCTTCTCACCTCCCAATACCAGAAGAAAGAGTCCCTCCAAGCGATCCCTTCTCACTCGAGGTCCGCGGTGTCACCTGCGCCCGGTGGCCTCGGCCACCCAGTAGTTTTCCCATTGGGGAACATTCGACCGGTGGTCGGTGACTCAACTTGTGTTCTAAATAAGTTTCAAGTTCCTACAGCCCCCACCCCCACCCCACCGCCCCTAGATCTGACCAACACTCTCCTCACCACTAAGTACCGTCAGAGTAGAGGTGAGGATCACTTTCACCAAGGGAAGACCGTGGTGACACCGTGTCTCCTCTCCCTCCTCGTTTACTCCATCAAAATCCGCTTGTTCAACCTCCAGTCTCCATCCTGTACTTTGGGGTTCCGGCACTCAAGAGTCTCCCTGAATCAGATCAAGGACTGGGCTCTTTCTCGTGTACAACAGTCCCAGGGTCCAGTCAGACTCTGCTTTCCCACGTGAGGGCTGCTAGCCAGGAGATCCCGCTAAACTGAGAGATTACCCGCCCCCAAACTAGTCCGCTTTACCTGCAACCTGCTGTGGGGTAGCACCCACGCGACTCTTTTCACAGGTACCCGCGCCGGTGACCAGCGCCTTCAGGGGCAGCTCAGAGCCAGGATTGGGGTAGCAACGCAGCGACTGGGCGCAGCGCGGTGTGTACACGCCGCATGCCTCGCCCTCCAGCCGTGCGCACACGGAGCAGCAACCGCAGCCGGGCTCTCGCACCAGCTCTGCGCAGGGCCCGTCGGGCGGGGGTCCGCAGGCAGCCAGGCGCTCGGGCGTGCAGGGCGGGCAGCGGAACAGCACCTCGGCGCGCACTCCGGGGCCGCAGCCGCCCGCGCCTAGCAGCAGCAGCAGCAGCAGCGACGGCAGGAGCAGCGACAGAGCGGGGCCGCCCAGTCTCGGCAGCATGTTGGCTTGTTGGCAGCGTTAGTGCGGCGAGCTAGCGGGCAGGTGGCACGGTCCTGGGGAGCGCGGGGGACGCCTCCTTGCCTTCTTTCTCCTCCCCCGCCTCTGCCGGGTCCTAAAAAGCCAGCTTCTCCCCGCCCCCCCTGCTTTCTCCCCTCCCCCTTTTGGAGACCACTCCCTTCCCCCCCCAGGCACTCCTGCGTGCGGGCACGTGCTTGCGCACACGCCCACTCGCCCACCCTACGTTACTAGGGCGTTAAGCTGGTCCCCCACTGCTCCGTGACCAGGGCTTTGCACCCTTCAGCCTTGGCTCGCCCGCTTCGAGAGAGTAAGAATAACTTGCAAGCGTGGGTAGAATCGGCGTGGAGTGGGAAAGTGCCGGTGCTTTTGTCTCTTGTCTTTTAGTTTAGTTCGATTTGGAAGGACTTAGTTTGCGCACTTCCCACGTGGCCGCTCTGAACTGACTGCTGGGGATACACAAAGGCAGTCTTGACCTTAAAGATTTCGGCGCTCTCACCGGCTCCCCACAGTCCTCGTGTTGCTAGGAACAATGACCTTGAGTGAGTCCCGAGGAAGTTCGGTCTTTTTAGACCAGGCTCGTCCTAGCACCTCCTAGCAACAACTTCAGTTTCCCAAACCAGAGCTCGCGGAGACGAATAAAAACCCGAAGTATTTCCTGGTACCGGACAAATCTCTTCCCTTCCCACTCCCAACCCCCAAGTCCTCTAATTTCTGAGAGACCCAGGCCATGATACACAAACCCTGCTGTATTTGCCCATCCCACCCCCTACACACACACACACACACACACACACACACACACACGCTCCCACCCCTACCCCCGCCCCAAGAAGGTCTGAAGACACGCCCACTAAAGGGGGTCCCGAAAAGGTCAGATTAGACCCCCAGGTGTGAGCGAAAGCCCTAGCGCTGGGCTGAAGCCCTCACTCAGGTAGGACATGACAAAGAGTGGCTACCTCCATTGTTCCGATTGACTGAGTCACCCAGCCTTGCTGCCCCCAACCTCCATCATTCCAGCCTGGAATTATTCATTCGTGTCCCAGGGTTGTGACCTTAACAAAGACCTTCGCTGGGTGGGGTGTTTCCATTCCCTCAGGAGATTTCTCCAAGCCACCCTGTCTAACTTTAAGGCTCTTTCAATTCAACATCCATTTGCTCCTAAGTCTGCCGGGCCCCAAAGGGGCATGAATTTCTTCATGCTGCTAGAAGACAAATTTCTAATTTTAAGAAATGGGGAGCAAAAGAGTTGTGGGAGAGAGTTTGGGCAAGGTAAGTATCTGGCCATCATAGGAACCTTTGTGGAATAGGATTGCTCAGAGGAAGCGAAGCGGGTGGGCGTGTGTGAAATTGAAGCTTGGCGATTCCATAGAGAGAGATGGAGGGTTGGTAATGGGGCACCCTCACCACAATGACCAGCCAAAATGAGGACGCAGAAATGGAAGAGTGAGACTAGAAAGTCACTCTGGCCAGAGATCAAAACCCCTGGGGAGATGGGGCACTGGCAGGAAAATCAGTTAATTGTGTTGAGATTTGGCTTAATTTGGGGCGTAGCAGGGACACAGCCTCAGTGTTTGAGCAGAGAGATGGACCTCTGACAACAATGGGATCTATACAGAATGAAGACCTTACAGTAGGAAAGTGACGAAAGCTGGCAGCGGCTCCTGCACATCGTCTCCAGCTGTCCTGGTGTCTTGTGCCTACCTTGGAATATGTTCCTGTTGGCCTCACCCACGGGGTATCCCCTTTGAAAAGAAATAGTACCGGGCACCTTCGTGTACCATAGACATCTAATGCAAACTGCTAGGGGAGCCACATTATTACCTAAATTTTCTAATAGCTACATTAAAACATAGTAAGAACAGAGTGTGATAGCTCACGCCTTTAATCCCAGCCCATGGAAGGCAGAGTCAGGCAGATTCCTGGGTCTGAGCCATCTTGGCCTACAGAGAAAGTTCCAGAACAGGCAGGATAACACAGAGAAACCCTATCTCAGAAAAAAGGGGGGGGGGTATAAAAAAAAAGATAAGTACCATCCATTTTAATAATATACTTGAATTCTGTTTACTCCAAATAGTATTATTTAATCACAAATGAATATGAAAAACTATAAAGGCAAGATTATCCAAGCACATGGAGAGACAACCTTGAACTCACAGTCCTCCTGCCTTGGTCTCCAGAGTGCTGAGTTAACAGGCATGAGCTACTGTGAATTTCTAGAAGTCTCGTCCTGCTGATGCCTTACTTCTAATTCCCATGTTAATAGCTTTACCCTTCACAACCCCAAATACTGACAACCCCAAGAGCACCCTCGTCTCAGATCTTTCCTGACTCTCATAATCTCTGTGTCCTACTCCAGACAAGCCTGCCATCACAGACTTTTTATACAATCTTTAAAATATAAGGGAAATTCGTGAAGCAGAATTAGCAGAGTTGTTTTTTGTTTTTTCTTTTTTTTTTTTCTTAAGGAGTCAGCAGCCATTGTGGAAGCAAGACATGGGGTATCCTGGTGAACCTTTGCAAGGTCAGGACCTGGGAGGCTAAAGAAGAAAGATCCTAAGTTCAAGGTTAGCCAGCACTGCCTAATAAAATCCTATCAATGGAAAAAATAAAAAAGGGGAGAGGACTGGAGAGATGGCTCAGCAGTTAGGAGCACCAACTACTCTTCTATAGGACCAGGGTTCAATTCCCAGCACCCACATGGCAGCTCACAACTACCTTAAGTGCAGTTCTAAGGGACCAGGGGATATGACACCCTCACACAGATATGCATGCAGGCAAAACACCAATGCACATAAAATAAAAAATAAATTTAAAAGAAGAAGGAGAAGGAGAAGAAGAAGAAGAAGAAGAAGAAGAAGAAGAAGAAGAAGAAATGAAGGAGGAAGGAAGGGCTGGGAAACAGGATTTCTGCACAACCTAACCTGCTACTTAGGAAAGTGAACTTCAGTGACCCTCACCCTGCATCTGATGGCCTGTGGAAGGGTGTGCTAAGGTGAGGAGCAGCTAAACATCTGTGGGTTAGGTGTGCACTAAGTGTGTGCATTCTTGTCTTTATCTTCTGTGATCATGCTGGACAGTGGTGGCACATGCCTTTAATCCCAGCACTCAGGAGACAGAGACAGGAGGATCTTGGTGAGTTTGAGAGTTCCAAACCAGCCTGGTCTACAGAGAGAGTTCTTCCAGGACAGTCTCCAGGCTCCAAAGCTACAGAGAAACCCTGTCTCGGAAAAGAAAAAAGGGGGGGGGGGACAAAAATAACAATATCTTCTGATCTTCTCCCACAGTCATGGTTGTGCATGGGTTAGTTTGGTCACAGTCCCACTTGCAAACACATATGATACTTTTCCTACAGTTCCAAGCCCTTAAATGTTTATCACTCTTGTATTTGAATTAAGCTGTGTTTGAACCCACTGAATTCTAAAGAAGTGGAGGGGCTTGACCGTGGCCTCAAATCAACTTATTGGCTCTTCTGGGTCTTGACCACTTTGCCCGATGCCCAGAGCCTACACCATTGCCTGCCACACAGAGACTCGGTAATCATATGTGTGTCTACTAATATTGTTTCTACCTTCATTTCTGCTTTAATTCTAAAGTCTCTACTCCTAGTCTCTTGCTTTGACCATTGTTCTGGAATATTCCTTACTTTAAATCTCTCACAAAGCCTCTGTAAATGACACACTCTTTGGCTTGAGAGCCTCTCTCTGCAGGGCAGTGTGCACTGGTGAAGAGATGGAGACAAGCTGAGACTGGCTTTCCCCCTTCTAATCCCTGGTTTCTTTTCACTAAACAATACTGTACAAACCCTACCCTCTTACAGTTCCCCATCGCTAAGCACCATCTGTACTATTACTTACGTAATTTTTAATGTAAGCTAGTTTGCTTTTTCTTGACTTGGGGCTATTTTAAATGGAAACTCTATATCATTACCATAAATGGAAACCCAGTAAGGATAGCCATATACAGATGGTAACCATAAAAATAAACACAATAAAAACAATTCGGGCTGGATACTGTTACTTGCTGAAGCCTCCAATGCTGGAATGCGCTCCTCTGGGTGAGCCAGGATAAGGAGTGCTAAGGGCCAGCCAGACCCACGCTGAGATTTCATTTTCACCAAGTGATCAGAATGGTGGGGGATATATTTCTAGATGATTTACTGGAATATAATATGCAAACCAAAAAAACACATATCATAAACTTGAAACACATTTGCAAAGTGCTAGCCATATAACAAGCAACACATCAAGAAAGGCACTAACTAGCATCCTCCATGTACCACCTCCATTATCCACCAGGATAAACATTACATGCACTTTGATGAACCTGGATGCATTTTGCCTGTTCTGCTTTTTATTGCTTCATATGTGAAAACATACATTGTGAAGCCTTTTTTTTTTCTTTGCCCAGTGTTATAGCATTCTTTCTCATTAGTGAGTATGTTTCATGGTATTACTGACTCCAAAATGCTCTTATTCATTCTGTCATTGGTAGGTATATAAGTAGCTTTCGGCTTGTTACTGTCAAGAACCAGCAGCAGTTAAGTGTGCTCGCTGCTTTTGCAGAAAACCAGAATTGGGTCCACTTGTAACCCCAACTCCAAGGGAACTGACACCCTCTGCTGGCCTCCACAGGTACCAGCACACAGAGACACTCGTACACATATACTTAACAAGAGTGTACACATTTCCTAAAACATATCATATTCCAAAACATGTCATACGTCATTTGTTGAACATGTGAATCTATTCTAATGGGTCTTGTGGCTTAAAGGTAAAATGTCCCCTATAGGCTCTTGTGTCAGAACACTTGGTCCCCAGCTGGTAGCGCTGTTTGGGAAGACTGTGGAACCCTTAGGAGGTAACAGATTTAATGGAGAAAGTAGGTCACTTTGGGCAGGCTTGGAGGTTTAAAGCTGGTTCCACTTCCTGTAATCTTTCTGCTTCATTGTTGTGAAGGGGATGAGGACAGCTACTTCATACTCCTGACACCATGCCTTCTCTATCATGATGGAGTATATCTCCTCAAACTATAAGCCAAGATCAGTCCTCCCTCCCTGAGTTGCTTCCTGTGGGTATTTGGTCACGGCAGTAAGAAAAGTCACTGAGCTAGATCTACACCTGGATGTGGAATTTCAGCGCCATGGCAAATGCATATGTTCAGTGTGGTAGGGATAGCCAAAAAGGTTTGCCAAGTAGGTGATGAGTGTATACACTTGTCAACAATAAGTGAAGGTTCCTATCCTTGCCACCAGTTCAGTATTTCATTCTCTACTCACTCATTCTGGTGAATACATGTTTGTGTCTCATTTAGGGAAATGTTCTGTTGATGAATGGAAATGCTGTGTGTATTTTTATATGATGGAATTAGAATTGGAAGGATTGTCAGAGGAATCCATCATACAGTGCTACACTCTGCCATGCCATAGATTGCTCTTTGGAAGCACATGGAATTACTTTGCATGCAAGTTACACACTTTCTCTTACTATGCGGAGATGTGGAGTTGTTCTGAGTGTGGACTAGGAGAATAGGCACAAGGAGAAGAGTCACAGGAATAAGGATGAACAGAGAAGTGTCCTGTACCATCCTGACGACTGGGCCACAGACTAGCACCACCTCCTTTGGTGAGCACCAGAACAAATGAACAACTCGGGTATTTGGTTGGGAATTCCATAAAAGATGAAGAACATCACGGTGGGAAAGTCTGGCAAGGGAAATTATTAAGGTCAAAGCTACAAGCTTCAAGTTCCAGGCCAAGCCCTTGATCTGGTGACTGTCCTCACCATTCTCGGGAAATCTTAACCTGTGCTTCTTCATGGATGCTACATCAGGTTCTACTGTGGCTCTAGGAGCTCCTGAAGGAGGGCAGGTGTCCCTGAGAGGAGAAGATGGGAAGACACAGAGAAAAGGAGGAGGAGTGGGAACGTGGGCCCTGGGTTCTGAAGCCACATTATGAAGGTTCAAACTCCTATAGTTAGGAGAAAGGGCTTCAGGTTAAACTTTGAACCTCAATTTCCTTCTCTGTAATCAGGGTGATAATTCTATCACCTTTCCCAAAGAGTACTGCAAAGAATAAATGAAACTGATATAGATATGAATAATTTACATTGATATAAATTTTGCTTCATTGATATAAATTTAAGGTCAATTTTGTTATATGCATATGCATTTCTGATCTTGATTAAGGTATTGTGATTGTGTAGCTCATTTAAAAATGTAATGTATAATTAGGAAATATAGGTTGTTAATAGATAATCATCAATAATAATCAAGCTTGAAGTTATGTTAGTTAGATTTTCTAGATATATAGAGATATATTTCAGTTAGATAGACATTCTTCATATCTTTCAAAGACTACAGAATATGACATTTAATGTTTTAATAATTTAGGGCTTTTCATGACAATGAGACATGTCTGCTCCTGGCAGCACCAGCTACTTCAAGAGGAAGATGGGCATCGAAGAGGCTCCTTATGGAGTTGGCTAGCCATTTGGGCAAGAAACTGCTCTTGTCTGGACTGATGTATAAACTGGACACAAAGAACCCACAGAGAGAGGACTGCTAAACTTGCCTAAAGGTGAGATGGTCTTTCAGGATTCCTGATTCATGAAAGAGTCTACAAGACATTCTGCAGGACACAGCAGATAGTGGACTGAACTGCCTTTGAAATTTCCTGCTTCATGGAAATGTCTGCTGGATACTATGGGCCTGTAGGCTGAAGATGGATGTCCCAATGGTACAGAGGAACTTTTGGTGACTGTCCAGACGGTGAGATGTCTCTGTCATTTCTAGACTTTGAAAGTTGCTTATTTCTTGTTAACTTAGGTAGTATTATATCCTTCTGGAGTCTTCGATGGAGTTAAAAAATAAATAGATAGTTATAGTTTTCCTTAGTTATGATAAAAGATAAAGTAGATATAAATATTGTAACTGTAATACTTGCTTGATAACTGTTTTGTTATATGTAATTTTACTATGTTAAAGTGAAAGCCTTTCTTTTTTGTTTAAACAGAAAAAGGGGAAATGATGGAGGAGGGTCATCTGTATGTGTTACTTTCATTGGTTAATAAAGAAACTGCCTTGGCCCTTTGATAGGACAGAAAATTAGGTAGGCGGAGTAAACAGAACAGAATGCTGGGAAGAAGGGAAGTGAGTTAGATGCCATAGCTCTCCTCTCTGAGATGGACGCAGGTTAAGATGATGGAGGAAGGTCATTGGCTAATAAAGGAACTGCCTTGCCCATTTTATTGGTTAGAAGTTAGGTGGGAGGAGTAAATAGAACAGAACGCTGGGAGGAAGAGGAAGTGAGGTCAGACTCTCGACAGCTCTCCTCTCGGGAGCAGCCTGAGAGAGACGCCATGCCCTGCTCCCAGGATGAAGCTCCGACCCAGGATGGACTAGGCTAGAATCTCCCCGGTAAGCGCACCTTGGGGTGCTACACACAGATGATTAGAAATGGGCTAAATTAATATTAAGAGAATTAGCCTAGAAGAGAATGGGCCAAGCAGTGTTTAAATGAACACAGTTTGTGTGTTGTTATTTCGGGGCATAAGCTAGCCGAGCAGGCAGCCGGGGTGCTGGGGACGCAGCCCCGCTGCTCTTATTACTACATAAGATCTTTCCTGGTAAGCTACCACCTTGTGGTGCTACACAGATTACGAAATATGAGTTAAAGCAAGATGTGAGAATTAGCCAGTAAGAGGCTGAAACTAATGGGCCAGGCAGTGTTTAAATGAATACAATTTGTATATTGTTATTTCGGGTGTAAAGCTAACCATGCGGGAGCCGGGTGGGGCGTAAAGCAGGCCTGCCCACAGCTCATCACTACATGAAACAACCAAGTCAAAGCATGCAGCCTCTTAGTATTTCTCAGTGTTCCCGAGGCTGTGGCCCATTGATTCAGTCCTCGTGATGTGGTGACCCCTAACCATGAGATCACTTCATTGCTACTTCATAGCTGGAATTCTGCTACTGTTAGGAATCAGAACGTAAATGTCTAATATGTAGGATAGCTGATATGTGATCCTAGGGGGTTCCAAACCACGGGCTAGGAATCATTGCTCTGAATGAAGACACTTCAACTCTTGTCACCTTAGGTGTGTGCAGAATGACCACAGACTGTCATACTGTGCAAGAGTAGAGCATGAGGTTGCTAGTTCCTCTGTTGAGACCAGGAACACACTACTGTCGCTCCCTCTCATAAAGCTGGGAAGAGGTTTGCAAGGGCAGCAGAAGAGAAAGTAGGTAGGGTAGAAATTGTTCTCTTGTCCAAGGAAGCTGGACCTCCAAAGCCTTCTCTCTGCTCTGAGTTGAAGACCTGGCTGGCTGATGTGCACATCAGAGTCAGAGTGGAGAGCAGGGACAAGAGGGGGCAGTCCAAAGTACCACCTCTGTGTCTGTGCAGACACTCATCTAAGCGCATATTCTCTTAAGCATCAAAGGAGGCTTGGAGAGGGTCAGTGACCTGCCTGTGGTCACCTTGGAAGCATATCAAAACCTTACATTTCCACCCTTTCAGTGATTGGATGCAAGGAACAGTGATTCAAGGTGTGTACCCATGAGCACACTGTGACACTCCCATCTCAAGAGTTCACCAAAATCCTTCTGAAGAAAAAGGAGCTTGCTCTAGGTGTTTTCAGGCACCAGACAAAGGAACAGATAATTACAGAGGCAGATTTTGTGCACAGCCTACATGACCTCTGGGTTCTGCCCTCCTTATGTGATATTCTAAGCCCACATACATGGTGAAGCTGCAATAGGACAGCATTTCCACTAGTGAAAATTCCGAAGCTATGGAACAGAGAACTGAACTTCTTGCCTTGTAGAAATAATGAGAATGAAATGGAACCGCATTGTATTGTAAGTTACTGAGATTTGGAAGGGTTGTTTGTTTTCAATCTATAGCCCAGTCTGTCTATAGCTATCCTACATATCAGACATTTACATTCTGATTCTAACAGCCAGTTACTAGCTGTGTGAACTTTGGACAAGCTATGTAACCTCGACATGCCTCAGGTTTCTCATCTATAGAATGGAAATATACAATCTCATAGGGTTATTATGAACTATTAACATTTTAGGCACTTGAAAGTTAAAAACCAGGGGCTAGAGAACAGCAGTGGTTAAGAGCACTTGCTTTTCTTGCAAAGGAGCTGGGCTTGGTTTCCACAACTCACATAGTAGTTCACACCCATCTGGAACATCAGTTCCAAGGGATGAGACATTGTCTTCTGTCCTTCATGGATACCAGCCATATACGCTACACATACATACATGCAGACAAACACATAAACACACTAGATGATAGATAGATAGATAGATAGATAGATAGATAGATAGATAATAGATAGATGGATGATAGATAGATGATTGATAGATGATAGATAGATGATAGATAGATAGATAGATAGATAGATAGATAGATAGATAGATGATAGATAGATAATAGATAGATAGATAGATAGATAATAGATAGATAGATAAATGTAAATCTTTTAAAATGAAAAACTATACCTAAACATTGCAAATCTTATTAATTACTTAGTCCTCAAATTCTAAAGCATTATGTTCCCAGCTTTAGGAACTGTCCATTTCAGGTAAAATACACACACACCCGAGGTCTTAGCTTACAGCCTGGTCATGTCGCTTGCTTCTTGAAGGATGCTGACACAGCCTTGGATGCCAGTGCCATCACACCTGCTCTTTCTTTTTGAGTGTGAGCACTTGTCAGTCTCACAGGGCAGCCGTGAGGATTCTTGAGCACTGGAATATACGGGGCTCAGAAATGATCCCTTCTTGATTGACATTTTGTAGGTAGAGAGTTGACAATGGTTCTCCCCCAGAATGAGCTAACCAGAGCACAGAAGGGGAAAAGCCCCCACACTCCTGCTAAAGATAATATTCCAGGGCAATGAAACCCATGCAGAAGTAACAAATGGCCACAGCCATTCACTTACCCTTCATGGCCATTGCCTGTGTCCTGGTCACGTCTCACTCGAAGACAAAGTAGACTGATGGGCCAATGGATAAACCCCAAACTCACTTTTTTTTTTTCTTAAAAAAGTGTCACTGTGTAGCTCTGGCTGGCTTGAGACTCAACATGTAGATCAAGCTGGCCTAAACACACTATTTAGCCAAAAATGACCTTAAACTCCTGACCCTTCTGCCACTCTCTGCCTGCTGAGTGTTGAGATTGCGGGTGTGCCTCCTTTTCACGTTCTGAGGGCCAATTCATCCTAGACAAGCATTTCTGAAACTGAGCTACATCAAAGTTTACATTTTGAACAACCACTGATGCTTTGGGACTCTGGAGCTGAGTAGGTCCAGCTAGGTAGCTCCCACACTGTTACAGTAGACTGTCCAGAACTATTGCAGGAGAGCCACTAAACCATGGCATAAGAGAGCTGCTCGCCCGCTCGGCTGGCAGCTGATACAGACTCCCGACTGCGAGTTGAGCTGAGCCGTCAACAACAGTCAGTGCATATGGCTTCTCCATGTCGCTTGGGCTGCTCAGAGCACGATGGTGGTGAGAGGCAGTGTGTGTCAAATGTGAGGGCTGCGAGGGGCCAGACGGAAGTTCCAAGGCATCCTGGCACCCAGAAGTTACACTGCACCCCTCCCTCCACATTCTACTGCTCAGGCACAGGAGCAGGCTATGTTGAAGGAGAAGTAGCTCGGGGTGCAGAAGATACTTTGGAGGGTGTCTTTGGATAGCGTGAGTGGCACAGCTTCCACACTCTCCTCACAGTCGAGAACATCTGTACACAGGCCGGGTCTTGTCCTGAAGAGCTGTCCTGTCTCTGCTTCTCAAACTCCCGGAGCCAGGAGCAGCTGCTGTTCTGAACTGTGTGAGTCAGCCTCCCTCCACGCTCCCTCCTGCTCCCAGCTCCAGGGTCTACAGTCTTTAAAAAGCTGTGTAGAGCTTCGGGCCTAGGGTAGTACTAACCCATGAAGCTAATTACAGATTTCCCTCCCCTTTTGGAAGGTTGTTACCATCAAAGAGATGTGGGGATCCTGTGTGGCGTTGGGGCTGTAGAGCCCATTGCATTAAAGGTAAGAGTGCTTGAACAAAGCATCTCTCAGCCAGAATTCTCTAGATGAGGAGCTGGCAAATGCTTTCTGCGATGGGCCCTGTGATAAGTATTTCAAGCTTCACAGGGCTTCATGAGGTCCCGGTCGCAGCCCCTCAACTCTGCCACTGCACTGCAGAAGCAGCCGAGGACAGTATTCCAACAAAGGAGAATGGCGGTGCTCCAATAAAATTCTCTTTACAAGAACAGATGGAGGCCAGAATTGGCCCGTGGACTGCGGTGTGCCGACCCCTGCTCTGGGGCCTCCTCAGCTATAGAGCTGACTTTCAAAGGCTCCCATGTCTGGGAGACAACATAGATTCTGAAGCCTTGCTTCCCAACCTGCAACCCACCTACCCTCTGGGCATCTTGCTTTAAGCCCAAGGGAGCAAGATAATGCAGGTGGGAAAGGCAAACCCATCAATAACCTCTTCTTTACAGGGGCTCCCACTTTCCGTCCTTTCTCCCTCCCAGAAGTCCATGGTGAGGGGTTCTGAGTCCCCAGCGACCCAACAGCAGAATCTTAACCCATTCAGACTATAGGCCAGGCCCTGGATGATCCTGAATATTCATCTAGCACAGGATGGAAGTGCAACCAAAAAACACCCCCTGTAACATTGAGGAGAGAAAGAGGCGAGGCAGATGCCTACGTCAGTGCCAGAGAGAACCAGTTTCCTGCAGGTTTCTAGCAGGGAGCCTCCGTAAAGAAACAGCAGAGTGCTGCCTGTGCAGAACAGGGCCTGCCATCTCCTCCCAGCCATCAAGCCCTTCCTTAAAGAAACAAGTCTACATCTGCTTGGGGACACTCTATCAGACCATACAAACAAAAGCTAATCTTATTCCAGTGGGGAAGCTCCTGGAACCGGGGATTTCTTAATCCGAATTCTGTCTGCTGAGCCTCCTGTTCTCTCTGCTCCCCGAATCCTGGCACTCAACCCAGAGACAGACAGCATCCGTTGAGGGCTGTTCGGCACCCAAAAGACCCTTGGTTTCAGCTTCACACTTGCGTTCAGCATTGTACTTATTTTCATTCCCTCTCCCTTTCTTTCTCTGGGAGAAGGGGGAGCGGTGGTAAGGGGGGCTTCTGTCTCTCCTTCCTGCCTTGCTCAATGAGTCTCAGCCACACAATACTGTCTGAGCAAACTTGTTCAGGCCCCCACAACTATCTCATCTCCCTGTTATCCCCCACCCCACCACCACGTTCTCACCCTCATGAGGCCACTAGAAGGCAAAGCTAAACAAATAAAGAACGGGAAGCAACCCAGGCAACCCAGGCGTTTCCAAGGCCCTGGCAATGGGAAATTGCAAGCTTGCAGCTGAGCTGGCCTTGTCCTCCACAGGCACTGGCATCCTTCCCCCTTCTCTCTCTCTCTCTCTCTCTCTCTCTCTCTCTATCTCTCTCGCACGGCTGAGCCCCTCCATAGCTCCACAACTGAAACCTAAGCCCCTACAGAGGTGTGCCACAGGGCAGACACGGCAGGCATCTGTGTGCTCAGCTGCGCATGCACACAGCGCACCCCTCCTCTTTCCTCAGCATGGCAGGTACTCTTTGCCCTAAGGCCCCTTCCCGGAAAATCATAGAGAATCTCAGTCGAGAGCCACAGGAAGCAAGAAGCTAGGAAGGCACAATTATTTGGTTTCTGACATCATCTCTACTTGGTGTGATGGTGAAAATGAAGTTTGAAAGCACGTTGCCACAGTCTGTCTGGAAGGATGTGTCGAGTATGCGATACAGTTTTGCTCCCCAGCTACTCGGTGATTAACCTAGAGACCCTCTTCTCCAATCAGGAGTCAGCAATGAGGCTGCCATTGCTCCATCCGCCAGGATTGAGGGGGAAGGGAAGGAGATTGAGTGATGGGAGGAAATGATGAAATAGTCCAGTTTGGAAATTAGGCCATGGAGGTGGGGTGTGGGTAAGTGGGAGTGGAGATAACAACGAATTGGCCCCAAGAAGAAAAGAAAGATGCTCTTTTTTTTTTTTTTTTTTTTTTTTTTTGATTTTTCGAAAAAGGGTTTCTCCTTAGCTTTTGGTTCCTGTCCTGGAACTAGCTCTTGTAGACCAGGCTGGCCTCGAACTCACAAAGATCCGCCTGCCTCTGCCTCTCGAGTGCTGGGATTAAAGGCGTGCGCCACCACCGCCCGGCAAGATGCTCAATTTTGAGACTGCTTCTAGGTCACCTTGAGATTCAGGGATGCTCTCCACGGGGCATTGGTAGCATTTGATTCAGCCCTTAGCAGGAAATCTTTTGCTTGTTTTGTGTTTTGTTTTTCTTTTCAAGGCAGGGTAGAGGCTGTGTAGCCCTGGCTGTCCGGGAACTCGCTCTGTAAACCAGCCTGACTTCAAACTTAGAGATCCATCTGCCTCTGCCTCCCAGTGTGCACCACCACCCCCTGGCAGAACATATTCTTGAAAGAGAGGTGAATCTCCCCTAGTATCCTGCACAGCATCTCTGACACTAATAGAAGGACATTTTCAAGTTAATTCCAGTTTGATTTTTTTCCCCTATGTCCTGAAACATAAATGTGATGTATCTTGAGCAATAAAGCACCTGCCGGCTTTCACCTACAGTCTCTGGGTGTATGCCATCTTCACCCTTGAGTCCTCTTTGATGTCACCTCCCTAAAACCTTTTCCTCCTCTCTGTAGATTGTTCTCTCTACGCCTGTTCACGGCACGTCTATTAATATCTATCTTACTTCATTTGGCATTGTTTTTGTGGCAAGGTTCTCCTGGATTGTCTAAGCTGGCCTTAAACTCACAGTGATCCCCAAGCCTTTTTCTTTCCTGACTCTTGAGATTACCGTCTGCACCACCACGGCAAGCTTAATTTGTTGATCTTTGACATACTGTGCTCACTAAGAAAGCTGTCTTCCTTTCTCAGGTTTTGCCTTTTCCACCACCACTCCTGCTGACAGAGGTTTCTGTCCTGCCTGGTCCTGCAGCCGTTCGTTCATCTTCAAAGAAACACATTAATTATAAACTGGTTGGCCTATTAGCTCAGGCTTCTTATTAACTCTTATGACTTACATTAACCCATAATTCTTGTTTGTGTTAGCCATGTGGCTCAGTACCTTTTATCAGGAAGAAGTTCTCATCTTGCTTCTTCTATGGCGTCTGGCTTTCTCTATGTGAACTGCAGACTGATTCTTCCTCTTCCCAGAATTCTCGTTGCCCTGCCTATACTTCCTGCCTGGCTACTGGCCAATCAGTGTTTTATTAAAATACAAGTAACAAATCTTTACAGGGTACAAGATCATTGTCCCTCAGCAGACTCCTTTAAAAAATGATTTTTGCCCATCCCTCCACCTCCCAGCCTTTCTTCTTTACTAAAGACCAAAGACTTACTGTGCCCCCGCCATTGTTATCAGTAAAGGAGAGGCTTAACTCTGCTGTATCGTAATGCTTGTCATGACTGAGAGACTTCTGGGAAGGTGTCATCCTGGGCAGAAGGAAAATCTACCACCATTACCCTCACCCTCCACCCCACTCCACCTCTACTCTGCAGGGCTAGGGTGAAGTATTAGGCACCTTGTTAGCACTTTTCAAATTGTGCTTCCTACCCAAGGTACAGAATAGAGAACTAATAATTATTTCCACCCATACCTTTTACAAAATAATAACCAGCCCACGTCAATGGCCTCAGCCTTTGTCCAGAATCCTGCTCTCTGAACTTTCAGTGTGTAATGGGCCATTTGAGTGGAAACCCAAAAGAACACCAGGCTTGAAACAACCCTCCTCCGAGGCAGCTGTTGGAGGGTCCCAACCCCAACTGTCTTGGGTAACTTAGATATGAAATAATTTTACAAGTCACTAAACAGCTTGGATCCCCCATTTCCTTGTATACAGAATTCCTGACTGACTCCAAATGCTTTTGTCAGACGTTTGGAAGTGTCTAGTCCAAACAAGGGATCTCTTTGGCGTATGTTACACCTGGTGATGGCCCTTTGCTGTGGGGCACTGTTCTCTGGGAGCAATCCCCTGTCTTCGAAAACTAGAGTCCAGAATATGAGGGCGTTTGGCATTCTCCAAGACTTCTCATGGTTCCTTAATACCATTCTCACTAACAAATTCTAGGGAGTGTGCCAAGCCAGAGTAGCACCCGTGACTTTATCTTGTAAGTGGTGTACGTCCACCACTGCCTGCCATCCAGCTTGGTCCCAGCTGCCTCGAACAGGACTGTCTCTTGGGGGAAAAATATTTTTGTTTTTCTTGCTACTTGTTTGATCCACTGGTGTCAATATTTGCAGAGATAAGCACAGTGTGATGAAGTCAAACACTGGGGTTTGTTTATGAGTCTGACTCCACCCATTGCCATCCGGTGTCTTTCAGGCCACAGAGTAAGGTGAGTGGGTGTGTTTTAACAGAAGGTCCTGCCACTCATCCGACCTGCCTTGGAGCACTGTGACCAAGGGCTGCGTCAGCTCCCTCCTCTACTTCTGGGGCTATGTTCTTAATGTCACTTTAAATGCCAGGCAGAAAGTTACCATGGCTTTCCCAAAGAACCAGCAACCTGGACCCCACCCCACTCCTAGGCCTTCCCACTTAGTCTTCTCTCTTAGATAGCAATGGCCCAGCAAGGTCTTCTTATATTTAACAACAACAATACTAAACTTCCTGACTTCATTTCATGTGAAAATACATAGATTTTTTTTTCCACCCAATTTGGAGGGCTTATTTTAAATTTATCTGACTTAAATTATAGGCTGTGACTGGGCAAAATTTACTTTGAAGTGGCTTATAGGGGAAGGCATCCCCCCACCGCCCCACGCCCCAGCATTCTCTCCATCAGCTACCCATAGAATCCACAAGAAGGCCAGGATGGCATCTAATTAGGAGATACTCTTGTATTTCCTGAGCTACGGAAGACAAAAAAAAAAAAAAAAAAATGAACTTGTAAAGAAGACCTTCTCTACATAGAGAATGGGCTCTACAGAGTTAGATCCTGGTCCCACTGCCAGTGGGCCCATAGATTGCTCAAGCCACACCATTGTCACCTGTATTCAAGTGGCCTGGTTTGACCCTGTGAGTTCCCCAGTTGTCAGTCAGGAGTCGGGGATCTTCCACTAGCTTGGGTCAGCTGTTTCAAATTCCCCATCATGGATTGGACCCCAAGTTATTGCTTGTCTCTCTCTTCACTGGAAGTCGGCCCAGCGGTTAGTTGAGATACCTTGCTCCGCCTAGGCATGGGGGGAAGGGCGGGGGGAGGACCTTGGTCCTATCTCAAGGAAGGGACAGGACAGTCCTAATTGACTTCCCAGGGGAGGCCTTAATCTCTCTGAGGAGCAGATGGGAAGTGGGGTGGAGAGAAAGAGGAAGCAGGAGGGGAGGATGGAGAGGGAACTGGGATTAGTATGTAAACCATTCATTCATTCAATTTTTTTAAAAGTCCTTCATATAGAAGCTCCAGACTGAGAGCCACAAGGACGCACAATCCAAAGCTGCTACCGGGCTATTTCCTCCTACATGGGCAACTCTGTACTCATGAGGGAGTTGTGTTCCCAGTCTTCTGTCACATAGCAAATGCCTGATATAATTAACTTATGAGGCAAAATGGCTTGTTTGGGCTCGCGATTCTGGGTGGTCTAGTCCTTGACCAACTGGCCCCATTGTTTTGGGCTTGTGGGGAAATAGGACTTCAGGTGGACATATGTGGCAGAGCAAAACAAGCCTCCTTGTGTTCAGAAAGCAAAAAGAGACAGGAGGGGCGGGGCTCCTTCAATTACTTTTTAGGACATTTCTCCAGTAATCTAAAAAACCTCCTACTGCTGGGCAGTGGTGGCGCACGCCTTTAATCCCAGCACTCAGGAGGCAGAGGCAGGCGGATCTCTGTGAGTTCGAGGCCAGCCTGGTCTACAAGAGCTAGTTCCAGGACCGGTACCAAAGCTACAGAGAAACCCTGTCTCAAAAAAAAAAAAAAAAAACCCTCTTACTATGTCTACTTCTGTTAAGGGCTTATTGTGTTGTGTGTGCACTCTATGTGCGGGGGTCCATGTACCATCGCACGAGCGTGGAGGCCAGAGGACGACTTTGCAGACTCCGATCTCTCCTTCCACCTTCCCATGAGCTCCAGAGATTGAACTCGGTCAGCAGGCTAGTCAGGCAAGCACTTCTGTACCTCTGAGCCATCTTGTGGCCCTTTTTCTTTTTCTTTTTTGTTCCGTGCTGGGGACAGATCTGCGAGCTCCATGGATCCCATTTAACTATATTCCAGCCCCTTGGAATTTCTTAAAATTTTCACCACTTTCCAACAATGATATCCTAAGAACTGTTTTTTTTCTCCCAAGTCTTAAAGGGGAACATTTAACTTCCCGAACACCGCCAAATGGACTCGACGGTCGCAACAAAAGCCAAAGAAGCTCGCTCCCTGATAACCGGATGAAGTAATGTGGGAACAGAACAGAGAAGAAAAGAGACGGAAGAGAAACAGAGCAGAGGCATAGGTGGGCAGTCAGTGTGAACACTCGTCTCTAGCAAAGTGACTTACAGAATCCAGCTCACTGAGCTCTCACACAAACCCAGCCAAGCATTTTCCATTGCCCCTACTTTTCTGAGTGAGGTTGGAGAGGTTAAGGTGACTTGCCCGCGTTGACAGTTTGCTAAGAGCTGTTGACATGATTTACTGAGTGCAAACCACAAATGAAACACTGCTAGTCTGGATGAAACACCTTCCAACAGATCCATTTTTGATGGTGATGGTGACTTTTAAAAAGATTTATTAATCCTGACTATGTGTATGTGTGTATTGGGAATGCATGCATGCAAATGCAGGGGCCTTTGGAGGCCAAAAGAGAGTGTCGGGTCCTTGGAGCTGGAGTGACAGGCACATGGGAGCCACCCAGCGTGACTGGGGGCAAAGGAACTCAGGACCTCTGGATGAGCAGTAACTATTGAGCCATCTCCCCAGCCAGAGGGTGATGTTCCAGCACTCAGGAGGCAGAGGCAGGTGGATCTCTGTGAGTTCGAGACCAGTCTGGTCTACAGAGCGGGTTCCAGGACAGGCTCCAAAGCGACAGAGAAACCCTGCCTCGAAAAACCATAAAAAAAATAATAATAATTAATTATCAAGACTAGGTCTCACTATGTTGCCCAGGCTAATCTCAAACTTCTGGTCTCAATGAATCTTCTTGCCTCAGCCTTCCAAAAAACTGAGACTACGTACATGCATGTCCCTGTGTCCCTGACACTCAAAAGATTAATTTATGCCAGGTGCTGGTGGTGCACACCTTTAATCCCAGCACTCAGCGGGATAGAAGTAGGTGGATCTCTGTGAGTTCAAGGCCAGCCTGGTCTCCAGAATGAGTCCCAGGACAGTCAGGGCTGTTACAAAGAGAAACCCTGTCTTGAAAAACAAAACAAAAAATACAATTTCTTCATAAACTTGCTATCCTATATTGCAGACTGTTGAGCCCGTATTGTTATTTCTGTTTGTTGGTGTTAGGTTGCTGTTGTTTTCTGCTTTGTGACATGGACACATTCTGTGTGTTCCCACGTCAGCATGTTATGGGTCCCAGATGACCAAATGAACCAACATGACTTATATTGCTTTTCTTGTAGTAACAGAAGCAGCTTAAGGAAGTTAGGATTTTTTTTTTCTTTTCTAAGATTTGTTTTGATTGCTTTAATTATGCTGTTTGGTGTGTGTATGTGTGTGTGAATTTGTATGTGGGGTGTGTGTGTGTGTGTGTGTGTGTGTGTTTGGAAAAGGGTGTTATATCCCCAGAGCTAAAGTTACAGGAGTTTGGTGGTGTGGGAGGTCCTTCTGTCTGTGTGTTGCTTTTCTTAGTTAATGAATAAAGAAACTGCCTTGGCCTGTTGATAGGGCAGAACTTAGGTAGGTGGGGAAGACGGAAATGAATGCTGGGAAAAAGAAGAAGGGAGTTAAGAGACACCATGGAGCCGCCACCACCAGAGATAGAGTGCTGAAACTTTGCTGGTAGGCCACGACCTCGTGGTGATATACAGATGAATAGAAATGGGTTAAATTGAGATGTAAGAGTTAGCCAATAAGAAGCTAGAGCTAACGGGCCAAGCAGTGATTTAATTAATACAGTTTCTATGTGATTATTTCTGTTCTGGGCTGCCAGGACAAACAAGCGGGCCCTCCTCCTACAGTTTGGGAGTTGTGCATCATTGTTGCTGGGAATTAGACTCTGGTCCTCTGCAAGAACAGGATGAGCTTTTAACCCATAGTCATCTTTTCAGCCTAGGAAGAAAGGATTTGTTTTGGCTCCCAATTTCAGCCCATCTTGTGGGAGGGGAGTTATAATGAATTTCACAATGTTGGGAACATGTAGTGGAGATTCCTCACATTCTCATAGAACAGGAAAAAGAGAAAATGGAACCAGAACCAGGGCTTGTCTATAAGCCTCAAAGACATGCCTCCATCAGGAAGGAAGGAAGGAAGGAAGGAAGGAAGGAAGGAAGGAAGGAAGGAAAAGGACCCGAATACAGTGCACAGAGGGACAGTGATTTCTAAGGAGAAAGAATCTGAAGAAAGCCCCACTGAGGAGCAAAAGCCAGATTGGTCTTTTGTCGCCAGCCAGTCAACACCGAGGAAGTGACTAGTCAGGAAGCATGGATGGAAATGTCTGCCCCGTGTTGCCAGATTTCTATCACTATCCAAGAAAGGGCTCAGAGATGAGACGAAGTAAAGAATTGGAAGGAAGTTTGTTTCAGAGCAAAAAGTAGACATTGAAATGGTGAGTGTAGGCTCCTCAGGAGTGATACACCACCCAAAACTCTGGTGAGCGTGTGAGAAGTGAGCTTGAATGGAATTGAGGATGCTTCTTAATCAGAGGGAGCCAGGAGCTGCAGGGTTGGGTAGGCATTTTTCCAGATAGGGTTTCCAGATGGGGTCTACTCCCCATTTTTTGTCTGTGAATGGAGTTTTCGTATGTTGATGTGATAATAAGTTGGGAGCATCACCCCAGCCCCTGGCCTGGGAGTTGCGTTGGTCCGGACTCCAACTCCCATCCTGCCAAGCGCTGACTTCTGCCAAGTGGGGACTTTAGACAAATGAGGGGGAAACCCATTCTGCAGGGCTGATGGTGTGGAGAGAACATTAGGATGAAGCACGGGATAGCTAGTGACTCTTCTGGTGAAGGATTTGGATGGTCTTGCATCCTTACTGTTTGGCTGGTCACATGATGGCCCACCATGATACAGTTCTGCTCCTGCATTTGCCCTCAGGCACGGTGCCATCCCCACCCCACTGTCCCTCTAGGCCATCTAGCCTGCTTCCTTTTATTTTTTCTTTAACATTTTTTTAATCTTTTAAAAATATTATTTTATATGCAATTATAGGAACTGAATTCAGGGCCTTGCACAGGGCTAGCCAAGCACCGTGCCACTGAGACACACGCCCCCATGCCCCTAAGCGACTCTTCATAAGGTTAAAGTCCGTAGACTTTCTTATGCTGACTCAGCTAGACTATGCCGTTTTTTTGACCGCTGCCAATCTTGACTTTTGGGGGTGGGGCAGGATTCACTTGGAGGTTCAGTTTGGTTCACCTAGCAAAAGTGACTCTTTTCTAATTGGATGTGGTCTGTTGGAGCCTCCTTTGGGAGCGCAACTCCAAACAATGGCCTCCCTTTCACTCTAACTCAGTGCACCTCACTGTATACAAGGGAGGGAACTAGAAGATCCGTTGCCATGCTAGCGACATGAACTATGGAGAGAAGCTGTGTCTTCAGAAATCCTAAATAAGGTGAGGTCCAGCAGGGGCCAGCCAGCGTCGGTGAGCAGTGACCTCAGAGGTTTTTAGTCAACTTGAATCGAGAAGTATCCACGATTGGTAACTGCTGCCTCACATGCCCCGTGCCTGGTACAGGGACTTGGCAGCTTCCAGTGTAGGCAGGAGCCACAATCACACCCATTTTAAAGAGGACATTTCTCAGGCCTCAGGACATCTCTCTTTTCAAACTAGTTGGAGGATCTGGGTTCTAAAACACTGCTTTTAAAAGTACTTCTGGTGAAGGGCCGACTTGCCCCTAACTCATCACAGGCCCCAGTGTTTGTAAAATACAGCGCTAAAACAAATGGCTAGAATGTCAAACTGGCCGAGCAGCAGGTGTGCATATTCCCCTTCCATACTTACCTGGTGGGGCCCGAATTCGTAAAATCAGATTCTGGCTCTGAGGACAGAATGGAATTGTGAGTTTCCCGCTTTTAAAGGAACTCTCTGGTCTAGGTTCTGCCAGCTGAACCGTTAGCCTCACCTCGCCAGCAGCCTTAAGGATTCCTGACAGCCTCTTGCACTGTTCCTGGTTTGGTTGATTTAGGAAGACAGATACCCATCAGCCCTAGCACTCTATCGGGACACGGGTTAGTCTGCTCTACCGGCCCCCGCCCCCCCGCCGCCACACTTGCCCTACCCCCAACAAGCCAAGCTCCGGCCTCATCTTAATGTGGCCCAGCTCAGCAGGAATGTTTGCAGGGCCAGCGGTTTTAGTTCATGCATTCATTAATAAAAATACTGAATGTGGCAAGAGCCACCGCTTTCTTTCCTTTGTCTTGTCTGAAAGGGGCAGGGAGGGGGCAGGAGAGTCGCAGACGTAGGGGACGTGCCAGACGTGCCTCAGAAAGGGCTCTGGGAGAGGAGGGGTTGTGAGGAGGGAAAGCAGGTGGGCGGAGGGGAGGAGGGGTGGCGTGAGGGGAGGGGACCTATGACCAGACCGGCAGACTGACATGTGGAACCAATCCCAGGGCAAAGTTGGGGAGGAGGGGGGGAACTACACCTGAGAATAAAAGAGACACCTGGCCTGCTTTCTGGAACAGGGAGGATTAAGGGCTGATGACAGGCAGGGGCCCTGTGAATTGAGAGCCAGCACTGGGGCTTTGATTTCTGGCCTCAGAATTGAAGAGTGGATACTTTCCTTTGTCTGTATCAGTCCTCAGTCAAACTCCAGCCTGGGAAGTCACTCACAGCCCTGTACACCTCTTCTGGCAGGGAGGGGACCAAGAACCCCTGGTATCGATCTCAGGGCTTCTTCACACACACCACCCAATACATAAGCACTTTCCCCACTGAGCTGCACTTCTGACCCCAAATCTCTTATTCAGAGATTAATATGAAGGAATTTGGCCTTCCCATTAAGGATTAGAGATGTTAGCCGAGCATCGGTCCTCTTCGTCACAGCTGCAGAGATGGAGCTTTCCAGTGGGGCTGCGGGCTAATGAACAGTGAGCCGGCTGGATAGGAATCTCAGCTGCATAGCAATCTCCAGAGCACATGGACTGACCAGGCAGGAAAGTGCTCACTTAGCATGCGCAATGCCTGACACCACAGAATAAAAAAGCAGGACAAAATGTATTAAATGCCACAGAATTTTATTCCTTAAAGTAGTTAGATAGCCAAATTTACATTATGTTGTCTTACCATGATCAAATTTTAACAAATAAAAATGTGTAGCTTATCTGTAGTTCAAATTTAACTTGTGTCCTGTCCTGGAGTTGTTCAATCCAGCAGGGTTGCTGGGGTTGCGGGGAATGAGCTGGGGCCCTAGAGGAGTCACATCTGCAGACATAGACAGTAGGAAGTAGAGGGTATTAGGTAGGGGTCTCCTGTAGTTTATTTCCCAATAGTCTACCCAGTGAGCTAGTATTACCTAGAAGCCAGAGGGCCAGGGAACCCCAGAAAGGCAGGAGCAGGGAAAGGGTCTGTGAGTCCCGCGGCAGTCGTGGCTTATGATCCAGGAAGTCTTTGAAGTCTGTGCTCTCCGTTTCAATCCAGGGCAGGGAGTTACTGCCTGCTGCTAAGGAAGCAGACAAACACATTTGAGGACAGAATCTGTGCACAAAGCTTCCAGAGCTTGGCAGGCCATAGGAGTGTCTGATGGGTGCTTCAGGCCATGGTCTCCAAGTCTGGTCCTTCATTTATCCAATGTCTGTTTACAAAGTGAGCCCGGCCAACGGCAATGGCAGGCATCATAATTAATACAGTAGACACTCTACAGTCTCCACACTTGATCCACATGCCTGTGGCACTAATTGGTTGGGAAGGTATTGAATGTTATGAGACTTATCTCAAATGCAAGAAGTAGATGACAAATAGGAGAAAAAATGAACAGAGAAATGGCCAAGACAGAGGATAAGGAAAAGGAAATGGCCAGGGCAAGTGATGCCGACAGCTTCTATGTGCCCTGCTGGTACCACATACTAGTGGACAGGAGCTGGGCATGTGGACCCTTCTCTTACCAGGAGCACACAATACCACTCAAGAGAACCTCGAGAAAGCAATAGCAAATATTTGTCCAACCAATTTAGCTTCTCATAATCCCATAGAGACCCTTGGGGAAGAAAATAGCACTTAGTTGCCCAGAGTGCTTGTGTTTCTGCCAGGCTTGGCCTCTAGCCCTGTGGGCATGGGGGCTTCAGCACCCTGTCAGAAAGTGCAGGCCAACTTCGGCAACTCCATCCCACTCTGATATTCCTCAGGGCCTACCAGGGCTGTAATTCTCTGGTCTACAGCTTCTCCGTTGTCACCTCTGCCAGCCATTCAAGAAGGGATGGGAGCATCATCTAGTCATCTAGCCCAGGGGTATGAAATTCAGGGTTCTGAACACAAGACTGAGTAGAAAAGTAAGGGTGATCTTGTGAAGAAGTGTCCAACTACCAGGACATGATGGCCGGTGCTGCTTCCTAGTGCTACTGCTTACACAGCAGCTTCAGCAGACACGTGCAAAGGCTGAGAGTTTCCTTCGCTTCCTCTGGAAAATGCACAGAGTAACAGTACCTCATAGATGCGTGAGTCCCAAACACTGGATGTCAAAGTGCTTAGCCTGTTTGTGCTGGACCTATTACTATCCATCAATCATCATCCTTAGATTTAGAGAAGAATAAGAAATTCACTGCCAATCACCAACATTCAAGTTGTTGCTCGTCAGTCTGAGTTACAGCCCACCAGCGGGCTTTGGCAAGAATAATGTTATATTTGTTTAGTAGCAATTATAATAGGAAACAAAAGGCAAGCATGCAGAACAAAAGGAGGGGAAAGCACAGCAGAAAGTACTAGCATTGCACAAGCCAGAAGACATGTGACAAGAATGTGGCACAGGAAGGAGGGGCCTCATAGGGACAAGATACAGGTTCTCTCACATTAGAACCAGCATCCACCATGATCAAGTCAGCTTCATCCACAGATGCAGGGATGGTTCAACATACGAAAATCTGTCAATGTAATCCACCATATAAACAAATTGAAAAATAAAAACCACATGATCATCTCACTAGATGCCAAAAAAGTTTTTGACAAAATACATCACCCCTTCATGATAAAGGTCTTGGAGAGAGCAGGGATACAAGGAACATACCTAAACATAATTAAGGCAATATATAGCAAGCCAACATCAAACTAAATGGAGAGAAACTCCCAGCAATCCCAAGGAAATCAGGAGCAAGACAAGGTTGTCCATTCTCTCCATATCTATTCAATATCGTTCTTTAGGTCCTAGCTAGAGCAATAAGACAACAAAGGGAGATCAAAAAGATACAAATCAGAAAAGAAGTCAAACTCTTGCTATGTGCTGATGATATGATAGTTTACATAAGTGATCCCCAAAATTCTACCAAAGAACTTCTACAACTCATAAACACTTTCAGCAATGTAGCAGGATACAAGATTAACTAAAAAAAATCAACAGCCCTCCTGTACACAGATGATAAATGGACTGAGAAAGAAATCAGAGAAACATTACCCTTCACAATAGCCACAAATAGCATAAAATATCTTGGAGTAACTCTAACCGAACAAGTGCAAGACTTGTATGACAAAAATTTTAAATCTTTGAAGAAAGAAATTGAAGACACCAGAGAGTGGAAAGACCTCCCATGCTCATAGGAAAAATTCTACAGATACGATGCATTGCCCATCAAAATCCCGGCAAAATTCCTCACAGACCTCGAAAGTACTCAACTTCATATGGAAAAGCAAAAATCCCAGGATAGCCAAAACAATCTTGTACAATAAAAGAACTTCTGGAGGCATCACAATCCTTGACTTCAAACTCTACTATAGAGCTACAGTACTGAAAACAGCCTGATATTGGCATAAAAACAGATTGGAAGACCAATGGAACCAATTCAAAGACCCGGATATTAATCCACACACCTTCAAACACCTGATTTTTGACAAAGAAACAAAAAAAATATCAAATGTAAAAAAGAAAGCATATTTAACAAATGGTGCTAGCATAACTGGATATCAACATGTAGAAGAATGAAAATAGATCCATATCTATCACCATGCACAAAACTCAAGTCCAAATGGATCAAAGACCACAACATAAAGCCAGCCACACTGAACCTTATAGAAGAGAAAGTGGGAAGTAGACTTGAACGCATTGGCACAGGGAACCACTTCCTAAATATAACTCCAGCGGCACAGACACTGAGAGAAACAATTAATAAGTGGGGCCTCCTGAAACTGAAAGCTTCTGTAAAGCAAAGGACACAGTCAACAAGACAAAACGACAGCCTACAGAATGGGAAAAGATCTTCACTAACCCCACAACAGACAGAGGTCTGATCTCCAAAATATATAAAGAGCTCAAGAAATTGGAGACCAAAAGAACAAATAATCCAATAAAAAAAAAAATGGAGTACAGACCTAAACAGAGAACTCTCAAGAGAGGAATCTAAAATGGCTGAAAGACACTTAAGGAATGCTCAACATCCTTAGTCATCAGAGAAATGCAAATCAAAACAATTCTGAGATTCCATCTTGCACCTGTAAGTATGGCCAAGATCAAAAACACTAATGACAACTTATGCTGGAAAGGTTGTGGGGTAAAGGAAACACTTCTGCATTGCTGGTGGGAATGCAAGCTGGTACCCTTTGGATGTCAGTGTGGCGATTTCTCAGAAAATTAGGAAACAACCTTCCTCAAGACCTAGTAATACCACTTTTGGATATATATCCAAAGGATGCTCAATTGTGCCACAAGGACATATGCTCACCTATGTTCATAACAGCATTGTTTGTCATAGCCAGAACCTGGAAACAACGTAAATGCCCCTTGACTGAAGAATGGATAAGGAAAATGTGGTACATTTACACAATGGAGTACTACACAGCAGAAAAAAAAATAACAACATCTTTAATTTTGCAGGCAAATGGATGGAGCTAAAAAACATTATTTTGAGTGAGGTAACAAAGGCCCAGAAAGACAATTATCACATGTACTCACTCATAAGTAGTTTTTAAACATAAAGCAAAGAAAACCAGCCTACAAATTACAATCCCAGAGAACCTAGACAACAATGAGGACCCTAAGAGAGACATACATAGATTTAATCTACATGAGAAGTAGAAAAAGATAAAATCTCCTGAGTAAATTGGGAGCATGGGGACCTTGGGAGAGAGTTGAAGGGGAGGGGAGAGGCAAGGAGGGGAGCAGAGAAAAATGTAGAGATCAATAAAAGTCAATTAAAAAAAACTTCAATGCCCTTGTTTTAGGTTATATCTCTGTGACAGAGATTGTGTGGTAAGGCTTTCACCCAGTTCCTGAGCCCTCTCTGGGCCCTATCTGTGTCACATTTAATCTTAGGAAGAACCCTACATGTGAACTCTCTCTACTAGGACCCCTGACTCTCAATAGCTCACACCCCTACATACTGTCCCTCAGTGTGGTCTCATCACCCAGTTTGTCTTCAGTAAGATTCCTATTAGGTCTGCATAGCCAGAACCCTCCCAAGCTTGACCATACTCAAGGTATTCAGCTTTGAGCCCTGTCTTTCTTCCCAGTGAAGATCTTCTCGTGGTAGTCCCCATAACTCTCAGTGATTCTGAATAAAGTTCTCCTTGCTGAGTGAGGTGGGTAACCTTGTCTAGTTGGTTAGATGCATCTATGAGGGTATCCTAGCAACTACTGAATCAGGAGCCCCTGACCTAAGCTCTGATTTCACTCATTGATGGGTTTAAAATTGGAATAGTCCACCAGGAGCTAAATTATGGAAGGTGGGTCTTAGCTGAGGGAATTGGCTTCCTGGAGCCAGGCCTTTAAAAGGTCAGTCTTGGCCCTGGTTCCCTCCTGTGGCTCTTCTCTGTGTCCTGCTCCCACCATGATGAGCATCTGTCTTCACTCCAACCTAAAGCGGAATCCAGCTGAGCAGGGGCTGCAGCCTCTGAAACCTGGAGCCAGAATAAATCCTTCCTTGTCCAAACTGTTTCCCTCGCGCAGTGGGGAGTCCAGAACACTACTGAAACAAGCATCTTAAAATGACTGTTTTTCTTTAACATCCACAATTCTATTATTTTTATTTAAAATATACATTTTTTTAATTTTTTTTTTTTTTGGTATAAGGGTGTTTTTCCTGCCTGTATGTCTGTGGACCATGTGCATGCCTGGTACCCAAGAAGGTGGGAAAAGGACATGAAATCCCCTGCTGCTGAGGATACAGATGGCTGTGAGCTGGGAACCCAGGTCATCTGAAAGAACAAGTGCTCCTCATCACTGAGCCAACTCTCCAGCCCACCCTTTATGCTTTTAAAAGCCCTGGTTCTCTCTGTCCTTAAGCAAACACCATTCCCTGACTTCTCCCTACCCTGTGCTCCAGTCTGTAATTCTCCTTTTTCCATCCCTCCCTCTTTCCTCTGCATTCTACCTTGACCTGTCTCCTCGCTCCCTGATCCCCATGTGTCCAGTGCTCTCTCCTCCCACCCCCAGCTACAGAAGACCACAGAGGAGCGCAGCCATTGTCTCCCAGTGCTGATGTTCACTCCACCGCTGTAAGGAAGGAGCCACGAGGGAAGAGAGCATGGAAAGGGACCAAAAGGGAGCAGGGATCCAGGGAAGTCAGAGAACAAAGGTGAGTGCCTGTGATGGATTCCTGAGTGGGGCAGAGAGGGATTAGGCTGTCAGGAGGATGAAGGGGAGAGAAGGCCCTGGAAGATATACTTGCAGAGAAGTGACTAGAAGGTCAGGTAGCCTGAAAATAGGAGAGTTGGAAATGTGTCCAGATGGCAAGGCGCTGTCACCCGACCACAGCCTGCAGAAAGGCCCTGGGGTTCATCTTCTGGGACCTGCCTCTCACCATGAAGAGTCCTGCTCCTCCTCCTTCTTCTGCCCCTCCCCACTCCTTCTCTCCCTTGTCTCTCTCACTCCCTTTTCTTTCTCCTCTTTCTCCTCCTCTTCCTGGAGTCCTAGGAAGCTGCCTAAGCTAAGCAGCTGGTATGGCCCATGTTTAAGTCCACTTAGCAGTGACCATTAGCCACGCAGCAGTTTCAATCTTTCAGTCTTCTCTAGGTGTTTGTGAAGCCTGGGACCCAGTCTTTGTACAGCCCCTGGATAGTCAGCGGATCCCCCTCCACTAGCTTGCCAGCCTTCTCCTCATGCTCAAACACCAAGGACAATGGGAGACAGTCTCACGCCATCCTGGACAGCATCTCAGAGGCTTGGTCCTGGACTCCTGTGCAGGGGTCGCAATGTGAGGGGCGCTGAGTGGGTCTAACGCTATGAGTCCATTCTTCCACCTCAGCGCCCCCAAGGGTAGATCTCATCACCTTGGATTCTCTGAGGAGGCGGGCACGCTGGGCAACCAAACCACCTCCTCTTTAGGAATTCCACACCTCTCATATGGGCCAGTAAGGATTCCTGCTGGATGATAACTGACAGCCTTTATTGAAAAGTTGTACTGTAGCAACGATTGGTTAGGTCTAGCTGAGTAAAGAGGAGAGAAGCATGCCAGCTGTAACACAACAGGAAACAGCCAGGTAGGGCAACTAGAGATTTCTCCCAGAGATCAGCTCTAGTCCACTCCAGTTGGCAAAGCCCCTAGGAAACCAGGAGCTCCAAAACTGTAACGACTGAAGCCTGAAGTCATCACACAGGCAAAGCAGAAGGAAACTGTCTGTAGTTTCGACTCGGGCTTTAGGTACAGGCTTTTGTCTCATCCAAGTGGATGTGAAACCCAAGCACACTTCAGAACCGCCTTCCTAAAACAGACCGCAGGTCTGAGGTATAGTAGGCTAGAACGCTTGTCTGGCATCCATGTGTGAGATCCTAGCTTCCATCCCCAGCGCTAATACAAAACTAAAACATAAAAGCTGGGTGTGTTGGTACATGCCTGTAACCTCAAAGCATGGGAGGGGGAGGCAGAAGGATCTCCTTGAATCCAACTCAGCTTGAGCTATGCAGTGAGGTTCTATTTCATAAAACAAATACTAGCAACAACAAGCACCCATAAGTCAGGAGGCACAGATGCTGGCCCCACCTGATCTGCCACTCTAAGTCTGGGACAGAGCCTGAGGAGTTATTGTCTCCTAACTCCCAGCTGCTGCTCTTACAGCTGGCCCAGGAAAAGGAACAGTTTGAAAACCGCTGCTGCCCTCCAGGAAGCCATCCCAAACCCCACGTAACCCCTTCACAAGGAGAAGCAGAGTCTTCTCATCAAACACTATCAAAATCCCAGGCTCCTAATTTGACAATTAGAGTGATAATGATGATGACTAGGGCCTGGAGTCCTTACAAAGGCTCCCTGAGGTGGGCAGTATAAATAGCCCCTGATTTCAGATGAAAATAGTATTAGGTGACAGAACCAAACCCAGGTAGGCAGCACAGATCACTGTCCCCAGTGTGGCTCACAGTCACCTTCTTACCCCTCCATCTAAGTTCATAGGCCAGCTACAGTAAAACCAATCAGACAGAGACATGTAAAGATTGACAATTATCTCTCGCCTCTCCAGGGGTCACATGATCCAAAATCAAGTCAGGGGCATACCCAGTGTCCAGAGTGAACATAGTCTTCCACTGAGATAGTACCCTGTGACGACAGCCCCCAGTAGGTAGGAAGATGGCATGGAAGGACCAGGAGTGAATTCATCCCTCAAGGCTGTTGGGGGCATTAGCAATGGATCCCACATCACCCAGTCACTTCCTGAAAGACCCAGCTCTTCTCCTCTTCTTCCCCCACACCTGATCCCTCTGCCTCCCTTTTCATCTCTGGCAAAAGGTTTTACTGTATAACCCAGGCTGGTCTGAAACAAGCGGTCTTCCTCTCTCCCAGGTACCAGCATTACAGACATGCCCAGATACTTTTTATTTTGGGTTCCACCTCTTTACTGTTGCCACTTTGGGGGAATGTTATGGGCTTATGGTGCGGGAGAATTGTCTGTATTCTGTCAATCATGTTTTAAATAAATGCTGATTGGCCAGTAGCCAGGCAGAACGTATAGGTGGGACAACCAGACAGGAAGTAAAGGAGAGACAATGAGAACAGGAGTATTCTGGGAAGAAGGAAGCTCTTCCCTGAGTCCCGTCCAGACACCGAAGAGGCAGGATGTGACCTGGCCCGCTAAAAAAGGTACTGAGCCATGTGGCTAACATATATAGGAATAATGGGTTACTATAAGTTATAAGTGCTAAAACAGCCTGAGCTAATGGGCCAATCAGTTTTATTATTAATATAAACTTCTGTGTATTTTCTTTGGGATTTACTGGCTGTAGGAACTGGGCAGGACAGAAACCCCAACAAGCCGGCCCTCATGTTACAGGTTTAATATTAAATGCCCACACACAGTTTTGTGTTTCCAATGCCTGGTTTCAGTGGGCCATGCTATTTTGGAAGGTGTGGAAACATGGGAGGTAGGGCCTAGGTAGAGGAAGTAGGTCACTAGGAAGCAAGTGTTGGCAGAGTATACCAGACCCCCAGTTTCCTTCCCTTTCTCTGCTTCCTTTCCACTGTGAATTGAACATCCGCCACATGTTTCCATCACCATGATGTTCTGTATCATCACAGGCCCAGGAACATGGAGTCGAGTGACCATGGACTGGAGTCTTTGAAGCTGTGTGCTAACACAAACAAGTCTTCCTTGAGATGGTTTATGTCAAGCGTCTATCAGGATGCCAACTGCTGGCATTAAGGCAAGTGTCACCACACTTAATATTACATGCATTTGAGGGGCGGAGAAAGAAAGAGAGAGGAGAAAGAAACGGGGAACAAGGGGAGATCCCAGTATTAACACTGAGGGGTGGGAATTTTTTATTTCTCTTATGCCTTATCATTTTAATATTCAAATTTCTCTATAATAAATGTAAATAATGGAGATTCCACTGTAAAATATGTGGGTATAAAGTAAATCCTATACAAAATAAAGTTATACGGGGAAACAATATCTGAGCTTGTTTTTCTGAGGTCGTGATAAACAGTATGACTTGGATGCAACTTGGTGAGAAAAGGGAAACGGAGGCAGGAACTCAAGACAAGATCTTGAAGCAGAAACCATGGTGGAATGCTGCTGCTTACTGACTTGTTCCTTCTTGCTTGCTTCGATGCTTGCCCTATGTAGCCCAGACCCACCGGCCTAGGGATGGCACCATACACAATGGGCTTCATCCTCCTATCAAAAAAAAAAAAAATGTTCCACAGACATACCACAGGCCAATCTGATCGGGGCAAGTCTTCAGCTGAGGGCCCCTCCTCCCAGGTGACTCTAGGTTTCTGTCAAGTTGGCAGTTGAAACTGATGATCTGACAGCCTTAATAAATTGGAATCCCACATCAAGAGCAAAAGGAAATAAGTTAAACTAAGAACAACGGACTCATTGGCCATTTCAAAACATTGTGGCTTCTCTGCTTGTTTGTGCTTCTACTGTGAACACGTGTTATCACCCTCATGAGCAGGAGGTGTGGCATCTCATGAATGGTTGGCACTCCAGGTAAACAACACAACAAGTTCTCCTTTTGTGTGTGTGCAGGTGCACATGCACACGTGTGTGTCTGTGTGGGGGCGGGTACTGTTTTATTTATTATCCATTATGAAGATTTAATTTAGTTAAAAAAAATTAGGGGCTGGAGAGCAGGCTCAGTGGGTTAAAGTGCTTATCACAAATGTGAGAACCGGAGTTCTGATCCCCAGAACTCACTCAAGGGCTGGGTGGGTGTGGTAGCTGACAGAGACTAACAGGGGAACCCCGGACAATCCGAGCAACATGACTGGTTAGGTCAGAGAGCTCTGGATTTGATTGAGAGTCCTTGCCTCAATGAATAAGGTAGAAGAGCGATGGAGGATTATTCCTAGCAAGAAACTTAGGTTTCCACACACATGTGCACACCCTTCACAGGAGAGCACACACACACACACACACACACACACACACACAATAGGTGAAAATGAAAAATATTTTACCGCTCTTCATGGAGCACTGTGATGCCAAGCACTTCTCTGGGCTTGAGAGCAAACAGGAAGATGAATGAGGCCTACATGGCTGGGCCTCTCCTTAAGTGGATCTGTATCAGTTGAGATACAGTGGGAGACAGATGTGTACAGAATGGATCACATTAAACGAATGGCAAAGAGATGGGAGAGGTGCTGGGGCCTTTGTTTGTTTCATTGTTTTTTTTGAGACAGGGTTTCTCTGTGTAATCCTGGCTGTCCTGCAACTTGATCTGTAAAACAGGTTGGCCTCGAACTCCAAGATCTGTCTGCCTCTAAAGTGCTGGGATTAAAGGTATGCGCTACCACCAACCACAACGATGATGCTTTTTAACAAAGGCTCAGTTACTGCAAACCTTTCTGGAAGAAGTAACCTCTGGCCTCACCAGCTTGCTAAGCACAGTCCTTCAGGGGTCTGAGCTGTGTCATGAGTGGGGTTTTCCTTCACGTTTACCATGCATCTCCCTGGAGCCTCTGTGCACTGAGCATTGTTTTCTCTTCCTCTAATCCCTAAGATACCTGGGGCTGATTGGGGATTAACTGAGAGGGAAAGGTGAGCACAGAACAGTGGCTAGACAGCCAGGCTCCTCGGCCAAGCCACCTGCTCCCTTATCTGTTTCTGTGAGTCCCTTATTATGCAACTTGGAGGCAAATGTCTTGACCTTTGAGCCTTGATTTCTTCATCCATGGGAAGGGGTCAGAGCGGTACACAACCACCAGTATCTGTAGCCAAGACACTTGGGGCAATATAGGAATTGTTGTTTTATATTCCTACCCCCACTAAGTAAATATTTCAAGTGTCTTTGCATTTCTTCCTTTCTGCGGTGTTTCAGATTTTCCCCTAAAGAGCCAAAGTATGATAACAACTCAGCAAATGTGGTTTTTTTGTTTGTTTGTTTGGTTTTGATCCCGCACTATGAACCAACATGGCCCTATTTGGGAAAGCAAAGCTGAACTGACATGACCCTCCCTGGGGCTGTTTGCAGGTTAGTGCAGGAGAGAAACACAAACAAAATAGCAGAACCAAGCTGGTAATTAGTAACTGCAATGGCCTAAAATGCTCTAACGTCCCAGAAAACACCTCTCCTCTCTCTCTAAATATGGTTCCCATTATTATGTTTAGAGTATTTTTTTCACAATGGAAAAAAGATTCCCAAATATTCCTGGGTGTCTGGGGGTGCCAGACACAGGGATTACCTAGAGTGGCAGACACTTCAGTGCATGCTGATGTCATGTTGAGAGACAGATAGCATTGCAGCTTTCGCTCCTATGAAGAGAATACAGGGCTACTCTCCATTTCCACCCAAGGAAGCTGGTCCTTGGTGGAAAAGTCAGCTAATTCCTCCTAGGTTATGCCATCCCAAACTGTCAGAGCTAAGGCTCAAAGTCAGGGTCGTATTCTTCGCATTGCATGGTCTTGTCTCCCATATAATATTCAACAAGCACGGAATTCAGTGCTCATAATAGCTCAGGTATTATGCCCATTTTTTTGCACATAAAGAAACTGATACTCAAAACTTAAACGATTTGCTCAAGGTCAAAGAGGTAGTAAGCTTCAGGCCAGCTGTCTCTGAAGCTGTGACCCCTGCCTAGATGTTACGTCTCCCGCTCCCCCTACAGAGGTGATAGTGAGTGCTCACACAGGCCTACAGGAAGGCCACCTGGACTGTCAGGCAGGAGACATGAGTTTTAGACCTGACTCTGCCATTCACTAGTACAATAGCCTTGGACAAAGTGTTCTCCCTCTTTGGACCTAGGGACACTCATTTGTCAAAGATAACTTGGGACTTGTGCACCCCACAGTTTCCAAATGGATGGTAAAGACACTAAACATAGAGGAGGAACCGAAAGTGATGTCCCAATAGTGAGGAAGTTGAAGGCTACCTAGACAAGAAGCCCCTCAATAGTGTCAGCAACCTATCCTGGGAAAAGCAGATTTTTGCCCACGTCAGCAAACTACCTGGAATGCCATGTATTGGCTAAAGTGTTCACATACAGGCTCTGTCTCCTGGAAAGGGACACAGCGTGAAGAAAGGACCAGAAAGGGAACAAAGGGCAGAGCCAATCAGTGTGTGCACATCGAAGAGAGAACAAAGGAAGAGGGCTGGGAGAACACAGGGAAGGCTTCCCCACTGAGGAAGCCTTCTGGAAGAGGTGTCCCTTTGCTTGGGACTTTCTGAGTCCGATTAATAGACAGGTCACCTTAGAGCAGAGGGCACAGATGAACCAGAAAGCTGGAGGCTATCCATGGAGCACATGAAATCATGAACTAGAAAAGTGGCTCGTCTCCCCTTACACCAAGAGCTCTCGCAGTATTTCCATCAGGAGAATAACATGGCTGTAACATTTTACAGAATTACCTGGGGCCAACTCTGACAAATGCTGAAGGCAGGGAGGAATGGGTTTAGAAAACAAGGCACTGGGAATGGCCTTGCCTTGACATCTCTAGGAAACTAGGGCGGAGGAAGGAGAAAAGGGGAGTGTGAACCAGGACACAGAGGAAGGGGAAAGGGGGAGTGTGAACCAGGGCAGAGGAAGGGGGAAGGGGAAGTGTGAACCAGGGAACAGAAGAAGGGGAAAGGGGGAGTGTGAACCAGGGCACAGAGGAAGGGGAAAGGGGGAGTGTGAACCAGGGCAGAGGAAGGGGGAAAGGGAAGTGTGAACCAGGGCACAGAGGAAAAGGAAAGGGGGAGTGTGAACCAGGGCACAGAGGAAGGGGAAAGGGGGAGTGTGAACCAGGGCACAGAGGAAGGGGAAAGGGGGAGTGTTGCCACGAGAAAACAAGAAGCACTTGGAATTCTGAGCAAATGCTTCCTTGTGAAGGAAAAGGCAACTGGTTGTGAGGTGAGTTCAAGGAAATTTGTGGGGTTTTGTTTATCGTTTGTTGTTGCTGTCTTTTCTCTCCAGTAGGTTAAAGACATGAAAACATCAGTAAGACGAACTGAGAAAATGGCTCAGCTGATGAAGTGGTTTTCCTATGTAAAGTGTTTGTCGTGCATGCAAACATGGCCCCATGACCATCAGCACCCATGTAAAGTGTGGCACAGAGGTCCACACCTGAAATCCCAGTTCTGGAGAAGCAGAGGTGAGGGAATCCTTAGGGTTTATGGCCAGCTAGTCTAACCAAATCAATCAACTCTCATTTCAGTCAGGAAGCCTGTCACAAAACAAAACAAACAAACTAACTAACAAAAAACATGTAGGGGGCCTGAGACATGGCTCGGGGTTAAGAGCACTTGCTGCTTTTCCAGAGGACTCAAGTTCAGTCAGCACCCATGTCAGGCAGCTCCATCTGCCCTTACTCCAGATCCAAGGGGATTCATTCAATGCCCTCTTCTGTCTCCAAAGATACCCACAGCACACAACACATATATACACACAAACACACAACACACATGACATACACATAGAGACACACAGCACATATGTAATATGCACACACAGACACACAACACTCATGACTTATATACAAAAGAGATATACAGCACACATGGATTATACACACAGAGACACTTAAATGAAACCAAAAAGTAATCTAAAAGAATAAAATAAAAATTAAGTGGAGAGACTAGAGGGTTTGCTTAGCAGTTAAGAGCACTGGCTACTCTTTCAAAGACCCAGGTTCAATCCCCAGAAGCCCACAACCATTTGTGATTCCAGCCGCTAGAATCTAATATCCTTTTCCAGCCTCCACAGGCACTAGACATACATGTGATGTACATACATACATGCAGGCAGGCAGGCAAAATATTCACACACATAAAATATAAAATAAAATTACAAAAATAAGATAAAGGTAGATAGCAGTTAATGGCGGCACATTCATGTATGTGCACCCCATACACATGCATGTGCCTCCTATGCACATATGTATGCAGGAACAGGTACATGCATACTCATGTCCCTCCAAGGAAACCTCTCCTGGGCACATAGATAGATAGATAGATAGATAGATAGATAGATAGATAGATAGAAGAAACAAAATATGTCAACAACAGAATGAAGACAAGCACTTTAGAAATGAAGACAGAGGTCAAGCAAGACCTTACTATGCACAGAGGACTCCCAAGGGAAGGCACTCAAGAGTTTGCCCACACTCCCTCCTAAAGCTGAGCTATATGGCTGTGTTTAGGAGCTTTAAGGGTTAGATGCTGGATTCCACATTCCTCCACATCAATATAGCTGGTCCTCCCACTCCTCTAGATAGGCTACGAGGTTATCTCTGGGAGAGAGATGAAGTGGGGAGAGAGTTTGGGTTGAATCCCTTAAAGCAGGCTCTGAAACAAGGATCCGAGGCAAGTGGTTGACTTGGGGATTGATCCGAGGAAGCAGCAATAGGAAGTGCAGGAGGGAGGCATTGGAGGGAAGCCAGTTGATCCAGGATGTGCTTTGGGACTGTACCCAGTGGACACCCCGGAGAACCAGTACCTCTCAAATCTATGCTTCCATGGAGGTGAAGGAGCCTGGCATTTCTCCCTCAGCTCCCACCAGCCTCTGGTTTCCGCCTGGCTGTGGGTATCCCACATCCTGCAGAACTCTTCAATGAATCGTGGACTCCAGTGATCATAAACCCATTGACTTCAAAGTGGAAAGAACCAACACAAAGAGGTGGCGATCAGAGCACTGCTATGACCTGGAGAAGCTGTTCTATAGATGAACCTAGCACAGTAGCCTCAGGCGGAAGTTGCGTGTAAATGTGGTTATGCTGTCTGGGTGGCAGGGGCCCCAGTAGGCTTATCTGTGCCAGGGCAGTCAGGTGGGGAGAGCACCTGTGGCTGGAACTTAAAGTTATGCTTACCAGAATAGACAGTTTTTCTTAGATTGGGGGAGTTGGTTTAGGAGATGTGTTGATAAAAACTTCGGGGAATGAGCCAAGCCTGCTGCAGACCATCAACACCGCAACCTTGAGAATGAAGCAATAAATGGACACCATCGTGACTGTTACAAAAGGAAGCATTTGGAAGAAATTTTTGATTTCAATAATTTATCCCTAAAGAACTTGATTAGACATGGTGAAGACAAAGGTTAATAGTTTTAAATGTTATTGGTTCATTTTAGGGGGTACATGGCCTACATGTGGAAGCCAGAGAACAACTCATGGGGGCCAGTTCTTTGTTTCCACCAAGAGGGTTCCGGGGATCAAACTCGGGTCTTCGGGCTTGGCAACAAGTGTCTTTCCCCTCTGAGTCCCCTCACCAGCCTTCACACATTTGCAGACAAGGCTAAGTAAAGCCCAGAATCTTGGAAGCTGACCTGCTCAGTTTTACCAAACTCAGAAACCCACTGCATTCTGGGCCATGAGGACAACACAAGCCATAGGACTCTTGCCTCTTGCTTGGAGCAGAAAGAGAGAGTTTAAGGACACGGGCAGAGAGAAAATAGGTTATATGCCAGTCACGACAAGAAATGGAATGTTTTGAAGAGAAATCATCAAAGATCCAAAGGTGAAAGGTGCCAAGAGCCTGAATGGAATTCAGGATTTATAAGAAAGCAGTATATTAGGGTCTTGGGGACTTCGGCAACAGTTAAGACATAGGATTCTATACCTCAAAGCAGGAGGAAGGGGTTTATACAGAGAAATACAAAGGTCACCAGCATGTATCTGTACTTTCTCAAAAAACTATTAACATGTCAAACTCTGATTACAAAACCACGCAGGTATAGCACTAAACAGTGGGCTGTCTCCACGACTTTGTTTATTCTATAGGCTTTAAAAGAATGTGTGCCAGGGTCACTTGGCGGCCACGGCAGCACTCTTAGCCAAGATGGCTGTGGTCAGGACCATCTGGGTCCCTGCAAAGCCTGACGACTCAACCTCTACGCTGGAGGTGGATGGGCTCACTCTGGTCCTATGCTGTTGGTCTTCTGCCTATGACCCCTGTGAAGTGTGGGAATGAATAAGCCACCATGTTCAAGACAATTGCAACTTTTTTCTGGAACCCTTTTTGATCTACATTTCAGGCATAACCCTTAGAAGGCACAGTCACTCAGGGGTGGTGAAAATTGACCCGAGCTAGGGATGGAGGTGAAGAAGATAGCCACAGACTAGAGCCCCACCCCTCAGGACGGCACCTGACTAAAGCAAGAGCTACTGCCATGAGGAGCACTCAGGGAGAGCAGAAAAATGGATGAGAAGACTTCAAGAGAAAGGTTCCTATTGCAGCAACTCATTTCAGTCCAGTTTCCAAGGCTGTTCAGTGGGGGAGAATAGACTCATATTCAGGGAAACCTGGAGAGCCACAAGCAAAAGAATCAAGTTAACTCTCACCTAATATCTTACATAAGAGTTAAAATGTACCAGAGAACTAATCATAAAAGCGAAACCTATAAAAATCCCTTAGAAGAAAACATAAGGAAAGGTAACATCTTCCTAACATCAGACTTGATATCAGACTTGGTAGGTGGGGTGGGGTGGGGGTCATATAAACCTGGGACCCAGGGGAACAACAGTAGCCATCCTCCTGCTGTATGAGTAGGGGGAAGGAGGGGGAGGGGCGAGGGAGGAAGGGAGAGAGAAAGAAAGAGGGAGAGGTGATCCTCAGAGAAGGGACAAAAACCTAGGTGACAGCCTTTGTGGTAAACTGAAGTATGGATGTGTCTGAGCAGCTTTGGTACCTGACACAGGATCATCAGACTTCATGATGCTCTCTGGAAGCAGCCAGAAAAGGAAAGACCCAAGCTAGGATCAGAAGGGCTGAGGTTGGGTTGGTGGAGTTAGGCATTGGGGGAACTTAAGGGGACACTAGTAGACTCTTTTATTGATTTTTAAATTTTTTCTAATATCAGTTATTTGGAGGAGGCCCCAAGGCTTAATTTGGGGGCCAGTGAGATGATTAAATAGATAGAGGTGTTTGCCACCAAACCTGACTACTATATTCAAACCCCAGGACTCATATGGTGGAAGGAAAGAGCCAGTTCCCCATAGTGCTCTCTGATCTCTACATGTATGTCGGGCAAACACATACCCGTCTATCCACCCTCCCCAGGAACAAATAAATAAATGCTATTTTATGAGTACTTTTGAAAGAATTAATTCTGGCTTTAAGCAGTCTCCACAACACATTGTTATGGTTTGAATGTAAAATGTTCTCACTGGCTCATGATGGTTCCCAACTAGAAGCTCTTTTCTGAGATGCTGTGGAACCTTTAGGAGGTGGAGTCTAGTTGGAGAAAAATGGATTAGTCGGGGACAGGCCTTGAGGGTGACAGCCCAGGCCCACATCTGCCCTTATACTTTCTGTGTCCTGGTTTGGGCCATGTGATAAGCAGCTGCTTCCTGCTCCAGCCACACAGCAGTGAGCTGCTCCTGCTCCCATGCCTTCTCTGCCATGAGGTTTACATCCCAGTCTGTAAGCCAGGAGGAATCCTCCCTCCCTTAGCTGCTGCTCACCTGATCACAAGCCACAAGAAGAGACAGTGCCCTTCAGGAGCTTGCAAAAAGAGTGTATCATATTCCACAGCTGTGACAGCCTTTTAAAGCTAGCCTCTTTTATTGTTTTTATTGAGCTATACATTTTTTTCTCTGCTCCCCTCCCTTTCTCCCCCCCTTTTCTACCTTCTCCCATGACCCCCATGCTCCCAGTTTACTCAGAAGATCTTGTCTTTTCTCTTTCCTGTGTAGATCCATGTATGTCTCTCTTAGGGTCCTCTTTTTTGTCTAGGTTGTCTGGGTTGTGCACTGTAGGTTGGTTTGTTTTCTTTGCTTTATGTCTAGAAGCCACTTATGAGTGAGTACCTATTAGATTAGTCTTTCTGGGCCTGGTTACCTCATTCAATATGTTTTTTTTTCTAGATCTATCCATTTGCATGCAAATTTCAAGAAGTCACTTTTTTTAACCGCTGTATAGTACTGCATTGTGTAAATGTACCACATTTTCTTTATCCATTCTTCAGTTGAGGGGCATCTAGGTTATTTCCAGGTTCTGGCTATTACAAATAATACTGCTATGAACATAGTTGAGCACATGTCCTTGTGGTATGATTGAGCATCTTTTGAGTATATACCCAAGAGTGGTATTGCTGGGTCTTGAGGTAGGTTGTTTCCTAATTTTCTGAGAAATCACCATACTGAAATCCAAAACTGCTGGACCAGTTTGCACTCCCACAAGCAATGCAGGAGTGTCCCCTTTACCCCACATCTTCTCCAGCATAAGTTGTCATCAGTGTTGATCTTGGCCATTCTGACAGATGTAAGATGGAATCACAGAATAGTTTTTATTTACATTTCTCTGATGACTAAGGATGTTGAGCATTTCCTTAAGTGTCTTTCACCCATTTGAGATTCATCTGTTGAGAATTCTCTGTTAAGATCTGTATTCCATTTTTTTATTAGATTATTTGTTCTTCTGATGTCTAATTTCTTGAGCTCTTTGTATATTTTGGAGATCAGACCTCTGTCTGATGTGGAGTTAGTGAAGACCTTTTTCCATTCTGTAGGCTGCTGTTTTGTCTTGTTGACCGTGTCCTTTGTAAAAGATAGGACTAACTACAGTGTGACAAAAAAAAAAAAAAAAAAAAGAGGTTAAAATGAGGAGTGGCTGACAGTGGTCACGGCAGACCATGACTAACTGGAAGCAGGACGGCAATGGCTTTGACATGACTTGTCTGATGTTAACATAGAATCTTGAAGAGTTCCAGTGTGATGAGAGGCAGGAGAACACCCTTTCTATTGGTCATAAACCCCTCTCTAGCGAATGTGCTCCCCACAGCAGAAAGTGTCGCTTTCCTTCCCACTGGCCACTGGTCAGTTGTGGGCTTCTGGCCTTCCACAGGATCTCAGCCAGCTGAATGATGAGCCAATAAAAGAAGAAAGAAGTGAAAGAATGACCAGATAAAGCCCCATCCCGGCCTGAGTTTTGCTGATAACAGTAACAAAACAAAGGCTAAAGTGGCCTGGATTATGTATTATTGTGACTTTGTTTGACTTTGTGAAAACAGTGTTTAGCTGGGATCAAGGGAGTATGCTACTTGGTCATAAACAAATAAATGAGTAAAGAAATTTCTTGGCATTTGATGTGATTTATAATTGCAAAGTTATTACTCAGAGGAGCCCATAAACACCTTGCCACACAGGCAGGGCAAATCTGACTTTCTCCTTTTGATGAATAATGAAACTGCAATTTAAATAATTGAAATCGCTAGTTGCATTGCTCAGTGGGGGGAGCACGGATTTAACCCAGGGCTCTCCCAGACCTGTGCTGCTCACCCTGTGGGGGTGAGGTAACTTCTACCCACATTCTCAACCTGGTTCCCTCCTCAGTTCACTTACCTCTGTTTAACATTTAGCCTTGTTTTGTGTTGGGTTTCAATTTTGTACAAATTATGTAATTACATTATGAAACATACAATACAAACACATCTCCCACAAATTTATCTCATCCTTTTATCTCATCCCTTATAAATATCAGAAATCTATGCTTTTATTCTTACATTTCTGGTCCCTGCCTCCTCCCCACCGCTCGCTTGTCTGTTTCTTTCCCTGGTGTGTCTGCTGGGCTGTCTGGTTCCCTGACTTTGTGTCTCTACTCTCTTCTTTACTTTCCCCCAGGACTCCAGAGTTGCATTCTTTGGAGTCTACCCGCTCTCTCTTTCCAGGGCTTTGGCCAGCTGTCCCCAACCCCATCCCAGCGTCCCATCAGAGAGCAAGCTGACAGCTGTGGCTCCCACGGTGGGATTTAAACAAGTTCTTTATAGGAGCAATCAGCACGTGCATTTTATGAGTCAGTACTGCCTCACCAAAGACTCTGGTCTTCACGGCTAACCCATTCATTTCTGCTTTCTGGGTTGACGCTTTTGTTTTTTCTTTTTTCTTTCTTCTTTTGGAGGGTGGTGGTAGGGGTGCCTGATTTTCCAGGCAGTTTTTCAAGCCTCATATGGTCTGCCGCGATTCTCACTTTGCCATTGCGGCAAACCTCTCTAAGCTTCCCTTTGCAGGTTCATTTGGTGCTCTATTTGGTCACGTTTCCCACTGGCTTAGCCTTCTGAATCCATTTCCTTTTCCCGCAGGTTGGGAGCAGAAGGGAGCTTCAGAACACTTCTGGTTGGAGGATTCCTAACCCAGCGGCTCTGTGGTCCAGCACTGAGTTTGTGAGGAAGCTGTCACAGCCAGATGTTGTATAGGAAGTGCCAAGATTTTAGGCACTTGTCCATAGATTTTCATCCCTGTTTTCATCCCAGACCACGTACCGGTCTAGCTGCTTCGTTTTACAGATGGGTGAACAGATCCCATGGCAAGATGCTGGCCTGAAAGGAGAACCAATGTCTGAGGTTTTGTTCGCTGTCCTGGGTCAAATCTATGTGGATTCTCTTGACCCCTACCCCAGGCTTTTCCAAACACTTCCATCTCCTGGGTATCCTTGCTTTTCCCCATGAATACACATTGACTGAATACAGATGCACCCTGACTACCACTCTCAGGCCCAACTCCGGAATTATAGGGTACAGAGTAAAGTGAAAAGTGGGGTCCAGCTGGGGGTGTTTCCATGAACATGCTGCTGTCTGGACCCACAGTGGATAGGTGATTTTCCAGGGGATTCTAACCTTGGTGCAGGAGCCCTGGGTCACTGGGTAGAGTGTGGGCGAGAGGCCCTTGCTCAGCTGCCCACCGAACAAGCCATGGCACCACGAGTTGAGGAGGGACAGCCACACCTTGGCCCATGTTAGAGACATCTTGGGGAACACACCCAGCTTGGCCCTGTCTGTGCTTGCATCCATGTCAAGGGAGATTAGTAGCAGAACATGGTGCACTAACATGTTAGACAGAGAGCAGCTGGGGATGGGATGAGAGACCAGATAAAGGTCAGGAGCCATGCCTAGGAGATGGTGGGTGTCAGGCCACATCAAGCCTCCTGTGACTGTCCATCCGACTTGGCTGACAGATGAAATCATGTATTAGGAATCTCAACACAAGCCGGGCGTGGCAGCACGTGCCTCAATCCTAGCACTTGGAAGGCATAGGCAGGAGGATATTTGTGAGTCTGAAGCAAGTCTGATCTACATGGCAAATTACAGCCAGCCAGGATCCTGTGAGAAGAAAGAAAGAAAGAAAGAAAGAAAGAAAGAAAGAAGTAAAGAAATAGAGACAGAGAAGGAAAGAAAAGGAAAGAGGGAGAGAGGAAGAAAGGAAGGAACGAAGGAAGAAAGGAATATCAGGATGGTAGCACCTCAAACTAAGCCCAGACCTATCCGCCTCACCACGTGTCTATGCAAACCCTGTGTGTATAGTACTCAGGCCCAGCTCTGGGATTTAGAAGGTCCGGAGAAAATAGCCGAGTGCTGGTGACACACACCTTTAACCCTAGCATTTGGGAGGCAGAGACAGGTGGATCTCTGTGAGCTCAAGGCCAGCCTGGTCTGCAAGAGCTAGTTCCAGGACAAGCTCCAAAGCTACAGAGAAACCCTGTGTCAAAAAACAAAAACAAAATAAATAAATAAACAAATAAAAAAACGAAAAGTGGGCTCAACTAGAAACTCCTTGAGGACCATAGCTTTATTGTTCCCAATGACCCTCTAAGCCCCTTAGCTCAGTGCCACATGAAGCTTATCCCTGCCTCAATCCTACTCCTGGTGACTCCATCAGATCATCTGTTCTCTTAGCCTCCGTCTATAGATGAGATGGCAGGACGCCATTAGGCCTACCTCCCACCGCAGAGTCTGAAGCTGATATTAAGACATAGGCTGCTGTAATTTGACTTCCTAAGTTGCTTATGGTGGCCAGTCCTCCCTTCTCCAGGATTGCAAGCAGGTAACAGAGAGCACATGTTCTCATGTTATAGAGGCAGAATGCTTCATAAATGAACCACAACCAGGCACATTATCCGTTTCACATAAAGATTCTATTCTCTGGATGGCTAGCCTCTTTTAACTTAAAGCATCCTTGTTTGCTTCTACTTAAGTATATTTAAATAAGAACCATCTTATGCTGGTGGCATAAACTAGAGACCAAGATCACTTGCCTTACAAAAAAAAAATCATAAAATTACATGGGAAATGACAGCCGTAGGGCAATCTAACCAGACACTTAGCTTTTTCAAGCACACAGCCTGTACTCTCTTTGTTAAAGAAGGGAATTAGCAAGCACTTAACAATGAGCCCCCTCCCCCCCCGCCCCTCCTACTTCTCTTTGATTTAATCTTCAAGGGGATAGTTCTGTCACATTCCATTCCGTGCTGTTTAATGCCCTGCTGGTCCCCGTATCAGTTAATGCCATCTCTTGTACGCTGGTCCGCTTGTCTTACTTTAAGAAATACCGAAGAGGAGGATAAGAAGTAGGAGAGCCAAGATCTGTGCTCATGTACCAAGACTGCAAAAAATTTAAAGCCCAAACAAAGCAAGCCGGAATAGTATCTGCAGACACAAGGACAGAAAGGATGCATACCAGTTGGCCCACAGTGATGGGCTCCGAGGAAGGGATAGGCTGGGTGCTGCAGCCAAACGGACTTTGTCAAATTAACGATGTCTTAGTTATTTAATTAAAGCTGCTTGACTCAAATGGGAATTATCTCAGGACATATTTATTCAATAGTCATCATAGCTTCGTGTCTTTAAAGTTTTTCTTAGGGTTTAATAGAAAAGAGAAAAAGAGATGAATGAACAAAATATTTGCAGGAGAAAAGACTCGCCATGTGCCTACCAACTGCATGAGCCTGCTGCAGCCGTGGACACAGAGATCAGCCCTAAGGACAGAAATGAACTTGCCTATTATTCTGGAGGTTACAAATGCCATATCAATGTACCAGTGGCGCTGGAACTCCCTACAGTTTCTCTCCATCACTTACAGATGGCTGTCCTCTTCCTGTTCTCCCACTGCCCCTCCCTTTGGGCATGTCTGTGGTTTTAATGCCACTTCCTGCAAGGACACCGGTGATGCTGGATTAGGGTGTGCAAATATGATCTCCTTTAATTCAGCTTCTCAAAGGCCCTATCTCTACAGTACAGCCACATTTGAATCTGGGACACACCCACAATTCAGCTTCTCGCAGGGGCCTTAGGAGTCTCTTGTCTCCTCTCCTTGCTGATTATGATGCCCCGTCCTGAGACCCCTGCACCTCCTCTTTCTGACACCCCTGCCGTTTCTTGACCGCTTCCTGACCTGGTCTCCATCTTTGCTGCCTTGACTCCTGCATCCTGCAAGCAGCCTCCTGAGTCCTGTCCTCAGCACTCTAGCTCAGCCTTCCCTGCTGCTGGGGTATACACCTGTCTTTGGGTCTTCTGCACAGCCTTCTACGCTACAGCTACTAGCAGCTCAAACTTCAGACTCATGGCAACATGAGAAGACTTCTTATCTCAGGTCCAGCCATGAAATGCCTCCATCTTGTCTTAGATATGTCTACAACAGACATGGGACATCGATAGCATTCCCTTGCCCTTTTCTGTTCTGTAGCTCTTCTCATAAGAGGTCACCTTAAATAAGCCACATATTTAAGATTCCCCAAGGAGGTCAGTTGACATCCAAGTAGGGAGGGTTTAGAAAAGTCTTTGGATGCTTCAAGTAAGAAACACATGATAGCCAGGAGGTGGTAGTGCACACCTTTAATCCCAGTACTCGGGAGGCAGAGGCAGGCAGATCTCAGCAAGTTCGAGGCCAGCCTGATCTACAAAGTAAGTTGTAGGACAGTCAATATTGTTACACAGAGAAACCCTGTCTCAAATCCCACCCCCCCAAAAGAAGGAAACAGGTGATACAACAAATACTTTGACTGAAGGGGGAATGTGCAAGCAAACAAAAGATGAGAGGAACAAAAACATGCTGAACCCCAGGAACAAGAGCTTAGACTGAAGAGGTGATGTAGGAGCGAAACCTAAGGCACTCATGGACCGACTGCCTGAGTCCTACATAGTATAGGCCCAGGCTGACTTAAAGCAAGGACATTCTATTCCAGCTAGGCCTCTGTTGTGTTTAATAACTTTTCAGCCAGTCAAGCTCATCAGATAGTAAAGAAATCTTTTTATATTGCCTGTTTGGACGAAACGTGCACACATAAGCTCTTTCCTTTTCCTGGAGAAGCAGAGCCATGGCCTTGGCCTTGCCTTCTGACACCACCATCATTACACAGGAGTGAGCATGGAAGAAAGGTGGCTTCGCGACCTCACCCCACTAGTCGCCATTCTTATGTTGGCTGGTTCCTCATAGCATCTCTGTGAACAAGACAGGTTCCTGCCTCGGCCTGCCCACAGGAATTCCTTCTACTGTTGCAGCCCTGGCCTTTTCACCTGAGACATTTTTCAAATACATTTAGTTGCGCTGCCATGGGGGCTCAGATTTGACCACAGTAGGCGTCTCTAGGGGATCTAATACCCAAATGGACTGATAATGGATTGCCTGCCCCAGGGTCCTTGCTAAGCTCTGTCACTGGTGTAGCCTCTTAGGGTCCATTTCTTGGTCTGCTCTGTGGACTGGAAGGTGCTCTGGGTTGGGTTCGGATCCTTGTATCCGTATCAGAGATCCTTCTCTCTGATCCTGTTCTCTATAAAACATAGCAAGTTGCTTCCCATCTGTGTAATGGTAAATAGGTTGAAAAATACCCCAACTCGAGAGAGCCATGGCCTAGTCTCTGGAAACCTCAGTGTAACTTCATTTGGAAACAGGGTCCTTACAGATAGAGTAAGATGAAGCAATTTTCCTGGTGGGTTTTCAATACTGTCACAAATACCTTTGTAGCAGGGACATTGCAGGAGAGGACACATACAGAAGAATTAGTAATATGATAATAGAGGGAAGCAGCTAGAAACCAAAGAGCATCTGAAACACAGAGACTCACTGTTGGAGGCGGAATTGCCCTCCTCCCCAAACTCATAGGCTGAAGGCCCAGTCCTAGTACCTCACAATGTTACTACACCTGGAGACAAGACTTTAAGAAGTGGTCGAGTAAAATGATGAAGGGATGAGACGAACGTCCTGATATGGAGAAGAAGGGACACCCAGCGGAAGCCACGCGACGTGAAGGTGGTGAGAAGACAGCTGTCGCACGCCAAGCCGGGAGGTCGTAGGGAACGCTAGCCGGAGACATCTCAATTCTGACTCAAGAATACCGATCTCAGGTACCTGGCTTCCAAAATATGAGAACTAAGTTTCTGTTATTTCATGACATCCAAGTTGTGATACTCTGTTATGGCCGGCTCATAAAGCTAAAGTAAGAGATGATCCAGCCCACAGGTTGGTTCCATGATCAAAGGGGTCACAGGTGGACCTGTTTGGCAGTGGGGGAGTATTCAGTACATTTTAGTGCTGTCTGAATTTCTTCCTTAGAGCCTGTTTTATATGTCATTCTTCTGCCCAAGTAGAAAAGAAAAAACTACACTGGCCATACTTTCTTTTAGGGTCCGTTGTCTAAGTTATCCTTTGTTGTTTATTTCCTGCCTTGGTATTCCAGCTTCCTTTAATGAGCCCCATTGGTTAGCATGCCATGGAGAGCCAAATATTGCCTGTTCTAATACTTCTTATTCAAATTTTATATCTCCTAATACTCCTTATTTAAATTTATCTGTCCTAATGCTTCTTAGCAGTGGTTATCACTAATAACATAGAGCACTCATTCCGTACAAGGCTTTTTCCTAAGCACTATTCCCAAATGTCTCATTTAATCTGTTGAGAGCACTACCTTTAGTATATATACGTGGTATTGTTATTCCATCCTTAAAGATGGGGAAGATGAGAGGGTTGGACAAATGGCACAGAGGTTAAGAGAACTGCTGCTTTTCCAGAGGGCCCAGGTTTAGTTCCCAGCACCCACGTCTAGCAGCTCCCAACTGCCTGTAACTACAGTTCCAAGAACTCTGCCACTTTCTCTGTTCTTCATGGGCACTTCATGTACATGGTGCACATACATACACTCAGTCACATACTTATACACATTAGATAGAAGACAGAAGATAGATAGATAGATAGATAGATAGACAGATAGACAGATAGACAGAGAGATAGATGAAAATTGAGGCATAGAGGGGCAAAAGACTTTGACCAAGGAAATGGAAAAGCTGGAAAGATAAACCCAGGATACAAACACCCAAGTCTGAACCCCTTACCTGCCATTTAACTGTAAGAAAGATGTTCAGAGATTCATTTTATCTTAGTTAACTTCAACTTTCCACTGTAAGTTTGAGCAGACCTGGACTCAACAGATGAACGGGTGGGTAAGTGGATGGATCCATTCAGAAATGGATGGATGAATAAATTCGTGGATTTTGTGGGCAGATGGAGAGAGGAACAGATGGATGGAGAGATGACAGGACTTTTTGCATCTCGAAGGAACGCTAACAGGATGCTCTTCAGGACTGCTTTGATCAAGTTCTCTCAGCTTAACTCTGTTTCTTCCACAGACTAACCTCCCTACCACTCAGCTCACCTCTCTGTTCGTTCCCTCTGGGATGCTGGAGCAGGGGAATGACTGCATTGAAGCAACTGATGCTGCATTCCTTGTCCATTCAGCAGTTCCCTTGTCCCCTCCATCCATAAGCAGATGATGAGACGGGAACTCGGAGGAGCCTAGTGAGAAAAGTGGATCTAGTGTGACTGTCCGAATTGTGAGGGTCATGGAAACACTAAGCGGTATTGCTAGTTTAGTGTGCTGACGAGGAAAACTAGGTCTAGGGTTGTTAAAAATACTTGCTCCATATCACAAGAAAACATGGTGCTCTCATCACTTCCTCTCACTCTCATGTGTTTTCAACGCCCCAAGTCAGTGAGAAAATTACCCTATCCCAGAAGGGAGAAGCTGGGGCTTCTGAACCTGCTTCAGAACTTGGCATTTATGGGATGGTAGATTATGCAAATGGTATAGACAAAGTTTCTTGGTCTGTACAATGAGACTGTCGACAGCTCAGGCTCTTCCTGATCTCACAGACATGGATCCTAAGATTCCTGGGAGAAGAGACCTAATTCTAGAGCTACCCACTGCAGAAACTGACATGCCCAGGCCTTGTCTCATCACGTAAGACCTGTCAGCCCAGGCCTCTTGTGGGAAGACTCTAGATCCCCATCAGGGATGGCCAGCCTGCTTTCGGATCAGAATCAGAAAATTTAGGACAAGTAGCAGTGAACCTGGCCTCCCCACCCTGATCGAGGCCCATTACACCTTAGAATCAGGGGCACATTTACCTAGAAGTATATTTGCACATTTTCATTGTCCCTCCCTTGCGATGGATGCCTGATCACCGTGAAAATTAATCCTTTTCTAAAGTATGTATTTCATAACTTAATCCCTACCAGAAATGCTTCCCACGTGCCTTTCTTCTAAACATTTTTTTTCTCTGTGTAGGCTGTCCTGGAACTCGCTCTTCAGAACAGGCTGCTCTCAAACTCACAGAGATCCGCCTGCCTCTGCCTTCTAAGTGCTGGGATTAAAGGCATGCACCACCACTGCCCGGCTCTTCTAAACGTTTCTAAGCATGTCTGAATGGAGCGAAACAGCATTTTGAGCAGTTGCATTTTCGCTGACCTGCAAAGAAGCAAGATTTAATCCCAGCACTCGGGAGGCAGAGGCAGGCGGAGCTCTATGAGTTCGAGGCCAGCCTGTACAAGAACTAGTTGCAGGACAGGCTCCAAAGCTACACAGAGAAACCTTATCTCAAAAAATCAAAAAAAGAAGAAGAAGCAGGATCCTAAACTCTAGAAGATGTTTTCCCGCACCTGGCACTGCTTAGACCAGGGCCTAATCATTCTATGGGTTTAGGGAGCTTTCCTGTGCATCTTAGGATATTCATCAAAATCTCTGGCTTGGATGTAGTAGCTGCTAACTGTGCCTACCTCTCAAGTCATAACAATTCAAAAATCTGCAGACACTGGCAAAATTTCTCATTAATTATACTCAGTTGAAAACCTTCTAAAAGGAAATATGGGGCTTGGAAACTCTCTTTTGCTCCCTCTGAATGTTGAAGACAGAGTCTCACCATGTAGCTCTAACTGTCTTAGAACTCACTACATAGACGAGGCTGGCCTCCAACTCCCAGACCTGCCTCGGACTCCCAAGTGCTGGGAGCAAAGGCATGCACCACTGCACCGGGCATCACATGAAACTTTTTTATAAGAATCCCTTTTGGTAATGAAAATAAATTAAAATTAGAGGTTAAGGAATTCTGAGATCAGAGGAAAATATATATTCTATGTGTCAAATACATAAAATATGCACACCTTTACGGACCATTTGCAGGACTGGGAGTTAGTAAAGCACAGATAGGCTGCATCAGCATGAAGATGCTAGCTCAGTCTCTAACATGCACATAGACAGTCAGACGCACCTCAACCTCAGTGAGAGACGCTTCTCTCTGTAGTGGTTTCACAGTTCACGCAGAGACTCGTAGCGGGTCAAAGAGCTGAGGGTGAGTGCCTCTTGAGTGCACAGCTCTAAATGGGACAACTACGCCAATTCCTCTCCCAGGCTCAGTGACATCATAGAAAAGTGGGAAAATGGGGCTGGAGAAATGGCTCAGTGGTTAAGAGCACTGCCTGCTCTTCCAAAGGTCCTGAGTTCAATTCCCGGCAACCACATGGTGGCCCACAACCATCTGTAATGAGATCTAATGCCCTTTTCTGGCCTGCAGGCATACATGCAGACAGAATATTGTATACATAATAAATAAATAAACAAAAAAAAAAAAGAAAAGTGGGAAAATGTCGGAGTGAGAGGATGGAGAGGGACGCTGTGAGACGCTGCACTGGGGACATGACATGGCCACCGCACCCACAAACTCACTGCAGCTATGATTGTCTGCACAGGACCCAGTCAGTAGGATCAACCAACATCCTAACAGACACAGCTAATCATATTCAGTGGGCTGTTAGCAACATAAAAGGAGAAGATACGAAATGGGGAGGGGAACATGCCTGGGAGGCCTGGGGAAGCGGGATGGAGGCGTTGAAGTGCATTTGATCAAGATGAATTGCTTACATGTATGCCATTGTCAAAGAATAAATAAAAGATAGAATACTTTTTTAAAGCCCAGTGCAAGCATACACCTGTAATCCCAGAACTAGGGAAGGGAGACAGGAGGATCCCTGGGGCTTGTTGGCCAGCCAACTTAGCATAGCTCTAACTTCAGAGAGAGAACTTGTCTCTAAAAAGTAGGCAATAGAGAAAGACCTATAGCCTACACACACACACACACACACACACACACACACACAGGCATCTACTGACACATACCAAAAAGAGATAACCTGCAAGGTTGGTTTCTGAAACATGAGGCCCAGTAAGCATTTATGTACGCTTGTACAACACTGCCCAGTGGATCGGCTGTGGTCACAACTTTCCATCTCCCACTAAAAAATGTCTGCCCTCCGAAACATACCATCCTCTGGTAAACTGTTTTTTTGTCATGGATTTTTTTTTCTGACAGAAACTCCTAACCAGTTCATTAAACGTATAGGTAAGGTCTCAAGTCTACAACGTGCCTGCAAATGGGGCAGGAAGTCTGGAGAGGAGTTGGGAGAGTGACTTGGCTACCTCAGGCCAGGAGGCAGTTCTCCATTTCTGAAGCTGAGAATAAATTAAATATGTCACCGGGCAGTGCTGGCACACGCCTTTAATCCCAGCACTCAGGAGGCAGAGGCAGGCGGATCTCTGTGAGTTCAAAGACAGCCTGGTCTACAAGAGCTAGTTCCAGGATAGGCTCCAAAGCAACACAGAGAAAGCCTGTCTCAAAAAACAAAAACCAAAAAAAAAAAAAAAAAACCAAAAAAAAAACAAACCTTAAATATGTCTAGGAATAACTGGATCCGTGAAGACTTGAAATCATGACTAAGTCCCAGGTTCATCTCCTGATGGGCCCGGCTCTCACATTCTCATACCTGACAACTGCCTAAGAGGGGACTGGATCGCGGTGACAATGGCCTGTGATGAATCATGCCTCCCTGTGCCTGCTCCCCTTTGCTATGCTACTTTATAGGTGCCTCCATTAAGGGGTGCAGTCTGGTTCCGCATCCTAGGAACCTGGGCCGGCCTGATGAGTTGCCTTCCGTGTCAGTATTGATATTCTGCAACTCTCTGGGCGAGTGTTTCAGAGGTCTCCGGGTCTGACATTCACTTCTCTGGGACACTGCCATTGCCACAGCAAGGAGGCACAGTCCCGTCTCCTTGTGGACAAGGCTGCAGAAGAAAGAGCCCCGTCCCTCTTCAGTGTCACAGCCCACCCATGGAGGGATCCACAGAACTTTCTGTGTGCAGCTGTGTGGAAGGGCCTAGGGTTACCAGAATTAGATGGCACTAAGGTCCCAGAGAATTATGAAAAACAATAAATGGCACTTATTTGAAGCCATTAAGTTTTGGGATTGTTCATTATGCGACAATAGATGGACGAGCAGCTTACTAAAAGATTGATTTATTTTTGTGTGTGTGAGTGTGATGTGTGTATGGGTGGTATATGAACATGTACGGTGTATTCACTGTGTGCACAGGTAGTGGCCAGAAGAGGACATTGGATGGCCTGCTCTCTCAACTCCACCTCATTCCTTGAGGCAGGGTCTCTCACTGAACTGGAACTAGACAGGCAGACCCTCCTGTCTCTGCCCTCACTGTGAGTGCACAGTCACACTCAGCTTTTAGTGTGAGTGCTGAGAGCCAAACTCAGGTCCTCATGCCCACACCGTGAGAGTCCTCCCAGACCGAGTTATCTGTCTGGGTCCATAAGAGACTGTTTTTAGGAAACCCCCTAGACGCCACCTCTCCATGTGTGCATCCAATCATATCAAGGCCCTCCCTTTCCCTGGGGGTGACCTGATTCCAGGTTTTCCATCCTTTGCTCTTCTCAGTTCCTCCCTACTTCCCTTCCCATGTAGATCCACTCTGATTCTGTCTCTGGTTAGAAAACAAACCGGCACCCAAGGGAGGCCTGTCTGCCCACCATGTATGTACTGCTGGGCATACAGCCTATGCTTCAGACTACTTTGTTTCCCCAGTGAGACTCCCAGGGGGCAAAGCTGAACTTTCATTGGCAAGTGGTCATCAACAGGGAAGAGCTTCTGGGTTAGGGATGCGAGCATGTGGTCACTTCTTTCAGCTCTGGGACCCTATCTGGGGTAGGCTCATGCAGGCCCCGTGCATGCTGCTTCGGTCTTTGAGTTCACATGTGTGTCAGTCCTGTTGACTCACAGAACCTTGTTCTCTTGGTGTCCTCCATCCCTCCTGGCTCTTAAACTCTTTCCACCTCCTCTTCCTAGGGGGGTGATGGAGACCTCCCATTTAGGGCTGAGGGCTCAGAGGTCTCTTGGTCTTTGCATATCGTCTGGCTGCAGGTCTCTGTTTAATCAATCGGGAACTTTCCACATTCATCTGTTTGTATTGTGTGGTATTGAACATGGGTGGAATCAGCTCACCAACGATACAAGATTTGGAACAGTTTCTCAGACGTTGGATATATAAAATTATCTAATTAATTAATTCTGTCTCCCCACCACGTCTCTCTTTCCTCACTGACACCCTGATTTCTTTCTTGAATCAGTGCAAGCTGGATGCATGTCTGGGCAAGAGAGAAGACTGATTCTGAAATGTCACCAAGCCCCAGAGATCACAAAAGTCTTCCTCTACCCAGTGAAATACCACCCATGTCAGCTAGAATAGTCTTTCTGGTCAAGAGAAAAGTGCTTACTCCGCATCCCCTGACACATCACACACACACACTCCAGAGTCTTGTTTGGGATACATGAAGATGGATATCACCCATTCAAATAGAGATATGACCCAGACACAGCAGCCCAGACCTGTAATCCCCTTGCTGGAGAGCCCGAAGCAGAAGACCACAAGTTGGAGGCCAGGCTGTGCTGCAAGGTCAGTTCCAGAACAGCTTGGTTTCTACAACAGAACTCTGTCTCTGACAGTAGAGTAGGAAGGGAGAGCTAACCAGGAAGTTGTGGGGGAAAGCTGGGCTAGGGGTGAAAACGACATTAGCCACCGCTCTATTGAGCACCTAACGGTGTAGCATAACATCTCCAGTGAAGTGGTTAGTGACCCCGGGCTCTATAGCTCCTTCCGCATGGTGGGACTGGTGACACTGAGCATGATCCGTCCCTGTCCCAGCCTTTGCTTCCCCATGTGTAGAATAAGGTAGTGGGTTGAGATCACCAAAGCTAAAACATGCATGTAGCTTTCAGATTCTAATTGTTTGGAATTTTTCTACTTTCAATGTTGAATTAGTTACTCTATGCTGCAGGCATGGGCAGCCTGACTAGTGAATTACACAGATAATGGGGTGGGAGGGACTGTTTCCTTACATCCTCCCAGAAGTGGGAATCACTAGTGCACCCTCGAATAGTCCAGAAACAGAGTCGAAGTGTGAAGCTTTGGGTTAGAGACCATAAGATTCGCATGGATGCGTGATTGCGTATTCTCTTGAGTCTCCCATAGTACTGGTACTGCTTGCTATTCTAATCATGGGTGGTTCCAGTCAAAGATTTACCCTAGCTCCAGTATCTGAAATAAACAGATGGGAAAACAAGATTTCTAGACTCCCAGAGAACGTCCTGCTCAAGTATTGTTTTCCATCTTGTTTATCATTGTGGAATGTGTCTGATGTCCATGTGTGAGTGCGGGTGTCTTTTTTGCACAACAGTCCACATATGGAGGTCAGAGGGAAACTTTCTGGTGTCGTTTCAATTTTCTTCTTTTACTGTGGGACCAAGGGATCAAACTCAGGTTGCCTTCTTGTTTGGCAAGTGCTTTTACCCTCTGACCGTCTCACTGGCCTTGGCTCAGGGGTTTGAATTTATAGGTGTTTACAGGATATCAACACTGTATTCTTGGGAAGTTGGTTTGTTTGCTTGGGTAGGTGGGTGGGTGGATGGGTTTTCATTTGAGATGTAGTCTAGCTATGCAGTCCAGGCTAGCCTGAAATTTGTAATCTTCCTGCTGCAGCCTCTTGAATGCTGAGAGGCATATACCACCCTATGCCTCAGGGTCAGTTTTGTGGTTTGGGATATTTTGTGGTTCAATATTTTCCAAAAATGGTATAGGTCTTAGGCTTTGGAGAAATTCACAATGATGCCAACCAGTCCACCCTTGGAAAGGGCCAACACAATTAGCCAGCCTCCAGCATGCTAAGGCTGAGAAGTGAGTATCAGTCAAAACCAAGAGCTAGTACATTTGACCCAGAGGTCAGGGACTGAGTTAGAAGTTTAGATACTTAGGCTGAAAAAAAAATTACATCCAACATGCTGAGAAGCTGAACTTGGGAAATATTAATAGCAGCCATAATCATAGCAACCATTTGCTGAGTGCTTACAATACACCAGATACTAGACTAAGCGTGCAACAAAAACACCATTTAATCTAGGTAATCTTCTCTAAGTACTGTTCAGCTGTTAATTGACAAAGCTGAATCTGGGAATAAGACTCAGGTTCATCAGACTCTGAGTTTCCTGACTGCCCACCTGGTAGACTCTCAGAACCCCTGGCAGACTCTGAGAAAAAAAAAAATTTGCTCATCATGGCTGCTCAGGGGAACTACTTAGTAGATCCCAGTGTTTCTGACTTAATCACCTTTGGGATAAACTGTTGATTGTCTCTGTTTGTTATCCCAGCTAATAACTCAGCTAGTATATATATATTACTTAGCTTGGCCTCAGAATACCCAGCAGAAGCACGTAAGAGAGGAAAGAGTTACTTGGGCTCAGGTTTCCAGTCCATCACGAGGTGAAGGTATGGGCTAGCAGCTTAGTCCACGGCATCAAGAGTCTGCAGTGAGGGCTGTTCACACAGTAGCAACCAGGAGGCAAAGAGTGCATGAGAACCACGGGCCTAGCTTTATCCTTCACAGGCCTGTTCCTAGTCACTTGCTTCTGCCAGATGAGCCTTGTCCCCTAAAGGAACTAACCCCTCCCCCCCCGCAAAGACTGTCATCAAGCTGGGGGAGAAAACTTTCAATACACCAGCTTGTGGGAGACACTTCAGATTCAAGCTATGGCAGCCAGCTGACCTATCTCTCCCATCCCAGGAAGTCTCGCTGATATATCTGGTTTGGAAACTCATAGGATCTACATTCTTTAAATGTTTCATTTGGCATCCTAAGTTCTTTGGGAGACTACAGGAAATGGACACAGTGTGGTGGACGGAAGACTAAGAGCAGCAGAGGGACTACCAAGAAAGTACAATGCACACACTCATTATGATGCTCCCAGCATCTCTCAAAGCTCAAAAGGCTGCCCTTGATCATCCTTATTCGGAGACCACTGACTTGGGTTTGGGAGTCAGCTAAACCTGTGTTCTAATCATGATTCCAACTTAGTCCAAGTCCTATTACATTACTTCTTTAGGTCTTAGAGTCATTGTCTGTGCAAGGCTAGGAGTAAGTCCATTAGTGTTTCTTGTTTGCCATTCTAAGAGGTCATATGTTATCCTAGTTAGGATTCTCACTGCTGTGATGAAAGACCATGACCAAAGCACCTTGTGGAGGACAGAGTTTGTTTGGTTTATGCATTGAGATCACTGTTCATCTAAGGAAGTCAAGACAGGAACTTAAACAGAGCAGGCCCCTGGAGGCAGGAGCTGATGCAGAGGCCGTGGAGGAGTGCTACTTACTGGCTTGCTCTTCATGGCCTGCTCAGCCTGCTTCCTTATAGAACCCAGGATCACTATCCCAGGGATGGTACAACCATAATGGGTTGGGCCCTTTCCCATCAATCGCTAAGAAAATGCCTATGATCTGATCTCATGAAGGCATTTTCTTAATTGAGGTTCCCTCCCCTCAGATGACTTGAGCTTGTGTCAAGTTGACACAAACTGGCAAACTAGCTAGCACACGTGTCCACAGAGGTCAACTCACAGACTGTTCAAATGGGCAGTGCTATTTGTAGTACTCTCTCATCGGATGTAAGCCTGGGTCCTTCTCACGTTTGCCATGCCCTTTTGTACAGGCTCAAAAGTTTGCCTGCTTCTGGACTTAGCATTGTTCCCCTTCCCCTTTCATGATCAGAAGTAGGTCAAATGGCTCTGAAAATAAGCATGATTAACTAAGCACTGTTCGCTACGAACCACCTTCGTATAGAACACCAAACCAGGCATGCGGGAACTGTCTCCTCTAACACAGCATCTGGCAGGAAAATCAAGACCAGTAACCCACCAAAGGATTCAGCTGCAACAGCACAAGACCGCACACAGCTAAGCGCATCACTGACACAGAGGACACTCCCAGACGTTGCCTTCGACTCTAAGCCAAAGGTTCATCCCACCTCTAGAATCTACTCAGAGGCCCTGGAAATCTCTATGCGGTTGCAGACACAAACAACCTGCCAGAATCAGAGAGATCTTGCTGGCACTTGGGAGTGGCTGCTCCTGCCCAGGTGGTGACAGTGATTTGTGTGTGGGCTGCTGTTTCCTCTCACAGAGGGCAGAGCTCATGTTTGGGCTTTGAAGGGTGTTTCCCACTCAGTAAACAAAAAGTGACCATAACAGGACCCAAGCAAACAGGTGCAGGAAGAGGGTGCCGACCTAAAGGTCAGGATCCTGGCTCCGATTCCATGGTGACTGCTACCTAGGTCCTAGTCTGACCTTCAGCAAGACCCCTGCCCTCTTATGCACAAAATAAGGGCAGGGTATCCATCTGAGGTTTTCAAACTGTGCTCCGTGGCCCTATGGTTCTGGAAATTCTGTAGGTCAGGGGCATCAGTGAGTCAGGAAGACAGGGGAGAGCTAGGTTGAGACTCTCAGCTGCCTTGCGTTGTTTCTTCCCTTCAGCCACAGCAGTTGGTGCCCATATTTTCGTATACTGTGGCTCTCCCATAGATTTCTTAGGAAAGATACCTAATTCTCACCTCCATTTTACGACATCTTCATTTCACATGCTCTTTACAAAGGAGTCCTGGAGAGGTGGCACAGGTCAGTCAGCGGTCAGCATCACCAGATGAGTAGCAGAGACTCCCTTCTTCCCTGCCTCTCTTCCTTCCTAGCTCTTCTTCCTCCTCCTTTTTTTCCTGTGCCAGGTCTATAGACATGACAACACTCTACCCCTGGCCTCTTGTCTACTTTTTGACAATACTAGCAATCATTTGACTGTCCAGGGAAGAATCATCACCCTCTATCTCTCTGAGATCCAAAGGGAAACCATGGCTCCTACAGTCAAGTTGAAAACAGAGCAGAGTAAGGTCTGAGACCTGTCTATGGCAACACCCCTGCATCGGCTTTCACAGGCCCCCTGAGGTCCAGACGAAACCCAAAGGAAAGACTGGGCTGTGTTGGATTCTTGATGACTCCTCCTGAGTACCCCAGCTAACAAAGAAAGAGAGACCATCCACGAGTTACCAGATATTCTAGAGTAGCTGCACGTTAGACAAATTCCCTACCATTGAGCTGTATCCCAAGGTCTTCTTTCACTTCGTATTTTGAGACAGTTTATTTCTTAATTTGCCTAGGCTGGCTTGGAACTCACAACTCAAGCAGGCCTTAAGGTCATGATCCACCGACCTTAATGAATCAAGTGTCTTCAGTTATAGGCCTGAACAGCCAGGTCTAACAAACATTAGGATTCTTAAATCTCTAGGAGAAAAAAAAAAAAACTTACGCCAATAAACATCACCAAATCCTCTTGACACTGTCCAGGAACAAAGCCCAAAACATTAGGTGCTGTGCTCATTCCAGAGACATACAGATAATACTATTGGAGTTTTCTCCATGTATGTGATACATGTGTGTGCATCTGTGTATAGGTACAATCACCTGTGGGTGTGTGCATGGAGGCCAGGGGTCAACATTGGGGTCAGGGGTTGGGTATCTTCCTCAATCACTCTCCCCCTCAAATTTTTAATTTTTATTTTATTGTGGAGCTGGGGTGGTAGTTGAGATGTTAAGAGCTCTCATTGCTCTTGTTGCTCTTACAGAGGATTTGAGTTCAGGTCCCAGACCCCACATGGTTTGTAACTCCAGTTCCAGGGTGTCCAACACCTGCTTCTGACTTCTTTAGGCCCCAGACTCATGTGTGGTACACACACACACACACACACACACACACACACACACACACAAGCAGGCAAACACTCATACACATAAAGTAAAATAAGTAAGTCTAACAAATTAAAAAAATTGGCTTTTCAAGACAGGATTGCTCCATAACTTCAGAGCCTGTCCTGGAACTCACTCTGTAGACCAGGCTGGCCTTGAACTCACAGAGATCTGCCTGTCTCTGCCTCCCGAGTGCTGGGATTAAGGGTGTGCACCACCACTTCCTGGCACAAATTAAATGTTTAAATTATTATTGCGCGCGCGCGTGTGTGTGTGTGTGTGTGTGTGTGTGAATAACGCGTTGTGTGTGCGTTGAGGGCATGCCACAGCGCATGTGTGGAATCCAGAAGACAGCTTTGCTTTTTAGCCACCGTATACAGATTCTTGATCAAATTCAGGTCACCTTTCCTTGCTGACCCATCTCGATGGCCCTCCACCTTATTTTTTGAGACAAGGGTTTCTCATGGAACCTGGAGTTCACTGCTTTGGCTAGACTGGCTGACAAGCAAGGACTAAAGATTCCCCTGTCTCCACTCCCTCCTCCCCCTTGCAATGGGGTTGCATATGTGTATCCCTGTGCCCAGCTTTGATGTGCTGTGGATTCGAACTTGGATCTCCATGCTTGAGCAGCAGGCATTTTACCCACTGAGCCATCTCCCTGGACCCTGTGGGAAAATCTGCAATCAACTATGTGTGTGAAACAAAAGCCAAAGCAGTGTTCCATCCCTGTGATTCAGAACAAGTAGATTCCATGCTGAGAAACATCAAAAAAGTGTTTCACTTACAAATATGGAAAGAAAAACCATCTACATTGACCCAGAGTGCAATAGAAATTACAAAATTATGGGGGTGGGATAGGGGAAGGAAAGGGGGGAGAGAGAAGGGAGAAGGGGAGGGTTGGGGAGAGCTTGGAGGAGTGGGATGTTTGAGATGGAGGAAGGATGGATATGGGAATAGGAAGAAGGCATCTTAATTAAGGGAGCCATTTTGGGGTTGGAAAGAGGCTTGGCTCTAGAGGGGTTCCTAGGTATCCACGGGGATGTTCCCAGCTAGGACCCTGGGCAGTGGAGGAGAGGGTGCCTGAACTGGCCTTGTCCCATAGTCAGACTGATATCTGAATATCACCATAGAACCTTCATCTGGTAATGGATGGAGATAGAGACAGAGACCCACATCAAAGCACTGGACTGAGCTCCCAAGGTCCAGTTGAAGAGCAGAAGGAGGGAGAATATGAGCAAGGAAGTCAGGACCACGAGGGGTTGGTCCACCCACTGAGACAGTGTGCCTAATCTAATGGGAGCTCACCAAAGCCAGCTGGACCGGGACTGAACGAGCTTAGGAACATACTGGACCCTCTGAATGTGGCTGACAATGGGGGCTGACTGAGAAGCCAATGATAATGGCACTGGGTTTTGATCCTACTGCATGTTCTGGCTTTTTGGGATCCTAGTCTGTTTGGATGCACACCTTCCTAGTCCTGGATGGAGGGGGGAGGGCCTTGGACTTCCCACAGGGCAGGGCACCCTGCCCTTTCTTAGGACTGGAGGGGGAAGAGGGAGGGAAACTAAAGGAGCGGGAGGGAAATGGGAGGAGGGAAAAAAGTGGAAATTTTGAATGGCTTTATTTATAATGCAATAAAAAATAAAATCCTAAAAATAAAGAAATACAAAATTAACGTTACCATTCTTACAGTTGCTTAAGTGCACACTGTTTGCAAGTATAGCTTTAAAATATCAATTCTTAATTATTTTATATTATATTATTCTTTAATTTTTTATTTTTGAGACTTTCATGCTTATAGCCAACAAAATATAATCCCATTCCCATCTCCCTGCCTCAAACCCCCTTCTGTATCCCAACATGATTCTTCCCAAATTCATGCCCTTTTTCTTTTATAACCCAGTTAATGCTCTGTATGCGCATGGGTGGTGTGAGGACCGCTACTGGAGCATGGAAAACTACATCCGCAAGAAAGGATGATTCTTCTTTATCCAGAAAATATCCTCTACCAATAGCTTCTCAATATGAAGTTGGGGCTAGAGATCACTTACCCATCTATGCCAAGCCCTTGGCCAGTCTTGCCTCATGTAGAACTTATGTAGGTAGGCACAGATGCCATGAGCTCATGATTCCGACAGCCATCGTGTCCAGAAGACGGTATTCACATCATTCCTGTTCATCCTCCAGCTCTCCCTTCCTTTCATCGCCTCATCCATGATATTCCCAGAGCCTTTCGGGGATGAGCAATCTAGACATTCAGTCTAGGGCTAAGAGCTGCATCTTTTCATTTTCAACAAATTAACCAACTCTTCATCCCTCCATTTACCAATGCCCACTGTCAAGGAAGCTTCCTTGACGAAGGCTGAGAGCAGCCCAGGTCTATAGGTATAAACAGAAATATGTCGAAGGCAGTTTGACAGCATCATTTAGCAAAACAACAGCTGCAGGCTCTACCCAAGGCCTAAGGTCTTCCCCACCATGGGCTTTTGACCTAGATGATAGACCAGGAATGAAATTCCCTCCTAGGAAGCAGGCCTCAAATTCAATTAGAAGGTAGCTAGTTTTCCATAGTTATCATGCCACTACTGTACCAGTAGGTATATCTCGTCTGGCAAGTCAATATTGCAGCATGCAGTATCCCATACTGGGTAAGCATCCATGACTTTCTCCCACAGCAACCCGCACTGCACTCACGGGCACCAAGAGAGCTAGCCAATGGAGACGAAGTGTCCTAGTCGGCTTGCGATTGGTGAAATTGTGTGGGGTCTTCAGCAACAGGACCTTACCATGTGGTGAGGATGGGTAACCAAGAACAATTGTGGGACTGGAGGAAGCCATGAGTGAATGAAGTCCTGAGTGAATGTATATTATTGACGTGGTCACTGCTGCATCAGGAACCTCAATGCCTCCGCCTCGTGGGAACAGCAAAACTTTTGTGGGGGAGGGTCTTAGTGAAAATAATTAACCAATTGAGGAGACTTCATGCAATTCTTACAGGATTTACAGCGGTACTGGCTTGAGTCAAGCGGGAGTTGTTCCCAGTGAGCTTCACCAGGCTTCCAGGAAGAGGTGTTACAGGGCTCTCCATGGCGAAGCATCTCTTGGACAGTCCCATGTACAACTGAAAACTACACATCTTTCAAAAGTGCATCCTGGTCAAATCCTGGGAGAGTATGATGATCCTTGACTTACATCTGGTCATGGACAAGAAAATCGAACATCCAGCAGCTTCTCAACCCCTTTTGGGGGAAAGAGGGTGAAGCTTCTTTTCCTATAGAGACAAGAGAATAATCATCCACCCCAGAACATCCACTAAAATAAATCCCTTCCCTACCAGCTGCTGCCACGACCACTGCACATTGTTTTCAGCCCTGTTTAAAGCTTGGGTTCATTAGCAGGGACGGTGGTGGCGCTCACCTTTAATCCCAGTACTCAAGAGGCAGAGACAGATGGGTCTCTGTGAGTTCGAGGCCAGCCTGGTCTACAGAGCAAGTTCCAGGACATTCAAGGCTACACAGAAAGATCCTTCGGGCAGGGGGTTCAAGTTCATTACTTTAAATCTTGCTATAATTTTAGTGAAAATTGAAATGAGTCTGTTGGAGGCAAGCAAATTAGGTCTATAGTGTTAGGAAAGAAAGGATCAGTGGCTACAATGTTACAGTCACGCTGCGTGTCTCTCTTTGTGCTGGACAGTCTTTGGGTTTTGGCAGGTACATAACTTCATGTATCCATCATTACAACATCATACAGCATAGTTGCACTTTCATAAAAACTGTCTATGTTCCACGCATGCCTTCCCTTTCCCCTACAGCACAGCCCCACCAGTTTTTATTGACACTATAGCATTGACTTTTCTAGAACAGCTAATAGTTGGGGAATCACACACACAGTAAAGAGCCATGGAAGCCTCTCATCTGTTTTGTTTTTGTTGTTGCTGCTGTTATTTTGTTTTTTTCAAAACAGGATTTCTCTGTATAACCCCAGCTGCTCTGCAACTCTCTTTGTAGACCATGCTGGCCTTGAACTCAGAGATCCGCTTGCCTCTGCCTCCTGCGTTCTGAGATTAAAGGCGTGCGTCACCATGTCCAGCTAAAGCCTGTCATCTTTTACTAAGCAATTCCTTGTCACTTTCTCATGGTCTAAGAGCAATTTTTTAATTGTCCATTAACACTCCATTGCATGGATGGAGCAATTTCTTTTTCTCAGCTATAACCAGGGTGAGGCTGCCAGGTCATATGGTCACATTTATAAGAAGCTGCTGACCTGTTCTCCAAAGGTCTGCCCCTTCTGCACTCCTGCTCCAGCACAAAGAGAGACACTCACAGGGTATGACGGTGCCATTAGCTACCACAGACCCTTCTCTTGGTGCTTGGGTTTCTACTGGATATCATTTGAAATAGAGAAAAATTAAAACTTTAATGATCGGAGCTGGGTGGTGGTGGCGCACACCTTTAATACAGCACATGGGAGGCAGAAATGGGTGGATCTCTGTGAGTTCGAGGCCAGCCTGGTCTACAGAGCAAGTTCCAGGACAGGTTCCAAAGCTACAGAGAAACCCTGTCCTGAAATACAAAACAACGCAAAACAAACAAACAAGAAACTTTAAAGGTTGGGAATAATAGCGCACTTGGGGCAACCTTCCCTAGTATGTTGGAGATACCGAAAACACAAAATAAGAAAGACTAAAACTTTAAATTATTAGCATTAACTGTACTGTTTACATTCTACAACGCTGGTTTTATTTTTTTTTTTTTGTTTTTTTTTTTGTTTTTCGAGACAGGGTTTCTCTGTGGCTTTGGAGCCCGTCCTGGAACTAGCTCTGTAGACCAGGCTGGTCTCAAACTCACAGAGATCCGCCTGCCTCTGCCTCCCGAGTGCTGGGATTAAAGGCGTGCGCCACCACCGCCCGGCTTACAACGCTGGTTTTAAATGAGAGTCTAAGAACACTAAGTCATGTGCAGAAGGATCACTGAGTTGCAACATTTGCATTCCGTGCTATTCTGTTTTTGCCAAAGAGTAGAAACACTGCCCAAAACTGGCTCAAAGTTTCCGATACATCTTCATTCTGCTGACATCTGACCTTAGTAAATATTGTCCGTGCTCCCATCTCCTTCGAGGCTGGTGCTAACACAAGAAGAAAGGGGCCTTAAGAAAAAAATCTTAGACATACTGGGTCTTAGAACCCCCATTTGAAACCAGTTCTGACTTGAATGTCAATGGCCTTTCAGAATGGACTTGGTCAGTCATTCTGACAGACAGCATGAATAGGGACTCCCAGGGTTCTATGAGTAGCAGTTACCAGAGTCTAAAACATGCTTATATTGTACCCATTAGAGTGTCACCTGACTGTGTAAACAGTGTGTCCACTGGACACGATCTGAACAGACGATGAGGTACAGAGGTCACATCTTTATATTCCCCCTCTGCTCCCACACATGTTCCTTTCTCAGGCTTCACTTACAATAACAAAAGCTCAAAGATGAAATCATTGCTGGTTTTAACGTAGTTGTGGTGTTTTGGTGACAAACTTTGGGTATGTCTGTGACGGAGTGTCTAGAACGAATGGCTTACCTGAGATGGGAAGACGCACTAGTTATAAGTGGCACCGTTCCGTGGGCTAGGATCTTGAACAAAAGGGAGAAAGCGAGCAGAGCCCAGCCTTCCTCACCTTCTGCTTCCTGATGAGACCACAGTGTGACCAGCTGCCTCATGCTCCTGCTGATGATCACAGACGACACCCTCAAATCGTGAGTCAAGTGACTTCCTTCCTTAAGTGACTTTTGCCAAAGTGGTGAAAACAGCGAAACTCTCAGCTAAGCACCAAGTCTCCCGAATGGACCCTGTAACAGGGCGGACAGCGCAGGCTGCGCATCAAGCGCTGCCTCTAGTTTCCTTGAGCCTTTCTTGCCTGATCTGTTCCATAACAGGCCGTAGCTCTGTCCGTACACAGGAAAACAGGGCTTTTTACTGGCCGCCTAAGGATCAATCCACGACCCCAAACATCCTCGTGAGTCCTCTCTTTACTTCAAAGTCCACACTAAAGTCACGGAGCCCCTACTGCTTATCCTGCGGAAGTGTCTCCGGAGCCCTCCCACGTCCCATGCGCACTACAGCCACTTGGGTGGGTTCTGCTGATAACTACTCCACGACTTTATGTCTGCCTCATGGGCTTCCCTATCTGCGGGCTCTCTCCTGCAATGGAAGCACCTGTCTACAGCCAGAGCAAGCATTCTGAAAAAATAAATAAATAGAAATAAAAAAGTTGGGTCCCTTCATAACACGCTTCTCATTAACCCTTTGATACACACCCAGAGGCCCCCAAATACAGGTTTATTCTGACTTTTGCTAACAGGACTATTTCTGGTTGGCCTCTGCCCGACTTACCTGTAGCCTTTCTCGCTGTTCGCCCCTTGTCCAGTGTACACTTTGAGTTTGGCTAAATGCACCGTGGTTTCCTCCCCTTCAGTTCCTCCTGCTGCTTCCTTGCTCTCTAGTCGAGTTCTCACGTTCGCCGGCTGTCGCATCTGCGCTGCTTTCATAGTATAACGCTTCTAGACCCACGTCCTAGCGATTTCTCTGTATCTCCCATTACGGCTGACAGCTGACGTGCCAGAGGGCAGGCGCTCTGCCTGCAGTACTCCAAGTCCCTGGCAGGCTGTCTCACGGTCACACTCAATGAAAACGCGCTGAAAGAACAGGCTCTTCTCGGTGCTCCCAAGTGTGTCCTCAATTCACAGGCCAGTAAGAGAAGGGTTTTAGGATGATCGATTGAGACCAGTTAGTGGTACCAGGCCCAACTCAGCATTTCCCGGGGCTAGCCTTTTCTAAATGATGCACATTCGTTAGCAGGCTGTGTGTGACTCTTTGTTAAAGTTTCCTGGGCAATGTTTCCCAACTTTCTGTCACCAACAACAGCGCAGAAGACTAGGGGGTACAGAAAAATACTAACATGGAGACAGGATTCCGGAGACTTCCCCATGACCAGACAATGCTCTTGTTGGGACCAACCTGCTAAACAGGGCCAGTCTACGCGGACAGTAATGAAGAGAGAAAAAGAAGTGGGTTAATGTATTCCGTTTCTATCTGGAAGTGTCACTGCTGCCCACAGAATGGTCCATCCAAAGTGAAACAAAAGCATTTGCTCAACGTTTACTCAGCACATATCTGGGCACGCATCAGAAGGTGAAAAGCCTCTGTGCTATTAGAAATAAGATTAAGGCGGGGGGAGGGGGAAGAAGAAGAAACAAAACAAAGCAGCAGTTTGGAATTGAGAACAAAGAGTCCCAAAATAGGTTCATTTCCACACCACAGCCACTGCAAAACAACCCTTTGGAAAATTCTTTTTTTGTTAACAAGCCTATTTATTTTGTCTCACTGTATCCTTGCAACATTTCAAGAGTTCTTAGCAGCCTTCAGTACCAGCTCTGCATTCTCCGAGAACTCTTGCAGGGCCGTAGCTATAATGTTCTGCTCTGAGGTGGTGCTTCACTATGTTTTTTTTTTATATAATTTATTTATTTAATAAAGATTTCTGCCTCCTCCTCGCCACCGCCTCCCATTTCCCTCCCCCTCCCCTGATCAAGTCCCCCTCCCTCATCAGCCCAAAAAGCAATCAGGGTTCCCTGACCTGTGGGAAGTCCAAGAACCACCCATCTCCATCCCCAGGTCTAGTAAGGTGAGCATCCAAACTGCCTAGGCTCCCCCAAAGCCAGTACTTGCAGTAGGATCAAAAACCAATTTTGCATACAAATGGATGGAAATAGAAAACACTATCCTGAGTGAGGTAAGCCAGACCCAAAAAGAGGAACATGGGATGTACTCACTCATATTTGGTTTCTAGCCATAAATAAAGGACATTGAGCCTATAATTCGCGATCCTAGAGAAGCTAAATAAGAAGGTGAACCCAAAGAAAAACATATAGGCATCCTCCTGAATATTAACCTTCATCAGGTGATGAAAGGAGACAGAGACAGAGACCCACATGGGAGCACCGGACTGAAATCTCAAGGTTCACTATGTTTTTTTAAAATTAATTTATTTATTAAAAATTTCCACCTTTGCCGGGCGGTGGTAGCGCACGCCTTTAATCCCAGCACTTGGGAGGCAGAGGCAGGCAGATCTCTGTGAGTTCGAGACCAGCCTGGTCTACAAGAGCTAGTTCCAGGACAGGCTCCAAAGCCACAGAGAAACCCTGTCTCGAAAATCCAAAAAAAAAAAAAAAGAAAAAAATTTCCACCTTTTCCCCTCCTCCTATTTCCCTCCCCCTCCCTCTCCAGTCCTAAGAGAAGTCAGGGTGCCCTGCCCTGTGGGAAGTCCAAGGCCTTCCCAACTCCCTCCAGGTCTAGGAAGGTGAGCATCCAAACAGACTAGGCTCCCAAAAAGCCAGTACATGCAGCAGAATCAAAACCCAGTGCCATTATCATTGGCTTCTCAGTCAGCCCTCACTGTCAGCCACATTCAGAGAGTCTGGTTTGATCACATGCTCCATCAGTCCCAGTCCAGCTGGCCTTGGGGAGCTCCCATTAGATCAGTCCCACCATCTCCGTGGCTGGACACACCCCTCGCGGTCCTGACTTCCTTGCTCATGTTCTCTCTCCTTCTGCTCTTCAGCTGGATCTTGGGAGCTCAGTCCAGTGCTCCAATGTGGGTTTCTGTCTCTATCTCCATCTGTCGCCGGATGAAGGTTCTATGGTGATATGCAAGATATTCATCAGTGTGGCTATGGGATAGGGCCAGTTCAGGTTCCCTCTCCTCTGTTTCACTATGTAGCCCTGATTTGAAACTGTTAATGTTTTGTCGCTTTCTCCCAGTGTGACTTTCAGGCGTGTGCCACCATGGCTGGTTCCCCTGTGTGCTTTGAAGTCACTCTCTCCCCATGTGCCTTACAGGCAGTTCACCAGACGTTCCTTTGTGCAGGTTTCCTCCCGTGTTACAGGTCCTAGGACCACACTCTCTCATGGTCCTCATGGCTCCCCCCTCGCACCCTCAGCTGACCTTGACCTCACCCCTTCTTCCCATTCTCTATTAGACATTTTCTCTTTTTTTCCCTTGGGGCTCTGCAGTTTTACTGCGGTACATCTAAAAGATTGCTTTTATTTGTCTAGTTTGGGGTTTGCTGTGATTTCTGGGCCAAGACATCCTTGTTGCATGTTCATTCAACTCCAGCCCCCTTCTCCTCAAACTCTCCACGCCCAGGTGGCACGACCTTCTCTTCTGAACTCCTCTTACACACACGTTACATGTTCCCATCTTATTTTCCTGCCTGGGACTGTCTGTCAGTTTTCACCTAGTCGCTATCCAGATAATTTCCCAGTTTTAGCTCCAATTTCTCGCATTCTTCCTGAGCTATATCTAATATACTACTTAGTGTGTTCATTGAGTTCTGAATCTTAATTTCTTAGAGCTTTTTTTGGCTCTAAGAAAACATACTACTGGTTTTATATTTAAAGTATGACCGACTTTTATTGCTATTTCTAGATTTTTTGTGGTTTTTAAAAACCTTATTTCATATTGTTGGACATTTTAAGGCTCCTAGCTCGTCATCTGAGATGGCGTTTGTGATCTAAGGTTCCGGAAGGTCTAATCCTGTTGTTTGCTGGGCCTGTAGACTCTTGCTCGCATTTTCCCCCTTGTGTCTTACATGATTTAAGATTGCAGGCTCGTCTTCAGTGGCGCTGTCGTCTGGAGAAATCTGGTGTAACCAGTGGGTTTCTAACACAGTATAATTGGCCCAGACCAACGTTTACGCTGTCTCTCAGTCTAGGGATTTCTAGGCTGTACAAGAACTATTTACGTAAACCCTGACATACCAGAGGGTCATGATGGCGGTTTTGAATTCTTAAAGGAGATTCTTCCCTCCCCTGAGCTAGAGTTCAGTTAAAATGGGCAGGCTTCCTTTCCACTTTCCCCTGCTACGGCTGGGCTTTTTATTCCCTATAGCTTTTGCAGGATTTATTGTCCTTCCAGGATCCTGGCTCTACACTGATGTTTCGGTGCTGCCACATCAGCTCCCACAAGCTCCAGGCTTAGTTTCACATCCCTAGAGATTAAGAGCAAAATTGCTCGCCCGTGGGAACGGTGCAGCTCAATGCAGACCTACCTGCCTGGTTTCAGGTTCTCTCTTGGGATCTGCATAACAGGTATTATATCTTGTTAGGCACCAACCACCCTCTGTTTCCTACACCTGTTAATGCACTTAGCTCCCACGGCATCCCTTGAGGCAGCCTCAGATTCATATGAGAAAACTGAGGAATAAAGAGCCTAAGTGATGGAACCAAGGTCTCAAGGCCAGTGGGTGAGCAAACGCAGACTAGAAAACTGTCAAACTAGCTTCAGAGGCACTCTTCGGGCCCCCCATGAAAAGTAGCTCTTCAGGCTCCCCATGAGAAGCCACTCTTCAGGTTCCACGTGAGAATTCACTCTTCAGGCTCCCCGTGAGAAGCCACTCTTCAGGTTCCACGTGAGAATTCACTCTTCAGGCTCCCCGTGAGAAGCCACTCTTCAGGTTCCACGTGAGAATTCACTCTTCTGGTTCCACATGAGAATTAACTCTTCAGGCTCCCCGTGAGAAGCCACCCTTCAGGCTCCACATGAGTGCTTCTTCTTACTCAAAGCATGGGACTTAGCACTGAGGAAATTTTAGTACATCAGAGTAATCAGGTAACTTTAGTCCTTTTCAAAGTATGGCCTATGGACCATCTCCATTGGAATTAATATAGGAAGTTCCTAAAAACACAGGCCCTACCCTAATCCACTGACTTGGAGTTCTAGCTGCCAAGTCCAAGATTCTTTTTATTTTAAAAACTCTACTTGGTCCTGATTCTACTGTGCACTGGGCTCAAGAACTGCTCACTGCCAACCAATGTAGGTACTCTGAGGAGCAAACTCCCACAGTGACAACACCTTCAGAGTGTCCTTTCTCTTTTTTTTCTCCCCCCAAAATGTGGTGATGGGAGTTGAGCCTACTCAGAGGTGCTCCCGTCTGCCTTTCTTCAAGATAAGGTTTCTTGGTAGTTTCTGGAGCCTATTCCCAGAACTCGTCCTGTAGTCTAGGGTGGCCTCAAACTCATAGAGATTCATCTACCTCTGCCCCCAGAGTTCCAGGATTAAAGGTGTGTGCCACCACTGCCCAGCTCTGTCTGTCATCCTTATGATATAAGATGACCATACTCAAAAGACCCTGCCTACCACTTCATGTATCAAATTGTGAGCTCCCTGACTTTGAAATAAGCACACTCTGGATGTGTTCACCATCTTTTTCTCCTGAAACAATGCTTCTGAAGTGATTGTGCCAAGGAACCTGCCATCCCCAAAAGTGCTTTCCCATGTGAACAGGTATAGCTTCCCAAATAAAATCTCCATAGCACCCTTTGTTCAAGGAGGGCAGTGCTTTGAAGTTACCTCCCACACACCCCTTACCCCCAGCAGGGAATAAACCTGTCTCCCTACGCCTTTGCTTTGTTTGCTTTGGCTTTGCAGTGACCAAGATGGGGCCACACTGCATTTTTATTGAGCTATACATTTTTCTCCACCCCTCCCTTTTCCTGTGACCACCACGCTCCCAATTTACTCAGGAGATTGTCTTTTTCTCCTTCCTATGTAGACCCATGTGTGTCTCTCTTAGGGTCCTCTTTGTTGTCTAAATTTTATTTCTATTATTGTTGTTGTTAGGCGCTAGCTTCTTTTCTTTCTTTTCTTTTCTGGATTTTCAAAACAGGGTTTCTCTGGGTGTCCTAGACCTCATCCTGTAGACCAGGCTGGCCTCCAACTCAGAGATCCACCTGCCTCTGCCTCCCAAGTTCTGCGATTAAAGACGTGTATGACACTACCTGTAAGTCAGTTTGTTTTCTAATAAGAGAAAGAAAGAAAGGAAGGAAGGAAGGAAGGAAGGAAGGAAGGTGTGTTTTTAGGTGGGTGGGGAGGTGGGAAGGATCTGGGAGGGACTGGATGAAGGGAAACCATAATCAGAATATACTGTATGAGAAAGAGCTATTTTCATCTAAAATAAATGAGTGGCTGGGGTAATTGGAGCTTTTTAAGAGTATGCTTGCTAATCGGTGGTGCTGTGCATGCTACAGCCGCAGTCATAACTGACCCAAGAAACCTTTAAATCTTTCAATCCATTAAGGCAGGCATTGTTCTCCCTTTCTCTTGAGGAGAAGGCTGAGGCATAGGAATGGCGTGCATCCCTCTTTCCCTCCCAGTCCAAGCGAGGCGAGTGAAGGTGAAATGGGCCAAGCAGTGAGACACGGCAACATGGAGGTTGTCCCAAGGCGCAGTGGTCTAAACAACATGACTAAAAGCAGAGGACATACACTGGGCATGATAGCGCTTGCGTGTGATCCCTGCCCTAGGGAGTCAGAGGCGGGAGGATCAGCTCAAAGCCATCCACAGCTACCCAGCCACCCTGAAGCCAGCTGGGGCTGTATGAGACTCTGCCGCAACAATGACAATAAATAAATAGATAAATAAGCGAATACGTAAATGAAATAATGATAAGAATAAAAATAAAAATCAAAAATAAATCAACCCAGCTGTGCATGGTGACATGCACCTTTAGTCTCAGCACTCAGGAGGCAGACGCAGGGGGATCTCTGAATTTGAGACTAGCCTATACTACATAGTAAGTTCCAGGTAAGGCAAGGCTTCATAATGAACTGTCTTCAATTAATTACTTCAAACCAAAGCGACCAACTACAATAAAACAATTTATTTTTCTAACTGATTCCATGTGTCAGTGAAGTTTCTCAAGAAGGTAATGAGGTAAGTGGTACCTGGATGCCACTCTTACCAGTCCCACACACACATCCCACCCTCCCCACATACACACCACACTGCTCACACACATATACCACACCACACCACACACACACCACACAGCTCACACACACCCCACATATACCACACATACACACCACACCACACCACACACACCACACCCCACATATACCACACACACCGTACATATTACATATACCACACACCACACACACACACCACAGCTCACACACACACCACACACACCCCACATACACACCACACCACACACACACACACACCACACCACTCACACATCACACACACCCCACATAAACCACACACACCGTACACATTACATATACCACACACACACACACCACACAGCTTACATACACACATCACACCACACACACACCACCACTCACACACACATCCCACCCTCCCCACATACACACCATACTGCTCACACACATATACCACACACACACACACACCACACCACACCACACACACACCACACCCCACATATACCACAAACACCGTACACATTACATATACCACACACACACACACACACACCACACCGCTCACACACATCACACACACCCCACATATACCACACACACCACATACATTACATATAACACACACCACACACCACATATACCACACATACATATACCACACACACACACCACACATATACCACATACATGCCACACACACACCACACACACTACATATACCACCCACCACACACACACACCATGCACTCATGCACACTCACACCCATGTATGCACGCAGGCATGTGCACACACAAGCATCTTCACTTCTGCCTGAGCAGCCTCAGCCCTGTGATGTTCTCTGCAGGTGTGCTTCCTGGAGGCGGCTGTTGTGATGCTCTTGGTCCTACGTGCTGTAGGGCACCCAGCCCCAGGTCTGACCTGCAGGCTCAGGAGCTGTGGAATCTCAAGCCTCCCCGCAGAGCTGTGGGATCTAAAGCCAGCATCAGTTTTCCTTTGCCCCACTTCTCCCCCCTCGAGTCTGGCTCCTGCCTGTCTCTCTCTCCAGGCTCTTTGTCTCCTTCTCTGTCACCTTTGGCTCAGACCTGGCTCTGTAGCTGAGTTTTCATAAAGTGTTTCACAAGACTTTGATGAAGGCAGGAACTGGCGCTCTCAGCTTTTAAGAGCCACGTTACTTCCCAACTACAGGGTCTCCAAGGAAGTTAGAAAGCTGAGGAAAATCTCAGGATACCAGGATGCCAGACACTGAGCATTCGAGTTCCATTCTGTTGCTGTAATATAAAACATTCTGACTAAAACAAGCTAAGAAAAGGGTTTGTTCATCTTATAATCCCAGGTCCCATTCCATCACTGATGGAACTCAAGGCGGGCCTGTTTGTTAATCCACACAGCAATACCTCTGACCAAGGAATTCATTTCACAGAAAAAGAAGTACGTCAGGAACCACAGAGACGCTCCTGATAGCTGGCCCACAGGTCGGCTTACACTCAGCTTCCTTTCTTACATAGTTCAGGGCTACCTTCCTAGGGATGGCACTGCCCGTGACAGACTGGGCTCTCCTTCATCAGTGACAATCTCCCACAGTTACCACCACCGCCAGGCCTGCCCACAAGTCAGTTTGATCCACACAATTCCAAAGTTGAGGCCTGCCTCTCAGGTGACTCTAGGCCTTCACCCAGGAGACTATATGTAACAATTTGAATCTGAAATAGACTGTCCCTTGTTGTGAGGAGCGGAGTGGTGGTGGGCTGTGTTCCTGCCACCCAGCTAGCTTTATACCCAAAATAATTACACACAAACTGTATTCTTTTAAACACTGCTTGGCCCATTAGTTCCAGCCTCTTATTGGCTAGCTCTTACATATTGATCTAACCCATTTCTAATAATCTGTGTAGCCCACGAGGTGGCTTACCAGGGAAGATCTTAACCTGCATCTGTCTGGAGTGGGAGAACCATGGCAACTCCCTGACTCAGCTTCTTTCTCCCAGCATTCTGTTCTGTTTACTCCACCTATCTAAATTCTACCCTATCAGAGGGCCAAGCACTTTCTTTATTAATTAACCAATGAAAGCAACAGATAGACAGATGACCCACCTCCATCAGTCTCTACATACCTGAGGACATTTCACTCACTTGTTCCTCTGCTAGAGGAGTTGTTCTGGGAGACTGTGGGACCTTCTGGAGGTGGAGCCTAGGTGGTGGAAATAGGTCAGTAGGCGCAGGCCTTTGAAGGTCATAGCATGCCCTGGTTCCTGCGAAGCTCTTTGCTTCCTGGTCTACCACCATGTGAACGGCCTTCACCATAGGCTGCTGCCAGTACCGACTGAACAGCCACAGCTTCTCCGCTATGATGAACTCAGACATTTTAAACCGGGAGCCAACATTTTCCCCCTTTAATTGATTCTGGTAGGTACTTTATTACTGTGGCACAGCAGTAAGCACCCACTTAGTGGTTTCCTACCTGTAGAAGCTTGCGTTTGTTTGCTAAAGTGCACGCATCGAAGAGAAAAAGGGATATACTGGCTCAAGTGTAATCTGAAAATGCTAGGCTCAGATATTAATTCTTCGATCAGGTCCTGACTTCTTTCCCCTTATCACCATGTGACCGCTATCGGCTTTGTCTCAGACTTGTTCTCCTCAGTGTGGTCAGATGGCTGCAACAGCTCAGGCTCCCAAGCCTGGTTCCGTCCTGACGATAGTGCCAGAATTGATCTTCTAGGCTATCATTGATCAGGAAATGTTCCTGCACCTGGAACTGTTGCCAAGAAGATGGATTGACCTCCAGCTGGTTGTTAAACAGGAAAAGGATGCTGGAGAATGAAGCACAGCCGATGTCTGTAGCACTGATAGTTAAGGGCTGGAGTTACAGCTCAGTGGTAGAGCACTTGTCTTGCGTGTTCAAGGCTTGGACTCAGAACCCAGCATCAAGGGCCACATTTTTTTTTTCAGCATCGTGAGCACTGTATATGCTTCTCACTGTATATGCTCTTCGTCGATTAGTACGTGCCTTGTGCGTTAGGTCATATCATCAATATTTCATGTCTTTTCTCTAAAAGAATCACTGAAGATGGTGGTACTGAGGAGAAAATTGAAGTCTCGGTATCAGAGCCACTCTTACTCCATTTTGTCTTCAAATTACTCCATTCTACAAACCTTTTAAGTTCAAATATCTCATAGCTATTGTCCATTTTTTGTCCCTTATCGCCTGCATCCAATTGTCACCATTTAATCATTTTGATCTCACCACACTCCTACCTTACACATCAGTCTTTATCTTTTATATATCTGGCTTGTCCTGCCACCCTGCCTCTCCTGACCTAAGTGACTCTTGGCACCGCCCTCCTCGGGGCTGATAACAGCTTCCTAGTAGGTGCTGGAGTCTCTGGGATGATAACAGCTTTCTGGTGAGTGCTGGAGCCTCTATGACAGGGATCATATGTTGTCAGGGTCAGACAGAACATGGCCCATGGCTTCTGGTTTTTTTGTTTGTTTGTTTTTGTTTTAACTTTGAGCTACCAGTTACAAATCGGACGCTTTTCGAACATGATCTTTCCAGTCTCTTGAAGAACTGAAGGACCTGGCAGTACTAAAGATGGCAACATCACATCACATGAATACCAGATAAAACCACGTGACTGCCCCCACCCATCAAAGGCAGACACCTCAGTTTGCTACTGTCCTCACTTCTTTAAGAGTCAAAACGTTTGAAGAAGGGCCAGTGAGATGGCTCAGTAGGTAAACGCACTTGGTTTGCAAACCTGATGACCTGAGTTCAATCCCTGGAACCCACAGAAAAAGGAAAAAGCAGGGTCTCAAAGGTCCTCTGTATGCACACTATGGCATGTGTGTACCCACACACACATACATACACACACACATACATACACACATGCATATACACACATACATACACACACATACACACATACATACACACACATACATACACACACATGCATACACACATACATACACACACATACATACACACATGCATACACACACATACACACATCCATACACACATGCATACACACATACACACACATGCATACACATATGCATACACACGCATGCATGCACACATACACACATGCATACACACATGCACACACATGCATACACACATGCATACACACATACACACATTCATACACACATGCATACACACATGCATACACACATGCATACACACATGCATACACACATGCATACACACACATGCATACACACACATACATACACACACACACCACAGAGAATATTCTTTTTTATTACTCCCCCATCTTTCTTCATTCTTGGTTTTGAGACAGAGTCTCCTGTAGCCCAGGCTGGCCTGCAACTCACTATGTAGCCAAGGGTGACCTTGAATTCCTGATCTTTCTGCCTCCACTACCAAAATGCTAGGTTTATGGACAAGCACCATCATACCTGACTTTTTTTAACAAACACAGGAACCCACCTAACTCCCTACTTCTTACCTTTTGTTTTCTCTTAACAGTATTACTTGGAGATTATTTTATGAGTGTCTCTATAAAACTTACTCATGTGTTTTATTGCTGGAAAGAATTCCATCATATGGATATGCCATGGTATATTTAATCCAACACTGTATTGGAAGACCGAAGGGATAAGTCTAGTCATTTGTTGCTGTAAGCATTATATTGACAAATAATTTGTTATAAACAAATATTACCTCATTATATCACTATACCTGTATATATGTGCACACACATATAAGAATAAATGCTAGAAGTTGAATTCCAACGTCAAACAGTTTTTGTTAAAATGAAGTTTTCGATTGTAAAATGGATCTCATGGAGAGAGACTCCGAGGGGCTTTGATGATGTGCCCTGTCCCCCAGCTGAGTCCTGTTGGTATGCCACACCTCTTTCACCACACGATAGGTGCCGTCAGGAGTACATTGCCAGCAAATCCTAAGCGTCTAGCATCGTGCGGCAACAGTAGCTGCTAAAGGAGAGAAAGGAAAGATTACCTTGAATGGAGACTAAGGCCTGGGTATTATGAACCTAGACAGGTCTTGACCACTAAGCCTCTGATCTTGTGATCTTATTGAATAAGAAATCATCGTGGGGGCTAGAAAGATGGATCAGTGGTTAAGAGCAATTGTTGATCATTTAAAGGACCTGGGTTGACTTCCCAGTACCCACATGGTAGCGCACAACCATCTGTCACTCCAGTTTCATGGGACCTGATGCCTTCTTCTGGCCCCCATGGGTACCAGACAGGAATGTGGTACGCAGACATGCAGATAAGCAAGTCATTCCCCCAAATCCACATGGTAGCTGGTGGCAGTGCCCTCCTCCCACAGACAACATAAAATAATAAAATAAAATATAATAAAAATTACTTAAAATAAAAGAATAAGAAACCATCAGGCTCTTAGAAAGCAGCCAATGTTCCCCAGAATGAAAAATAAAAAAGCAGGGCTGGAGAGATGGCACAGAGGTTAAGAGCATTCCCTGCTCTTCCAAAGGTCCTGAGTTCAATTCCCAGCAACCATATGGTGGCTCACAACCATCTGTAATGGGGTCTGGTGCCCTCTTCTGGCCTGCAGGCATACACACAGACAGAATATTGTATACATAATAAATAAATAAATAAATAAATAAATAAATAAATAAATAAGAAAAATAAAAAAGCATCTCCGCCCTACGGTTGGGCCGTAGGAGAGCAAGTGTGCCTCCTTCAGAAATAAGCAGCCATTAGGTGCATTGTCTTAGTGAGGCTGGGTAAGGACCACGTGGTGGAATTTAGTTCTTCTCCATTCCAGGAAAGGAAAAGGCTGAGCTGGCAGGAGAAGGGATGTTCCACCAGGGAGAAGACAAACCAGCCCTGTGGCCCCATTTCAGCTTATCTTGATCCCCATCTGCTCTCCATTGTGCAGAAGCAGCTGATGAGAGAATATTCATCTTTAATCCTCAGCTAACCCCCCTCCCATGGCTTCAGACATCTCCAGATCACCTTTAGCTCAGCAAAGTCAGTACAGCAAGGTGAGCAAGTCCTTGATACTAACCCGCACTGCGCCCCCAAACCCAGTATTGAGACCATGTGTCCTTTTGGAATGAACACCATAGATATGCCCTTAGTAAAGGTGTGAAATCTGTTCATGCACGAAAGAGGGATGTTGGGAATATAGAGAAAGGGAACCTAGGGCCTGGGAATCTCTTCCTTCCCATGCCAGAGAGTTTGAGAGGAGGGAGGACAGAAGAGAAAGGGGAAAGGGACAGTAGGTGGAAGGGACCGGCTCAGAGCTAGATGCCCTGGAATAGTGGCAGGAAAACCACGAGGCAGGGCTACTGCATTCCAGTTCAGAAGAAGGAGTGTAAGGAAAGGAGAGGGGGATGAGAAGGAGGCAGGAAAGGAAGGTACAAGCACATGAAGGCATGTAGGGCTCCAGAACACCTTCCTCCTGGACTGGAGAAAAGCGAGCCTGAATCTCCTGAGCCAAATCACGGCAAAGGAACACCTCTGGAGAAGACCACGCGACCTACAAGAGGCTGCACCCTGGGAGACTGTGGACACAGTCTCTGGGCAGGCCGATCGGAGAGGCCTTTCGGCTGTGGTCTGCCTGGTATGTGAAAAATTTGTCCACTTAGATAGTTGGCAAACATTTTAGAGGCAAAATGGAATTTATTAACAGAAAATATTTGTGAAGGATTGTTTCCCTCCTCCCCCTTTCTTTTTTTCCCCTCTCTTTTCTTTCATCTCCTTCCCACGGTGGAGGACTTCATTAACAGGATTCTTTCATCCTTGCTGGCAGTTTGGGTCATTAAGCCTGGCTTGAAAGAAGTGAGAGATGGCTTTAGGGAGAAGGCCACTCCCCATGAGTCTCATTTCTAAACATGAGAGTCAACTTTCTGCTTTGGGGGAAGAAAAAAAAACCTAGATAGAAAAGGTTTTGCCTTCCCAACAGAATTTGTGCTGTTCGCTCTTCCCTTCGGGTCCATGGACCTAGGTCGGGATCTACAAACCAGCACTTGTCAGCAATGTGGCTTTCACCTTTTCCAGCCTCCACGCTCGTGAGGACTGGATGAGGCCATGTCTAGTACAGGATCAGTCCAGCATGAGGCTTCAGTGGATGTCAGCTCTGCTCCTCCCATGTGGGTTAAGCCTGGTGGTCACCCACTCATGGCCGCTTAACCAGGGATTCATCTGTGGCTGCTTTGAGCATCAATTAGTCAAGGCGAGGGGAAACTCTGGCATCTGGGAGACCTATAGTTAACCAGGGGCAGCAGAGATAGATGGCACTCCCTCAGGGTTACTGTGGGTCAACCGTTCTGTACGTGGCACCAGGGTGAAATTATTTAGCCTTCCCTGCTCTCTTACGGTTACCCCCACCATAGGGATAAAGCTAGATGGTGACTGTACCAGCCCTGGACTTTTGGACTTTCTGAACTTTTGAGATTCCTACATCATTCCACAGTGAGGGGGACAATGGAATTGGTCATTTTAGGTACTGCGTGGACTACAGAAACTGGCTTTTCCAAATCCCCTACTTTGTTTGTTTTTTTGTTTGTTTGTTTGTTTGTTTTTTCGAGACAGGGTTTCTCTGTGGCTTTGGAGCCTGTCCTGGAACTAGCTCTGTTTTTTCGAGACAGGGTTTCTCTGTGGCTTTGGAGCCTGTCCTGGAACTAGCTCTGTAGACCAGGCTGGCCTCGAACTCACAGAGATCCGCCTGCCTCTGCTGGGATTAAAGGCGTGCGCCACCACCGCCCGGCCAATCCCCTACTTTGTAATGGAGGAACGGCAACCCAGGGAGGAAGTGTCAAGACATAGCACAAGGCAGTGGACGCCCCATACATAGAACCAGGAAAAGGTGCCGGGTCACATTAAGCTTGTCCCTGACAGCAGCTAGAGCAAGATCTTAGAAACCAGAAATGGGCTGCGTGTGGAGATGTGGAGAGAAAGGAGCCTGGGACTCTTACAGAGTCAGACAAGATACCTGCAGCCAGCTCAGGAAGCCAGGATCCCATTCCCCCGCTCTGGGCAGAGTCCCAGCCACACTTGCATGTGCTGGTACAGCCGTGGCAGTTTTTAATAGCGGCAAACTTCTGTATTGGAAAATAATTGTTACCGTGCATCTTATTCTTGCTCTCGATCACCTGCTCTCTCGCTTTCCTGCCATAGGCAGATTTTATCCCCTTCAGCAGCTAAAGAGTTAAGGTTTGCTGCCACAAAGGGCCTCTGGGAGACACTCCTGCAGAACACGCTATCTGTTCAGATTAGTTTGAGGACCAGACTCATCCTTACTGTTTTAAATAGCTTAAATGTCACCCCCAGATGAAGCTGCCCACACGGAATGAGGCATGTAAACAGAGCTGTGGGTCCATCCAGGGTGGCTCCCCAGGGGGCAAATCAGGCGAAGGGAACCTGAAGGGTAGGAGAATGATGGTTTAGACAAACTCTGATTAAGGAGACATTCTGAACCAAGCAAGGCTTTCAACACAGGGTTCAGATTGATATGCATGTCCCCCCTGTCATCCACTGCCCTCTGTGGCCCTTCCCTGACACGAACTCTGAGGAGAGGTCCATCAGCCACTAACAATAGCACTTGATCTGCCTGATTCCATAGAGCCAGTGATGACCGCCCCTTCCTCATTGCTCGTGGCAAGGCTTATGCTCTATGAACCAGGAGAGTGCAGGTCAGATCAGCTCAGAACCCCTCACTCAAAAGCTTTCCCTTCCAGACCAGTCTGAGACCTGGAAGAGGACGCCTTGCTCATAAGCAGACATTTTGCGACAAAGATCAGTAACTTCCAGGGGATTGGTGTCCCATTTCTTGTGACTCATAGTCATCTCACTGACTCCTATTCAAAAAGAGAAGGAGCCATTAAAGGAGAGGAAGGAGGGAAGAAATAGGCAGGCAAAGCCTGTTCTCTCTCTATGCTCTATATTGATAGGGAAAGGCCTAGGGCCAGACCAGGGGCTGATATTGCTGGCTCTGGACCTGGACAGGACAGATCTCCCTTTGGGGCTCCATTCTTACCAGCTGCCTGCCCTTGGGCATGCTATCTAACTTCTTAGGACCCATTTTTGTCATTTATAGCATCAGAGAGTCTTAACTCGTGGTCCTTGTGAGAGTGAAATGTGCTCATACATGGATGACCTCTCTCCACGTGGGCACTGCTAATTTCCCTTCTTACCTGGCTCATTAGGTTTTGATAATGAAGCAAAAACTATCTCCCATGACATTGAAATATTTATAAGCCAAGTTATGTTTTTTTTCTATCATCTACATACACATCCCATATCTTGTCCTGTTTTCTTTTTCCTTTAGACTCCACTTTCCTGTTCCTACCCTGGCAATGAAGTTTAGGAGATGCTCCAGGTAGCGAGGAAATAATTCCTGAAAGCCAAAATTCTGAAGGCTAGGTTCTGAAGGTTTGTGCTATGTGAGGCAGTTAGGCCCGGGGGCAGGGGCATGCCTATAACTTCAGCACTACAGACACCAAGAAAGGCGGACCTCACACCCAAGGCTTGCTCTTCATAGCAGGACTTGTCCAAGAGAACAAAGAGCAGGGCTGAGACGGATGGCTCATCAGGTAAGGGCATTCGCTGCACCAGCCTGTGACTCACGCTTGGGGCCCAGATCTCACCTGGGTGGAAAGAGAGAACTGACTGACTCCCAAAAGCTGTTGTCTGAACTCCACATGTATGTCATGGCACGTGTGTGCCCAGACTCACACACACACACACACACACACACACACCAAACACACTACTACAATACTACTATTATTACTAAAAATAGTATGATGTGTTTATTATTACTAAGTAACCGATAAAATGGAAAAATCAAAAAGAGTGAAAACCCTAAAAATGTAAAGCCTCGAAGAAGTTTTGGTATAAGAATGTGACATACACACAAATGTATATAAGCATATATACATATGTATATATAAACGTATATCTCATAATCTAAATTTCAAATAAATTCTATTAAATTAAGTAAATCACTGAATAAGTTATTCACGCTAGAACATTATAAAGAATTCTATATATGCTAGGGTAGTACCATGCCATTAAAATCAGGCTTTGGAAAGTATTTACTGAGAGAAAGAGACTCCTAAAATATAAAGGACAGTGAAAAGCCAAGATTCAAGACTGTATCTATGGCAGGATCTTCAACACATAGCCGATGCTTTAATACAGATGAAAAGCTGGAAGGAAATTCATCAGAATGTGAAATCTGGGGAAGTGTGAACATTGGCTTTGGATGCTATCCAATCTATGTTCACTGTAGGAAAATTAGAAAATGCAGAGTAGCCAGGCAGTGGTGGTGCACACCTTTAATCCCAGAACTCAGGAGGCAGAGGCAGGCAGATTTCTGTGAGTTCAAGGCCAGCCTGGTCTACAGAATAAGTTCCAGGACAGGCCCCAAAGCTACAGTGAAATCTTGTCTCTAAAAACAAAACAAAACAAGACAAAAAAAGCAAAGAAAAAGAAAAAAGAAAGTAAATGCAGAAAAATATAAACGGAGTTAAAGAGATGACTGGCTAATGTCTCAGTGATACACAAGCATACACACACACACACCACTTAGTGATCATAGTGGTCAGTTCCCTATGGCATTCTGATCACTAGCAATGTCGGCAGATTGTCCTCTGCGCACGCGCATACTCTCTCCAAGACTCCACTTAGGCAAGCAGTGAGGGGGAGCTTGTGGGAGACTGAGGCTGAGATAGTTCCTGCTAGTAAAGGGGAAGAGGAAAAACTAGGAGAAGGTTGTGAGGGAGAAGTAGATGAGAAGGGAGGGTAGGGTGGTTGCTTGCTCTTGTCAGCTTCATTCAGAGGAGTGGGAAGGTTGTGTCTTTGTTTGTTTGCCAGAAAAAGATAACGTTCCAGGATAGCTGGGTCAGGGCCGCTCTAGGGAAAATGTCAGTACCATGTACAGGCTTAGAAGAACCCCAGGTTTGTATTATAAAAAAGACTCAGAGACTAAGGGGGGCGAGAGTCACCTACTGTGCACACGGCTCTGAAACCAGGGCGGGCAGTTGAATGAATGGCTTATCTCCACTCCATGCCCTGCCAGCTGGGGCATTTGACTGGAGGTGGGGCACAGGATGGCTGCTCTCTGAGCTGGCATCCTGATGCTGGGGATGGCCAAGCGCCTAGCCAGGCCTGTGGACTTGGAGAGTCGGCCCCTCTCCACATTGGCCTTTTTCTCCCCATGGACTGCCTTGGCATTCTCTCACCACAGTGGCGAGGTCCCAAGAGTGTCTCAAGAGACAGGAAGTGGGAGCTGCCAGTTCTGGAGGCCTGGGTCCAGAGTTGGCATAGCGCCTCTTCTACTGTATTCATTCATCAAGGAGTTTCAAGGCCAGGTTCAAGTGGAGGGGAGACGACGCCCACATCTCGGTGAAAGGAGAGTCAAAGAGGGGGCTTATAGCAACTACCTTTTTCATTGCAGTGACCAAATAATTGCAGAAAAGCAAAACGAGAGGGAGGGAATAAGTCTACTGGCGTCTCAGTTCAGTGGCGAACCAGTGCCTCCTAGTAAGGAAAGTGTGGCAGCCTTATCAGCTGTCTGGTGACAGGAGGTGGTTTCCTCACATTGTCCGTTCAGAAGGAGAATAGGGACAGGATGCTGGTGTCCACTGGATTTTTCTCTGCTCCTTTTTACCCAGGGGACTTCAGTTTACAACGGGTGACCCACGCTCAAGGCGAGTCCTCTCTCTTCAATTAATCCTCCTGGAAACACCCTTGTGGGCACACCCAAAGGTGTGCCTCACTAACGCCCTACGCGTCCCTTAATTCAATCAGGTTGACAGTCAAAATCAACCGTGGCTGGAGCTGTGTTTCAAAAGTGTCAGAAGGAGACGGCTAAGGTCAGTGCTAGGGCCGCTGTTCCAGGTCGCGCTGTGTGCATGATGGTGCTCGGGAAACAAGAGTGGGATGACGAGGGGCCTGATGTGGCTCAGGAAAGAAACGTCCAGTTTTTCTCTTTGCTCATCCTCCCTAGACCGGGCACGACTTCATCCAGCCTTTTTTGAAAGCTCCTCCTTATCCCTCTTTGGGCCTAAACTCTGAGTGAGCCCCAGTTCCTGAAGATCCCAGGCCTGTGCGAGCAAACGGAAACTCCTATCGCTTAGAACTTCCTCCGGCTGGGACCCCAGGTTACAGCTTTAAAGCCTGAAAGATGTCAGGGGGTACTCAGGTAGCCATCTTGTTCAGTTCTCCCAACCTTCCTGGGAGGGCAAATGTCCACTCAGAAAACCCACCACGTCACACAATCCCTGGTGCCTAAGCTAGAAAGTGACCCCAGGAGTGTCTGACTCTGTGCCCTCTGTCTCCACTGTGTGGGACAGCCCCTTTACGGAAGTCAGTCACTTTCATCTAAGCAACTGCTGAGTGGGGCCTCCTGACTGATCATGGATGAAATGTCCCCCCTTCAGCCACCATCCTTGATGAAGACAGACCACAAGCTCCACACCTTCTCACTACTGACTCTTCACTGTCTCCTTCCCAAGGCCCCAGAAAGATGGCGGATTCTATGGCTACTCCATGTCTACATCTCAGAAGAGAGAGAGAGAAGGAGAGAGAAATAAGTCCTCTAGGGAAGTCTGCGACTTTAACCTCCTCAGTCCCCTCTTTCAAGAAACCAAAGACTCAGTCACTGAAAAGGCTCATGAGCTTGGACCTCAGAACAAAGATGGCATCTTTAGAAACACTGACAGCTTATTCAGTTCTATGGTAATGCCTCAGCAGCCTTTAGTTTCTAGAGTAAGGGATCTTGGGGTTCTAGGCCATGGATAGTTACTGAGAGTGCTTGGGAAGGCATTAGTGCTTCCACATCATGTCTCTTCCTCTGCAGTAGAAAAAGACCAAGAGGTGGTGGGACCTGACCCTCACCCGGACTGGCTAGGTAGAGCCTAGACTTTAAACTGTCCGCCAGCAAGTTCCAGCATGATGGGCAGAAACCACTTAGCTGCAATCATAAACATTAGAGCTTGTATCCATCCTGCTGCCTCCTTTTCTTGGGTCTGATTCAGTGCATTTATGAAGACCCTGAGATACATCTTGGAATAGAGACCCAGCACAGTGGATAACAACAAGCTGCCCTCATTGCAAATATTGGTTCAGTCATGTCGCAACTATGTAAGAGATATATGAGTACTGTCCTCGGATTCCCATTCTTTATCTAGAAGACAGACAAAAGCATTCATCCAGGATTGCCACTTTACTGAAAAGACTACATTTAGTAGAATATAATCAACTACCAAGTAGAGGCTGCACTGGACAAGCAAGGGCAGATAGGGGACCATTCGCAGTTTGAAGTCTTCCCGGGGAAGATGTGCTTCCACAGCCTGGGACATTGGAGCAGACTTGAAGGTGGCATTGCAGGCCCACGCCCGTGGGGAGGAAGCAGGCTGACACACTGACAGGGCGGCAGGAAGACAAGACAAGACTGGCTCAAGAAGAAATGCCCTGGAACAGAACGGGGCAAAACGATGTGACAAGGACCAGACAGGGGTGGGGTGCATGGATGTTAGAAAGCTGGGTAGAGGGTGGTGGCCATGACTTCGCTGGAATGTGGCTAGTGGAAGGAACTGATGTTATGAGCCTGAAGTTTTGTTTAAAGGACTTCCCTCCCACAAGACACAAGGCAGGCCAAGGGTGTCAGCAGAGAACCATCTACAGCACAGGGAATAGTAAGGTCCATCCACAGCTTGGGTGAATGGGGTACAGGAAGCAGGAATCAAGAAGGCCTCCTGGCTTTTCTCAGGCTAGTGAAGGAACCATTCTGACAGCACCAGAGAATGGCGAGCCAGCAAGGAATGGCTTGAAGAAAAAGGCATTCAGTCTGTTTTGAACAAGTTCGCGTTGCTAGAACCAGAGCCCTCCGGGCAGCCTCTGAGAGAGCCTGGCTCACCTTGTATTAACTCACTCCGAGTTCTCACTGTATTCCAGTGCTGTGTGTCCTAAAACCTTGATGAATCCATAACTAAGTCTCCCTGGAGGTGGAGAGTCTTGTAAGCTCTCCAGACGAAGCCAGCAGTAGCTCATCACCTGTATTTCCTCAAGTATAACTTGGGCCCCTGAAACCATCAGCAGTTTCCCAAGTACTATATTTAGACTCCTCCATTCTGGTGAAGTGTTGTGTTTTGTTGTTGTTTGTCTGGGATAAAATTTCCCTACGAATACAAGCTGTCCTGGAACTCTTGATCCTCCTGCCTCAGCCTCCCAAGTGTTGAGGTTACAGTTATGAGCCATCAATACCCAGCTACCTCCAACTTTTTTGTAGAGGAAGGATGGAAGTTTGTGGAGGAACTGAACTCTATAGCAGGCGGTCTTGTGGCTTTAGGGGAATCAGTATTACAGAGCATAAGGTCATTGGGTCCAAAGGTCACTTGTAGATTTCTTGGTATGCTCTTGGTAATATCTTTCCTGGGTTCTATGCATTATTACAGGCTCTCCTGATCTGTGTCCCTCTACTTCCTTCAATGTATGTTCTGATGAACTCTGAGAGGTCTCTTTGCCCATGAATTCTGCCTCCAAGGAAACCTACCCTTATCCGGTGTTACAGTTTAGCAGGAATTTGGTTGGCCGAGCTGTGTGGGTCTCTGGGCACCAGAATAGCAATCAGGCTCAGAGGCAGCCAGCATCAGGAATTGAGGAAGGAAGTTCCAGATGGAAGCAGCAGAGTGTGAAGATGCTTGATTGGAGGCCAGCCCTGCAGTGGGGGGAGAGGTGTAGGGGATTGGAATGCCCCTAAAAGGCTCCAGACAAGTGGGGAAGCTGTTAGAAATGGCTAAGCATATCGGCACGCAGACCCAAAGGAACGTCTGGTATTTAGCTCCCGCATTAATAAGATTTAGGGAATTATAGACTCCCAGGATTGAAATCATCCTCACCCTAAAAATACCTTGCCTACCATCCAGCTCTTGCTAAGATCACCAAAGCACTCTCCTTGAACAGAGATGGCAACCTGGCAGTCTTGTGGAGCTTTCTTTGATTCTTTGACACTTACCCTGCTTTCAAGGCAACGTTAAGAAGAAACTGAGGCAGGGCGGTGGTGGTGCATGCCTTTAATCCCAGCACTCTGGAGGCAGAGGCAAGCGATCTCTATGAGTTCGAGGCCAGCCTGGTCTTCAAGGGCTAATTCCAGGACAGGCTCCAAAGCCACAGAGAAACCCTGTCTCAAACAAACCAAAAAAAAAAAAAAAAAAAAAAAAGACTGAAGAGATGGCTCAGTGGTTAAGAGCACTGACTGCTATTCCAGAGGTTGTGAGTTCAGTTCCTAGCAACCACATGGTGGCTCACAACCATCTGTAGTGAGATCTGGCACCTTCTTCTGGTATGTGGGCATACATGGAGGCAGAATGTTGTATATACAATAAATAAATAAATAAATCTTGAAGAAGAAGAAGAAGAAGAAGAAGAAGAAGAAGAAGAAGAAGAAGAAACTGAAATCCAACTTCAAATGTTTCTAGATGATTTAAAGGAAAGCAGACAAACACGGAGTAAATGGTTATATATTAGCAAAAAGATAGAAATTAGGCAACAAAAAGGCCTATTTATAGGAGGCAGAAATGGTGTGAGATACATAGTCTCCATATCGTAATGAGCCTTGGGTTCTTATGAAAGAGACAACAACATTGAGCCTCTGTTTCCTCATCTATAAGAAGAAAAGATTGTTCCCTAACTTACCTTTGTTACAGTGCAAAGAAGACAATTAATTTGAGACGCCAATACTACACATTGAAAGTGTCTGTGGTGAACTGTAAGAAGCTGTCCTATAAAAGGGCTGGGGAATGAGGGCTCCCCACCCTTAGACCATCCATAAGAAGCAGAACTGTCTGTAACATACCCCTAGGGTATATAGTTTGGGGTTTGTTTTGTTTTGTGTGGTTTCTTTTTCTTCCTTCCTTTCTTTTTTCTGACACTCCTGTTTGTTTTTTGTTGTTGTTGTTGTTTGGTTTTGTTTTTATAGAGAGATCTTCCTTTCCACCAGAAAAACTTTCTTTCCAGCACTTGGTGATCCCTTGCAGCCCACATCAGCAGTGCATTCTGCTGCAAGAGGCATAGCGTAGCCCCACGTGCAGACGGAGGCAGAAGTGACTGCCCAAGACATCAGCTTATAGTTGGGGGAGCCCAAAGCACCCTCTCAGCCTGCAGGTTTCACCTGCAGTTTTGGAGATCCCTGAAGTTCTCCTGAGGTGAGTCAGCGAGAGACTGAAGAAAAACAGCCATGTCTGGGGTCACCCAGCCCCGTCTCAGTCAAAAGAGCTGAGATTTTTACTGTAATCAAATACGGGTACCATATATGCTTTTGTTTACAGAAAGGGTTCTGTGTCACTTAAAATGTTTATAAAACATTTTTCTGTACTAATAAATTTTATAATGGAAACAAAGCCCAGAGAGGAAAAATTAATCATATTTAAGACTTCTTTGGAGTCAAATATCAAATCCAACAAAAGAATTCTGCCGGGAAAGGTGCCCGTGCGATTGACCCCAAGCTAAAGAAACAAGCAGTAGATTTCATCGAACCCTGCGTTCTTCCCGATCCTTTCTTCAGCCTCCCCCATTCACTGAATTCCTAACGCTGCTAAGACAGTTGGGGTTGCTGATGCTTAGGAAAATATCCCCCACCTCGGGTATCCTCTGTGAGGTGCCACAGACATTCCTCTCAGTTGTTTGATGCCTCTGCCATGCCTGATACACTGCACTGCTGGTGTAGAGAGCGTGAGAACACCCAGGGCCGGGTAGCAGTTCTAATGGCATCAGTCTGTGTGATCCATGTTAGATCATAAAAACTCACAGAGCTCAGCAGACATTTTCATGGATCGGGAGAAGAGAGAAAGAGAGAGAAGGAGGGAGAATGAAAGCAAGAATTCTCTGGTCTTTCTTCTCTAAGCAAGCCACCAACGTTCTCCTACAGTTTTTCCTTTAGATTGCAAAGGGCTAATGCTGCAAATTCCGGGGGCGGAGGGTGGGGGTAACTGGGCAAGAGGTAGTTGGAAACATATTAAAAAAAAAAAAAAAACTAGGTTGGCATTGGAGAGGAAAAAGGCAATATATTTAGCTGCCCATGGCATGCCAAGGCCTTATTGAGACAGAAATAGGCACTGTAGGAGGAATCTCAATTAAATATTTTTCTAAGCAGTCAGTTCTGGGCTTTGCCTGAACATGGATACAAAGCTGGGGTGAAATTCAGGACAGAAAACCCGGAAGACTTGAATATGGCTTCTAAATCATCTCAAGACTTAGCTGTTGGCGATGCAAATGTGGTGAACACAGAATGGGAGACAGTGATGGTGTTTTTCTTCCACAGTCCAAAGGCCAGGGCATCCTTCTTGCAGGCACTTTCTAGGACCTCCTATGTCAGAGAGACCAGCTTCTCCCTTCACGTATACTGTCTATGGAGTGGCAACATTTCTCTGGGATATTCTTCCAGGTTCTCCTCAACCATTCCCGCTAGGTAACCATCGTGAGCATCCTGCCTTGTCTAGAAAGCTTCCTGGAATTATTTGAGAGGAAACAATGATGCTTTGGGCATAAAACCATGTCACACATTCTGCCTGTCTTTCCTCTGTTAACACATGCAGCATTTTGGTACAGCGGCACTGATAAAGGCATGAGGATGCAGGGTTAGGATGGAAGGGTACCTGCAAGTAGCACAGGTGGTCGAGTTTGGTTGTGTGCCAACATCTGCACACGCGAAAGGCCACGGACGCCCTCCTTTTCCACAGTCTGTTCCAGAAGCAGCTTTTCCCAGTTAGACATATGTCACTAACGTCCACATGTCACTGAGCCTTCTTTTATATGAAGAACTTTAGCATCTATATCGTGCGGCCTCATTTGGGAGGCACATTTTCTTGAGTCACTCTCCAGATGTTAAGCATGTAGATTGTTTCTTGTTGTTATCCTATTAAAATGAGCACCCTCAGGGTGAGCGCTGTGCTCTTTTCCAGCCGTTTCAAGAGGGGGTATTGTCTGAGTAAGAACAAAGGCCTGTAGCTCAAGCTCTGTGTCATGTCAGGGTTCGTTTCTAGACTCAACTCAGATGGCTTAGTTCACTGCCTTTTTGAAGAAAGGATACTTATCTTTTGGGGTTGTTTTCTTTTGTTGTTTGTTTGTTTCAAAATACGGTTTTTCTGTGTAGCCTGGGCTGTCCTGGAACTTACTCTGTAGACCAGACTGGCCTTGAACTCATAGCTCCGCCTGCCTCTGCCTCAGGAGTGCTAGGATTAAAGGCTTGCACAGACCACTGCCCTGCCCTTTTGGAGTTGTTTTAAAAACTAAAGAGGGTAATCAATGCAAAGTTCCTAAAGCAAGGCCATTGGCATTAACATTAACATCCTTAACGTTAGTCATTGGTTGAGAATGGACTGCCTAAACTTTGATTGGTTGTATTTTCTGAGTAATATCCTCCTTGAAGAATTTCTGAACCATCACGTTTGCACTTCCTAAACCCTGAACAATACTGAAATTGCCTTCGGAAGGATCACACCAATCTACATCCTGAAAGCCACTGGCTTTCTCGTGGTCTCCAAAAGCCCCTTTGGAAATACTCAAAGTGTTTGCGTTTGGCAAGCTAGAATTCTGTGAAGCTGTAAGCTTAACCCCGTGCACCCCATTTTCTGAAATCTCTTTACCCCTGGTTTTTCTTTCTCTGCCTCCCAGATTCTTGTTCTATGCTCTGCTGTCTCTTGCCTTTGTTTTAATGGTTGCTTTCCTCAGAGCTGGCAATAGTGAGGTTGCTCAGTCCAGACATCAGCCAACCTCCTCTTTTTTTCGGTGTCATAAGATACATCCAAAGTCCCCTCAGCTTTCTAATGGAACCTCTGGTTCTGGTTTGTTTCTAATGTCTTCATCATATATGTATGAACTCCATATGGATTTCATACATATATTAACACATACAAGTAAGAACAGATCATGAGCCATACAACGGAACCCACTTAAAAGAGTTTATTGAGAGAGAGAAAGACACATGTGTGAACCTGAGGAAGTTGGTGCAGGAAGAGAGCGTGGAGTGGGCAAGTCCAGCTTTTAAAGGCTGCTTAGTGCATGTGCACAGGCACTTGCATAGCTGTGTCAATGCATAGATCATGTGACCACATGCACGTTGATCACATAGGGTTGAGGGTCCTGGGTGGCTATGTAACTGTTTGAATGCTTGATGGCACATGCGCAACCCTGGAACCTGGAAGTGCCAACACTTGGGGTGGCTAGACATTTTGACAAAGACATTTTGACAAATGATAACAGATAGCTCATCTTGTCAAGTCTCCATTTCTAAAACTAAACGGGCCTGTTCTATTTCGCTGAGGCTACCTCAGTTGCAAAGCTGTCCAGATCAGAGTGGCCTATGGCCATGTCTGTGAGGAATTATCTTGATTAGTGCACACTGTGAGCAGCACCATCCCGGAGTAGGTACGCCTGGGCTGTATAAGAAGCCAGTAGAATGCAGAAGTCAGACAGCAGAACAGTAAGAAGTGTTTCTCCATGGTATCAAGGGTCCTGCCGTGCTGGAGTTCCTACCCTGACTTCCCTCAAGGATGGACTGTAAACTGTACAGTGAAACAAGCCCTCTCCACATTGCTTTTGGTCCCGACCAGACAATTCCCTATGCTGATTCCTCTCCTCCACCCCGAGGCAAGTGTTCAGTTTCCATCTTCCTAAAGCCAGCATGTGAAACTTAACAGTAACCCTGGACAATTTCCCAGGATCTTTGCAGTTATCAGACCGGATGATATTTTTGTCCCATGTCTCCTGAGCTGTCTCTTGCTTTCCAATTCTAATCTTATCTCTGTATTCAAACTTTTATGGTGGAGCAAGTCCTCTGGCCGATTGGTTCCACCTCCCACCACAAATCAACTTGAATAGGGATGCTCCCATAGTCCCACCATTCGCCTGTCCCAAGCATTCTCCAGGCAGAATCTCACAGCCTGAATCCAGCCCACTCACACTCCTTAAAGTGCTACCCAAGGACGTCAAAGACCTGGCCCCAGTTGTTACTCTAGCCCTGTCTTCTGAGGCCTCTTCTGTTTTCATAACCTGGAATGTCAATTAATCTAAGTTTTATCTGTCCTTCACATAATTCTCCCTGAAGGCTTTTCTGACCACTTTCACCCATAATTCTCCATTTTTTTAATTATTTATTTTATGTGTATTGGTGTTTTGCCTGCATGTGTGTCTGTGTGAGGGTGTCAGGTTCCCTAGAACTGGAATTAGAGACAGTTGGACTGCAGTTACAGACAGTTGGGAGCTGCCATGTGAGTGCTGAGAATTGAACCTGGGTCCTCTGGAATAGCAGCCAGTGCTCTTAACCACTGAGTCATCTCTCCGGCCCCCATAACTACCCACTGTCATTAGAGCAGTTGAGCTATAGGTTACAGCTGAAGAAAAGTCTAGCTTTGGCCATTAGGACGGGGACTCGGTTGAGAGAGAATGGAGGGGCAGTCACAAATACAGCTGCGGCCCCGCATCTAGTTCCTCATCCCCTGATAACGACTGTTCATCTTTGCTCAAGTGTTCCTAGCCCTAGCCTGCAGGGAGCCAGACCTCATTCCTAGCCTGGGAAGAAGTTAAGGACACAGGTGCTGGAGGCAGAGTTCAAAACTGATTTCTGTGGCTTACTAGCCTAGCAACCCCAGGGCAAGTATTTAAACTCTGAGTGTCAAGTCTCCTTGAGAACCCCTTCTAGAAGTGTTTAATCATTAGAGGTGTCTAATGAGACAGTAGTTGTAAAGCCCATGACCAGGACCTAGCCATAATCAAATCTGTATTAATGGGTCATATGCTGTTTTCACCTTGACTGGACTAACACAACCATGGAACTTCCACACCCCTTTAATCTGCCTGATTTGGGGCAGCCACAGATCTAGCACTGCATGTCACCCCCTCCCCCACACTGCCCCCCCCCAGATCACAAAACATCATTCTGAAAATACCATCTTAATTCTTGAAAAGGAAACCTGAAATTGTCCCTTTTGTTTTCTGAAGTCTAAACATAAGGCCTTGGTAAGGAATGGGGCTTATTGGTGGGTGATTTCACCAGGGACCTACACACTCACCTCACTCTTCATGTCTCTTGCCCGTGGAGCTTCTCTCTCCCTTCATCTTCCTTGTCCTCCTTCTTCAGGAGGACATAGTGTTATGTCTGTTACTTCCGGGCCTGTGTTAAGATGGAGCATGGTGGCAGGACCTGCCTCCCTCGTGGCAGCTGGGTCACAAAGAGAAGGCCTTGTTGGCTTCCTCCACGTAGCACAATAAATGGCACAATCCCAGCCGTTGTGTTCCAGACACAGGAATAAGCAGAAGGATGGAGTTTGTCCTTGCTGTGCAGCAAGCGACTCCCTCCCTAGGCAGTAAGGACTGCTGAGAGACACCTTCAGACAAGCTGAGCTCCCTGAAAGAGGCTGAGACCTCCTGAGCCGCTGAAAAGAGGCCAAGACCACCTGAGTGACCTGAAAGAGGCAGAGACCACCCGAGATGCCCAAAAGATGCTCTCCGACCTCTTCAGCTGCCTACAAACTGTAAAATGGCTCCAGGTTTCCAGCTTTCTTGAGCTTCTGGGGTTGGTTTCTGGTGGTACAGCTGTCTTTGAGTCATTTCTCCTCCAGTAAGTAACCCCTCACTGATACTCCTGTACCTTCAATAAAACTCATTGGTTCACCAAGCTACACTTCAATGTATCCTTACTTTGGTCGCCATTGGGTCCCTATGTGGGATGAGTAGATGTCTATTCATGTCTCCCAGGAATATTGCAGACAATAGTCCTTTCCTGGGACTGTCTGTAAGAGAGAGGATTTTCCCATAAGCTACCCAGAAAGCTGCCATTTGCACCTCATTAGCTGGAATTACATCATATGGCTTTTCTTGAACCAATTTGTGGTGAAGGAAATGAGAATTCCTGTAACCCAATCAAGGTAAGCTTAGCAGCAGTAGCCAGGTCATCATTCCTGAAGACAGCATTGCTCCTTCCTGCAAAATTCCCACTGGTGCGTTGGCCCTCAGGCAAGGATTTCATAGGGAACTCGAGAGACCTGGGCTCTGGCTGCTACTGCTGCTTTCCGACAGGATGAATGCCTTTGAGAAGGTCTGCTGTGGAAATACTCTTGTACACTGGAGAGATTTGTCACTCATGGCAGGTTAATAAAATGCTGATTGACCAGTAGTGAGGAAGGAAGTATAGGTGGGGCAACCAGACTAGGAGAATTCTGGGAAGAGGAAAGGCACAGACGCAGAGAAAGCAAGATGAAAATGCCTCACTAAGAAAAGGTACCAAGTCATGTGACTAAACATAGACAGGAATTATAGGTTAATTTAAGTGTAAGAGCTAGTTAGTAATAAGCCTGAGTAATAGACTGAACAGTTTATAATTAATATAAGTCTCTGTGTGTTTATTTGGGACTGAATAGCTGTGGGACTGGGCGAGACAGAATCTTCTGTTTACAAAGGTCATCCAGTCTCCTCTGGCCAGTGCAGCAATGGCAAGCCCACTTGCAAGAACCAAGGAGAAGATTCAGGAAGCACCTTGTCAGTTTGAGGTGAAGTGACTGTGAAAATGCAAAGTGCTGAGCCTGCTGAGGGCCGACTCTCCGCCCTCAGAGGAACTCAATCTCCTCAGTGGCTGTTCTAGAGCAGCCTCACAGGGAATCTCTGGCCCCTTACTCTGGACTGCCAGCTGCCTTCACTCAGGCCCATTCCGCCATCATAGCTTTACTGTGGGCCCAGCATCTCCCTGCCTTTCATAGCCATAGATAATCTTTTAAAAACTGAAGACTCTCAAAAGGGAAAAAAAAAGTTGGGCGGTGGTGGTACCTTCAATCACAGCACTCTGGAGGCAGAGGCAGGTGGATCTCTGTGAGTTCAAGGCCAGCCTGGTCTACAGAGTGAGTGCCAGGACAGCAAGAGTTATTATACAGAGAAACCATGTCTCAACACTCCCTCTCCCCCAAAATAAAGAAAAATTCCCATGCCTCTCTGCTTACAGACTCTTAAACTCTGTAAAGGTCTGGCAGGAAGATTTCAGAAAACAACTGTCCAGAGCCTATGCCCTAGAATTCACATTGCTGCAAGAATCTGAGCTTTGTTGTTCAATAGGCCATTGACCAGAGGCAAATCAAGTGACCTTTTAACTTTGGTTTCCTTGACTTTAAAATGAGAAAGCTGTGTGCCTCGGGAGGCTGAACTGGGATGAAGACGACATTCAAATTGCTTCACACTGTGCAATGGCAGAGCAAGAACTGGTCACAGAAGCCAGCTGTGTGTATAACACGTGCTGAAGAAGCCCCAGAGCCCCCAAAGTCCAGCTCCTTCGCTCCACTGAGAAGTCAAGGACTTGGGAAGAGCCTGGGCTCCAGGGCCGGGGTTTCTCTGTGTGTAACCCTGGCTGTCCTGGAACTCACTCTGAAGACCAGGCTGGCCTTGGATTCACAGAGATCCACCTGCCTCTGCCTCCTGAGTGCTGGGATTAAAGGCAGGTGTCACCACCCACCCCCTCAAATAGTTGAGTTTATATTTACTTGTTTCTTTGTTTTTTTGTTTGTTTGTTTGTTTTGTTTTGTTTTGAGACAGGGTCTTGCCACATAGCCCTGGCTGACCTGGAACTTGCTACGTCGACCAGGATTACCTCAAATGTATTAAAATCCTTTGCCTCTGTCTCCCAAATGCTGGGATAGGCCTGATTTGATCACATTTCCTTGTCTATAACATGGCAAGGGCTGTGCGGAGTGAGCTCCGAGCTCTACCTTTGTGCTAAATGTTCTCGGGTTTTCTTCTGTGGCTTCCTTGTCTTCCCATGACAGGACTTCCAGGCTCTTCTAGTTCTGGTTTTCCTAAGTGGCTCTTGGGGCCTGTCCACCTTCTGCCCCTTACTCCCGGGGTTCCTTGCCATCCTTGGGTACAGGAGGTCTAGCCACCACATCTCCATCCAGGGGCAGCGGCTCCTCCGGCATCTTCTTCTGAGGCTGCTCCTCAGTTTCCAGGAACTCGTCACTTCCACCAGGCCCCCTCTTTCTTTTGTCCTGCTCAAATTCCTGGCTCGCTGGGCCAGGTAAGAAAGCAGTTTAGTTGGCTCCAAGTTGGCCCTTCCTCAGATCCTCCCCTGCCTCTGGCACATTCCTTGTGTTTGGGCAGGACCCAGGGAGCTGGAGAATTCCTCTCCCTCCTTAGCGTGGGTCCTCGTGTTGGCATGCCAACAGCCCCAAATATTTAAAGCAATCATGAAAATGAGCTCAGAGTCCCATGCCAGAGCCTTGAAAGGAATTAGGCTAAAAACGGGACAAAGGAAGAGGTGAGGCCAAATGGAAAATGCCGTGAAAGGCACTGCCCAGCATGGCTGGGGCCCAGGACGCTCCTCACTGGTTCCATTCATCTGTAGCCAGGCACTGTGCTGGGCACTGCAGAGGCAAAGTTGAATGAGTCACTATCCCAGCACTTGAGGAGCTCCGGGTTGAGCCAGGGAAGTCTCCCGACAACCACAGTGTGGCGAGTAAGGATAGATAAGAAGCCACCTTAGCCAAAGCAGCCCTCACAGTGGTGCCTCTCCCTGAGTCTGGCCTCAGGCTTTACTTAGGGCAGGTATCAGCCCTGGAGACAAGATAAAAGATTTGCTGCTTACAGGCAGAAGGGCCCTGGCGGAGGTGGAGGTACAAAGAAGCGTACGGCAGCTTGTGAGGAAGAGAGTGCGCGTGCGTGACTGTTTTATAAACTGCAAAGACCCAGCCTCTCCACGGGCATGTTCATGCACACGTAACATACAGAACAGAACGTGAATTAGACTTAGCTTATGATTTAAGGTTTTTAAAAATGCTGACAAAAATGCACTCTCGAAGATCGAAGCAAGGTTTTGAGCAGAAAGCCTTTCTCAGAAGATGCCTTCCGGCAAACAGGGAGAGCAGGGCTGTGCAGCCAAACAGCGGTGCCTTCCTGCGGGCAATCAGGCGGGCACCATGCTGGAAGGGGCATGGGTTTACTATATCACAGGAGCGCAGGAAGTGTGTACTTGGCAGGCTGGGTAAATTGGCAGCCCCCAGGTACCCAGCACAACACCGAGGAAGGTGCCAAGGTCGGTCAGAGGCAGATGCGTGAGTGGAAGCTGTAAGGAAGAATCGGGGCACCTGCTTACCTCAGAGAGGTGGAGGAGAGAGGCGGGTCTAGTGCCTCATTCTGCCAGAGCCCATGCCAGTCCTCAGGACAGGGGTAGAGTATGGCGCTGACCTGAGGCTGGGGTGCTGGGCAGCCACAGCGAAGCCTCCTGGAGAGAAACAAGCAGAGTAGTGGTCCCCAGGTGCTACGGAAGCCCATTGTGAAGAAGTTCCCCAATGCTGACTGCTGTTCTCCATCATTATCAGTGACACTTGTATTTCTTCAAGTGTTTCTAGCATTTACTGGGCACTAAGGAGGTAGGCTGTGCTAAATCATACGTGTGCTTAATCCTCACAAAAACCTGAAGAGATCAGAATTCTTGTTCATTCCATTTTACAGAGCAAATGATTCCCAGAAAAATCAAGATTTGGGCCATGCGTATTTAACAACAGGAGAATGTCATTTGCTAAACTGTGTTCCTCACAGGATTCCTGTGTTAAAGTTCTAAGTGCTAGCACTCACAGTATGGTGGCCTTTGGAGCCAGAGACTTAAGAAAGAACCATTAAGTTAGGAGGCTATCCTTATAAGAAAAATATTTTTATAACAGAGACAAGTGTAGCGAGACCATGTGAGAACAATGGGGTGGTGCTGGTGTCTCCAAGCCACGGAGTGAGGCTCCAGGAGGCGCCATCTTTCTGCCACCCTAATCTCGTAGGCTCAGCCTTCAGAACTGTAGAGATGATTCCTGGTGTTTAACCCCCAGCTGGGTGCTCTATTACAGCGGTCTGTGCAGCTTAGCATGGAAAGTGTTAACCAGGAGTGCCATAGAGATAGGGGAGCAGGTCTGCAGGGAGTGGGGTACCCACACAGCACTGTCTACTAGTGCCTTATTCTCAGCTGTCAGGAGCCAGAGAAACCTCACCATTTTCCGCTAGGTTCTGAGAGAGGAAGGCCCAGGATGCCTCGGAGCTGGACAGCAATAGTTTCATGGTATCTTCTTTGATAGGATCAGGACTTGAAAGCAACCTGTGGTTTAAAAAGATCAAAACTCAAAGCCTAGTGCAAGGCAAGGCCATCATAACCTTTCCACTATAAGTCTTTGTACATTCAAACACCATGAAAAGTGAAGTCAGGGGCAGGCTAATGTTTCCACCTAGCTTGAGAAGTCAGACTGATGCCCAGTGAGACAGCAGCCCCTCTCTCACATAAAACGGACCCTATCCCAGAGAATGAACCCTCACAGGAGACACCGTTAGAATGGGTCAGCCCCACGGTCAGCAGCCACTATAGCTAGTCTCTTGGACTTCTCTAATCCAGGCACACATTAAAAGGAAGAGGCAGAAATCTCTTCAGGCTTCCAAACTAAAACTGGTCTAGTCAGAGTGGGGTGAGGAGCAAGGTTCCAAGAACCCCGACCTGCCCTCACTTCGATGCCATAGATGCCTGGTGCTCATTGCCTTGAGCTCTTCAGTCAATGTAGAAATCACCACAAGTACAGAGGGGTGGGGTTTGCAGAACTGAAGACGTGGGACAAAGGCATCCTGCAGCTTTCAGGAGTGGTAAGAACTTCAACAGGCACAGGCCACTAGGATAGAGAGCAAGGTGGCTAAGGAAGGAAGTCCTTTCAGAAAGAGGGGGCTCTGAGGCTCAGAGGACAAAGGAGGGGTTGTCCCATGGAAGGTATGGGAGAGGACGGAGGTCCTCTCGGAAAAGTCTAGAGCTGGTGGGGTGTCTGAAAGGTGTACATGTGCATGCGCATGCATTGCTTTCATGGTACATATGATGTGTGCTCACATGATCTGCATGTTTGCCTGCATGCTTCTGGTGTATGCAAGGGACATGACATGGCTGTGCATGTGTTGTGTATATACTGCATGTGTGCGCACGCGCGCGCACACACACACACAATGTGTTGTGTATATACTGCATGTGTGCTCACGCGTGCATGCACACACACACACACACAAACATCTTGGCATTTTAACAGTGTGGATAACTTGGAGAAACAGTTCTGATGAGAAGTCAGGCTCACAGAGCCAGAAGCAGCAGTGGGGTTGGAGTAAGCTGGGGAGGGGGGCATCCAGCAGGAACCTTCCATAGGGAATGGTGCACTCTGGAGGGGGGGGGGTGTTGGGATAAGAGTCAGGACAGAGACCTGCTGGATTTTCCATCAGAACTGTGGTTTGAGATACCGTTCAATTGCTATCCAAATGCCCCGTGTATCTATTTCATCATTTCCATGCTCCCGGTAAGCAGGGCTTACAATCTGCACAATGTCCAGCCAAGGGAATATGAACCAAGAGGAAATTGCACTACCATACAGCATAATCTGTCTGATCCTCCGGGATGTTAGTGGAAACATGTGAGTCTTCACTCATCTAAGCCGCGATGTCCTGATTGTTTCTCGGCAGGAAGTTTCCCATTTCATCTGGCTGAGAGGAGAAAAAGAGTACTAGTTTTCCGGTCTCGCGGTGCTCCCTCGCTGCTCCTGAATCCCTCTGCCCCTCAGTTGCTGACAGGCCGGACATGTCAAGGCAAGACGCTGGCCGGAGCTGGAGTCTGTAACAGTGGGGAGGTGACGTGCGATGGATGTCAAGTGACAGGGTCAGGAGCCCACCTGCTCACTCTCCCCACCCCCTCCCTTCTCCCTGCTGGCTTGTCCTCTCCTGGAGGAGGGCAGTGGGCCATCTTAGGCAAGTCACATCAGCTATGCTTCTTCGAAGAAAAATCGACAGTCCCAGAACCCTTTATCTTACAGGACCATGGGGAAGAACGACTTGTCACAAAGGAAGGCCCCTCACACAGGGCACACAAAGCACCTGGCCGGTGACAATAGTGACTGCTGACGTGGCTTCCTGTAGGACATGAGAAGTAAAAGGCATTTTAGGTACAGTAAGGACCCAGCCCCGACTACTGTTGTCATCTCCCAGAGGAGGAGCCAAAGGTACCAAGAGCTCCTGTAGCTTCCCTGTGCTCACGGAGCTGAGCTTCTAACAAAGGCAACCAAGAATCCAAGTAAATATTTGAAAGTTGAGGTTTTGGTGGATGGATGGGCAAAAATCATGAACTCCTCGTTAGCCCAGAGGCTGGAAATGTTCATCCTAACACCTCGATGTCCAGAAAGCACAGCTAAAGATTTAAGGCTGCTACATAGTAAATGGCCTTGCCTACCTAAGCTGGAAGTGAAGGGGCCTCTCTTTTCATCTGGCTTAGTGTGTCAAGTTCAAAAGGGCAGACCTGAAAAATCTCGAGGTTCGCTAGATCCTCGTTATACACCAGAAGGCACTGGATGAGAGAAATGACAGAGCAGTCACTGGTGTCTGATGGGACCGGGGCCTGTGCCCAGCCCTGTTCCCACTCTCCTGCCACTCTGCCTTAGTACATACCATGAAAGTCGCATCGAGATGTATGGAAGGAATGAAGAACATAAACGCAGATTTGGCGGATCTGACCCTGTACAGAAAATTCCTTCAAAGTGAGGTGGACTTATTTTGTTATAAGGACACTCCTATTTATGTGTGTCTGGTAAAGCCCTTGGACCTGCCTCTCTCCTAGTTTCTGCCTGAATTCAGATACACAGAAGTCTGGGATCAAGGGGGCAGCTATGTGGATCATAACCTATGCCTGGGCCAAAGGGCTACCACTGCTTCCCACGCGTGCCCAGCACATTCCACATGCCCATCAAGTGACATTGGCTGATTGCTGAATCCTGTACCCCTAGCTCCAGGGTTCTCTGAAGACTCCCCAGCTATCAGGTCCAGAAGGAACCCTTCAAGTTCAAGGATCACATTGGAGGGAGGTAAATTTCTGGTTCGTGTGTTGGCCAGGCTAAGATCTGTCTTCTGTTCATAAAGGTGTGTTTGTTGATTGCCACCCCCACCCCCACCCCCGGCAACTCCCTGTCTCCATTTCCAACTTACCAAAGTGGAATCATGATGATCCCTTGTGCAAAGCTCATAAGGGTGAAACTGGACATTATATTCTGGAACAGATGCTGAGTACCAGGTACAGGCTGGTTACAGGTGTGACATGCTCCAGATGCCTTCATCACTGCTCTTGTCCTCAAGCCACAAAGCACCCCATGCTCCAGATATCCTTGGACAGCATCTATATAGACAAGGGTACCATCTGCTCTAGCACTGTCAAACTGCATGTCACGACTGCCTCCTTTGGAGATCTTATTCCACGGGCCATTTTGATTCACGGTGGTTTAGATTCCATCTTCTCGCCCTTCCTAAGGGGATGCCCAAGGACCATGGTAAGTCCACCTTTCATTTGCTGCACTGGAGGACAAACTCAAAGTCACAGCACAAAGTCAAGGTAGGTGCATTAAACTGAGGCAATCAAAAGTTTAAAAAAATAGAGAGAGATAGGTGTGGTGGCACATACCTTTAATCCCAGAACTCGGGAGAAAGAGGCAGCTGGATCTCTGAGTTTGAGGCCATTGTAGTCTACAAAGAGAGCTCCAGGACAGTCAGGGCTACACAGAGAAACCTTGCCTCAAAAGAAAATCAAAATAAACAAAAGAGAGAGAGAAAGAAAGAAAGAAAGAAAGAGAGAAGGAAGGAAGGAAGGAAGGGAGAGAGAGAGAGAAAAGGAAGGAAGGAAGGAAGGAAGGAGGGAGGGAGGGAGGGAGGGAAGGAAGGAAGGAAGGAAGAGAAAAGGAAGGAAGGAAGGAAAGAAAGAAGAGAGAGAAAAGGAAGGAAGGAAGGAAGGAAAGAAAGAAGAGAGAGAAAAGGAAGGAAGGAAGGAAGGAAGGAAGGAGGGAAGGAAGGAAGGAAAGAAGGAGAGTCCTCTGTAGCAAAGAGCAGGAAGCCCAGGTTTTGTTAAAAGCCTGTGATTGCTGTCTTTATAAACTTCAAACAGTCAGAGCCAAGATCATTTACTCTCCATTATGGTATACTAAATCCTTTAAAGTAGACACAGTTGTCCCAGTGTATATAGCAAAAGTGAGGAACAGGGAGGGGAAGGCACCCATCAAAGGTCAGATGCCAAGTTTGTATCAGAGCTGAAGTGTGAGCCCAGATCCACCTGGCTCCCAACTTTAAGCTAGGGACAGGCACACTACCTTCTGCTGTCTGGCCAAGGCCCATGTTTAGCGTGTTTTTTTTTTTTATTTACTTAACTTTATTATGTTTGTTGGTGTGAAGGTGTCAGATCTCATGGAACTGCATTTTCAGACAGTTGTGAGCTGCCATGTGGGTGCTGGGAATCGAACCCAGGTCCTCTGGAAGAGCAGCCAGCACTCTTAACCGCTGAGCCATCTCTCCAGCTCCTAGCGTGGTCTTAAACTAAAATGCATTTTACATTTTAAATAGTTGAAAAGAATTTCATATCACATAAAATTGGATGAAATTATCTTAGTGCTCATAAACTTCTATTAGGACACAGCCCCATTTGTTCATCTATGCCATGCCACCTGCCTTTGTGCTGTGGGAGACAAGCTAGGATGTCTGCAGAAGAGAAAGCATGCCCTCCGAGCCTGGAACCTGAATTCTGGACAAAAGACTCGATACCATTTGCTGTGTGCCATACCGACCCTTACAGACAGACAAACAGGCCGTCTTCACAAGCTTGTCTCACTTCAAAAAAAAGTTTCCACTTCCACAGAATGCGCGCTTCTGGAAGGGCACACATCTCCGCTGCAGTAAGCCTTGGCATGGGGACTCTGACTTTCCGTATGCGTGCTGACCCGTCTCTAATTTTTTGCTGTCCCTGGCTCCCAAGGGGGTTCTGAAGACCTTGCTGGGGGGAAACCACCGGCCTCTGGGAAAGGAGGTACGACAGGCCAGAGCAAGCCTAGGAGCAACGGCAAAGGGATTTGGAGCCAGAAGCCAGCTTAGCTTCACGAATTCCTTTGCCCCTTGATTCATGTTTTCTTGCCACATCTTGTTCAGCTGTGGACATGCCTGGGCCCCAGGCAGGGACAGGCAAAGCTGGAGATGATGAAAGTACAGGACCTCCAGGCCCTGAATCCTGCCTCCTGCCTCCACCCTGACCGTTGGTAGAGCCCCACCTCAGCAGATCCCTCCCCACCGTAGTCCTCATATGGAAAGTGAAAGGTTGGATAAGGTCTTCTGATGTGCACACTTGCCCAGAGCTGGCCTTCCTCAGATGAATATGTTCGCTATTGATTGTGTAACACCTTAGACCCCTCCACTACCTGTCAGCAGACTCCATTCTTTGGGGCATTCTTTCTTCTGCGCATGTCCGGCTCTGCAGAGAGACAAATGAGGTGAGAGTAAAGGTAGCCTTCTTAAAATGTTTCAGGAGCTACCTGATGATTCCAGGCAAGTCAGGTCCTCAAACAGATGCTGAGGCCCGGTTCAGATTCAACAGACTCTTGGCGCCTTGATTTCCACAAAACACAGCTGTGGCCCAAGCATCCTAGGTCCCTTTTACAGATAAGAAAATGGATATTCAAAGCCGGTGGGTGGTGGCGCTCGCCTTTATTCCCAGCACTCAGGAGACAGAGGCAGGCGGACCTCTGTGAGTTGGAGGCCATCCTGGTCTACAAGAGCTAGTTCCAGGACAGCTAGGACTGTTACTCAGAGAAACCCCATTTCAAACAAAAGAAAAGAAAGAAAAGAAAATAGAGACTGAAAAGTTATGTGGAACCAAATGGCTGAAGAGTGCAACAAGGCTTTCAATGCTGGTTCACCGGTGAGCTGTGTCTTCTACCATAATGCCGCTAGGTGCCGGTGTGGGTAGACAAGCTAAGATAAAGTTTGCAAAGAAAAAGAAGAATATATTTTCTTCATGTTAGCCCTTCCACAGCAGCAGCAGAAAGAATACTGAGCCAGCAACAAAAACATTCTTCTAGAACCAACACTCTCTATGAGCCATATATATCTCTGGTGATATGCCCACATCCTGAGTCCCCCAGAGACCACCAGGAGTCTGAGTTCATATGCAAAAGTATTAGTCTTTATTGCAAGCTTGAGCTTGGGCTCTCCATCCATTCCAGCACAGCAGTTGGAGCAAGGAAAGCACTGAGCTCAGCTATGGCAGGGATTTTAAGGAGTAAAGGATGGGAGTAGGGGAATTCTGGATTCAGATGGGGGTTGAACTCCTGATTGGGCAGGAGTGGGGTAACAGGAGTCTTGTCAAAGGGATTGTTACTGGTCTTGCTGTAAGGAAACTGGCAACCTTTATACAAGTTAGGTAAGCTATTCTCAATGTTCTGGAGCATCTAGTACTTGTTTGTCTCACTTCTGATTGGTGCCCCACAGGGTACAGTCTGTGGTTTTTCCTGGTTATTGTAACAGTGAGGCCAAGTCCCAGTATTGCTGCTTTGCAGTCTGTCATGGCGTACTAATGTTAAGTTAGGTCTCCTCATCCGGGTGATTTTCTTTTCTTCCCTGGGTCTCAGTTTCCCTACTGTAAAGGCACAGTGAGTGGCTGGGCAGCATGCCAATGGAGCACGGGTCACAGCAGTGTTCGCTGCTCCCCTGCGTACTTGTTCACACGTGCTATGCTCAGGCGCAGGAATCGTGTTCAGTTCCAGCCCTGAATCACAAAGCTCAGCACACAAGACATTCTCACCAGAACCATAAACACAGAGAAGCCCTAGGAGAACCCAATAGCTGGTCCCTAGGGTTCCAAACCACTAAGCTAGGTTTTAAGGAAAGATGAATGAAGATTCATGTAGAAGTGATGGTCCTCTTCCTACTTTGTGTGTGTCAAATTCTGACACTCAGGTTTCTGTTTAGACTTTGACTACATTTGAGTCTTCAGAAACTCTTGGAGAAAGACCATCAAAACTTGGGGATGGCTGTGGCAGGAAGACCAGAATCAGGCCTTAAAAATGAGAAGGAGTTAGACGATGTTACAGGCAAAGTTTCAAAAACTAGCCCACCTTTTAGGGACCCCAGTGAGGCCAACAGTTAGTTTTGATAGGAACTATCAGGAAGTTAAGGAGTGCCAGGAAACATGGGTATCCTGAGTGCTGTCAGGAAATTCGAAATCTAATTGACACACGAGGTAACACACACCTGTAACCCCAACTTGGGATTCAATGCCAGCCACAGCTATGTAATTAGTTCAAGGCCAGCTAGAGCTATTTGGGATTCTGGGGTTTTGTTTTGTTGTTTTGGGAGGTTTCTGTTGTTTTGTTTTGTATTTTGGTTGCTTTTTGGGAGGAGTTGGCTTTTTGGTTTTTGGCTTGGTTTTGGTTTTTTGAGACAGGGTTTCTCTGTGTAGCCTTGGCTGTCCTGGAGCTCATTTTGCAGATCAGGCTGGCCTTGAACTCATTGAGATCTGCCTGTCTCTGCCTCCCAAGTGCTGGGATTAAATGTGTGCATACCACTACCGCCCAGCGAGCTTCTGGGTTTTTTAAAAAAAAAAAATTTTTAAAGATTTATTTATTTATTATGTATACAGTGTTCTGTCTGTCTGTATACTTGCTGACCAGAAAGGGCACCAGATCTCATTACAGATGGTTGTGAGCCACCATGTAGTTGCTGGGAATTGAACTTAGGACCTCTGGAAGAGCAGTCAGTGCTTTTAACCTCTGAGCCATCTCTCCAGCCCTGAGCTTCTGTTTTTTTAAAACCAAGGTAAATAAAATAAAATGTAATTTGACATCCCAGTAGCAACTCAGATCTCTCTTTTGAAAACTACTAACAAAACAAGGGATTCTTGTAAAGCCATTTGATCCTAGTAGGCCTCATACATAGTATACAGATGACTTGGAACATTTGTAGTGCCAGAAAGTGAAGAAGTAATTTTTTAAATCCTCAAAATTACCAAGTCATTTTTGGTATATATTTTATTCTTTGGTTTTTAGATCATAACTCCCTCTTTAAAGAAAGCTAGAGAAACTAGGATTTTTCTGCCAAAGCAGGGAACCCTAATCTTTGCCCCCTATCTCAAAGGTGTCACCAGAGAAATGATCTGGCCCACTGTGTTTGATGGTAGACCAGAAGACCGCGATTCAGAAAGGGTCTAGCTGTGTGGGACAAGCGCAGCACTGCGCCAAGGACACTCGGTACAGGCAGTACCGTCGGGCCTCCCTGTTGTCCAATCACATTTCTCCAGGGTAGTTCCTGCTTCAATCATACTTACTCAGTGATGGCGCCACAAACTCAAAGGGCAGGATTTAGAAAACGTGGCAATAGTTAAACATGCAGAGGAACCTGGAGGGTTGTACACCCCACAAACGGAGCTGTCCCGTCTCTCCCACCTCTCCCAAACACCTCTTCATCTGAACGCTGCATAAGTAAGCGTACCTCCGAGTCCTGTGAGCTGTTTGAGTCCTCGGCCCCTGAGGGCTGACCGGCTCCTGGAGGAATGGTTATAAGTTACCTGGGCTGTCGGATGCAGCTGATGTCTGCTGCAGGCTTCATTGCTTACCCACTGGTGGGGAGACATGTCATAGACTGGGGGTCACCAAAGTGATTTGTGTTGTGAGCAAGTGGTAGGAGAACACGCTCAGTTTTTCCTCTCTATCCTTACTGTTGTCAAAACAAGGGAAGCCCAAGGAACTGTTGGGTCTGAGAAGAGCCTGAGGGGGCACGGCAAAGAAATGTAAATGGCTTCCTGGATGGGAGACACATGTAAAAAGACAAAATTTGAAGCCAGAAAAAAAATAATATGTAGCTCTTTGATACTTTAACACTAGCCTTTGCTGGAAGAAATATATTTTACTGTCTTTTTTCCAGGGCAGAAATCCAGTTAATTGTGCTTGCTGTGCTTTCAACTGTGTCTATGTGACAATTACTAACAGATGGAGCCCATGAGCTGAAAAGGACATTGGGAAAAACTAAGGAAATATGAGCAAACTATGGATTTTTATCACATAATGATATAGCAACATTGATTCATTAATTTTGACAAATACAGTGTACTGCTGTAAGAGGTTAAAAATGGAACGCTATACAGATGAGCAAACATAGGAGAACTTGGTGTACTCTCTGCTGAAAATCTCTTTTATCTAAAATTGCTCAAAAATGTAAAGCCAACTGAAATAAAAGTAAACTGAAAAGAAAAATGTCTGGCTGGGCAGTGGTGGTGCACGCCTTTAATCCCAGCACTCGGGAGGCAGAAGCAGGCGGATCTCTGGGAGTTCGAGGCCAGCCTGGTCTACAAGAGCTAGTTCCGGGACAGGCACTAAGCTACAGAGAAACCCTGTCTCAAAAAACCAAAAAAGAAAAAAAAGAAAAAAAAAGATTCCCTTTGGGGCTGGAGAAATGAGTGGCTTAGTGGTTAAGAGCATTAGCTGCTCTTCCAGATGTCCTGCGTTCAATTCCCAGCATCCACAGATGCTTTAATCTGTAGTAAGACCTGATGCCCTCTTCTGGCATGCAGATGTATATGTACACCACTCATATATAAAATATAAATAAATTAATTTTTAAAAAAGCTGCGCAATGGTAGCACATGCCTTTAACCCCAGCACTCACTCGGGAGGCAGAGGGAGGTGGATCTCTGTGAGTTTAAAGCCAGCCTGATTTACAAAGTGAGTTCCAGGACAGCCAGGGCAATCCTGTCTTGAAAAACAACAACAACAAAACTCTTTTTGAGTTGGGGTATAAGGTGTATGTGACATAAAGATAAATTTAGTCATTTTGGACCCCATTCTCAAAACAGACCCTCATGTACTGCTTTATGCAAGCATACACAAAATAAATAGACCCCAGAAGTAACAGGGGAGGAAAGGGAGGGCAGATGAAGATTAACTATGCCCAGTAGAGAAGAAGTGGCGTTTCTAGGTTAATAATGTCACAGAAGAGAAAGCTTCGGCCCGTGGGCAGGGCTGGGAAGACCTTTGCAGGCTTTAGCAGTTGTTTTCCTGCAGGCTTTACAATACGGCAAACACATCTAAATGCAGCTATATTCGGGGTGTTGAGGTAGATCAGTGGTTAAGAGTACATACTGCTCTTGTGATGGACAAAGTTTTGTTCCTAGTACTCATGTCAGGTAACTCAACACCAACTCCAGGGGATCCAACGCCTCTGGCCTTCGTGGGTACCTGCACTCACCTGCACACATCCACAGACAGACACAAGCCTTGACCACACAGTCTCTACGGCGTAGTTCAAATGCTGCTCTTCAAGTTTAGCTACCAGTAACTCATGAAATATATTGTTTCTACCCAGGTGTAGCTGTAGACACTTGTGAACCCAACTAAAGATGAGCAGGAAGACTGTGAGGTCCAGGTCAGCCTATACTACAAGCAGGACCCTATCTCAACAACAACAACAACAACAAAAACCCCAAATTTATAGTTGCTTAAAATTCTTGGATGTTTATTTGTTCCTTGTGATTTCTGAAAAATCTGAAAACCTCAGTCAAAAGATGTACAGAAAAAAATATAGATGCTTAAAGTAATAATTAATGGAGAAGTTTTAGCTCAGCATTTATCCACTTTGATCTCATGGTTTTCTTCCGGTATCTTCTTTTCTGGAGACTTGGGTTTCTGGATCTGGGAAAGGCTCCTAAGAAGCAGGTACTGTGGGCAGTGACAACGGAGGCACCAGACATATACTCCACCTTCCCAAACAAGGCACCTGCAGAGACCATCAGGGAATGGAGACATGCGTCCCCTGCCACACACACACACACACACACACACACACACACACACCCTAACCTAGCGCTGTCAAGAACAATGTCTACCCCACGGGACAAATGCTGGTGATGAGGATGACAGGAAACCAAGTCTCCCCTGCTCTCAGATCCTGAGATAACTCTGCCTCTTCCCCCTTTCAGCAACTCCTACCAGCCAGTAACCACCAAGGCGCTATACAAACCCTGTTCAAGAGCTCCCCAGAAAACCACTATCAAGAAAATAAATGGTGTGTGTGGGGGGTGTGCTTCTTCGAAGCTACCCCTGGCATGAGCCAAAAAGAATGAAAACTACAGAGTGCCAGGCTGATGTGGACGCAAACTGTGCTCTGAAGAGCACAGCACAGCATCTTTCCTATGGCTGCCTTCTTACCGCCTTTGAAGTCGAGCCGGATAGGTAGACATGGGCTGAAGTCGGGATTATACCAGTGGATGAAGCGAGTTGAGGCTTGAAGCAGCCAGAGGGCTCATGGTCACCTCTTCTCTTTCCCTGTAGAGACCCAAACAGTCTCGCAAATCGCAGTCTGTTTTACAGGATAGGGAAGAGCACTCACAGCTGCGTGACCACCACACCCTCCCACCTCAGAAAGCACAAAGAGAGCAGAGGCACCCAACCAGATGTGCAGCTATCTGTCCATGGTGTGTCTAGGGCCAGTGCGTCATTCATTAATGGTATCTGTTTAGGCAATTAGTTCCTGCCAGGCTCAATGCCTTGTGTGTGCACTGTGTGCGTGTCTGTGTGCTTGTGCGTGTTCTTGCATTCATGTATGTGAGTATGACGTGGATATGGAGGTCAGAAGACAGCCTCAGGCCAAGCAGTGGTGGTGGCACACACCTTTAAACCCAGCCCTCAGGAGCAGGTGGATCTCTGTGAGTTTAGGGCCAGCCTGGTCTACAGAGCGAGTTCCAGGACAGGTTCCAAATCTACAGAGAAACCCAGTCTCAAGAAAAAAAAAAAAAGCCTTAGGCATCAGTTCTCATTTTCCTCCTTGTGTTTCAGACAGGGTCTGTTGTTTTTCTACTGAATATACAGTCAAGGTATCTGGGCTGTGAGCTTCCAGAGACTCTCCTACAGGTCCAGACACTTGAACATTTTCCCTAGTTGGTGGCACTGTTTGGAGTGGTTATTGGGAGGTTCAGCCTTGCTGGAGGAAGTATGTCACTGCAGGCAGGCTTTGAGAGTAAAGACCCAAATCCAGTTCCAGGGATTCCAAAGAACAATATGTGCAATATACATACATACATATATATATATATGTACATACATATTCTTTGACAATTTCGTACATGTCTATGTATGCAATGTATCTTCATATATAACCCTAATAATCATAATCCATCCTGAACCCCCAATACATCTCCCTCCCTACCATGTTTGAGTTCAGTTAACACTTCTCACACGCCTGGCTATGTGGTCTCATGGTATTTGAACTCGGGTCCTCACACTTTCCCGCACTTTAGCCTAATAAGCCATCAGCCCAGCCCCTTAGTTGTCTTCCGGTTGTTGTGACAGGTGAGGTGGTACCCCGTGCTCATGCTCCCCACAGAATAAGACAGAAGTCTTCAACTGAACTCAAGCTGTCCTCAAGCATCCTGTGCCTCCACTATGATTCCACACACCCCCTTGGGATGTCCGTGTGGAGTAGCCGGCACTAACTTAGCAGAACACATTCCTAAGGTCTCACAGCAGCCCTGTGGTGTGGAGGGTGGCAACAGGCTTCCTCTCCCATTCAGCCAAGGAGGGAGCTGAGCGTAATAGGAGTGAAGAAGTTTGTCAGTGGTCACTGTGAGCGAGCGTTTAACAAAGGCTGTGGTTCACTTCCTTAGCTGCAAACAACAAGCAGAGAGTGAACTAGAGGTGGGGCAAAGCTTTAAACTCTCCAAGCCCAGCCCCAGTGATGAAACAAGGCTCCACCTTCCCATAATCTCTCCAAACAGTGCAACCAACTAGGGACCAAGTGTTCAAGTGCCTGAGCCTGCGAGGGACATTTTTTATTCAAAATACCAGTTCCAAAGGTGGATTTTCTATGTATTTATTTTCACATACTGATCCCAGTTCCCCCTTCCTCCTTTCCTCATGCTTCCCCCAGCTTCTCCCCACCCCACCCTCCACCCACTCCTCAGAAAGGGTGAGGCCTCCCCTGGAAGTCAACTAAGTCTGTCCCATCATCTTGTTGAGGCAGAACCAAAGCCCACCTACCCTATGCCTAGGCTGAGCAGGTATCTCTCCACAGAGAATGGGTTCCACAAAGTCAGTTCATGCATGAGAGTTAGATCCTGGTCCCACTGCCAGGACGCCATATACTGCCCAAGCCACACCGTTGTCACCTGCACGCAGGGACCCTAGTCTGGTTCTATGCATGTTCCCCAGTTGTCAGTCTGGAGTCAGTGAGCTCCCACTAGCTCAGATCAGCTGATTCTGTGGGTTTCCCCATTGTGGTCCTGACCCCTCGAAGGTGGATTTTTTGAAGCGGTACATCATTTCTCAGTAGTGGCTTATGATCTACCTTGCATGACCTTGGGCGGTTTGTCTAATTCTCCTCCCTATTCCCTAACTGCAAACTGAGGTTAACCTGTAAGAAGATCTATCCCCACAGCATCACGTGAAGATCAAATGAGACAATCCGGGTTCTTTGTAATCACTAAGGCAACAGAGAGATGTCATTATTGTTCACTCACTAATCATTTTTATCCCTAATTGGCTGTTCTTCATAAACAGATTCTGACATTAAATTATTTTATTGGAAGAGATGAAAGGGATAAAAGGCAATACATCCACGTGTCTGCACATGTATGCACACATACACACACACAAACACATGCACGCAAACACACACACACTGTTACCATTATAAAATAGGCTTGGAGCAATTGTCCTGAACTGAAGTCAACACCAGCCTTGAAAAAGAAGTGTCGAGTTCTTCGGCCTTTGCACCACACAAAAGGGCATTGGCCCTGACTTACAGGTAACACATTATTTTTTACTCCATTGTGTTTCTTTGTTCAATACACGCTTTCTGACTCCTCTGAATCCTCTCCACACGCATCAATCTCATGACTACTTTTGAGAACTGACACGAAAATTCGGAATGTGATTGTAAGAACATCTCACAGGCTCCTTTTTAAACCTTCAGAGTCCCACACTAGAGTTTTTGATCTCCAAATCCACATTACAAATAAGCTTTCTGTGAGACTCGTGTGTTCTTTTGGTCTCAAAGAGAAACCCAATCCTTAATTAAGAATGCACGTTGTCAGAACCCAACATGCAGCAAAGACAGCAATAAGTAAGAACTGTGAGAAGACTGGGACGACCTTCTAATCACGGTAGTGGTTCTTGGAGCCACCAGTGACCCTTCTTTGTGGATACCCCACTTACACACTCATCTTACATCGGCTCTGTCGCCTCTGTCGCCTCTGTCATTTTCACTATTGCTCTAGATCATAGGTTTTCACGAAATTAGCAGAGTGCACAAGGAAATTGGACTCTCATAAGGTGAGTGGGAGGCTCTCTGTAGTGTGTGAGTGCTTCTCACTCCTAAGATGAGCCATAGAGCTGTGAAGCTGATTTTCACTGAGTAGGAACTCTTACTTTAGTTTAGAGCATTTGAGAAATCATTACAAGAAGTGGGCATCAGAGATGTTCTTTCAATGTTGTAGAAGGGATATTTAGTTCTTCATACTGATGTCGACATCTTGGGCTTGTGTCTCACGCAAAGTCATCGTTGCTGATGCAGCAGACTGTTATAGATTATACTATATTATTCTTCCCCAAGATCTGGCTACCTCCTTGTAAGAAAACCTTGTTCAGCCACATTGTGGCACTCACAGCCATGCTTGACGGGTGGGCAGCAGTGACCTGAGTTACTCTAAGAGTTAGTTGTGGAGCCGGGCCGGGGTGGCGCACACCTTTAATCCTAGCACTTGGGAAGCAGAGGCAAGTGGATCTTTGTGAGTTCGAGGCCAGCCTGCTCTACAGAGCGAGTGCCAGGACAGGCTCCAAAGCTACAAAGAGAAGCCCTGTCTCAAAAAACCAAAAATAAATAAATAAATAAATAGTCAGTTGTGTATGTCATCTGCTGACATCATGAAGACAATGATAATAGAGCCCACATCTAACCATACGGACACAGAATGTGGGCAATAGACATTCGAAACTGTTACCAAGATGTAATCAGGCCTTTCTTGGTTTGTGTTCAGATGCCCACATGACCAATTATGTTCAATGAATGAAAAAAAAAAAAGACTACTTATACTCAACTATGTTGGCTTGGTAACGTGTGTGTGTGTGTGTGTGTGTGTGTGTGTGTGTCCTCTTTGGGACTCAGTTTGGAGCCTATAAAATGAATAAGATAATAATAATAATATAATAATAAAAATGCCAAACAGTAATGAATAATTATGAATCAAGCTCAGGACTTTTGAAAACCATTGCATTTACCCTCATAAAGGCAACAAGATGAAGATTATTATTAAGTTCATGCAATAACCCAGGAAACAGACATGGGCAGGGAAGGACACTGCCCAAGGATGCCGCAGATACTTTGATACTGAAAATAACTTCAAAGGCTGAGAATTATTCATGACGGATGGGTGGTTGTTGAAATGGGCGTCCAGCCTTTTACCATTTACACAATGGAGTACTATACAGCAGTAAAAAATAATGACATCTTGAAAGTGCAGGCAAATGGATGGAGCTAGAAATCGTCATATTGAGTGAGGTGTCTCAGACCCAGAGAGACTAATATCACATCTACTCACTCATAAGTGGCTTTTAAACATAAAGAAAAAAAGCCAGTCTACAATTTACAATCCCAGAGAACCTAGACAATAGAGGACCCTAAGAGAGACATAAATGAATCTAATCTACATGGAAAGGAGAAAAAGACAAGATCTCCTGAGTAGATCAGGAGCATGGGGATCATGGAAGAGGGTAGAAGGGGAGTGGGGGAGGGAGGGGAGCAGAGAAAAATATATAGCTCAATAAAAACAATTACAGAAAACAGTGGGGTTGAAGCATGAGACACAACTGAGAATTTTTAGGACCCTTAACATGAATTTGAGTAAACTTCCGAGTTTTCCTACAAGAAAGTGTTCCCTTTACACCACAGGTCAGAGGTCCCGTTACCACTGAAGCCCTTTGCCCGTGTTTTCTGACTATATACACCCCAGTGCTCTCCGCTCATGACTCACTATCATGCCTTCCTCTGAGCCACAAGCTTCTTCTGCTCTTCCCAGTCTCCCCTTAGTCTCCCACCCCATCCCTTCCAGCCCAGCTCCCAGCTGATCTTGGCCTTGACTCATTGGTGCTGACTCAACAAAGAATAGCAGACCCCCGGGCAGCTGGACAGTGGACCAGGGCCAGAGCCTGCAGGAACGGGCAAGAAGGCAGGCCAGAGGCGGGGAATCCATCAATCAGCTTGTCACCAAGTCTTTGCTGAGCCCCCCTGAAGACTTGGTCTCATGCCGAGCTGCACAGTGGGGTCCAGAGAAGGAGGGAATAGAGACAGAGAAGGGACCTTCATTTTCTTCTGTAATAGCTCAGGATTTTGAGTTGGAGTTCCTTGTGTTTAAGGGCCACCAAGCACAGTGTCGCCCTACCCACTATCACACAGAGTCACATGTTGTGTGCTGTATGCACAGAGAAGGTGAGAAGGCATCACACGCGGAGGGCATCAAAGCTGCGTGTGTGATGCTTTGGGCATGAGGTTATGGTAGCTGTTTATAAATATGGAAGGGGGCTGAACAAAAATGGGAGGTTTTAAAGCCTCCACAGTCCTCCCTCCCAGGCCTGCTAGGTGTGGGTCGTTGCCTTTGAGTCAAAGCATTGTGTTTCTACAAAATGAACCTGCTATATTACTCTGAGAAGGTCTTTTTTAAAGATGTATTTTTAATTTTATGTGTGAGAGTTTTGCATGTGGCTAAGTACACTGCATGTGTGCAATGCCCGTGGAGGCTAAAAAAGAACATCGGGCCACCTGGACCATTATGAACTGCCGTGTCCTTTGGAAGAGCAGCCAGTGCTCTCAGTCTCCAAACCATCTTTCCAGCCCAAGAAAGTAGTTTTCAAACCCCACTTGCACATGCAGAATGGGTAGAAAGCCATAAGGGATACAAAGGCACAACAGGGACCGGCGTGAGAAGGAAAGCTACATTTGGAATCCCAACGCTCTAGAAACTGGAATCCTCGCACCTCTCTTTGTACACAGCTGACTTAGGCTGCTCAGTCATTCGGTTCCTGGGCTTTGCGAGCCTCAGGTCATGAGGAGAAAGGGCAGCAATCTCACTGGCTTTTGGGAGGCAGCAGGGCTGTTGGTGTGCTGTGGTCACTTTTCATCAGGGAAGTAAGATGTGTGCACTGAGATAGGAGTGAGAGGAAGACGCTGACAGTCAAGGATCACCAGGGGAAAGCACTCTCATGCTTGTGAGCCTCCCAAGGCTTAGCAAGGGCTCCCCCTGCTGTTCGCAACCTGTACTCCCTTCGTGCGCTCTTAGCTTGAGGTACAGAATGTACTTGGCCCTGGGTTAATCAGCAGAACCCACTGGCAGGTCATTAACAGCACGTCATGGTAGCTGCACTTTCGCTCCATCCTATTGTAATCTTTTAATCTTCTGTCCTCATTACTTGCTTAGATTGTCCTCCAGTCAACAAAATCCCTCACCACACGCCACTATGTCTCTTCATCTACAAAAAGAGAACAAAGTTTTTCTGATGCCCAAGCTAGTAAACAGGGAGATGAAGTTGAAGGACATAGCTCGTGAATGAAGTTCACTCTCTCCCCATTTGGTGAGCCCCTTTTGAAGTGAGAAACCTTAGGCAGAACGCCGCCGAAGCTCTCTAAGTGTCTGTGGCAGCTATAAAATGGGGAAGGAATTCATCCGTTTGGGGAGTTTAGAGTAAGGCAGAAAAGAGAGAGTGCAGAAAAAAGGAATTGGATGCCAGATAGGCACTGTGATACTAGCTACAATACATGGGAGCACAGAGCATGTGGCTCCGTCGTGGCTGACGCTCAGGGAGTAAAGAAGACATGGCGGCAGGTGGGGCGGGCTGGATACAGGGCTCAAGTCATGAGGAGCCCTGTAAAGTGTCCCTGCACAGTTAGCCAGAGCTGGGTAGCAGTGTATGTTAAACAGGTCTACCTCACTCAAGCCCGCAGAATACAGCCTGGGTGATGCAAGCCACAGTTACCCAGAGCTGGGTAGCTGTGACTGCTAAGCAGGTCTATCTCGCTCAAGCCCACAGAATACAGCCTGGGTGATGCACGGTGGATATGCTAGGTATTTCTAAGCCTCGCCCCCAAAGCTAATCGGGACCTGGAGAATGAAATGTGGCAGCTTACAAGCAGAACGGAGCTGAGCTGTGAGTTGAAAGCATAATTGCTTGGTGGAGAAGGAGAGGGGTAAAAGGCTTCCAAGAGCAGGCTGGAGTGGAAATGCCTTTAACTCAGCGCTCAGGACGGCTGAGAGGCAAGGCTCAAGTCCCAGGTCAGTCTGGACTACTCAAGGAGCCCGTATATACAGTCACCACCATCGTCCAAAAGGACAAATATACAAACGGCACCACCCAATCAAATGACAGCCAAACAAACCCAAAGGAGCTTAGAAGATCATCAGAAGAGACCCACATGTAATCCTAATACATCAGTCGTGCACTGGCCTTCACGTGTCCCCATGGGTGTAGTCTCAGAGCAGAGAGTCCTCCCATTGGCTCCCTTCAGACTATACTTTCACGGAGCCGACCACTAGCTCCACCCAGAAACAGGCATCTCCCTGAGTCACTGGAACCTCTTGGTGCCCTTTTGGGGGCGAGGAGTTTGCTTAGCTTTTCTCATTCTGTCTTCACCACTCTGCTTACGTAGTTACCAACTCCAGAGGACAAAGCAGTTCAAGTCCCTCCTGTACGATGTTTTCGAAGGGAAAACCTTCCGATGATCCCAACAATGTGATCAGAGACCCAGATACCTCCATCTGAGAAACTACGGACAAAAGCTTATTCCTTGGGATATATTTATTTTATGGTGCATTTTTCCTGCAAAAGTTTTTATAATTTTTAAATTCTTAAAATGAAGAATTTAACTAGCAGCTCTAGAACACACAATGAAGTTCATCTTAATTGCATGTTGGTGGAGCATTTGTTCCACGGGGCCTATGATTATTAACTCCTTTGAGCGTATTTATTTACATTCATTGACTTGGTTACATCCTGACATTGTGGAAATCTAAAACGGACCTGGCACTTACTGGCCTGTAACTCTACACCTGCTAACCGTTTTGAACATAAACTTACGATCCTCTTTATTCTGAATTCGAGAGCACTATGCCCTTTTCCTCTTAACTCTATAGCACCCCCTAGCGTTCCATATGATGCTTGCAGTCGCTGCATGGCACACTTTCCTGCTTTGCTGAAGGGAGTAACATCTCTAAGTAAATATTTTTATTATTTATAGATTCCCAAAGAATTTGTGTAAAATTTCTAGGTCCCAAGGTCAACGTGCACCACGTAAATCTTCAAAACTTAGAAGAATTGCTGTCTTCACTATAACCTGTTAGGGGGGTAATTTCCAAAGCCAGTAAACAAACTAGTAGACACACTGGTATACACATAATTATTGTCTTTCCTGCCCTGTTCAATTTTTAGGCATGCCTCGATGTTTAATACAAACATAGGAAACAAAATAAAGTGAAAAGCCACAAAGCTGGGGGTCACTCTAGCCCAGCATGCAAAAAGGTTTCCTTGGGGAATCCCATGACAGCCATGTCTCAAGTGCTGAAACATCTTGATATTTTTATTTAAATTGCTTTTATTTGGCAGAGATAGCTACATTTAGAAATTAGCTCGCAAGCTATACGATGGTGGTGTAAGTGTTTAATCCCAGCACTTAGGAGGCAGAGGCAGAACTTGGTCTACAGAGCAAGTTCTAGGACAGCCAGGGCAGAACAGAGACCCTGTTTTGAAAACACCAAAAAGATAAAAACAAATTAAAAGTAAAAACTCACTCCTGGTTTTAGATTACAACTGCCCCAGTTGGCTGGCTGGCCTTGCCCTTTGGCATCGCCATCCCCTGCAGCCGGCAGTTCTCCTGGGTCTTCATTTTGCTCCCAGGAACACCTTCAAAGACACTGAAGTTTACTCAGTGTTTCAGAAACACTGAAAACCATGCAGGTGCTTCCAACTGCCTAGCAGTGTACAAGTCCCTCCTTGTCACTAATGAGACTGCATTATTTGAAAGCGAGATCGTCCCAACTTATTATTTTCAATGTCTCTGTATCTATGTGCTTAATGGTCCTTCTAGTCCATAACTTACATCTAATTCCTTATACTTTACGTCTTTTATTCAATTTATACTTTATGTGGTTCACTCACCTATTTTTAGCTGTTAATTTAAGCATTTATTCTATATACAATGTTATTTGACTCATTAATAGGTGGTCTTAGTTAGGGTTTCTATGGCTGTGATAAAACATGACCAAAAAGCAAATCAGGGAGGAAAGGGTTTTTATTTGGCTCACACTTCAGCATTGCTGTTCATCAGTGAAGGAAGTCAGGACAGGAACTCAAACAGGACAGGAACCTGGAGGCAGGAGCTGATGCAGAGGCCATGGAGAAGTGCTGCTTACTGGCTTGTTTTTCATGGCTTGCTCAGCCCACCTTCTTATAGAACTCAGGACCAGCAGCCTAAGGATAGCACCATGGGCTGGGCCCTCCTCCATTGATCTCAAGCGATCCACCTGCCTCTGCCTCCTGAGTGCACCACACCCAGCCATTGTTTTTGATACAGGGTCTAAGGTAGCCCAACCAGGTTGACCTCAAACTTGCTATGTACCTGAGAGTGACTGAATTTCTGATTCTCCAACCTCTGCTGTGGGATAAGGCTCTTGGGCACTGTGAAGATTTGTCACTCATATTGGGCTGGTTAGTAATAAGTCCGAGCAATGGACCAAACAGTCTATAATTAACGCAAGGTTCCCAGCCATCATCTTTCCTTTTCATTCAACTCCCAGTCTCACATGCCCATCTTCACAGCTCCTGTGTCACTTAGCTGTGAGCTGCCATGTGGGTGTTGTTAAAATCTTAACTACAAAAACTGTCATTTAGGGGATTGGGTGGCTCAGTGTTCAAGAGCATATACTGCTCTTCCTGAAGACCTGAGTTCAATTTCCAGCACCCACATCAGGTGGCTTACAAGTGCCCGCAACCCCAGCTCCAGGGGGATCTCCCACCTCTGATCTCCTTGGGCACCTGCATCCATGCGCACATACCCCACATAATTAAAAAAGAATCACAATGTGTAGTGGTACATATTTTTAATCCCAGTACTTGAGAGGCAGAGGCATGCGGATCTCAGTGAGTTTGAGGCCAGCCTGGTCTACAAAGCAAGTTCCAAGACAGCCAAAACTGTTACACAGAGAAACCCTGTCTCAAAAAACCAAAAACAACAAAAAAACCAAAACCACAAGACCCCACAACATACAGTCATCATCCCTGCAGGCAAATGCTCAGTCAGGAGTGACTACTGATACACAAGACACCCTTAGTGCGGGAGTCTCCTTAGAGCAGCTCAGGAGGAGCAGGGAAGCAAATATTCTCTGCTACATCTTCTGCTTTCACCTCCCAACAGCTGGACCTACTGAGAAGCCAGAAGACAAAGGAACAACAAATCTAAAACACACAAAAGACTACAAAAGGTGGTACCTCTAGAAAGATCGCCTTTTCTGCTGTTAGTTTGATGGTACAATGAGCCCAAAATAATCAGACTCAATATTTCAATTTAAATAGAGCTAAAGTAGAAGAAATGCATCACTTCCTTAGGGGCTAGGTTCTAAGCCGGGGAAACAAAAATGCCGTCATGCGTCAGTTGGTGTAATTCTCCGTGGGGTGGGTCCCACCTCCATCATTTGTTTTCTCACGTGTCCTGGTTTGTGGGTAGACAGCACCATATGCTAGCAGATTTTTAAGATACTTACTGTATCTTGTAGAACAGTATCTTAAACGCAGTGATCTAGTCCCAGCTGGTGCTATCATGGAACCTCCAGAAAACCAGTAAATCTCTCAAACAAGTTATCTGGATAGATAGGGGACACACAGTAAAGGCAATCCCTGCCCCCCACCCTCATGAGTGTGAGCCCATTGCAATTCCTCCATTTTAGACACTGTATACTATCACAGAGATAAGCCCCTTCAGTAGACATAATGCAATTAAGAAAGGCAAATCCAAGCTGGGCAGTGGTGGTGCAAATCTGTGATCCCTGCCTGGTATACAGGACAACCCTATCTTAAAAACAAACAAATGGCAAATCCATACTGCAACACAGATCAAACACAGCATATTTTGGAGAAGGGGTCATCGCTAAGGAATGAACCGTGGGCCTTGTACATGCTAACCAACCACTTAAACACTGACACAATTACACACCCGCCTACACGTCCACCAATAAGATGGCATACTGTTTCGCTTACTAATGCACACAGTGCAATCACTTGGCCAGATGATACACCCAGACACGTTGAGAGCAGCTGACTGCCACTCTGGAGGCTCACACACATGCGCTACCTTATGCTGATTGTTTTATTCCTGGGCCCTAAGTACAACAGTTGACATTCTCAGAACAGTCCTTTAATGGGAGCAATGGCCTTGCAGCAGCTCACTGTTGGGCATCACATGGGATACAGATATTTTCCTTTCTCTACTAATAGCATGCCTACATGCTTTCCACAGCCTTGTCTTCCTTCCTAAATCCAGTCTTCCGTTCTCAGCAGCCACTGAGTCAACACACATCTCTACTTCGAGGCCTATCTACATGCAGTGGACATGAGCTGAACTCCTGCCCCAGCCCGCTGGAAGGCCGTTTCTCCTCTTTCCGAGCTATCTCCACCCACTTTCAGCTGATGCCAACAGTGCATGGATTACAGAGTGCTTTTCTCTTCCATTAACGTCAAAGAACTCCCTAAATGAAAAGTCGAAGGGAGAAATAGGCAAAAAAGCATATATTCCATAGAAATCTAAGCATGCCATGGTAGTTTTTGCAGTTTCAAGACTCCATACAACTCAATGAGACATACTTTCTTGGTTTTGTGCTTTAACTGTCATTTTTAGAGGCTATCAGATGGTGTCTAAGCTTGTAGTCCAATGAATGACCTCACAAAAGGTCCCTGGTCCAATTTCACATGGTATGTCCAGAGTGGAATGCTACTATTACTAGTCATATGGTTTCATAAGTCTATAGGTCAGCGAAGTATTTCCATGCCACTTTGGATGTATTATATGAGGGGTAAGTAGCAAGCAAGCATCTTTTCAAATACTTCAAATAACTCCAGATCCCTATGTTGGCGCACACCTTTAATCACAGCACTCAGGAGGCAGAGGCAGGCAGATCTCTGTGAGTTCGAGGCCAGCCTGGTCTACAGAGCTAGTTCCAGGACAGGCCCCAACGCTACAAAGAAACCCTGGGGGTGAGACACTTCTGAGAGTTGCTCTACATCTACATGGATATACCAAATATCTAGCCAAGACTGTACACTTAGTCACACATTCATGCGAACAGGCATGTACACAAGTATAACTTTCTAGGAGAGGTCAATTCTCTATCCTACCATGTGGGTGTCTCAGGTTTGACAGTAAGAGCTTCTACCCACTGAACTGTCTCATTTAACCTAAGATTTAATTCTTTACATGAAAACAAACATCTCATTTGCTTCTGCTCTTTGTAAATGGTAAAATTACAATTATCCATAAATGTTTCATACCTAGACCCACATAAACATTTCCCTGGCAAGCTGGGCAGTGCTGGCACAAGACTTTAATCCCAGCCATCAGAAGGCAAAGTCAGGCAGATCTCTGAGTTCAAGGCCAGCCTGGTCTAGAAAGTGATTTCCAGGACAGCCAGGTCTGTTACAGAGAAACCATCTCAAGGAAAAAAAAAAAACAAGTGGAATGCTCTGGTCTAAATACATGCCCTGCTCATTTTTAAGGATCTAATGCTCAGGTTGGAGAGATGGCTCAGAGGTTAAGAGCACTGATTGCTCTTCCAGAGATCCTGGAACCACCCAGCAACCACCCACATGATGGCTCACCCCCATCTGTAGTTGAGATCTGGTGTCCTCTTCTGGCAGGCATGCATGCAGAACACTATATTCAAAATAAATCTTTTCAAAAGGATGTAATCCTCAAATGACTTTGCACAGCACCAAAGGCTCAGAAAACCTCGTGATTACAATTAGTAAAACGTAAAATGGAAATCCTCAACACAAAAAGAGGCAGGGTAAAAGGCAAGCTAATATAATTTAAAAAGCTATAACCTAACTTATCTCTACCACCTATTTACTTGTGGCTTCTATTTCCTTAGTTACCAAACACTGCTTCAACCTACCTGGTGTCACTAGCAGTTGTCCATCTACTCAGCTGTCACAAAAGCAATATAAAATAAGAATCCTGCTCTGGGGCCAAGACCCAAATCCAAAGCCAGCTTCCTCACTTACAAGTTACATAGATTTCTTGGGGGCTGGAAAAAATGGCCCTGCAGTTAGGACCACTGAGTCTTCTTCCAAAGGATCCAGGTTTGGTTCCCAGCGACCACCTCCAATTCCAGGGGATTTGATGTCCTCTTCAGGAACCAGCACACAGTGGTGACAGATACACATGCCTAGAAAGTCCTAAAAACAATTTCTCAGGCACAAATGACATATACATATATCCAGGTAATGAGAATGTGTCAAAGTTGAACTGCTTAGGCTCAATGCAAAACGTGCTCGTTATTTATGCAGAAGTAGTTATGCTACCTGGGGATACACCGGTGAGCGGAATAACTTGAAATTGAAGCTGTTACTGTGATAGGTCTAGAAACAGCTGAGCCCTCCTGCGAACTGCTGAGGCAGCAGGAGACTGCATAACCTTGGACCAGTGGTTCTCAACCTTCCTGATGCTACCCAATCATAAAATTTTGTCGCTACTTCGTAACTGCATATAAGGATCTGATCTGCAAACCAAAAGGGGTTGCAGCCCACAATTTGAGAACTGATGCCTAGAGTAAGAATACCCGGAGAGAAAATGCATGCTACAGACCACAGCAGTGAGCCCAGAAAAGAATACCCGGAGAGAAAATGCATGCTACAGACCACAGCAGTGAGCCCAGAAAAGAATACCCGGAGAGAAAATGCATGCTACAGACCACAGCAGTGAGCCCAGAAAAGAATACCCGGAGAGAAAATGCATGCTACAGACCACAGCAGTGAGCCCAGAAAAGAATACCCGGAGAGAAAATGCATGCTACAGACCACAGCAGTGAGCCCAGAAAAGAATACCCGGAGAGAAAATGCATGCTACAGACCACAGCAGTGAGCCCAGAAAAGGTTCAGTCTTCACCTTACGGAAAACTGCCTCCAGCAACTTTAAAAAGCAGTTTAGAGGCCCCCAAGGAGTCTGGAGTTTAGACATGGCTGATAAAAGCACAACGGGTAAATCTGGCAGTGGTGGCGCACGCCTTTATCCCAGCACTCGGTAGGCAGAGGCAGGCGGATCTCTGTGACTTTTGACCAGCCTGGTCTAAAGGGCAAATTCCAGGGCAGGGTCCAAGCTACAGAGAAATTCTGTCTTTGGTGGGGAATAGGACAACCCAACCTCCCCTCAAAGCTAACCATAAAACCAATCCTAAGTAGATTAAACCCTAAATTTGTCAGAGAATAATCATTTTTGTTACTTATCTATTATCATGTTTCTTCTATCTATATTACATTCAAGTCAATCTTATGAACCTTGTGCAAAAATAAAACCTTTACTAAATTCTAGTTGTTTCAGTTTGCTGACAACGTGTAGTCAAACACCCAAACAAAATTGTTCAGTAGGTTTACAACGTCAGCAACATCCTGAGCCAGGTGTGACAGCAAACACTTGCACCTAGGAGGACCAGCCAGGGTCACAAAGAATGCCTCCAAACAGCAAAAATCTCTTTTCAAATGGGGGAAAAAAAATGTATCATATGCCAAAATAATTAGCCACAAACAAGGCAAAAACTGTTACGTAAATTAACCCATTTATTTAGTTGGCTGTGCACTATTGCAGTAGGCTTGGGTATCAAATGGTAGCACTTTCACTGGTCTTTCAGTTCCTTCAGTCTTCTGATGGCAGACTTCACTGTGACGGCAGAAGTCGTGCTGTAAAGAAAAGGTTCCAACTCAATTACGCAGGCTAACACATGAAACACAAGTCTGACTTTCTCCTGGAAAGAATTATACCAATACCATGTTGTAGTGACTCCCAAGACCTAAGGACTAGTGCTCAGAAGTCACACTGGCATTGACGGCAAACCTTAAAAACCACAACTTCAGGCACCTACAGAATCCTAACGACCTTCTACACTTGACTTCTTAGAAATACCTTAAGGTACTTTCCTTTGAAGATAGTATAGCAAAGGCAGACGGCAAGTTTCAAGACACTCTCAAGTCAAGCAGCTGGAGCAGATTCTATTCTGTTCTACTCTTGCTTCCTTTGCCATACCTCTCAGCGTTAGCCACACATCACACTACCCAGACTCTAGGGACCTCGGGGCCAGCAGAGCTAAGACTAGGACAAGCAAATGACAGGAGGCTTCACCTCCCTCTGCAGCACCACCCAGCCCTGTCAGGGCCAGACCACTAAAGTGTGTTCAAAGCTTGTTGATAAAGGTGTGACAGCCCAAACAGCCTCAAATTTTCCTATGCAATCCCAAACCAACTAATCTCATTCCGAAACTATTTTATAGAAATAACTTGTCAGGGGCTGGAGAGATGGCTCAGAGGTTAAGAGCATTGCCTGCTCTTCCAAAGGTCCTGAGTTCAATTCCCAGCAATCACATGATGCCTCACAACCATCTGTAATGAGGTCTGGTGCCCTCTTCTGGCCTGCAGACATACACACAGATACAATATTGTATACATAATAAATATTTTCAAAAAAAAGAAATAACTTGGCAGTCAAGGTTGGGCAAACAAGGATATCAATAACGGACCCACAGAGAGACTGTACAATTCAAAGCAATACACGAATCAAATGCCAACTTTCACTTCTAAGAGCTTTCCAACTTTAACCGAAAGGAGCCCTAAATCATATTTATTCCCCATTCATAAATATTAAAACTAGTCCAGTATGTGCCAGACCTGGAGCATGGGCTGTGTGGTCCACACTTTCCTACAGCACAAAGAAACACACTCACTTGTAGGTCCAGGCCCCACCAGCCACTGTCTTCATGCAGGAGCCACAGTGCCAGATGCCAACGGCTCGTCTCTTCATCTTGGTCTGCAAATATTTAAAAGGTCTCGATATGAAATATGTGAAAACATAAATCTCTAAAGTTTTCAGAGCTTAAACTACGTAAGCAAAAAAAAGACAACTTGTCTGGTAAGCAGTCAAATCCTAAAAATCCAAGCAGGACATTAGATGCAGACTAGATAGATGGCATAGTATAGATGTATTAACAGTCATTTTCCACCGAGTCGTTCAGGTTTGCGCCTTTTCCCTCTCCAGAACCAATTATCCTTCATTCACTCGGTTATTCCACATAAACGAAGAATGCTTCGCAAAAACTAACCCCAAACCCTCTATCTTATACCGGCCCACCGCTTACAACCACCTTGGGTGACAAGCAATCCTCCCCTCACGAGGCCAACGTACCTTGCCACAGAAGGAGCACGTGTACTTGGCGTGCTGGCTGATTTCAATTTTCTTCACCATTTTCCGGAGGGAGGCACCATAGCGGGTCCCGTATTTCCCGACGATCCCGACCTTCTTGGTGCGTTTAGCCTGTGGGCAGAGGAAATGACAGCGACACGTAGCGATGGGAAAGAAGTCCGTGCACGCACACACCGCTGCGCGCAGATCCTGCTAGGGCCGAGTTTTCCCCAAATTCAACCCGCAAGAGCAGCGTGCACGGGGCGAGCAGGGCTCCGCAGCGCGCCGCGCATTCACCGCCGAGCTGGGCCGAGCCCCGCCGCACGACCTCCGGGGCTCCAGTCGCGGCCTCCGAGGCTCCGGACGCGGCGAGGACCCCGACAGCCGACGGCACAGAGGACAGCAGAGGCTGCCCCAGGCGGGTGAGCGCGGAAAACCAGAGAGAACGGCAGATGCAGATGGATAGCGACTTCCAAACCAGTAACGCAGACACTCACCATGTCGCCGGAACCTAAGCCAAGCACGGAGAGGAAGAGGCGCAGTGCGCAGGCGCAGTTTTAGACCGTGAGCGGAAGTGACGCCAGCGGCTTCTCTAGGAACTGAACTCTGTGCTCTAGAGGTTCACTCGCCGACCCCTGGCGGTGCGTTGGGAGATGTTTAGGTGGGCTGGTGTCCCAGCTGTTGTTGACAAGCTGAGAGCACACCTTTCTTAGCTGGCACGTACACCAAAGTTATACAAAACGGGTGTGATTTTTTTTTTCTTCCGTTCTATTCGTGAGGAAACAGGTCTTAGGGGACTTGCTTTGACCAGATACTGACCATAGTAAAAGCCTAGGATCCGCTCTCAGGGCAAGTTGCAGTTCATCTGGGAGACGGTCAAATTCGTCACAAATGAAATGTTGCTGATCAGAGCTCTGTGGGTAAGGTAAGGAAGAGGGTCCACTTGAACCCAAGACCCTAGAGCAGCGGTTCTCAACTTGTGAATTGAGACCCCCTCCCACTTAGAGGTCGATCTATCTTTTCACTGGAGCCGCCTAAGATTGTTGGAAAACAGATATTTACGATTCATAACAGTAGCAAAATTAAGAGTTATGAAGTAGCATCGAAAATAATTTTAGATTGGGGTCATCACAACACAAGGAACTGTATAAAAGGATCACAACATTAGAAAGGTTGAGAGCCACTGACCTAGAGTCTGGAATTCTCCCAAGAAAAACGTGCTTGGGTTGGAGACCTGGCTCAGCGGTTAGCATTGGCTGCCATTCCAGGGCACTATGGTTGGAGTCCAAGCCCCACCTGGACGCTCACAACCTGTAACTCCCGTTCTAGAGCATCTGACGAGCTCTGATGGCCTTTCTGGCCACCAGACACTCATGTGGTACACACAGTCTTTACAAGCGCCTACATTACACATAAAATTGTTTAAAAGAAAGAAAAGTGTGATTGCAAAGCTGAGACAAGTTAACAGTTGCTCCAGTTTAGCCTTCAGTTTGGTCCTTTGGTTCTACCTGGGACTTTCTTCCTATTCGTTCCAGAAACCATTCCCCTGGTGCTTTCAGCAGCCTGAACCAAGCCTGAAACCTTAAAACCCAACATCTTACTGTGATCTACTACCTTCCTCCCAGCTTTCTCCAAGGATCATGAGGGTCTGCTTTCTCATTCAAGACAGTATTATTTCTTCACATACAACACACTTTTGTTATGCCCAAATCCACAAAGTCCCCTCAAGGCCAACAAGGAAACTGAGTCCCATTTGTTTTTTTTGTTTGGTTGGTTTTTTTTTTTTTTTTTTTTTTCGAGACAGGGTTTCTCTGTAGCTTTGGAGCCTGTCCTGGCACTCGCTCTGTAGACCAGGCTAGCCTCGAACTCACAGAGATCCGCCTGCCCCTGCCTCCCAAGTGCTGAGATTAAAGGCGTGCGCCACCACCGCCCGGCCTGAGTCCCATTTGTAAAAGCAAAGAGCCTTTATTTTAATCAAGTTTGCAAACTCGGTCTCTCTGCATGTCCAGCATATTGGAATAACTGGAGAGCCTCGAGCTCAATTAGAATTGGGTTTTTATAGTAGTAAAGGTGGGGGTGAGGGGTCTCTGAGGTTCAGGACCCCTGACTGGCTGACATTAGTCTAGGGGTGTCCTGGTGACTGTGCGCTGTCAGGTGCTCCTATCGAAAGCACTTGGAATGCCAGGCATTTCCTTTGAATGGTCTGCTCTTGGGTGGGGGTCGGGTTATCTCAGCTTGTGGTTCTTTCTTGCTTCAGGGTAAACTACTGAGACTCAGGCCTCTTATTAAATTTATCGAGAGCCAGAGTTCTACTCTGGCAGGTGATAATGGTTGAAAATAACGAATTTCCTTTGGGTGACCTGTCCATACTTAGCTTATCATGGCTGGCCCCCCACACTTTCAAATTTTGGGCTGCCTTTTCTGAAGGGATGTTCAGGAGAAAGGAAGTTCAGATAACTGTTAGACTATAGGAATGCAAGAGAGTCTCCACAAGAATGCTGCTAGGCACTGTGGCATTACCTGACCTGTTCCCAGTCAGAACTCTGGTAGTAAGTAGCTTCATTTCATACAACTAAATATTAACTACCTCAAATGATTTCTTCTCTCTCTCTCTCTCTCTCTCTCTCTCTCTCTCTCTCTCTGTCTCTATCTTCCCCTCTCTCTCTCTGTCTCCCTCTCCCTCTCTCTGTCTCTCTCTCTCTCTCTCTCTCTCTCTCTCTCTCTCTCTCTCTCCAAGACAAAGTTTCTTTGTACCCTTGGAGTCTGTCCTGGAACTAGCTCTTGTAGGTTAGGCTCGCCTCGAACTCACAGAGATTCCCCTGCCTCTGCCTCCCGAGTGCTGGGACTAAAGGCACACACCACCACCGTTCAACTTTCAAATGAGTTATTCTGTGTTTTTGTTTCTTCACAACAGCCTGCAGACAGGCGTGTGTTTCATATCTTTGCTTCCTCGGAGAAGTGGTTGAATTAAACGTTGAGTCCTTCAGGAGCTGAGAAACCATGCTGAGAGGTCACGGGAACCCCAGAGCAGCACAGAAAGCAATAATGACACCAGGTGGCCCTGTTTGAAAGGCGCTGTATAGTGGGAACAGTCTAAGTGTCTGTTCCAGCTAATGTCATTATGTTCATTTACAGTTGGAACAATTTCAGTCTGCATTGTTAAGATAACAAATTTTGCCGATCAGATCGTGGTGGCACACATCCTAGCATTAGGGAGGCAGAGGCAGGTGGAGCTCTGTGAGTTTGAGGCCAGCCTGGTCTACAGAGTGAGCTCCAGGACAGCCAAGGTTACACAAGAATCCCTGTCTCAAAAAGACCAAACAAAAATTTCATGTGTTGTTTAGGAATGCAGGCTCTGTAACTGGAAAATCTGGGCTTTTCTACTTACCAGCTACGAGGATTTTGACCAGTTCTTTCTTCTTTCTGTATATTGGGTTCTCAACTACAAAATCTGCATAAGTATAATACCTACTTCATTAAAAAAAATGAAGTTGCGAGTGGGTGGTGACACAAGCCTTTAATCCCAGCAGGGAGGGAGAGGCAGGTGGATCTTTGTGCCTTTGAGTTCAAGGCCAGGCTGGGCTAGAGAGTTAGTGCCAGGACCAGCTCCAAAGCTACAGAGAGAAACCCTGTCTCAAAAAAAAAAAAAAAATGAAGTTGTGGAAAGTCAATGAGCTGAATGCATACGAAGTGTTTCTCACAGTGCCTGGAACATAGAAAACACAATACAGCTGTGAATATCACTGTCCGGAGAAGAGTTGAAGGCCTAGAAGAACCTTGCCCAGAGTCTCACGGCAGTGTAGTGGTAGGACCAAAACAGAGTCTTGGGCTGACTGATCCCAAAGTCATTTCTCTTAAATGTTAGCAGGCATAACCCAGGTCATAGTAACACTGAGAAAACAAAACATAAATCAGGCAGGGTACAGGCTAGATTCTGTGACTACCTCATGGTGTGACTTTGGGTGAGCCACAGTCCCTGTATAAGGCAGGACCTCCTGACTCCCAGCAGCCAATATGTTTACAGTGAGGACCTGGGCCAGATAACCCCCAAGGGTCCATCTACTTTCTATCTTTTGTGGCTCCATGAAGTTTCCAGATGTTGAGTGCTCTTGGGACAGTGGCTGACTATGTACTTTATGCCATCACTGCCTCATAAAGTTTTATGGAACAAAGCAGATGTTTTTATCCTCCCCATGCATTCCTTGAGCTCTGGTTGGATAAATTCAAGGAAGAGAAAAAGCAAAAAGTTTACTTTTAGGATAGTGGGTTGTAGAACTAGTTAAATGTATTTTTTCTATATACATTTCTTAATATTTCTGGCATGAGCATACACTTTTTTTTATAATCTGAACAATAATTCTTAAAAATAATCCCAGCCAAGGTGGATATGGTGGTATATACTTGTAATCCCAGCACTTGAGAAGTAGAGGCAGGAGAATCGGTCATCTTCAGCTACGTAGTGGGTTCAAGACCAGCCTGGGCTACTTCAGACTGTGTCAACTTTTTAAAATTAACTCCAACAACCCTAGTGACGATAAGGACACCAACCACTCAGACCTTGGTTTCTAATATCTCCCAACAGGAAAAACAAAAAGCCAAAACCAGAGTTCCCTTGAGAAGCAACTAACCCCAGTACTGTGGCAGGAAACTTGTAAGATGAGCCTGGAGCCAGAAAATAAGGACATGTCTTCAAACCCAGAAAATCATATAGTGATGGAGGAAAGCCAGAGACATAGGAGCCTGCTGGAAGACTCCCAGGTGACACAAGTAGAAAAATTTTGAAGAAAACATAAAATAGTATTGATTTACAATCCAAAAAATAAAATCAATATCCACGATTGCATAGAAATAAATAATTTGATAAGTCCATGATAAGAAAACTCCCAAGAGCAGTGTTAAGTCATTTATGTGGACAGTCTTCCTCCCATTCAACAGGAGCATAACTGCCAGTCTTTGAGTGTGGGGTGTACAGAAGTTTCTTCCAAAGAAGATGGCAAATCCAGAGAAGGGACTTTACAGTAAAGAGGCCTCCCAAGCACCACCTTGACCAGATGACCAGGGTCAATATTAGCAGTGATGTCATATTGGTGCTATGTGTCCTTGCTATGATGTGACAATTTACCTTTGTGATTGCCATGTCCAGCACAGCTTGGTTCTGGAAGCCTAACCTGGGTGACAAGAAAGTAAGGACAAACACACAGATGCACATATGGAACAGCTGAAATCAAGTGGGCCACGTTTACTCTATCAATTACACAACAAGCCAGAACCTCAGTGCACAAGGGAGGGAGAGGTTAGCTAGTGGGTGAGAGGGGCCTCTGTAGGGAAGCAGTCTCAGGCTGTAAACATCCAGGAGGGGGTGGGATGGATGCCTTCTCTTTGCTTTGTCAGTGTTTCCACACAGACCAGGGGAAGGCCTTTCCAGTTCTCCGATCCTGACCTGAGGAAGGCTCTGTCAGTCCCCGTGAGGTCTGGGCAGTGGTTCTTGTCAGTAGTACACATCCACTCAGGGCTTCCCCCTCCTTACACATTCTCTCAAGGCATCCTCTGCTTGCCATATGTGATGGTCTTCCTAACCCCACCATACTTCTGGAGACGTATAAGGAGTATGTGCATGTGTGTGTATGCATGTTCACATGTGTGAGCACGCCTGTGAAAGCCTGAAGGACATCAGGAGTCTTCCTTGATCACTTTTCACTTTATTCGTTAGGGCGGGGTGTCTCACTTGACCACAGAGTTTATAAGCCCAGATATTCTGGCAGCCAGCTCATCGCGGGGATCTCTTGTGTCCACCTTCCTACTTCTGGAATTACAGGAGGTCTACCATGTCCACCCTGTGTTCACAAGGGTTCTGGAGACCAGACTGTCACCACCCTTGAATGCCAAGTGTCTACCGAATCAGCTCTACAGCCCAATAGCTCTGTTCTGATCACAAGAAGAACATCAGACATCCTACTAAAGGGGCTCCTAAAAATGGTTTACTGGTCAAGATCATCAAAAACTCCGAAATCTTGTTAATCTGTCAACGCCGAGAGAAGCCTGGGGTGACATAATAACTGAATGTGTCATAGAGCACAAAACTGAACAAAGGGCATTGTGAAAACCAAATCTGAGTAAACTGTGGAGTTAAACCAATTAAACTATCACTATAGGTTCATCGATTAGTGAAAAGATATACAAAAATATCTGCACAACTTCATCAGTTTCCTATAAATCCCAAGCAGTTCTAGAAACATAAAGTCTACTTGAAACCACACCATTCAGCCGCACCATAACAAATGAGGGCAGAGCTAACACAAGGCCTGGAACGTCAAGGATAAGAAGACTTTGCTGACTGGGACCTGTTTGCTTACAGATCCTGTGATAGGTCTCTAAAGATTTTTGCGAGTTTGGATTTCCTTGCCTTCCAAGGTGGATCCACTCACTCTAGAACCGGGTAGGATGGGGGCGGGGTGTTCTAGACAAGCCAGAAACTAAGGTTCAGAGAGACCACATGATCTGCCTGAAGTTACACAGCCAGTCAATGACTTCCAGACTTCCCACTGTATTTGAAAACTCAGATCATTGGTTTTGCCTCCTCTGCTGTACAGAATACCATCCACCCCATAGGGGGAAGATGAAATAAGCTGGAAGTGTCCAGCAGCCATGAGTTCTCTATGGTGGTGATGGTACCATGGAGATGCTGCTGCCTGGCCTTTCAATCTTGTCTTCTCTCTGCCCTGCTCCAGGATTTGCCTTCTATTCTCCTATATTTCTTTAGCTTGGGCACAATAAATCAACCACAGTCACAGCGACTATCACCTGAGGCCTGTACAGGGGTAGGAATGTGCTTCGTGCATCTCTGTTCCTTGCCAGGCTCAGCATCCCTTTTGCACCCTTAGGATGGACGAATAGCAGAGACCACAGGGGCAGATGCTTCTTTCCAGAAGGGGACCAAGGTAACACTGGAAACCTCTCCATGTAAACTGGCTGCTTGCGAAAGCTGCACAACAAACCCTATTTGTGTTAGTGCAAATGGGATCGATGTTTGGTGGCTGCAGTGTGCAGAAACAATTACCTGCGACGACCTTCCTGTCCCGTCTGGACTTCCCAGGCAGGCATAACTTGTGCCTAGTGGTGGCTGGGTGGGTATGGGCTGAGGCAGTTTTAGCCATGCTGAGTGAACTCTTTATTCTGGCTCTGGTTTAACCTGGATCACCATTCTGCAAATTCACTGCCTCCCCTGGCACAGCCTCTGGTCTGCTGGGGTCAGGGCGGAAGACAGAGCATGAGTAAGTATATGACCCAGATACTGAAACGAGACACTTCCTAATGGGAGGGAATTGTTCACGCTCAGAGCGATTCCATCAAACCGAACAATTCTCTCTAAATAGCAGGCTCGAGGAGAGACATACAAATAGTCTCTCATAAAATCGGCTCTAAGTGACTGCAGAAAATTGTGCCTCTCATAAAGTCTCAATTTGTCTTATTTATGGACAAATTCCCATCCCATTAGAGGACCCTGAGTTATAGATGCTCACCGCATCGTGCTCCCATTCAAGTCTTGGTAAAAGTCTTTCCTGAATCAGCCCATCATTCTTCAGAAGCACTCCGTCCAAGTGCACCTTTCACCTCTAAAGTCATTAACTAAAAGTCGTGTCCAGAGAGGGATCCTTTTGGCTGTTGAGCCAAGCGGTTCTCGTGGGGCACAGGTAACATTGTATTCTTTCTTTATATGAAATCTGGAGCACAAGTTTGTCTCATGACAGAGCTCTAAAGGGCTTATCCCAGAGTCCCAGGACTGTCTAGAATCCTCGAAGGCCTCCATAGCTACAAAGGACACTGAGAATCAACACGTCCAAAATGGATTCTCTCTCTCTCTCTCTCTCTCACACACACACACACACACACACATCCTTTCCTTCCTTTAGTAACTCCTTCAATTCACTTAAAAATCACCCAGCTTTTGTGAAAGGGCCGAGACCAAGGATCTGGCAGGATCATAGGTCACTCTCAAAGAGACAGAGGGCAGACCAACCTGAAACAGCGGACAAGTGCATCATATGAAATGAACCACTTTGCTATGACAAGTTTGGCACAATTTTTTAAAAAGTTTTAGGTATATTCAGAATAAATTACAAATGTTCCCATCTCAAATTATATTAGTTATTACCTTTTAGAAGTAGTAGCATAGGAGTGAGGGGGAATACAGGACTTTCGCTTTTTCACTTATAATGTACATTTCTAGAGTCATTTTATATTAAATATATAGTAGTGAATAAATGTCCCCACAAAGTCACAGCTGAAAGGACAGTCTTTTAATATGTGGTGCTGAGAACAGCTGCATCACCATCCAAGAAAAATTAACCTTGACCTATCCCACCCTTGGTGGATAAGGACCAACATTAAAGGCAAAACAACAATGCTTCTAGACAGTGTAACGTTGGGCTTGTGCCTGCACAAGTGTTTATCTCCGTTAAGCTGCAAAGTGAAGAACTTTTTGTGTATTTCACCCTCTGAATTAAAGGGTTGAAAAGTGGCTGATAATAAAACCAGTTGACTGGGAGCAGAAGGGAAACATGGACAGAGAATGCTGCCAAACCAAGCAACTGCCGGCTGCCACAGTACCCTAGAGGCCGACTAAGGCTTCATTATGCCACTCACTGAAGTTAGTTCCCTCCCTGAGATGCTGAGATTTGAAAAGAAAATCAAAACAGGTATTTTAGACTGTTCCAATTAACCCCTTCCAAGCTGCTCTTGATGATATTGCTGGACTGACCTGGGGAGAAGTGGAAGGAGGGGTAGACATAGGCCCAGACTTGATGTATACACTTTGCAAAATAAGGAGCAGTTTCAAACTGTGTTTCTCCTTTTTTTATTGGGTCTGAGGCCTCTGGAGACGGCCTCAGGTCATGGGGCAGGGCTCCCTGAGGTTTCTTAAAGCTTATGACACCAAACACACCCAGCAGAGACTGCAGATGGGTGTAGAAGTGGGTTATAAAGAAATGTTCCTTTCCCAGGCTTCTCAAAACAAACACAAAAACCCTCTATTTCCTGTTCCTTAATGCGTTCCAAAGTCTTTTCCCTAATGGAGCGATTGCTGTCTCCATTAATGAACTGGATGGGTAGGGAAGGGGGCCCATAACCAGCACCAGGGAGGATCAGAAGTTTAAGGTTACCTTTGACTATGTAGCAAGTTTGAGACAAGCTTGGGATACATGAAACCCTGTCTGAAAATGCAAGTTGTTTTTTTTTTGTTTTGTTTTGTTTTTTGAGAGAGAGTTTCTCTGTGTAACCACCCTGGATGTCCTGGAACTCACGGGAGTTTCCCCACTCCCCACCTCTGCCTCCTGAGTGCTGGGATTAAAGGTTTATGTCATCATGCCCACTTCAAAATATCACAAAGTCGCCGGGCGGTGGTGGCGCACGCCTTTAATCCCAGCACTCGGGAGGCAGAGGCAGGCGGATCTCTGTGAGTCTGAGACCAGCCTGGTCTACAAGAGCTAGTTCCAGGACAGGCTCCAAAACCACAGAGAAACCCTGTCTCGAAAAACCAAAAAAAAAAAAAAAAAAAATCACAAGTTCTATTTACAAACATTTTAGTGAATATTTTTGAGTCTATGTTCATCAGGGATTTCAACTTACATTTTTTTTTGTTGTTGTATCTATATCTTTTTTTCCTTTTTTATTATTTTTTTCCTTTTTTATTAAATTTTTTTAATTAAAAATTTTCGCCTCATCCCTACCTCTCTTTTCCCTCCCCTCCCCCTCCAGTCCAAAGTTTGTAAATAGTACATTGAGATAAAGTTGGTTTTATCCCTTATGTGTAAGAATGGTTCAATATTTGTGAATCAATAAATGTAATCAAATACATAAATGGACTTAAAGGAAAAAAATCACAAGTTCTTATGTTAATATGTTGGCTGTCTTAGGAGAAATACATCAATTTTGTTTCTAAATCTAAACCTGTTAGAAACGTTAAAATCACAGTATGTGATTTATATTACTGGATTATGTTGCTCAGCCAGAGGCCCGCAAACTGTGGGCCATGTACGGCCTCCACCCGCCACCCATTTCGGTGCGTCAGTGACCTCGGAGTGTCTTTCACTTACAATGGTTTTAAAAGTCAAAATAGGTTTATGACAGAAAAATCAAAGTTGTATTTGTGTCTATAAATGGAACGTATTGGGAAATGCTGCTTCTCCTGCTGGATAAAGCCCACAAAGGCATGTGCTTTTCTTTGGCTTAGCAAGTTACTACCTTGAAGAGTGCCTGGCACTCTATAATGTGTTTAATAAATATTTGTAGTTGTGGAAATTTTTTATTTATTTATATTTTATGTATCAGTGCTCTGGATGTATATCTACATGCCAGAAGAGGGCATCAGGTCCTAACATAAATACTTGTGAGCCACCATGTGGTTGCTGGGAGTTGAACTCAGGACCTCTGGAAGAACAGCTAGCGCTCTTAACCCCTGAGCTATCTCTCCAGCCCAAGTTGTTGAAATCTTTAACTAAAGGGGGTTATGATAGGAAGTACCTCAATATTTAGGAATGCAAATTATGACTACTATTGTAACAGGGCCAAGATCTTAGCAGGCCCTCAGACCTTAGCACAACTGACTCCAGAAGGAAATGCCATTCAGGCTGTAAACACTTCCCGTAGACTCCACCACCTGCCAAAACTAAAACAAAGACCTAATCCATCAGTCCATACAGTTCTGGAAAAGTCTGTAAATGTATTAACCTTGGTTTTTAGCGTCTACAATTCAGTTTCTGGCTGCTCTTGTTAACAAGAGCAGCCAGAAGTCTATCAACCCAGATCACATTTGTTTGTTTGTTTGTTTGTTTGTTTTTATGCTTAAAGCTCATCTCAGAAAGGCCTGGGGCCACACTGGCAGCACCCAGGGTAATTGCTGGCTGGCTAACACTTTCTCCTGGCTGAGTCCAAGCAGTCTTCTCTGGTGAATACCCACAGCACCGAGCCACTGTCTCCTCTAGTTCAGAAAAGCTACAGGTAATCAAGTCCCCAAGGAGGTCCATCTAGGAACAGTGGAGGCCATGCGGGTACCTTCGGCCTTGGACTCTTCTGCCGCATGGCACAAGGAACACGGGCTTTTAAACAAAACACTTTATTTCAATGAATCCCATGATTTCTGAATGCTTCCTTTCATTTTTTTCTTTTCTTTGACCCTTTTAAAATGGAGAGGTAAAGCTGTCCCAATTATCAAAAAACTCAAATCTCCTTTTGCTTGGTGGACTGTCTGTCAAGCTGCCTTCATCCAGTAGGTCTCCCAGATCCTGGGAACTACTTCCAGAAGTACTTCCTGGGTCAAAGGACTCTGCTGCCTCCAGGAGTTCCATGTCATTTCCGTCTTCTTCAAAGGACTGCTGGAAGAGGTCATAGATCATCTTCTGCTTCGGGTCCTTTATTAGGAAAAAGAAAAAAATGTAAAGGAAGAAGCTAGTCCTAACGCGTTATAACCCTCACGGCCATGCTGAGGTGAGAGGTGGCACATTTTATTTAACCAGGGAACCTCGGCAGGAAACCAGTAGCCTGAAGAGATGTCCACCTTCCCCATGTTGTCTCTGCTGCTCATGGGCGACAAAGAGGCTGCTCTCACAGGAAGATTTGTGCTGGGATGATTTCCTATCCTTGTTTTCCATACCCACACTTCAATATCACAGGAGCTGCAGTAATTCTATTTCCTCCTCAACACAAGTCCTTCTAAATGGAAGTTAGTTCAACTGTAACTTGTCTTCCATGACACACTATACCTCATCTTCCAGGAGACCTGGATGTTAAAGCTACAGATGCTCAAAATGCACACCACTGTGCCTGTCCCTTGTTGGCAACGTTGAAGCCAGGCCCAGCAGTGACAACCATGACGTGTGACAGTGACGTGTGACATCACCCCTCTTTTCGGCACTCCTGAGTCTAAACTCTTAATGCTGACATCTCATGGTCTAGGAGTACACTGCTGACATCACTGTGGAAACCCACAGGGTCGTGAAACTGTTCAATATCAAATGCTAAGCCAGGGAGGTGGCTCAGGTGTGAAAATGCTTGTTGCTAGACCTGTGATGTGGCAACTGCACATGACAGAAGGCAAGAACCAACTCCTATGGTCGTTCTCTGACCTACACTTGTGTGCCATGGCCCATGCATATGAACAGGACAGACAGGCAGACACACATACACACAGTGATGAATATACTTTCATCTAATTCCTATATCCCCAATAGAGCTTCTCTCCCTGCTTTATAAATCTACCAGCATTTTCATAATCCCTCTTCTTGAAATTCCCAGTATGTCTCAAGTCTTTGGCTCAACAGATTTATTCCTGCCTGCTGTGGAATAATCCTGTACACTCTGAAAATGTGCTGCTCTCACTGTTAGTAAAAAGCTGATTGGCCAGTAGTAAGGCAGGAAGTATAGGTGGGACAACCAAACTAAGGACTGGGAAGAAGAAGGGCTGAGTCTGGAGTTGCCAGCAGATACAGAGAGAAGCAAGACAGGCATGCCGACTGAGAAAAGGTACTGAGTCTTGTGGCGAAGCATAGATAAGAAATATGGGTTAACTGAAAATGTAAGAGTTAGCTAATAACAAGCCTGAGCTATTGGCTGGGCATTTATAATTAATAACACCTTCCATCACTTTTTCTTATCAAGTCACTTAAAAAAATATTTATGTGAATGTGTGTTCATATGCCATGTATATGGGTGCCTAAGGAGGCCAAAGGAAGACATCAGATCTCCTGAAGCTGGAGTCATAGGCAGTTCTGAGTATCCAGTGTGATGCTGAGAACCGAACTTTGGTCTTTTGGAAGCGCAATAAGCAGTCTTAACTCTTGAGCCATCTACCCAGCCCCCAAGTTACTCATAACTTGCAGCCATAGCTCCTAGTATATGAAAGACTGCAATAGCTCGACTGCATTTCTGCCTCAGGCTTCTTGGCATCTGCATCAACCCGTGCAATCCTTTAACAAGATTCCTTTGTTGTGTCATGGGCTCTCCCGTGTCCACCTCAAGCCTAAGATGCTTCCCTTCCCAGGCTTTCTGGCTCTCCGCAATTAGGTCTCAACCTAACTAGTCACTATTTCCTAACAGAATTCCTCAACACTGATGACCTTCCTTGAACACTGATCAGGGGGAGCAGGACGTGTAAAAACTCCAGACTATTCCATTAGCCTGTGCCCCAGGGTCCCAGCCTTTCAGAACAGGAAGTGATAAGAAAGACCATTGAGGTTGAATTTAATATGCTCTACCTGTCCTCCCAGAGGAGGTACTCACCCGCCCTTGGTCAAGGAAACGCTGCAAACCCAAGGCAGGCCAGTGCAGCAGAAACACCTGCTCGCGCCCATTTGATTATGAGGGTGATGCCAGTCACAAACCAGGAGCACACATAGCTAACTGGAAGTAAGCTCCAAGATCAGCTTATTCCTTTGTTTCCCCTCTTGGAAGGAAGGCTGTAAAACCGAACACAAACTCCTTTTGTTTTTGTCTCCATGAAGGAGGTAGCGGTTTTCTTTTTCCAGTTGCTGATGGAATTCTCAACCCCCGTCTTAGTAAAAATAGGCAAGCTGATACAGTTTTAATCAAATAAATGCTGATAAATCTCATTTACAGCATCTGCACGTGTACTTTCGGCAGACAGTTTTGATGGATTCAAAGTTTCTGAGGGAAAGGCCAGGATGAGAAAAAGGTTTGATGAGACTCCTTTAGAAGTAGCCTCTTTTAGCTGGGCCAGGTGGTGCACGCCTTTAATCCCAGCACTTGGGAGGTGAAGGCAGGCAGATCTCTGAGTACAAGGCCAGCCTGGTCTATAGAGCAAGCTACAGGACAGCCAGGGCTACACAGAGAAACCCTGTCTTGAAAAACCAAACCAAACCAGACCAAAACCAGCCTCCTTCGTCTCTAAGGTCACTATTAGCTTAGCACAGCCACCACTAGCTGAATCACAGTGCCCTCACAGCGCAAAGGTGAGGCTGTCTTCATGCTATCTTAGTTGCTGTTTTTGTCTAAAAGTATAACTTACTAAAAAATATGATCTCTTGAAAGTGGACTCTCAGGCCTATAATCTGCAAGCTCTCAGAATACCTGGACAGGAAGACCTTGAATTTAAGATCTGCCTGGGCGACAGAGACTAACACACACAGGTGGATTTTTTTAAAAATAAATGAGTGATCAGAAGCCAGACTTTAAAGTCTTCGCCACATGCTCTGCAGCACGTCATTCAAAGAGAGCTGAAGAAGCACTGGGTAAATGGAAAGGAGGAGATGAAGTCCTGAGTGAGTGTGTATTTGTGATGTGGTCATGGCTATAATGAGAACTCACGGAAATGGCAACGCTTCCTCCACACGGGTGAGGCTCAGGGGGATGGCAAAACCTTCCTCGGATCTGAGTGTGAATGCTCAACAGTGTATGCAAGTCCAAGTGCTCACAAGCACAGACCGGTGTGTGCAGTGCACACAAGTCCAAGTGCTCACACCAGTGTGTGCAGCATACACAAGTCCAAGTGCTCACAAGCACAGACCGGTGTGTGCAGTGTACCCAAGTTCAAGTGTTCCCAAACACAGACCGGTGTGTGCAGACAGCAGCTGCAGCTCCTCTCCGGGATGAGTGGAACCTGGGGCTGCTCCTCACACAGGCTCCCACCGATATGAGCTAGCCCCTTCTCATGCTATACACAATAAACACCATGAGGTTTGGCTTGTCTTGTAACAGGTACTGCTTCTGGCAGAGTGAGCACGGCCCACCTGAGCCAGTTTTCTGTATGTGTCTGTGTATCTGTCCTTTCTCTATTCCCTAGTCACCCCAGTTAGGTTTCCAGGACCAAGTCATGTAGCCAGGCATGGTGGCTCCATCCTCTCCGGGGCCAAGAAGCCTCTTTTTGGCACCTGTGATAAGAGTTCGGGATAGAATACTCTGATAGAGTCACGGGAGGGTGTTCTCTGGTCTCTCAGACTTTTTTATGAGCGGACACTACAGAGGAATAGTGGGTTGAGGTGGGAAGACTTCATATGCCACATGCCTGTGTGACAGTTCTGTGGTGGCCCGCTACATGACTGGCATTGCTATCGTACTTATGGAGACAACCTAACAGTTGTCATGAGCAGTTCTTCTGCTTTTTCTCCAGGTCTGATGAAAGAGACAGCAACTCAGCCTTGGATTTGTAGCCTTTAGGGCGTGTGAGAAGCAGCAGGAGTTACTGCCAGCATTCCTCACTAGGGACACACAGACATACACACACACACACACACACACACACACACACACACACACACACAATGACTCACAATGACTGCAGGCCCGCCCTTCCTTCCAGCTCCAGGGCTGAAGGACCAGCTCACTGCCTCACTTCATATAGTGGTGAGGAGTCATGTGCTGGCATTACCTTGTAGAGGTAATCAGTAGCTTCTGTCATCTCTGAGAAATTGGTCTCAGAAAGCCCGGCTTCCCCCAGCACTTTAATCTTCTCCTGAATCAGAGGCCTGTGGGGTAGAAATGAGATGCAGTGAGAACAACATACCTCGAACCTGAAGGCTGACTAAATGAGGATCCGTCATCCTCACAGGACTGTGACTGTAACACCATCCTCACGGGACTGTGGTGAAACAGTAACACCATCCTCACGGGACTGTGACTGTAACACCATCCTCACGGGACTGTGACTGTAACACCATCCTCACGGGCCTGGGACTGTAACACCATCCTCTCAGTCCTTCCTGAAATACTTGCCCTGTCCCAATCAGAAACAATCCTATCTGTGCTCATAAAACCGGGTTCAAAATCCTCTCTAGCACAAGAGGCCTAGGAAATAAATCCTGTTTCACTACAGTAATAATGCAAGTTTGCTCAATCCCTCACAGACAGATAAACCTGCACTGCAGAGTCAGGTGTCTCATGCGCGGGGCTGAACCCAGAGAACGGGCACTAGTGGGATACTGGAGGACTTCACATCAGGATGAGTGAGGGACTGACAAAGAATCTGGAGAGCTTTTACTTAGATGACAGACACAATTCCAAGGGTTGAAATGTGACCCACAAGGCCTGGTGGAGCAGATATGTAATTTCAGCACCACAAGAATCCGAGGCTGAGCTGGGTATAGTGGTGCACACCTTTAATCCCAACACTGGAGGCAGAACCAGGCAATCTCTGTGAGTTCAAGGCCAGCCTGGTCTACAAAGTAAGTTCCAGGACAGTAAGAGCAACACAGAGAAACCCTATCTTAAAAAAACCAAAGGGGGAAGAAAAAAAGAGTCCGAAGCCAAAGGATCAAAAGTTTAAGACTTTCCTGGGCCTCAGAGGGACTTTCAAGGCCAGCTTGGGCCACTCAGTGAGACCGTATCTCAAAATGAACAAGAAAAAAGAGTTGGGTGCTAAAGCTTAGTCTATGAGGCCCTGTGCTCAATCCTCCATATCACAGAAAACAAACAACAGAAAGAGGGGCTGAAGTCCTGCCATGAAGCACCATGTGGTTCAGGACGAGCCACTTTCTTCTCGAAAGAGGTGACCATCATACCACATATCAAGAAAGAGGAGGGGCTGGAGAGATGGCTCAGAGGTTAAGAGCATTGCCTGCTCTTCCAAAGGTCCTGAGTTCAATTCCCAGTAACCACATGGTGGCTCACAACCATCTGTAATGGGGTCTGGTGCTCTCTTCTGCCTTGCAGGCATACACACAGACAGACTATTGTATACTAAATAAATAAATAAATATTAAAAAAAAAAAAAGAAAGAAAGAGGAAAGAACACTGTCCCCATCCTAACAAGCCAGAAGTCTCAGCTGGGAACAGATGTTTCTTACACTAAACTCCATCTGAAATCTAGGTTCCTCTCCCTCTTGGAGCAGTGGGAAGAGTCTCCTCCCTTTATTCTTACTGGTTTTTTCCTCATACCCTGCAAGTCTCCAAAGAACGCTAGTGATGAAGACAAACGCATCATGGGAAGCAGGAAGCATCACTAATTGGTCTCAGCAAAAGTGTGAGTACTGAGGAAGCAAAGAAACCACACTCTTGAGTTACTCAGCTCAGCCGCCCAGGCCGCCCGCCCAGGCATACCAAAGGTAGTCATCTGCGGTGCCTTTTGCCACCAGGTAGTGAATGCCCACAGAGCTCGTCTGTCCAATGCGGTGTACGCGGTCCTCGGCCTGGATCAGCACCTGTGTGTCCAGGAAACACACAGAAAAGGCCTTAGGAAGCCCCATCCCACCACAGTGAGGGGCATCGGGCCATCCAGCCCCACTGAGTTTCCTCTAGAAAGCATTTCCCTACCTCATGAAAAACTGAGAGAAACTCAAACAAACCTCAGGACCTGGTATCTACAGCAGAAATGCCAGAGCTTGTGAGTCAAACACGCACAGAGGCTCTGCTTCTAGTCTGTGTGCTGAGGGGCAAAGGCAGAAGCATGGCACACACCACTTCTTATCTCTGAAAAATCAAGTTATCTTCCGGGGGCTGCAGAGGTGACTCGGCGGTTAAGAGCAATTGTTCTTGCAGAGGACCTGGTGGTTCACAATCATCTACAATACAACTCAGTTTCAGGGAATGGGATGCCCTCTTCTGACCTCTTAGGACACCTGGCATGCACGTGATACACTGACATACATGTAAGCAAAATAATCATACACTAAAATTTTAGATACATTTTATAAGTTATTTTCTAAATACCTATCACATAATAATATTCCAAATAAATATCACACCCAGAAAAGGGATGTGATATTTACCACATGATGATTGGGGTGTTTGTGTTCATATGCTGGTAAGTCCCATAATAACTAAAACCAGGACTCTGATTTATGAGAGGTCTCAACCTTGGAGTCTTCCCATCATTAAAGCAGTGGCTGATATGTAGCCAGTAAAAGCAACACGTCAGAAAATTAGAAGGAAAATAACTTTTTTTTTCTGAGACTTGGGAGAAATTTTATGAGTCTTAGATCTGCCACCATGGCCCTCAGCTATCAGTCAAGTCAAGGACACCTGGTGTTGTCATTGTCCCTGAGGCCCCCACAGGCAAACAGCTCACAGGGACAGTTAACAAAGGTAGCCCAGGTGAGCTCCTCTGAAGGGTGAGCTGCACATTCCTGGATCTGCACGTGGGCGCTCTGTGCCCCTTTGCTCACAGCTCACTCTTCCAGGACGGCCCCTCAGTGAGACAGAGTCAGTGGTCCCCCAGGGTGCAGGGAAGCCCTGAGAACTGGCCTGCAGACTTCCGGTGCTCGAATAGGACCGAAGAGCAGCAGGCGCAAAGACGGGAGGGAACAAACACAGACAGGACCCAGTGCAAGGGAACGCGGGCAGAAAATGCCATCTTTTAAAAATGTATTTATCTTTATGTATATGAATGTTTTCCGTGCATGTATGTGCACTATAATGTGTACCTGGTATCCAAAGAGGCCAGAATATACAGCCTGGGACTGGAGTTACAGACGGTTCTGAGCCACCATTTGGGTGCTGGGAATTGAACCCGGGTCCTCTGGAAGAATAGCTAGTGTTCTTAACTACTGACTATCTCCCCAGCCCCAAGAACATGTCTTCTACCATTCATTTAGGGCCCTTGTATTTCTCAGCCCCGAGCATGCATGTCCAGGAGGATTCCAGTCAAGTGAGATCCCTTACCCCTGGGTTCCAGAACAGCTCAGCAAACACCACCAGATCAGCTGAGGAGAAGGTGAGGCCCATATTGGCGGCAGTGATGGACAGCACGGCCACTGAGTGCCCTCTGGACAGCTGGAACTGCTGGCACAGATCCTCACGGTCTGCTGAAGGGGTGGAGCCGTCAATTCGGATGTTCTGAACTTTCTGTAGACAATGGGGGAAACTGAGGTGAGCTGCAAAGGCACTCGGGCTGCAGAGCCAGCTCGTCTCGTGTCTAGGTAGGGCCCACAGACAGAACCACTCCGCTCCCCAACCCTCTGCCTCCCTTTATATAACTTTTATGAAACTGAAGGCTGGACTGACACAATTGTTTAATCACATACAATCAGAAGAAACAATAGACTGTAGTGATCTTTTGTTTGTGTTTTAACAAATAAAGCTTGCCTGAAGATGGGAGTGCAGAGCTAAGCCACTAGAGGCCAGGGAGTCACGGCACACACCTTTAATCCCAGGAAGTGGGAGACAGAGCCCACCCTGGGCTACGGCGAGATTGAATCTGTCTAAAAGAGAAACAGAGCTCACACAAAGGTGATCCCAGCATTTGGGATCCCACGCCTTTAATTCCAGCACTAGGGAGGTGGGAACAGGATATGGTTGAGCAGAGAGAAGAACATAGGGCTGGAGGAGACAGGAGACAGTTGCAGTCTGAGGATGCAGTCAGTCTGAGGACATGTTCATTCCTTTGGGGTGAGATTTGGTAGAGGTAAAAGGTTTCCCTAGTGGCTGACTGCTCTGCTCTTCTCTGATCTCTCAGCTTTCACCCACTAATACCTGACTCCGGGTTTTTATCATTAAGGCCATTTAGGCTGGGCGGTGGTGGTGGTAGTGCACACCTTGAATCCCAGCACATGGGAGGCAGAGTCGTTAATAGAACGAACGAGTTTCAGGACAGCAATGACTGTTTCACAGAGAAACCCTGTCTCAAACAAAACTCTAGCCTCCAGGGACACCGTTGGCCTCATGGGCACTCACACACATATACATAATTAAAAACTAAACAAATCTTAAAAATAAAACAAAAAAAAAAAACCCTAAGTCTTGAAACTAACATCGAGAAACTTCCTTAGCAAATGGAGTGGGAGATCCACAGGTGCTACTTTACTCTATATCCCTTAAACAGAAGCGCAGGTAGTGAAGGAAGATAAAGACAATTTATGGTCCTACACTAAAGCAAAAGTGAGAGGGAGTGAAGGTGTAGGTGTTTCGTTCTAACGACCATCCTTGGGACTTCCTCAGATAGCTTCTACTCACTCTACCAAGGTCCACCGAATGGCACTGGAAAGCCTGGCACAGGGCCGTGCAAACGAAAGGCACCTGGACAGCAGTGAGGAGGACACTCACACAGACACATTACCATTTCCTGGCAGGCTAGTTGTTTTATGAACGCAGAGAACGGACGAGTCCCTGGAGACACTCGTAAACCAAGACCTCTGCTTACGCAGGGAGTACGCTAGAACGCCAGCTGTGGGAATCCTGTGGGTCCCAAGTGACGACTCCTCAAGAGGCCTTCACGTGGTTTCTAGAAACCACGGCCTCACTTCTGTGCAGTCCTGGCCCAGTGCTCCGCAGAACAAACAGCAGAAGCCGAGACTCTACCCTGAACGTCAGAGGGGGCTTACCTTCCTCTCAAGCTCCTTTACAATTGCATCCAGGACCACCTTATGGTGTGCAAACACTAGAAACTTCTCTCGTCCACTCTCCAAAAGGTCCAGGATATATTCACTATATTTGACAATGATAACAAAGTAGATTAAACATACAACTGCAATTAGCTACCAAAAAGTGACTTCAGGAACCTACCAGGTCCCTGCCTGTTCCTGCCCATTCTCTCCCCTCTCTGAGGGCCAACCTTTGTTCACACTACATCACACAGGATTTGTGTCGTGTAGATTACTAAAATAACATCAGCCTTCATGTTCGTTGCTACTATCAATTTAATTTGTTTTCAGTACAAACCAAAGTAGGTTAAAGGCTTTTTTGACACAAATCCTGTAAGCTCAACATTGAGAAGACAGAAAAGACCATTTAAGGGGGCTTCTCCACTTCCCTTCTACTGAGGCCACAGATGGCCAACCCCGTAGTCACAGCAGTGCTAATGGAGGTCTTCTCATTCATTTACTTTTCTCTTTGAACCAGTGCACGTTTTTAAAATTATTTATTTAATGAGCATGAGTGTTTACCTACATGTATGTATGTTCACCATGAGTGTGCAGAGCCTACAGAGGTCAGAAGAGGGAGTCAGATCCCCTAAAATAGAGTTATAGACAACTGTGAGGACCCCATGGGTGCTAGGAACCCAATCTAGGTCCTCCACAAGAACAGTCAATGCTCTTAATCACTGGGCCATCTCTCCAGCCCCAACTATGTTTTTTCTTAACTTCATATTTTTATCTACAAGTCTTGGGTCTTAAAGGCAGAGGTGATCTGTACAGATAATTATTGCTTACTTTTGGGGACACAAGAGCCCTCACCCATCCCGTGGTCATCCCTAGATAGGGGCTTGTCTAGGCAGAGCAGCAAGGCCTTCTTTGGGAAGGACAGTGTCCTGTGATATAGGCAGGTCTGGAAAGCCAAATACACTGTCCTGTAAACATCTAAGAATTAGTTTCAGACAAAATTACAACTGCCTGCAGTACCAAATTAGACTTCAGTTTGTAAGCACTGTATTAATAGAATCTAATTATTCTGAGAGACATAAAATTTGCCGTGATAAAAGTGACAGTTTGTAGCCACAGCACTGACAAACCACAGGGCCACAGAATCGATTTGGTCAGCTCCTAAAACCTCTGGCCCCAGCTTTTCTAAGGACCCCTTCCCCTCTCCACACTGACATGGCTGAGCTGCTCTGCTCATTCAGGTTCCCTTTTCGTTACCAGAATGGACACACTGGCTACTGCAATACTGCTGTCTGTCTCACGGAAAGATGCCCATAAAACAGAAAACAGACAGCCGCGAAAGGGGGAAGAGAAGCAGCTGGCAGACGAAATGGTTTTTATTTACAGCCTAATTCTCCTCATTAGACACGTGTGACGTGAGTCCAGGGGCTCACATGAGATTTGCTCAGTACCTACACTTTTAAAAACTGGCCAATAGTCACTCTCCAGAGTCAGCTGAGGCTCTGAGTGTGAGATACACCGAAGTGGAAAGTGTTCAGAAACAAAGCGCTGCACATTTTGGACAGGATTGTGACAAGGCAACATGGCCAGACTTAAGCCTGGGGTGCATTTCCATGTAGTGGGCTTGCCCACTCTGTACACGGCTCTGGGCTTGAGCTCCGGCATTGCAAGAACCAAAGAAAACCACTATGAACCAATCAACAAATGAGGATTTGTTTCACGGTTATATTCGAATTCTAGGGGAAATGGATGGTTGTGGGCCTAAGCTGAAGAAAGTTCCCTCACAGACCCTGGGTTTGTAGGGCATGAGGCAAAGAACTGACTCCCTTGTCTTCCATCACTCAGCAGCACATAAGAAATGGTCAGCAGGGGCAATTTAGGGACTGGTGGGTTGGGCAGGGGAGCTGGGGGGAAGAGCACAAGGGCCAGGCTGGTTCCTCTCTCTGTCTCACAGCCTGTGCGGCACCACTTGGCGCATGTGAATTGCTTTCACTATGAATGTGAATGAATCACTTGGGCCATTATCCCTCCAACACCATGTGATGTTGAGCAATGAAAAACATCAGGCAAAGTGGACACTGTTAGGGTTGCCTCAAGTTCAATGCAGTGATGTGCACATGTGTGCCTGTGTGTGGCGGTCAGAGGGTAAACCAGACGTCTTCCTCAGTCAGGAAAGGTCTCTTACTGAACCTGGAGATCACTGATTGGGCTAGGCTGGCTGGCTAGCAAGCGGCCAGCATCTGTCTGTCTCTGCCACACAGCTGGGTGACATGGCCACTCAGGTCCACATACTCACGGGGCATCTTCCTATCCCACCCCACAATCACTGCTTCTAAAATGAGAGGTAACAAAAGCTGAACACTGGCAACGGCTTACATGACACAGGGGATTTTAGCTTCTGCTGTTCTGTTGAAGAAGACGATGAGGGCTTCTTTCTGCTGCTGCTTCTGTGGAAAGAGGAGATGAGAGTTGAAAGACCCACTCTCAGCGCTCTAAAATTAGGGGCCCAGCTGGACCCAAACTCTTGTGTTTTCCCCATTTTAGCAACTATATTCTAGAACATTTCAAAACCATTACTCAAGGGTTTGTATGATTCCAATTCTTCTTTTAAAATACATCTGTTAGGCTAGGGAGATGCTCAGTGGTTAAGAGCACTTACTTCTCTTCCATATGATCCGGGTTCAATTCCCAGCACTCACATGGTGGCTCCTAGCATCTGTAACCCCAGTCCCAGGGAACCCGACACCCTCTTCTAGCCTCCACAGGCTCACATGTAGTACAAAAATAATGTAGACAAATCACCCATCCATACAGAATGAAATAATAAGGGGTGGTGGTGGCAAGGCTGGTGCATTGGCTCAGCAGTTCAGAGTACTTGTTGCTCATGCAGAGTACCCCAGCTTGGTTCCCAGCATCCACATGATGGCTCACAACCATCTGTAACTCCAGTTACGGTGTATCCAATGTTCCCTTCTGACTCCTTTGGGCGTCAAGTATGCATGTGGTGCACACACAGGTAAAACACTCATGAATAAAAATATTAATAAATCTAATAAATTAAAAATATTCTTCCTTATTACATAATATATTTATATCTAGTTATATACAAATATGCTTTATACAAAACATATGTAGGCATATAAATTATATTCTATATAAAATGACCACATGTAGGCATATATAAATATATATATATGTGTGTGTGTGTGTTTCAAAGTATACAGCAGAAGTAGAGTTTCTAGGAAGCTCAAATATCTGGGCTTGGAACCTGATGGTAAGAATTCAGTAGCCAATACATATAGTCACAAGTATTCAATAAATCCCACTTATTATGAGTGTTTACCTTTATTTTTATTCTACACAGCAGACATCTATTATATTATTAACATCTACTGTATTTCTTATTCTCTTTTTGCAAAACTGGGGATCAGACCCATAGACCTGCACATGCTAAACAAGTACTCTACCCCTGACCTACATCCATAGCCTTGGTGGGTTTTTTGTTTGTTTGTTTGTTTTTTTGTTTTGTTTTGGTTTTTTCAAGACAGGGTTTCTTTGTAGCCTTGAAGCCTGTGCTGGAACTAGTTTTTGTAGACCAGGTTGGCCTCAAACTCACAGAGATCCACCTGCCTCTGCAACCTGAGTGCTGGGATTAAAGGTATGCACCACCACGCCTGGTGCCTTGGTGTTTTTTTAATGTGAGAGAAATCAATAGTTTTATCTTTAAAAAGAAAAGAAAAACTTTATCAAATTGAGTAGATATCATACTATCAATTAATGGTCTCACTTCTTTTCTAGCGTGGGCAAGGGGCTTTGAAACAACTTGTACCCTTTGTTCCTTGGCTCCTAGACTCTTACTAAAATGGATGCACTGCGGTTCTCAGATATCTTGTCTTGCTAAATGACAAGGGAGAAAGGATGCTGTCACTGGGACTCTGCATGGGCCTGCTTCATTTTCTTGTTTCTTTGCTAATCAGAAACCAGCTTCAGACAAAGGCCATGATAGCCGGTTTTCCTCAGCCTTTAAGGAAACGTTTCCAGCTGAAAAATGAGAAAAGTTTTCATGATAACAGATTTTATAAACTGGCTGCGTGGCCTTCACTTGTTCATACGAAGGTCTGAATAAATCTTCTAGATGGAGAGGTGTGAATGGACAAAGAACCAGCACTTGACAGGCAAGCCTGCAGGGCCTGCCGGAGTGTCCATGATGTAGGCTGAGAGGTGCTTGGGGCTAAAAGTAATGATAACAAGGGTACTTCTGCTGACTCTCGAGTCTCCTTATTTGTCTAAAACTATGATAGCATGGCTCCGTTTAACCTCACTGACTCAGGGTTTCACAGCTGGTGGGGTTTGTCTGGAGACACTTTCCACTGGCCAGCCACTGCTGTGTCTGCTTCCTGAAGGAAGCTAAGCCTTTGATTTGCATCAGACTGCTGAGGGGGAGAGGGGCAGGTCACAGGTTCTGGGCTGGAGGCTGGAAAACCTTCACTGAGCTCAGACTTCACTTCCATCATCTCCGAAAAGGGAGTGAGAAGTCTACAGCATCTAAGACAAGGGTGACAGTCACCAGCAGGCAGAACTCCAGGTAACTGACACGACCCTCATCGATCTCCAGCACCCTGTTCTACTTATGGAAACATTAAAATATCCCCTCCAAGACAGGGGATTTGTATGGCTGACTACCCAGCACTCATAATTGTCATGGCTTATCTTAAATTTTACTAATAGAATGCTATGTTATTAGCTTGATATGAAGTCAAAGTTTCAGGCTGCATGTGAAATAATATACGGCACACTTAAAGAGCCATATGCACACGGTACAGGTTTAAAAACTGTTACACAACTGCTGAACTAACCAGAGTACCCAAGTGCTTTGTTTCATTCTTGTTCCTTTTGGCTGCCCTACCTGTCAGTGTGTTTTCTTCTTCAACTCAAAAGCTGACTGTCCTCCCTCCTTCCCTCCCTCCCTCCCTCTCTGTGTTTTTGTTTTTGTTTTGATTTCTTGATTTCTAAACCAGTTGTTCCAAAGGCAGACCAGTATTAGCGAGAAACGCTAAAGGCCTTGCTCCATTCACACATACAACAAACACCACCATAAGTAGCAAAACCAAAACTGTATCTTTGAATCTAAAATTACTGCAGGCCTGTCTCCCTGCTAACACTATATTTGCTGTTCTTATTCACTGGTCAGGCAGTAAGGGCACACCTAGAAGGTAGAAGCAGGTGGATCTCTGTGAGTTCCAGGACAGCCAGGTCCACATAGTGAGGCCCTGTCTCAAAAGCAAGTTATGGGCTGGGTGAGCTCAGTAGTAAAGCACACATTCAGCACGAGCAAGGCTCTGGGTTTAATCCACAGCACAGCCCCCGCAACCCCCTGCAAAAAAGTATGTAAAATTTATAAATAAAGTTTCTATTCACTGAATTTTATTTGTAGAAATCACCAAGATTGATTTTCAGTGACAGAGCCTCTTATGTTACCAAACTATAACCTCAGAGCACTGCCCTAATTGGACATAGTGGCATACACCTGCAATCTCAGCCATCAGCAGAGGCAGGAGGATTATAAGTTGGAGACTAGTTTGGTTTATAAGCAAGACCCTGTCTCGAAAGGAAAACCAAACCAGCAGCACCACAACAAAAAGAACATGATCCATTATGTCCACATAAAATGGAAAATTACCGCAGGATTATTCCTCCCTTTCTCTGGGAATTCAGGTTACTACATGTGATTAAGCACACATTAAACATGGTATGACAACTCACCAGGGCTTCCTCTAGCCTGCCGCATTTGCTATTCCCACTATAATACTGAAAACATTGCACATTTTATCTCTTGTCATTTTGGGGCATTCTGTCACTTCTCAGAGGCTGACATCACAACAGTGACTCACTGTCTTTGGGGGACTATGGGGCCCAGATGATTTGTAATGATTGTTTATTTTCTTGCTAATGAGAAGTATAAGGCTGGCATAGAGTTCTTCCCAGCACTTCCGAAACTGAAGAGCATGAACTAAGAGCCAGCCAGCGGGGCATCTTGTACACAACTCACGGTATAGGGCGGGAGAGCGGCACCTAACTTCAGATCTGTGAGCCTCATTTCACTCTCTGTAAACACCAATTTACAAATTCCAACGCTGACAACCTGAATGCATGGCCCAGGTCCAAACTGGCATACTTGCATGCTCCCTACACACACACACACACACACACACACGCACGCACGCACGCACGGTCAGGCTCTTCTTGCTCTAGTTAGAAAAGTCATGTCTGGAGAACTCGGGGCACACGCACAGAGCAGCTTCCGGAAGGACACCCGGGGAAGCACCCACGCCACAGTCCCACTCACAGTGTTGTTCTTGGTCATCTCTTTGGCTGCTGCATCTAGAGCTGCCTTGGCCCTGGTGCTGATCTGACCAGGGTTGACCACCACCATCTTGCGCTGCTTGGCTGGGAGCTGGGAGAGGACATCGGATTTGAGCCGCCGCAGCATGATGGCCTCCTCCAGCAGCAGCTTCAGCTCGCCCAGGTTGGAGGAGCCCGAGTAGTCCCAGCCCCAAGGGAGCTGGAGAAAGAGAGGACAACTTCAGCCTTGGCGCTCCAGACAGCACTGCGTTCAGACAAACTCAAGGGGCTTTACAAGACTAAATGAACCCCAACTGAGACAGATGAGGATAGAAAGGATGTGGGGAAAGCCAGGCATGAGATAAACTGAAAACCAAAGTCACAGTCGCCCACCATTTGAAACTAACATTTCTATCAGTTTAAGTGACTGATGTTTGGGTTTGAAAAGCCCAGAACATAGGTTTGTGCTGGTCTGGCTGAAACCAGATCAAAGTTTTAGAATCCAGGGTCCCCTCCAGCAGCTCATAGCTTGAGAGCTCAGATTCCACTCCCTCTCATATAGCTACAGAAGATATGAGAAACTAAAATAAAATCCCTAGCTGGGTGTAAATGAGTAGAAGTGGAGCATCTGCCTGGTGTACATAAGGTCTTGGGTTTGAACCCATCACATCAATCAATCAATCAATCAATCAATCAATCAGATATCAACCAACCAATCATCAGTTACGTCCTATCCTTCCCCAGTACTCTTCCAATCTCTATGCGGAACGCCAGAGAGCACGGGTCTCTGCTGCTCTGCAGATTCCCAACTCAGTTCTTTCCTGCCTCACCTCCCCCTGATGCCTCTAGACAGTCACTGGGTATCAAGTGAGCTTGGTTCAGGGTGCTTTCTCTAGCGAGGTCTCCTAGTGCAGAGAAGGGAAACATCTTGCCCCCTGGGCTATACTTTAGAACAAACTTGGGAAGATGTGAATATCATAATTAACTTGGATATCTTGCCTCCAGTTTAATATTCTTACCTCTTAACTTTATAGATTAAAACTGAATAATGCTAAAAATAATGCTGAAAGATTTTAAGCTGGAATAATCACATTCTAACAAGGTCTCATGCACTGGGCTGGGTGGAATAAAGGACAGGAGGAAGACACAGACACTGTCCACACCTATGGTTTGTTGAGGTGAGGAAAGAGAGCAGGAAGGAGAATAAGCGGGACTGGAGGATGGAGCCTCATAATGTCCAGACCCCTCTAGAACAGAGGAAGGGACGATGGGGTCAGAAGGATGAACTCCACCTCAGGCCTTCCAGTGGGTGCTATCTACGGTCTCAGCGAGCTGAGCGAGGAGTCCTAGTCAGAAAGCAGCAAAGAGGACTGAAGTAAAAACAACATAGGGAATTTATAAACAACCCACTCTGGACACAGTCATGGAGAAAGGAAGCTGCAGACTGTGTTAATGGAATGTATGACTGAAGACATTCAACAACTGAGAAGCTATCTTAACGACAATCTAACTAGTCCATCATTAAACTCTGCAAAGCACTAGAACTTAGATTATACGTACTTTGTGAGTAAATGGAAATGCTTTTAAAATGTCTTATTTTTAAAGTAGTTTAAAAATATGGGAAGCAATCATAAATTCACATAGCAGGGGTTTCTCATAGAGTGTTCATGAGTAACTGCAGCCATTTCTCCAAAGCATCAGTGTCTCTGATGTAAACAGGGCCCAGTATAGGTGTGGTTTGACCTCAGCACATATTACTAAGGTCTGAGCTGGGGAGGACTGACAAACGGTGACCCTGACGACACCACATTCCTGTCTGCAGCACTCACTCTCCCAACCCTGGAGAACTGTGCAGATGGCAGGTTTGGAGTCACTTCAGGGATTGACTTATGGGTCAGGGGCCACCACTTAGGAGCACAGGCTTGCAGAGAAGCCCTCCCAGGACAGCCTAAAACTGCTCTATCAATCCCACTCTGTTCTACCTGCTCCAAGGTTCTGCATGGTCTTTTCGTAGATGACTTCCTCCCAGGCCAGAAACCCTCATTCACCTGCTTTCTTGGCTCTGCCTGGGAGCTTCCCTCTAACACGCCTCAGTGCCTTTTCTGGGGCTGCTTCTGGTGTGGACTTTGCTCCTACAGCCCAGGCTGCAAGCCTTGCACAGGAGCTATAAGCTGGACCCAGACAGCACCACTCAGAGCCTCACATATCTGTGCAGTAACTACTGGACCCTTTCCTAGAGAATCAGAAATCATTACAAGTGTTAAAATTAGAAGGACAGGGCTGGAGAGATGGCTCAGAGGTTAAGAGCACTGGCTAGTCTTTCAGAGGCCACGAGTTCAATTCCCAGCAGCCACAAGATGACTCGCAACCATCTACAATGAGATTTAGTGCCCTCTTCTGGCATGCAGGCACACTGGCATGCAGTCAGAACACTGTATATATAGTAAATAAAATAATTAAAAAAAAAAACTTAGAAGGACGGATTTCATCTTGCCTTTGAAAGTACTCAAAAGTCAAAGTTAGAGGCAAACTATAATGAAATTTTCATCTGGTTTTCTGGTGCATTTCTTGGTTCCTATCATGGAACAGAAAGAAAACTGTCATGAAGGTAAAAGAATAGGGGGCGATGGAGACGAGAGAATGAATACCCGCTTGGCATCACAGTAGCGCAGTCCAAAGGCATGAAACTGGGGGAAGAACGTTGGCTTGACAGCAATGATCTGTGTGTAGAGCTCTGCAGGCCGGGACATGGCGGGTGTGCCCGACAGCAGGATCGCTCTCTTGGCAACCTAAGGATGAAACAACCAAAGATGCTCTCAGTATAGTGAGGAGGAAACGATGGAGACCCATACCCCTGAGAGATCCCTTAATACGAAATATCCAAAATGCTGCCATGAGGCAGAGGCTGGATGCCCCACACCCTACCCCAAGAGCAGCAGAGCCCTGTGGACTGCAGCAGCTTCATCTTTTACTTCCTAGGCTCTATCACCGCTGGATGTACTTTAAGTATATACATTTTAATTGGGTGTGTGTGTGTGTGTGTGTGTGGTGTGTGTATAAGTGTTTGAATGTATATGAGTATGTGTGTGCACGTGCGAGTGTGTGTATGTGTACGCACGTGCGAGTGTGTGTATGCGTGTGCACGTGCGAGTGTGTGTATGAGTATGTGTGTGCACGTGCGAGTGTGTGTGAGTATGAGTGTGCACGTGCGAGTGTGTGTATGAGTATGAGTGTGCACGTGCGAGTGTGTGTGAGTATGAGTGTGCACGTGCGAGTGTGTGTATGTGTGTGCACGTGCGAGTGTGTGTGAGTATGTGTGTGCACGTGCGAGTGTGTGTATGAGTATGAGTGTGCACGTGCGAGTGTGTGTGAGTATGAGTGTGCACGTGCGAGTGTGTGTATGTGTGTGCACGTGCGAGTATGTGTGTGCACGTGCGAGTGTGTGTATGAGTATGTGTGTGCACGTGCGAGTGTGTGTATGTGTGTGCACGTGCGAGTATGTGTGAGTATGTGTGTGCACGTGCGAGTGTGTGTGAGTATGTGTGTGCACGTGCGAGTGTGTGTATGTGTGTGCACGTGCGAGTATGTGTGTGTATGTGTGTGCACGTGCGAGTGTGTGTATGTATGTGCACGTGCAAGTGTGTGTGTGTATGTGTGTGCACGTGCGAGTGTGTGTGAGTATGTGTGCACATGCGAATGTGTGTGAATATGTGTGTGCACGTGTGAGTGTGTGTATGAGTATGTGTGTGCACATGCGATTGTGTGTGTGTGTGCACATGCGAGTGTGTGTATGAGTATGTGTGTGCATGTGCGAGTGTGTGTGAGTATGTGTGTGCATGTGCGAGTGTGTGTGAGTGAGCGTGTATGTGTGTGTGAAGGTCATCAGATTCACCGCAGCCGGAGTTGCAGGTGGCTGTGAACAGCACAACCCTGGGAGAGCAGCATGTGCCCTTCACCACTGAGCCTTCTCTCCAGGCCGTTCCTAACAATGAGCCTCACTCCAGAACTGTGTGATCTCTAAATCAGGGCACTCGAGCCGCAGAAAAAGACCATGTGTTGTAAAATCCAAATGGCACTGCAAATGTAAGCGGTCAGACGTCAACTGTCAATTCTTCAGTCCCTCCTAGCTGCTGTCACAGCACTGACACTTCCTGAACTACCTTTCCTGTGGCCCTCGCTTGACTGCAAAACTCTTGAGATTGTGACGGCTATTCTTGGTTGTCAATGTGACTACATCTGGAATTACCTAAAGCCCAAATGGTTAGGCACACCTGTGAGGGACTTTATCTTAATCAAATCATTTTCATTTGATAGAAGAAAACCCACTTCTAATTTCAAAAGGCAGGAAGATCCACCTTTAATCTGGGCCACACCTTCTGCTGGCAGCCTGCACAAGACGTGGAAAAAGGAAGCTCTCACTCTCTCTACTGGATTCCTGGAACTTCCATTGGTTTACAGACAACCAATGTTGGAATAGCTGGACCACAGTCTGTAAACCAGTCTAATAAATCACACACACACGTACACACACACACACACACACACACACACATACACACTTTGTAATTTCTGTTGCCCTAGAAAGTGCTGAGAAAGTAGGAACTGGGCTGTTCCTATCTGTGGCACAAAATAGGTAATCAATGTATACTACATACTGAGAAAAATTCAGAGGAAAGCCAGTTAGTGTCGAAGGGAACATGAAGTAAACATGAGGGGTCCAGAGCTGGAACAAAGCAGGGAGACCAATAGGCCTGAATTCTCTGCAGAACAGACTTCTGATATCAAGTTAAATTTATCATAATGACGCTGCTAGTATCAAGAGTAAATGACAGAGACAGCCTGTGTAGAAGCCCCTAGCTCAGTGGTTCTCAACCTTCCTAAGGCTGCGACCCTGTGGTGATGCCCAACCATAAAATTATTTTTGTTGCTATTTCATAACTGTAATTTTTCTGCTATATGAATCATAATGTAAGTATCTGAAATGCAGACTATCTGATGTGTGATCCCTGTGAAAGGATCACTTTCCTGCTCCCCTGCCTAAAGGGGTTGCCACCCACAGGCTAAGAACCTAGCTTACAACTAGCTGATAATGGGAAATGCTTCTGTATATATTGTATGCACATATTCATGTGGTGTGTGCACTGTTATGGAGGTGCACATGGGTGACGTGTACACGGAGGCCAATGGTCCATGCCATGTGTCTTTTCTACTCACTGTTTCCCTTCCTTTCCGACACAGGGTCTTATCCATTTGGCTGAGCCGTTAGGCCAACGAGCTGAGGGTTCACCTGACTTTGCTCAAAACCCAGTGCTGCAGATTCAAACTCAGGTGTCCACGCTTGTGCAGCAGAAGATTACTCACTAATTTTTTTTTTAAAGAAAAAAATGTCCTTTTAACTTCACTGTATTTCAAAACTCTAGTTCATTTTGTAATTACTAAGAACTTTAAACTGTGGGACCCAGTGTCACTGACCAAGCTCGGTCTGCTCAGCAATGGGCAGGAAGGAAATAAACAGGTGGCTGACCCGGCTCCAGGGGACTCTAGGGTCTTCCCTTCCCCGACTCAGACCTGACCCAGATCAGACCTTAGGGAGATGGGAGAGAGAGTAACCCAGGAGGAGATAGTGCCGCAAGGAACACCACAACTGTTAGAGGTGAAATCCCCTCAGCTTTGGAGGAGACCCTGCTGTGGGGCTCAGCGCCTAGAAACTGCTTGTTAACCACGGTAACCTTGAGCTAGTGGCAGTAATACAAGGCAACCGTATGAAGTAAATGCCCAAAGGGAAAGTAGGTTTCCAAATGGATACGCTGATCATAAAAACAAAGGTGTAACCATGGAGGAAAGAGGATTCTTCATAAATACACGAGACACAATTCTCAAGATGCACGTCTGCCTTCTCAACCACTGCCAATGAAGGTTTCTGGCTATGATTTCCTGCACAGTTTGATGCAGACTCATTAAAGTAACAATGGCATCTTGAATGATGTCTGTAGAAGACTGTGAGTTTAGCCTATTTAAAGGAAAGTGGTAAAAGACAAAAAACTAAAGTAGAAACAGAGAGTTTCACTAGGAGACATCTGCCCCAATCTGGAACGTGCTCCCAATGCTCGCGTTTGCCTGGAGATGGAGCCTGGGCTAAACCAGCTTCCAGACCAGGCAGCAGGTTCCCCCCGGGAGGAGTCAATAGTCAGTTCTCTCTTACATTTCCCAGACTGAAGTGATAGGAGAAGGACTAAGGAGGGGAATGTGGGTGCTGAAAAGCAGAGAGTGCACTGCAGAAAAGGAAATGGCTGACTTTGAGAAGCAACCAGAGCGGCATCTCATCAGCTAAGGAATGATGCAACCTGCTTCCTGTTCAGACCCAAAACTGTCAGTCATCCACGAGGCCTTTGATCTGTGCCCACCTGAAAATAGCTGCCATGCTTGGTCTATCTCTGAGAAAACCACGCGCAGGAAAATAAAGATGTATAAAATGATATAAATCAATGCTAAATTTAACTCTGTGTAGTCAACTCCCCTGGCCAAGGAAAGACAGCGAGATGACGTAAAGAACTCTGCCTGGTGTTGGGAAGGTAACGCAGCTGACACTGAGGGCAGCTGGCTGTCTAGGATGGTTCCTCGGAGCTGAGCATCACAAGCCCTGCAGGATACTCACACGCAGAGCAAGTTAGTGCATCTAGTGCACCAAGGAGGACGCCACGCAGTTAGCCAAAGCAGACTGAAAGCGTGAGCCCAGGGATGTTTGAAGCAAAGAACTGGGGTTATTTCAAGACCATACAGCAAACAGTCCAGGAGCTACCCCTTTCCATTTGCCCCCAACCCCACAACTGAGCCAGTAACTAGCTTTGCTGAACTATTCTGATTGGTTATAACATCTCCCCAAGGATAGAAAATCAAAATCATGTTCTCCAAAGTTGTGCCCTCCCAACTTTTTTTTTTTTTTTTTTTTTGGCTTTTGGGATAGGGTTTTCCTATGTAGCCCTGGCTATCCTCAAAAATAGATCTGCCTGCCTCTGCCTCCCAAGCGCTGGGATCAAAGGAGTGTACCACCATCCAGGCCGAGTCCTATTTCTATAGCCTGTGTTATATTCTGTAGCACTTGAAATAAAGGCATGTCATTTAGAGTAGTGATGTAGAAGGTCCTTCTGTCTATATGTAGCTTTCATTGGTTAATGAATAAAGAAACTGCCCTGGCCTGTTGAGAGGGCAGAACTTATTAGGTAGGCGGGGAAGGCGGAACTGAATTCTGGGAGGAAAAAAGCAGAGTCAGGGAGATGCCATGGATCTGCCACTTTCACGTGGTGATACACAATTTAATAAAAATGGGATAAATTAAGATGTAGGAGTTAGCCAATAAGAAGTTAGAGCTAATGGGCTAAGCAGTGATTTAATTAATACAGTTCCTGTGTGATTATTTTGGGGCTGGGCAGCCGGGACAAACAAGCCCTCTCCTTGTAACAGAATAGGGTGTGCAGAAGCAGGTAACATCAAAGAGAAAATCAAGGCTGCACTGCCCGAGTCCCAGCCCTCATAATCTTGATGCCCAGGACATGGTGAGCTATTGAGTTTTAATAAGCTCACAAATCATTCTAGAATCTTCACAAATAATGTTCAGAATCAATAACCTTCAAGTAAGGCAACCCTAGTTTGGAGTCAAGTGACCAAAATACCCATAGTCAAAACCAAAAGCAGGCTGACAGCCACTCCCCAAGAGGAAGTAAGAGCGATGACCAGAGAGCAAATGGAAGGCCTGAAAACCGCCGAGAGAAGCTGATGGGCGCTACTGACCCCACTAAGCTCATCTACAACACAGGGCTCTTGTACTTCATTTATTTTGTCTGTGCACCATGTGCCTCCCAGAGGCCAGCACTGGATCTCATAGAACTGGCATTACAGAAAGTTCAGAGCCACCATGTGGGTCTGGGAATAGAACCCAGGCTTCTGCAAACCAGCCAGTGCTCTTAACTGCTGAGTCATCCCTCTAGGCCAACACCGACCTTCCATGCTAAACCAGTATCACTGCTCTCCATTTTTACAACTTGAGGCCACTGGCTAAGACCAGTTAGACTGAAGACTGTGACGGTATATGGATTAAAAATACTAAGGTGCTATAATGAAAATACAATACATAGTATAGTTGTAGAATAATATACCATTCTGAGCTTTAATGCTATAGTGAAAATACAACACGTAGTATATTTGTTATATAATGTACCCTTCTGAGTGTTAAGGCTTGTGTATTATAAATATTATTAAGACAGCATACATACTAAAATTAAGTACTGTGGTAGATTAGTTTTTTCTTGGAAGAATAGTCTATTTCCCCCCAAACATTAGACTCCAATAATTCCCTCTGAAGCTTGATTCTGTAACGAACTTGAGGAAATAAGAATGGCTGGACACAGGGACCCCTTCCTTGTCATACCGGGGCAAAAAGAGATCTACTACTGGACACCTTCTCTCCCCTGTGGCTCTGTAAGGTAAGGAAGCCCCTCTCGCCCCATGCAGCCTCTGCATCCTGGGAAAAGAAGGTCACTGCAGTGCTGGGCATGAAAGCTTCAGTTTGGGGACAAATCCAAAGAGAACAAAGGATACACATTGTGGCAGGTTTATAAACAGAATGCTGTACGTAAGAATGAGGTAGCCATTTAGGATGGCATGCAATGATTTTCAGGGCACACAATCCAGGGGAAGATAACAGATAAAAAGCAGAGGTTGATATAAAACTAGGCGTGGGGAACGGATGAAGTCCTGAGTGAACGTCAAGGACCCCAGTGCCAAACCCATGGGAATGGCAAAGCTTTCCCTGGTTTAGGTTGGGGAAATGACAAAGCCATCTCCTTGTCCAAGTACTGCTGCTAAGAGGATTGGCCTTTAGCTAAAATCAGTGTATTCGGAAGCTATTAACCCTAGCTGCCTCCTCCAGATGACTGCAACCTGAGAATGTTCCTCCACGGAGCCTTCCTACAGAGACTGGCTAACCTCTCTCCTCCTCCAGCTGCATACAATAAACGCACAGAGATTTCAGGCTGCTAGTGTGTCTCTTCAGTCCACCCAATCCCAGCCTTTCAGGAGGAATGTCTAATGCCTGCTCGCTCATCTCCCCAGGCAGGTCAACTCCAACGCTAGATAGGTTGGAGCAGCTAGGTATCGTGGCACACACCTCTACAGAGAGGCAGAGGCAGAAAGATCATGAATTCAAGACCATCCTGGGCTATACAATGCCCTGTTCCAAAAAGGAAGAAAAAAGAAACAATGACTAAACAAGAGCTGTAGGATACTCTGTAGGACACAAGAAAACACACTTAGCATGAGGCTCTTACAGCAGCAAACCATTGACTCTGACAGCTATGGCTATCTTTGAGGGACAGCAAAGACCAGGGATCCACCGATGGGAGGAAAAGACAAGTTGTTTGTTTTACTATAGTGTACTTTTTGTAAACTTAATCATCTATTTTTTTTTAAAGCAAAAAACAAAACACTTGGATTTTAAGCGGGCATCTCATTTAGGCAATTATCACAACTCGGCATGATGTCACACACCCGAGGAGTGCGGTCCAGGACACAGAACAAAGACGGGCGTAGAACTGCATCAGATTGTGTATAGAGCAAGACCTAACCCTGCGCTACATGCCCACTGCTGCCCGCCCTGACCCTGAGCTACATGCCCACTGCTGCCTGCCCTGACCCTGAGCTACATGCCCATGGCTGCCCACCCTGACCCTGTGCCCATGCCCACTTCTGCCTGTCCTGAAGCCAGAACACAACAAGCCATGTGCTCAGGGACAGGTGTAGATCTGAGAACATGCAGGAGAAAAAAATGTACACAGTAGACCTTCTAGTTAACCACAGGCCTCAGACGGTGTGAGGCGGGTAATCCTCAGCTTTGCTGGAGAGTCTCTGTGATGCCCACAGTCCTGTCCTGGTTCTGCATTAGGATAACACATCACACCTTGGCAGCTTTGCCACTACAAGTGATCAGTTTCTCCTGAGTGGTTTAATGACATACTCTTAGAGGTCTTCTTAGGCTGGCAGGAAGCCAAAGGACGACTCAGAGTCTCTTCTCATCTGAGCCTGTGACCCTCAATGGGACTTCATGTGGACTGGGTTTTTGGCAGGATGTAAACTAGCTCATAATCCAAGAAGAGATGCCCAATGCCAGCACTGAGGCCCTCCCCTAGCTCATCAGCCTGGACCGCCATCTGTCTTTCCAGGAAGCTCTGCATGCCTGAACAAATGTATCAAGCCCCTAAGTCTCTTGGAGCCACACTTACCTTTAGGATAGGCACAGCTGCTCGGCAGCGGGCAGTCTTAATGTTTTTGAGAAAATGTGATTCATCCTGAAAGAAAGAGCCACAGGAGTAAACGGGCAGTCCTTGATACACAGACAGCCACCTGAGCTGGAGTCTGGCTTGTATTCAACCTGCTGCTATTCAGGGAGATGGAGCAGTAGGCTAGAGGAGGAACCGGGCTTGGGGCAGCTTCTTTATTATGCTCTGGATAAATTCCTGTCTCTCCCTAGGGCAGTTTTCCACCTAGAAAGGGAGCTGGCGAATACTTGTCCCAACCTCCCACTAGTTAGTGGGCAAAACCCTGAAGCCCTGACAGGTGGCTTGCTACCTCGTGGAAACACATCAGCATGGCAGCAGTCGGATGTGCTGGAGACCCACTACACGTTCTGAACCGGTGTCAAGTTCTGGGTCTGGAACCTGCCCTCATGCTTTGCGGAGCAGCAAGGATGGCAGATGCCCTGGCAGCAGGTCAGTTACATCACCACAGCCATGCGTGCAAAGCACTGTGGGAACTGAGGGATTCCTGTGCTCTGGGGACTGTGTTAAAGTACAGCATTTGGTAGATTTATAGTGATACCCTCTGTATATAAGTAAGCACAAAATTTGCCGTATTTCCTAAAGACACAGCTGTTGTGGACAGTTATTCCCCAGGACGGAGTTGTTAGATTGGCATATTCCAGTTGCTTGCCAAATGGCTCTGAGCTATGCTACCTAGTTTCTCTACCCACAAAATGGCTAATGCTAGTTCCTGGAATATCAGATTGCTACATCTGAAGTAAGCTAATGCAGGGGCAGTCTGCAAAGCAGTCCTGCCACCCAGTGAGTATTCCCTGTACCAGGGGCTAGCAGTGATCCTACCTCTGTCCCTGAAAGAATCTATTACGTTGCCCCCAAATCACTCCGTGATATGGTACAATAGACAAATATATCATATGCTATGATAAACAAAAAGGCCTCAAAAGCACAGTGGACAGTGTGAGACTCCTCAAATGTCCAGAAGCCTGGGGTACTATATTCATGATCCTGATTCATGGTAGGTCCTCATGAAAGTCACGAGAAAGCCATTTATAGAGAGAAGTTGCAGAAAATGGGTCAGGCATGAAAGGGAATTAGCCCTTGTGACCCTGGGTAAAAGTACCACTGCCAGAACAAGCACAAGCAGTGGCTCGAGATCAGCCTCGTCTACGGAGTGTGCATCTGAGACGCCACACCATCCCCTGCTACAGGAAAGCCAGAGTGGCAAGCTGTTTCCTTCCTCTGATGACAAACCAACATTGGTGGCAAGCAGTTTGCCCAGAATCTTGAGGCTGGTTGAGTAATGAGCCAGAAACAGAAACAAATGAATTCTGAAGCCACAGGCCACAAAATCTTCAACGCTCTGCAACCAAGGGAAAAGGATGGATGTGCCGGTACTGTCAGCTTGGGTGAGTTAAAGGCAGTGCTTGCGGACCCAGGGGAGAGTAGTGGTTCTATGTGAGACACCTAATTCAAGGTCACAGTCAGGAAAGACAGGCATCATTGTCCCTACACCCTAGAGCCTCCCTGGAACATTTCCTTTAATATGTCATCTCCACAGATGGCTTCCATCCTTTCAAAGACACATTTGAATTCGTGCAAAGCCCAACACGACTCCCCCAAAGACTCATTACCCAAATAGCTTTGATAAAATATGTGTTCCTGTTTGCACACATTGAGAACATAGGGTGGTCACTGAATATCCCTGGGGGTCTGCAGCCATGTCTTCTCCTTTCCTGCTCTGAGTTCCAGCCATGTTTGTATCTGGAAACCATGTCCACATATTCTATTGACAACAGCTGGCTGGGCAGAGTTTGCCCAGGTGCGCACGACATGTATAGAGAATGGAGAGGAAAAGCCAGTTGCTGAAAGCAGGACTGTCAAACTTGGAAGCAGCTGACGACGTCTTTAAAAACAACTCAAGTAAAACCTGCTTTTCTTTCCGCAGGGACAGGGACGTGTCTTCACACCAGGTGGAAGACAGTTATTGACTGCTGAGCTGTATGTCTGAGTCACGACATTCACAAGGTGGTACCAATGCAGGCTGTCACCCTTGCTGACAAGGCTGCAGTCCTTGGGACCCAAAATGCCCTGCTGCACACATGCTGGTCTCCATCCCTGGCGTCCCAGTGCAGGAGGGATGGACTAGAGACTCTAAAAGACTTGTTCCACCTGTTTAAAACGCTTCTCCTAGTCAGGCATAAGAGCCGCTTCAGGAAAGGAACAGGTCATCCCTACATGAGAAAGGCAGTGTTTTCTACTGCCCCCTCTACCCAAAACCCAAAGAGGACCAATGAGGTCAAGTTCCCTTCATAGTGTCTGAAGAGACAAAGTACTTCAGGACTCTGCCAAGTCACTTACAATAATGACGACTTTAAAGGGCGTTTTTAGTTGCTTTTCCAACTTGCTAAGAAGATCAAAACTAACAATGTTGACCAAGCCCGCTGTTAGGCAGCCCTTCCCAGTCACCACCACGTTGATGTTCTCTGGACTCAGAGATGGTAGCCACCGAAGAAAGGCCTGCAGATGACAGGGGACAGCGAAACAAAGTGATGATCCCAAGCCAACGCATCAACAGCATTTTTTGTGGGGAGCGAGTTGAACATTCCCTGAAGACAGAGTCGTCACCACATCCTCCCGCATCTGCCAAACCCTGTCATCTCTCCCTGCCTCTAATTCACCGTTTCCTGACAGGACTCTTTCCTGTGAGCAGGTACCTCATGTGCCTATTGTTTCTTCTCTATGATCTCTAGCTGCTAAGCACAACAATTCCTGCTAGGGAAGAATTTTATGAAGGACCTACAAGAGCCCCGTACACTAAAGACCAACTGTGCTTACTCAGGACTATGGAAACATTGATGGCAGTTTCTTTCAAAGCTACCTGGTGTCCTCTACAGTCCATCACTGGAGAAATGGGCCCCTGGGTGTCTCCATATTGGAGCCTGAGCATGTAGGTGCCCCTGGCCTTGCCTGGGCCTACTACGCCCTGACATGAGTTCTCTAGTCTTGGTCCTGCTTATAAGCAGCTCCCTGACTCCTTCTGGACTTTTGGAGGGAAATCTAACACACTCAGATATATAAAGACAGCTCCCTACAGGTAGTGGCAGGACCAGACCTCACGAGCGGCAGGCTGAGGTGTGTCCTCTGCGCTCTGACCCGGTGCCTCAGGGAGACGTCAACCTGTGAAGAAACTGACGCCCCACATCAGCAGCACAAAGCCATCAAGCCTGGGAAATGAGCTGGGCCTTTCTTCACTGAATTTGGTAAAATTAAAAAAAAAAAAAATTCAATGTTTACATGAGGCCTCCACGTTAGGTCATCTGGGAACATAAACGTACTATGCACTCCACCCTACAGCAAGCAAAACCAGGGACATCAGGAAGGAAGGCCTTAGGAAGTACACAGCTCTTGACCTCCTTGAGACCTAATTTGTAAAGTGGATCGCTGAATGCTGTGTCACAGGATTGGGAGAGACAACTACAGTAAGAACATTCCAGAAATTGGGTGCAGTGCAGAAAGGTTTTACTTACAAGGGCACAGAGGTACAGTATCTGCTGAGGGACTGGCAATAGGTCCCTGAGCTAGCAACTGCTTGGCTTTCATCCCTTTGGGGATAATATGACTCCCTGTTCTCAGGGACCAACTCATCTTTCTGCTGTTCTTTGACCCACATCTAGACCTTGAAAGATCCCAGGCCTCACTTCTACACTGTAATTTTGATGTTCTAGCCCTAAGGAAACCCTTCCCAGTGATTCCAATGCAAAGAAATCTAACCTGCTCCCAGGTGAAGCGCACAGAGGAAGGCACGACCACCAGGAGTGGCCATTCCTTCCGGTAAAAGGCTGCTATACAGATGGCTTGGATGGTCTTCCCCAGGCCCATGTCATCAGCAAGCAGCAGGCGGCCTCTTTTGGATATGGCAAAGCTGCAAGCAGACAGACAGGGTAAGGTGAGTATCATAGTACATGGGACCATTCTGTCCGTCTTAATTACCCCACTACCACACAGAGCTGAGGGGGCCCTCTATGCAGGCCGCAGCACTGACAGGAATGGGCTCCACTCTCAGCCAGATTCTTCTCCAGAAAGGACAGGGCAGGAGCCACTTAGACAGAATAAGAGGAAAAGAGGGAACCAGATAGAGAACTGCAGAGCAGCAAGTACACTGGAGGGAGATGTAGAAGACGACAGTTTACGGAGTCAAGAGTGAAGCCATAGAGAGAAAACTCCGTCCGAGCCAAGCACAGGAGCACAGGGGAACATGAGAGGCCATGACGCAACACCCACTCCAGGGATTTGCTCTCCCTTGAGAAACATGCCCAGGAAGGACAGAAAAGAAATGAGCGGAGTTAGAAATACGGCATTCTGAGGATCAAAGCCCATTCTATATGCTCAGGAGCAGAGTGGGGCCGGCAGGAACTAAAGCTACGGGCAAAGGGACAGAGAGGGAGAGGCTGAGAGCTCGGCTTCCGCGAAGGGCTTTTCCACAGGCTGGCAGCTTCCAGGCACCTTGAAGCACCTGAGTGCACTGGGCCTTGCTGACAGCACGGAGGTGAGGGAGATGAGTTGAGGGCCTCAACTGGAACCTCAATTCTGCCACTCAGTAGCTGTGCCTCCAACTGTGGCAGTGAAATCAGAGTAAGTAGGACCTGACCCACCATCGGGAGAAACAGGAAGAAAGCCCTGGCACCGTCCTAAACACTGAGGAACGGGTTCTGCTACAACCATCATCCCACAGAAGGGAGGAAGTAACGAGAGCAGAAACAGTGAAATGACTTGTTCGTGCTGAGGATGAATCACTGAGAAACTACAAAGATTCTGCATATCAGACATCTGGTCCCCTGCTCCAAACTCCAGTCCTCTTTCATCTTATTTGTAAAAACTGATTGCTGGCTCAGAAACCGAGTAGTGAGCTTCGGAACAGGTCTTTTCTTTCCTTCTTACACAGTAACCTGTGGGCACTATAAGACTCTTCAGCTGCCCCTGGCCTTCTGGGTAAGATTCCCAAGATGCAAAAACCGAGCAGCTCTCTGGGGACCAGAGACCAACACACCAAAGCCCAGCAGCACATGGGCCAGTAGGTATCCTATCTGGAAACTTCCTCATCTTCTCAGCTGCCAAAGGAAGCAGCCTTCCTCCCTCTCTGCAGCACAGAAACAGCACTAGTCTGTGCTGCCCAACTGTGGAACACCAGCCACAAGAGCCTGAAAAGAACACCTGGCTGAGCAGGGAGCAGGCTGGAGCAGAGAATTCTGGGGAGAAATCTCTTGCCTTCCGCTGGTGAGAACCAGGTTTCTCTACACCTGCAATCCAAAGCCCTGGTTGATTCATGGAACTGGGAATCAATGGTAACAATAAGCTTTGGTAATAACACACCTGGCTGTTTAATACTTAATGTTGAATATTTAATCTAGATGCTTCCAGACATGGATGCAATGAATACATGTATGTATTCATAAAAGAAGCATTTGAACCCCACCTGTGCTAAGTGATGGAATTCAAGCAAGAGAACAAGAAGAAGACCAGGAATCTACCTAACGCCCTCTCTCTGAAAGGGCATGAGATTAGACACAAGCTTGGCATCCACTCCAGAAAGGTCAGCTTCAGGTATATCTGCTTTGGCTTTGAGAGATGTCTTCTCCAGCTGAGACGCAAAGGCCAGGGTCACTGTCTTGGGTAGAGGCTCCAGCTTAACTTGCTGGAGATCACGTGACTTTGTAACTGGAAAGATAAAGAAGGTATGTGAGCCAGAATGCCCAAGTCCGAAAGACCTGGAAAAAGAGAAAGGGCTTTGCACACAGAATTCAGCAAGAGGCCTTCTGCTACATGTTGTTTTCTCAAGAGGGCTCACTGCAGACCATGCTGCTAGCTGAGCACTGGACCAGACAACAGCCAGTGTCCTCTTTCTCTAGTCCTTAATACCTACAGATGAGAGGGTATGCAGTAATGCAAAAGCGCTTTGGCTGACTATACAATAATAAAAAGCACCGTCTGATGTTTGTGGGTTTTTTTTCAACCTAAAGTAATTAATTTTCTTTCTTTCTTTCTTTGTTTTTTTTTTTTTTTTTTTTTTTTTGGTTTTTCGAGACAGGGTTTCTCTGTGGCTTTGGAGCCTGTCCTGGAACTAGCTCTTGTAGCCCAGGCTGGTCTTTAATTTTCTTTCTTTACAGTTCCATTTAAATACATAAAGGCTCATACCTATTCATATATAATATATAATTAATAATATATAATATATATAATAGCCATTCAAAATCACCCCAGAAAGATCCTAAAAAAGCAAGTCCTCCATAGAATGGTTCTAGTCTTGTTTTTGTTCTGATGACTTCAGCATTTGGGGGAAGAGAGCCCTTAAGTCGCCTTCTGTCAACAGGCAGAAGAAACACTGTGCTCTTCAGAGAGAAGTCATTAGGGGTTCCCAATTAGACTGGTAGACAGTAGTACTACTAATAAACTACCAAAAAGCAGAGTCCACGCACAGGCCACAAACCAAGAAAAACATGGACTTTTAATCTTGAAAATTCACATGAAAATAACTATCTCCTCTTAAGGCTTTATATTGTCATCTCTATAGTGAAGCAGCTACAGTGTCTGTCACTGGGAATATGTGTGTGGTGGGGGAGAGAAGAAGGAGGAGGCTCAGTTAGTAAAAGAACTTGCTATGCAAATGTGAGAACCAGAGTTTGGATACCAAGAACTGGTGTGGGAGAATTGTCTGTAGTCTGTCAATCATGTTTTAAATAAATGTTGATTGGCCGGTAGCCAGGAAAGAAGTATAGGCAGAAACCAGACAGGAAGTAGAGGTGGGACAATGAGAACAGGAGTATTCTGGAAAGAGGGAAGCCCTTCCCCCAGTCCTGTCCAGACACCAAAGAAGCAGGATGTGACCTGTCCCACTAAAAAAGGTGCTGAGCCATAAGGCTAACATAGAAAGAATAATGGGTTAATATAAGTTATAAGAGCTAATACAAAGTCTGAGCTAATCTGCCAATCAGTTTTATAACTTATGTAGACCTTCTGTGTGATTCTTTGGGACCTAACGACTGTGGGAACCGGGCAGGACAGAAACCCCAACAAGCAGGTCCTCATGTTACAGAATGGCACCCAACATGGACAACGGCATCCACATAAAACCCCACACCACAGAACCCACGTAAAAGCCAGATCCAGAACATGAGTCTGCAATCCCAGGTTCCTCCAGGGAGATGATAGGTGAACACAGGAGGTTCCCCAGGAGTTCCTGGACCAGCTACTTTTATGTATGCATCAGAAAAGCAACAAAGAGACCTTGAATAAAAAGACAGAAAGTGGGGACTCCAGAGGTTTCCTTCTGATTTCCACACACGACACAGCATGTGCACGCACACACACACACCAGCTATTTCTAGAAAGTTTCCATAAACAGAATTAACAATAGAAATTAGGTAAGGCTGATAGTTTTAATATAAAGTAGGCTGTTCCCAGAACCTGGAAACAACCTAAATGCCCTCGACTGAAGAATGGATAAGGAAAATGTGGTACATTTACACAATGGAGTACTACATAGCATAAAAAATTTACAACATCTTGAATTTTGCAGGCAAATGGATGAAACTAGAAAACATCATTTTGAGTGAGGTAACCCAGATCCAGAAAGACAATTATCATATGTACTCACTCATGAGTGGTTTTTAAACATAAAGCAAAGAAAACCAGCCTACAGATCACAATCCCAGAGAACCTAGACAACAATGAGGACTCTAAGAGAGACTTACATGGATCTGATCTAAATGGGAAGTAGAAAAAGACAAGATCTCCTGAGTAAATTGGGAGCATGGGGACCTTGGGAGAGGGTTGAAAAGGAGGGGAGAGTCAGGGAGAAGAGCAGAGAAAAAATGTAGAGCTCAATAAAAATCAATAAAAAATGAATGCTAAAAAAATAAAGTAGGCTGTTCTATACTGATGTAGAAATCTTTTTATCTCTTAAATTAAATCTGAATATGCTAATTTATACAAACTTCAGGAGACTGAGCACTCAGTGTACTTGGCAGAAGCTGTTTTCACCATAATTCCAGCATTCTTTAGAACCCAAACACCTGGGAAAGCCAGCCAGGAGCTGCAGAGCTGCTGGCGGCAAAGGCCTCTGTAAGCACCCCATTTTTTCCATCCATTCAGAGGGGAAGAACCCTACGCCACTGTCTCCCACAGCTCTGTTTCCAAAGCCCCGTATTGCTAGTTCAGCTCACGGGGCACTTCTGAGAACGCCATCCTTCCTCATCGCTGCTGCCTATTGTCCTTTCTCGGTGCTGGTGAATGACAGGCATGTGCTGTCTGGCTTCATGAGTCATACAGAAGTCATTTCTACAAAAAGCTCTTTGGAAGGAAGCGCTAGCCACACAGCTGAGATGCTAGTGTTTCCAAACAGCAGCTGACAAGACAAGATCATGGAGAACCCTTCTGGACTGTGACAGCCAGGGAAAACAAAAGGCCTCATGCCAATTTCACTGCGGGCAGAAGGCGTCCAGTCACTTGGAAAGAAGAGAAACCTCGGAGTCACTGTCCTAGGGGAAATGACTCTCGCCATGTCCTTGATGACACACTCAGGCCTCACTGCCATTTCTTAATTAGCATCTCAAGCACGTGTTCTACTAGGCTGGCATCAACAATCCGACTTCACACATGAGGAAGGGGATCTTCAGGTGAGAAGTACGGTGCAAGTTCCCCAGGTCTGCAGCACCAATGGAAACCGAGCCAGGGTGAGAACCAGGCTCTTTTCAAAGTGCCCACTCTGGCCTCAGTGCTCAGAGCTGGCGTTACGATTGCCTATTGGGTCAGGTTACAAATGCAGTAGGAGTTTAAATCTTGTTTCTGCCACCCCTGATTTACAGTGACTCCCAAATGTCCCCAGTAAGGCAAGTAAAGGCTTCCTTACTGGGATAATGTAACCAGGAAAGAGCATGTAAAAATTGCCAACTCAGGGCCTAGACAATTACTAATGTCTAACACAAACTCGAGAGGTGCCATTATGTGCATCTTCTGTAAGAAGAACTGACTGAGTCTACCAGATATTCTAAGGTAGTCTACAAAATCTTAGGAAGCACTGTGGAAGGCTGACAGTTTCCCAGCTCTGTATCACCTGCGAATGCCATGAATCCTGCGGTGTGGGCCCATAAAAGGCAGAGAATTTTATTGCTCACATATTTGTCTTTCTTGGTCAAGGAAGACAATGAAGCGACGGAAAGAACTAATTCCTGTCTCTCATCAAAAATTCAGGTTAAGCCAACAGTTTCCTTTGAGTCAAAAGCTCCGAACAGCTGCCAGAGAACTTCAGATCCACACTGGCCGTTTCATTGCGTCAGCCAGATTTTATGGATACTAAAATACCACCTCCTATTCAACTTGACCCTGCTGTTACAGCAAGGCCTTCCTCAAGGAGCAAAGTGTTTTTCTTTTGTACTTAGTTATTCCTTTGCATTTGTCTGCCAGTGAGACAGATATGAATTTTAAAAAAACAAGAAAAATTTTTTTTTCAGATAGGGTCTCATGTAGCCCAGGCTAGCCTCAACTTGCTAGGTAGCCAAGGATGACCTTGAACTTTTGCTTCCCCTGCTTCCACCTCCTGAATATTGGGATAACAGGCACATGCTACCACACAGGCCTTAGGTATGCAAGGCAAATCTTCTATGATCTCCAGCCAAGAGATGTCCTTTCTTACTAAGAGGGCAAGTGGGACACAGAACAGTGAGCCATCCACCTGATACCTGATGGTACACAGTAAGTCAGGAGATGTGGAACACAGAAAGCAACCCAGCTCCACCCTCTTCCTCAAAGCCCTCGCCTGAGGAACAGGTAGCTAATGGCTCCACACTCCCGAGGCTGGCCAGCTCACTGCTATGACTGGTACCCACACACAGCTCCTCCCATCCTCTGGAAGGTCCAGTAAGTCCACAGGGCACCAAGAAGAGGGAAACAACTGTGAAAACTCACTACTGCCTTAAGTTAGACACTAGTGTTCCAGAACAGGCTATGACCACAACCACCTTTCCCTGGCACATTAGGGTTTAGGTTCGTCCGAGAAGAACACAAGAATACAAGAAAGAACACAAGAAGAATCCAATGATAAGCCAACCAGGCAGCTCCCTTTTGTGGTCATGGTAGCTGAGCACTCATCCCTGCCCTTGGTCAGTCTCTAAGTCCTGTTCAAATTCTTCACATCAGGTCCAGACTTCCACATCTGACAGATGCAAGCGAGATGCAGCCACAAACCACCACTCTCTCCTACCTTCTGGTCATCCAGTTCTGGAGGTAAACTGAGGTTGTCTAAAGTCACTTCCATCCCAGCACTCTCCTGAGTTCCCAAGTCTGTATCCTTCCCTTCAGCTGTCTATGATGGCAGGACAGCTTCCAGGCCCTGGGAATCTCAACAGTACCACCTTGCCCTTACAGATCAAGAGCCCTGCGTCCGAACGGTTTTCAGAAAGCTGCTGGGACTGGCAGGCTTGAAGAGAGCAAGCCAAGTACGTCTTTCGCCAGCTACTCTGCCCTCAAGCTTATGAAGGTACCACTGCTATGGCAGCAGGGAGGAGAAACCTCCCTTCTGAGCGATTTAAAGCTAAGGCTTCTACTAAAGGTTAAGACTGTGATGAAAAGCAGAGAGGTGGCTTTTCTTACTGAGTTTATTGTGCTCCTCCAGAAGAAAGCTCCACTTCCTGGTCTTGACATCTGCAATGAGAAGAGAGAAAGATGCACATGTTCACTTGTTCACTTTCCAACTTCATGAACTTCCAGCAAGCTCTCATGATGGACGTGGTGGTCCTGAGGTGGGTACCATAGCCACCACCAGGGAACTTATTAGAAACACATCCACCCCCATCCATAGCTAAAGCGCTAACTCCTATTAGGCGTGTTTCCATGCACGCCTAAATTTGACACCACTGTCTTAGGGTACAGGAAGTCATTTCTTTGTAGGGCAGCTGCTATTTTTCTGTTCTGCTAAGGCTAAAATAGAAACAAACGGGTTTAAAGTCAAAGCAGCAATGCACTTTACATTGGTCAAGACAACACTGACCAGGCAATTAAGAAAACAGTAGGATGTTCTCTTTGGGAAACTTAGAGATAAAGTGGGTGCCATTACGAGTTCTCTCTCTGTGACAACTGAGGGGTCACTGCCCTGCAGAAACAGCTATCTCTCTATCAGGAAGGTCAGTGTGAACAGTCAAAGACAGATCTGCGGATCTCGCAGAGGTCAATCACTTGCCGTAATTCCTGGAATCCATCTGTTTAAACAGTGCGATCAGTTCCTCTGAATAGCCAATGTCAACCTCAAAGCGGGTGCGGGAGACGAGTATGCACTTCCCTGAGACAAAGGCAAGGGACGGAGCTGAGGGAAGGCTGGTCTGTCCCCTGCCACTGTCATCAACCCCTTCCAACGGCTGGAGGGAGACCGTGGAGAGTTGCTCGGCCGCTTTCACTGTGAAGAGGAGGAAAGAACCAAAGTGAATAGGAGGATGACACTGGATGACTGTCACCCTACCCAGGACACTCAGAAGGGCAAGACAGAGGGCAGGATAGGGCAGGGCAGGCAATTCTGTTTCTTAAAATCCTGAATTAAAAACGGGTGTAGCTTGTGATGATGGCAGACGCTGTCAGTAATCTCTGTAGGCTGGAGAATCTGCTGGAGCTAACACACCACAGAGCGCCCTGGCACCCTAGGCAGAACGACTCTACCAACTGCTTAGAGAACAAGATGAGAAACAGGACTGACAGGCCACAGACACACGACTTTCCACATTAGTTTACTACAGATCGCTGATGTGCTTTGTGGTCTCAAAAGAAAGAAAGAAGAAAAGAAAGAAATAAAAAACCGACACTGACTTAAAAGGCAAATTAGCTAAGACAAGACATTTGCAGAAAACTTAAAAAGTAGGAAGAGGACAAAAGGAAAGCATGGAGAAGCAGCCCACTAGAAACAGAAGGGAGAGGGGCTCGAGAACAGAAATGTTCAACTTTACCAACAATCAAAGGAAGGAAAAAACCATTGCAAGATAAAACAAACAAACAAAAAAACACACGCAAAAAGACATTTATATTACTACTTGAGAAAAAACTTTTGGGAAAATTAGTGAAATAGGCATGAGTTTTAAGAGATTCTACTTCCGGGAACTGAAAATATAAACATAAACTTGTACACACAAGGCTTCCTTACAGATGCAAAACCAGGAAACAGGAAACAAATTAAACAGCAAGAAAATGACTTAGGTAACTCTGTCATATTCATACAACAAAACATTATGCAATCAATCATTTTTTCCTGTCAGTATGAAGTTTTGGAAAAGACAAAGTAAAAAATTTACTATGTTCAATAGTACAAAATATTGTGAGGCTCACAGTGGTCCATTATAATGATGACAGCCATACACTCATCACCCAGAATTGCTAGCTTTCATTAAAGTGAAAACGTTTATGAGAAAGGCAGGCTACAGATGATCCACAAATGTAACACTGTTTCACTTAATGACAGAAAAAGTGGGAGACGTACAGAATCTGAGTGTCAGTGGTGGGTGAGTCCAGAGTGGTGAGTCCAGAGACTGGGGGCCAATTACCCTTCTCTGGACATTAATGTGCTGTGTGCTGAGTGTGGGCAGGGTTAAAAAAGCAAGATCCAGGCTAGGGATACAGCTCAATACTGAAGTGCTGACCTAGCTCAGCTGAGGTCCTGGATTCCATCCCCAACACTATAGGAAAAAGAAAAGGGGGGCGGAGCACAGGATGAAGTATCCATAGACACATTTAGATTGGTAAGTGTAAGAAGAATAACTGGGCCAAGGATGTGGTTGAGTAGTTGCTTACTATGTGCACGGCTTTGAGTTTAATCCTCAGTACTTAAAAAAGGAAACAAAAGCTGGGGGTGTTGGTGCACACCTTGAATCCCAGCACCCGGGAGGCAGAAACAGGTGAATCTCTAGGACTTCGAGGCCAGCCTGGTCTGCAGAGTGAGTTCCAGGCCAACAAGGGTTACACAGAGAAACAATGTCTTGAAAAAACAAAAACACAAACTATACACACACACACACACACACACACACACACACACACACATAATCTGAAATAAAAAGTATAAAAAGACACTAAAGTGATAAGCCTATGTGAAACTTAAAAACAGAAATACAATTTACAAATCCAAAGCCACTGCAAGGGACTTCAGGGTATCCAGAGGGTTCACACACTGCAGTCAACTTTATCTAAAAAGCCACAAGGAGACTTTTGTGCCTAACACTCTTAAAAAAAATAGGTGGAGCAGTATTAAAAGTAATCATACCAAACAAAAAGTCAAGGAGAAAGTCAGGAAGGATGAGCAAGCCTGCCTATACCTTTAGCTCAGACTCCTTTCCTCAGAACCGAGCAAACACGTTTCTGTGAAGGTCCAGTCCACAGCAGCCCTAGCAAAGAGCAGGACATTACCTAGTCATGTTTTACAAAGAAGAGACCAAGGAAAGAAGAGAAAATTCCACAGAAATTGGCCCATCACTACCCAGAAAATGTCCTGGTGAACCCAAAGAATTCTCTTCATATACCAGATCCTTAGAGAAGTAATCTGAACATCGATCCTCAGCTCCTGAAGGGCAGATAGAAGTGGGTGTGGACACGGCTGCTGAGAACCAGGGGAGAATGGGAAACAAGAGACACAGGAATTTCTTTGAAAGAGGCAGCAGGACAAGGGGACATGTACCGGGCTTTCTTTTGGGTCACCAACCAGCTCCCCATCACCAGTTATGAATGCTCAGAATCATCTTAGCTCTTGCTTTAATCTATTTCTCTTTATCTGCAGTGATTATCTCGGTGCTTTTTTACCTTTCTTTCATCCTGTGTATTTTACTTTCCTGCTTCCTCCATGTCTGGCTGACTGGTGGCTGCCTGGCTTCTGACCCTGGGCATCTCCCTCTCTTCCTCCCTCCTTCTCTCTCAGTCTCTTCTATTTTTCTCTCTGCCTGCCAGCCCCACCTGGCTGCCCAGCGACTGGCAGTTCAAGTCCCTCAGGCAGGCAAGGTGAAAAGCAACACATCTTTACATAGTTAAGCAAGTGCAGCACAAATAAATGTAGCACACCTTTACACCATTAACAAGGGCAGCAGAAACAAATGTAACACTCCGACGCATAGCTACAGTAATACTCTGCAACATAACCAAATGGAACACATCTTTGCCTGGCTAAATATTCCACAAGAGGACAGAAATATTGATATAAGACATACACAGAAGACAGAGGGACACCTAGGGCTGGTGGTGACTGGACACCACAGGATGGACCTGCCTGAGCTCCTGAATTTTGGGGTTCACTAACCAGTGTCAGAGGTTAAACAATCTTCTCCTTAGGAGCAAGGCCTGACACAACTGCCTGTCACTGCTGGAGCTGGCACAGCCCAAGGGGAACAGGCACTCCGGTTTGAATTCTAGTTGCATAACTAATTAGCTGTGTGTCCCTGCATTAGTTGCTCACTAGAGACATCATTTCCCTGTTTGTAAAGTGGGTGGTAGGAGAGATAAGAGACACCATGCAGCTGCGGGCTGAGAAGAGCCCAATGCACAGAACCATCAGATGCAGCTGCGGACTGAGAAGAGCCCAGTGCACAGAACCATCATCAGGTGCAGCTGCGGACTGAGAAGAGCCCAGTGCACAGAACCATCAAGTGCAGCTGCAGACTGAGAAGAGCCCAGTGCACAGAACCATCATCAGATGCAGCTGCGGACTGAGAAGAGCCCAGTGCACAGAACCATCAGGTGCAGCTGCGGGCTGAGACGAGCCCAGTGCACAGAACCATCAGGTGCAGCTGCGGGCTGAGAAGAGCCCAGTGCACAGAACCATCAGGTGCAGCTGCGGGCTGAGAAGAGCCCAGTGCACAGAACCATCATCAGGTGCAGCTGCGGACTGAGAAGAGCCCAGTGCACAGAACCATCATCAGATGCAGCTGCGGACTGAGAAGAGCCCAGTGCACAGAACCATCAGGTGCAGCTGCGGGCTGAGAAGAGCCCAGTGCACAGAACCATCAGGTGCAGCTGCGGGCTGAGAAGAGCCCAGTGCACAGAACCATCAGGTGCAGCTGCGGGCTGAGAAGAGCCCAGTGCACAGAACCATCATCAGGTGTAGCTACGGGCTGAGAAGAGCCCAGTGCACAGAACCATCAGGTGCTAGCCTTTACTAATGTCCCACTTACTCAGGGCTCTGTAGTCGGCCATGGTGAAGTCCCATGTCTTCGTAACAGGATCTGAAATAAACAGAAGGCTCAGCACTTTTTGCTTCCATTTGTACTCGGACATTCTGTAAGAGTTTATTTCCTGAACAGATAGAGGCCAAACTCAAAGTTGTTGACGGGCAAGCTCTCACAGACTTAAAAATCTCTATATGAGACAAATAACAAATACGGGTAATTCTGCTTCGTGTAGACGGAACCTCAGGCCCAGGGAAGACAAGGAACTAAGTGGGCTGAGGCAGTCAGGACTGGAACCCAACCCCTCTGAACTGCCGTTTGTTTGGGCAATGGTAGGAGCAGTGCTCTGAGGAGTAGCAGAGCTAGCCACACCCTAACTCTCCCCTCAGGTGTTACTCAACTTTACCGAGCTAGTCCATCACTTTAAAAATTGAAAGGAAGCCAGGCGGTGGTGGCGCACACCTTTAATCCCAGCCCTCGGGAGGCAGAGGCAGGCGGATCTCAGTGAGTTTGAGGCCAGCCTGGTCTACAAGAGCTAGTTCCGGGACAAACTCCAAAGCCACAGAGAAACCCTGTCTTGAAGAACAAAACAAAAAACAAACAAAAGAAAACTGAAAGAAAAAAAATCTATGGATTTCAAACTATTGTTTTTAGGCTTCAATGCTATACTACATACGCTACACCTGGCATAAGAACAGCCTCCTCAGCAAATTACGCTCTCTCTACGACCCTGCGCTAGCTGAATTTGACGGCTGCGTGAGACAATGTCTATCACAAAGGGAAACACTGGCTAAAATAGAAAAATGTAATGTGCCAATGTGCCCTCTTAATATTTATGAGAAACTGTTAGAACAGAGTCCAAAAATAGGAAAAAGAAAAAGCCTCGTTACCATAGTGTCTGCTGGGCAGAGACTTGAACAGAGCAATGAGCTCTTTGTTGTAGCCAATCTTCACCTGAAAACGATCCCCCATCCTTATGCACGTTCCCTGAAGACAGCTTACTTTCTGGGGCGAGGTTTGTAGTTTTTTGGGGGGTCTCCCTTCTGTTCCCCCTAAGGCATAATAGGTGTCCGAACCACTCTGTCCAGAGGTGGAGGGCTTCACGGTCTTGGCCTCTAACTCGGGATCCCTGGGAAACAGTCCAGAGGAGGAAGCTACTGTGTCCTGGGAGCTCTGTGCTTTAGCTAAAGGCTCCTGGGTTGTGGTAGCAATGGATGTCGACTTGACCTTATGAGAAGCCTGAGGATTACCCTGATATGGTTTATAACCCGAAGGCTGCTGGTCAGAGATGTTTGGAGGACCTGAGGCAGGGTTTGCGCACACTGCAGGCCTCTCTCCCTGGATCTTCCATAGCCCCTTCGCCGGCTCTGGTGTGCTGGGCTGAACATGGTTGGAACTGTGAGCTCTCTGATCAGCAGGAAATGAATTACTGAGATTCTGTTGCTTGAAAAGGACACCATGGCCCACTGGCTTAGAAGGCCCCGCTGGAAGATTCCCCAAAGGGCCGGAAACAGTGGAACCTGAAGCTGTGCCTTGAGGCTGTTCTGATAACTTCTCGGCTCGGCGGGCCAGGGCCTTTTGTCGATTCTCTTCAATCTTTCTCTTCTGCTCCTCAGTAAGTAGCAAGGACATTTTAACATGAATAGGCTTACGCAGGAATGTCACCTTTTAATTGAGCAGCTGGCAAAAGCTGTGAAAGGTGGAAAGACTGCTGTAAACACTGTGTTCACTATGCTCCTCTCTGATCTGACAAGCTTTTGTCCCGGGGAACGTATTAGTATTAGAAAAAAACTAAAGGACAAACTGAGTTTTCTTTTATAATTAAAATGAAAGTGTGTAGGCACGTGCATGCGTGCGTACACACACACACGCGCACACACACACACGCACACACACGCACACACACGCACACACGCACACACACGCACGCACACGCACGCACACGCACACGCGCACACGCACGCACATGCACACGCACGCACACACGCACACGCACACACACGCACAGTAAGTAGCATATGTTAAAATAATAATACTGATGAAAAAGCAAACAGTGAATCCAAAACTGATTGTATTTCAGCTGGAGTATTTTTCTCCCTCCCATTCCCTAGCCAAAGTGAGTTAGCAGAGCCCAAGGAAGTTTTACCGGGAAGCCTAGCTTCATTAGAAAGCACAAAGACTTCATTTTAAACGAGAAAGGACAATGGATTAGACGTACCATGGCGTGCCACTTGCTCAAGCAGCTTGTTTCCAGCCTGGAGGAGGGGAAAGGAACGTGCACACTCAACTGTCCCCTTGTATCCGATCCTCACTACCCGTCTGCATGGCAACCTGCAGGGCCCAACACAAGCCAGAGCAGCAGGCCTTCCAGCCTGATTTCCAAAATGTACCGGCAAAGTGACTTTTGGAAAAACAAAGGGGAGAAGTGGGGGAGAAGGGAGCAGTGGTTACTGTACCAAATACGAAGACGTAAAGGGTGGAGTTCAACTGTCATCTCACCTGCTACATGTTACCATGTTAACTCAGGGCACCTTTTTAAAGTGTTTTTTGTTTTTGTTTTGTTTTTTTTTTTTTTTTGGTTTTTCAAGGCAGGATTTCACTGTAGCTTTGAAGCCTGTCCCAGAACGTGCTCTTGTAGACCAGGCTGGCCTCGAACTCACAGAGATCCACCTGCCTCTGCCTCCCGAGTGCTGAGATTAAAGGCTAAAGGCATGCACCACCTCCGCCCTGCGTTTTGAAGTTTTCTTGCCACATACTTGGAAAATACAGCTATTCATTACAAAGTAGGGTCATCCTATACATTTTATTTTATTTTGTACTGTGATTTAATTTACCCTATTGGCTGGACCAGTTCTACAGTATTTTAGAAGCAGGGGCCAGAACACCCAATTCTCTGCCAGGTACAGCCTTATAAAGTTTATAAGCACAGGAAATACTCCAGTAGCACTGTGAGTCGTCAAAGGAGGGTCTAGGCTCTAAACTTTAGAGGGCTTAAGATTGTCTTCTCTGTTAATACTCCCTTTAAACAAAGCACCCCTAAAACATCTGTTCTCACAGATGTTACACTCCTGCCAGCCAGAAGCAGTTAAAACTTTCTGTCTTGTGCTAGGGTGATCTACCTAACTGCCAAGGTCTGGTATGTTGACTGACCACCCCAGAGGGATGAGAGGTCGCATTAATAAGCCACAAACCACAAATGCACCCCCACCCCCCAACGTAGACATCCCTCTTTGTGGGGACCTGGGCTTCACTTCCTTTCTGGGGCACCTCCCGAGCCCTGAGAGGAGCGGACCTCCCGCCCCACTTTGCCTTTAACTTGGATCCTTCCCAAGCTCCCTCCTCTAGCCGCATTTGGTCTCGTCCGCCTCCAAGGCCGCTGCCTCCTTCCCAGCCCGCTTTCTTACCTAGCGAGGCCCGGAAAGCGAGGCACCTTTGCAGAACAGCCCTCACCCAGGAGCGTCTCCAAAGCCCTACATAGACTGTTTACGCTTTTAACTAGACTGTTAGAGGAACTGAAACTCAAAACGCCGCCCGTTCACCCATGTTGGGGCGGACCGCGGGCCATGAGTGGCTCGGCCACCGTGGAACTACATTTCCCAGCAGCCAATACGGCTAGAGAGGCCGGTCATGAACGGGGGTTTATAACACATTTGGTGTGGGGCCTTCTGGGGTTTGTAGTTTGGGTCCGAAGGCCTGCCAATTGGCGGGCTGGTGAACTAGAGAAGGTGTGACGTTGAGGGCGGGGTAAGGTATGGTGCCTGGGAGTTGTTCAGTCCGGCGTAAAGGCAGCCAGTGAAGCTAGGCATTCAATGTCAGTGGTATCGCCAGTGGACATCTCAGACATCCAGACTGATTAATAAAGATTTTCCTGAAATACTCTTTTCTAATAGTGTTGTCCTTGTAATTTAAGATCCAGCCGCTGAGTCTCTGCTCTCCTGGACCAAAGAGGAACCGGTATTGTTAGAGCCTTCATTGGTCAGTGATGATCGTTGAGATGAACCTCACTTAATTCTTACTACAACCTATGAAGCATAGACAGGATCTCTTGTATCTCAGTCTTGTCTGGTATTAACTCAGTATCTGAGGATGACTTTCCTGTCTCCGCCTCCTACAGACCTGCACCTCATGAGATTCTCTCTCTCTCTCTCTCTCTCTCTCTCTCTCTCTCTCTCTTCTTGCTTTCTTTTTTCTTGCTTTTCTTTTTCTCTTCTCCCTCCATCCCTCCTTTCTTTCTTTCTTTCTTTCTTTCTTTTCTTTTCGTTTCTTTTTAAGACAGGATCTCACAGTGTATCCCTGTCTGGCCTAGAACTAACAGATCCTTCTCTGGAGTGCTTGTTTGTTTGTTTGTTTGTTTGTTTTTTGAGACAGGGTTTCTCTGTGGTTTTGGAGCCTGTCCTGGAACTAGCTCTTGTAGACCAGGCTGGTCTCGAACTCACAGAGATCCACCTGCCTCTGCCTCCCAAGTGCTGGGATTAAAGGTGTGCGCCACCACCGCCTGGCTCTTGAGTGCTTGATTAAAGGTGTGTACCATCACACCCAGCTCTATTATTCTCATTTATAGATAAGAAAACTGAACCGGAACTGGTCCACAATTTTCTCAAGGCCGTATTCAGGTAGTTTGTTATTCTGGCTCCAAAACCCTTGTGTCTATCAGATGTGTTCATAGCTGTCCCCAGTTCTTGAGCAGCTGCATTCTTTCACCCCTGCAATGATTGAATATAATATTCTTCTATCATCAGTGTATTGTGAAGGTTGTTATGATTCTGTTTTCAAACATAGTTCATTACAATGAGGTAGCTCTCTGAATGAGGAGTTAGTAGGTAAAACAGCCATATACTTAAGGAGAAGAAGCCACAGTGGTGGGTGTGTCCTTTGATAAGGAAAGAAGATGAGGGGGAGGGAGAAGAAAAATTTCTTTACGGGAGCCAGGCGGCGGCGGCGGTGGTGGTGGCGGCGCACGCCTTAAATCCCAGCACTCGGGAGACAGAGGCAGGCAGATTTCTGTGAGTTTAAGGCCAGCCTGGTCTACAAGAGCTCCAAAGCTACAAAAAGAAATTTCTTTATAGAGAAATCTAGAAATTCCGGCAAACCACTGACAAGTTAGGTAGGGTGGGATACACATTCCAACATTCAAAGTTTTATTACAAACCACTGACAAGTTAGGTAGGGTGCGATACATATTCCAACATTCAAAGTTTTATTTCCGTGCATTGTTTTAATTTTCTTACAATAATCATATATTTTGTGTTACTTGAAACATTATTTGCTAATAACAGAGGCTGAGGATCAAGTCCTAATAGACAAAGGATTCGAATCTACTGTGAACGTTACAAACTATGTCCACCAGAGAATGCTTTAAAAGCCGGAAGAAAGTCTTTATTACAGGTTGGCAGCTATATGGGGAACTTATCGATGTCACACAACTGGGATCCTCACAGCTCCTTAGTTTTTATGCACCAACCACAGCTCGGTTGGCACACTTCAGTTAGCAAGAAGCAGAACTACAGAAGCCAAAAAACAAGGTTAGTATATTTAGGGGCTTTCCTGGATCCTGGAACCATGGACCGCGGTGGATTTGATGGATTAGGTCTTGGTTCCCATTTTGGCAGGTGTGGGGCCTACCTCCCAGCTTTTGAGGTGAGAATTGTACCTCTAACGTGGCATCAATTGTGCTAAGGTCTGGGGTCCTGTTACATAAACATAGCCACTGTGCCTTCCTTTTTCATTTGTTTTTAATTTCGTATCTCGTCATGTGATTTCCCCTTGGTGTGTCGGTGCTTTTGTTTTATCTGTAAAGACAAAAGACACTGATGTAGGACAACAGCACTTGGTTCTATCTCTTCATTGTTAGAGCTGAAACAATAATGGATGAAATGCTTAGCGACCTGTGAAATCCTACAACAGGTGGAAGGGGGATGTTGCTAGTATTCAAGGGAAATCTCAGATTTGGCTTCCTTCTACTCAGTGTGAATAGCTGCTGATTTGCACAAAATAGCTGCTGATTTACACAGTGTGAATAGCTGCTGATTTACATGGTGTGAATAGCTATTGATGTACACAGTGTAAAAATGGCTGCTGATTCACACAGTGTGAATAGCTGCTGATGTATACAGTGTGAATAGCTGTTGATGTACACAGTGTGAATGGCTGCTGATTCATACAGTGTGAATAGCTGCTGGTTTACATAGTGTGAATAGCTGCTGATACACACAGTGTGAATAGCTGCTGATACACACAGTGTAATAGCTGCTGATGTACACCGTGTGAACAGCTGCTGGTTTACACAGTGTGAATAGCTGCTGATGTACACAGTGTGAATAGCTGCTGAGGTACACAGTGTGAATAGCTGCTGATGTACACCGTGTGAACAGCTGCTGATATACACAGTGTGATAGCTGCTGATGTACACAGTGTGAATAGCTGCTGATGTACACAGTGTGAATAGCTGCTGATACACACAGTGTGAATAGCTGCAGATGTACAGTGTAAATAGCTGCTGGTTTACACAGTGTGAATAGCTGCTAATGGACACAGTGTGAATAGCTGCTGATACACACAGTGTGAATAGCTGCTGATGTACACAGTGTGAATAGCTGCTGGTTTACACAGTGTGAATAGCTGCTGATGTACACAGTGTGAATAGCTGCTGGTTTACACAGTATAGCTGCTGATTCACACAGTGTGAATAGCTGTTGATTAGCCCACACCTGCCTTGCTCTTCCTGTCCCTACCAGAGTCAGTTAATTTGTTAAGACCAAGTGCTGTGCCTTCATCATACTTGTCATGAATTCACAATGCAGCCACTTCACTCTTGTGGCCCACTCCCCCACCAATAGAACAATATACTGTCCTTTTTGACAAGACAGAACATTTGGAGCCATAGAACCCAGGATTCCTGTAAATTCACAGATCTTGTTCCTAGAAATTCCAATGTAGAATGTCTGGAATTAGATGAAAAATATGCTCTCTTTTTGAGTGCTAACATCCTAAAATTGAAATAAGTGTTTAGTCTAAAACTCATCTTCAAAAACCAAACTAATCAGATTCCAATCAACTTCTGGAGTGGCCGGACCTTACTATTATATTTTTGAAAAACCCCCCATAGGCTGATGCTCTGAGAGCTCATTCCTCAGTAATGTTGATATCTTGAGAAGCTGTGGGACTTTTAGGAGGTGGGTCTGGCTGGCAGAAGTGGGCCACTAAGGGAGGGATTTGAAGATCACAGGAGGCTCTCGGTGGTTCCTGTTGCACTCTCTTTGCTTTCTGGTCTGCTGTGATGTGAGCATCCTCTACTAAGTGTTCTTGCTGCAGTGAACTGTGCTGCTTTACCACACCGTCCCCACCCAACACCATGGACTGAACCCTCGGAAACTGTGAGCCAAGATAAATCTTTTCTCCCTGAGCTGTTCCTGTTGGGTATTGTGTTCCCCATGACATAAAAATAACACCCATTTGGCAGAGTACTGGAATCGATTCCAGGGCCTCATACACGCTAGATAAGAACTCTACCACTGAGCTATATTCCCAGTCCTGTTATCCTCAAGTCTTGATTCTGCTGCCCTTGTGAATTGCACTTAGCTTTCCAGTGTGTTGTTTATTTTGGAGCCAAGATTTATTCGCGACTTTCTTCATCACTGTGGCAAGATGCCTAACAAAAGTGACCTAAGGAAAACATGATTTATTTTGTCCCTCAGATTAGGGTGCAGTCCACCACAGTGGGAAAGTTTGGTTGCAGAAGCTTGAGACAGCAGGTCACATGACATCTGCAGTCAGGAAACGGAGCCATGAATTCAGATGCTCCGGCCACTGTCTTCTTTTCATCCAGTCCAGGATCAATGCACAGAACAGTGCTGCCCACATTTAGGGTGAGTCTTCCCACCTCATTTAACCGAATATAGAAACTCCCTCGCAGACTTGCCCTGCGATTTGTTTCCATGGTGATTCTAAATTCCAGCAAGTTGGCAATCAAGATTAACCATCACAGAAGGAGAGGGGCATAAATTAACCAAACTCAGTCTGGTGTTTATATCCAGAGACCAGTGGCTCCTACCTCTCCTGTTAGCCTTCTCCCTCCCCTCTCTGTCCATTGTCCTTTCATTCCCTTTCCCCTTTCTTCCCCCCTCTGACTATTTAGCTATACGCTCACGATGAAAGAGAGACACAAAACTACATTATGATCACAGCAGGATCTGAATATATGAGTTTGTCATTCTCAGGTTTAACCCAAGTCCTTTGGGATTCTACATCCTCCCTGGGTTTTCCTGGACTCTGGGTCCCTAGAGGACAAATGCTGCGTCTAAGACACATTTTTTTTCCAGTCTGTAATTACTAATTTCTCCCCACCTCACCCCGTATACTCCAGGGACCTGAAAACAAAGCAGTGGCCTTGCTGATACATTTCCAAAGAATCTCTGTAATTTTCGTTTCTTGACCCATAAAGTAAAATCAGAAGGGACCTCAGAGGATATCAGTCTCCTCCCTTAGGAGTAAAGAAACAGGAGCTCAGAGAGGTCAGCTGGGCCTGATTAACCAGACCAGAGACAGGTGCCTTAGCAGGGCTCTTTCTAGGGCTTAATTAGATGTACAAATGGTCACTGCATGCCTTCCCTTGCCTAATGGCCTGTGTCTGGACACCTAAACGAGATTAAAGTCTCCCTCGGGAGCCTCCTGCTGGTCATGTAAATGCTGGGCTTCCCTCTCCCTGTCTTCAATGCCCTAGAACAGTCTCTGGGGAGGACTTTTTGACAGCCGCCTCAAGGGCACACCACCACTCAGGTTAATCACACCAAGAGTACTTCTATGAGATGCAGGAGCAGATGCAAGGCTTTGAGGCTGCTCCTTCCCAGAGTGCTGTGGGTTGGCAAAGGCATTTGCATATCCAAAGCACAGAGGAGCACTGTGAAGGTTTATAAGGCAAGAAATTCACCTTCCTTAGCGGTTGTTCCGTTCTGACGGATTTAATGACTGAGTGTAGCAGTTCCGTTCCTGTTTGCCACTCCCCAGCCCCCCCCCCTCCCCACAACTCTAAAGTGGCCTAACATCAGGGCCTGCTGCAGGCTCTACACAGAGCTCTGTCTGGAGGCTGCTGTGCCGGCCCTCTCCCTGTCCTCGGCTTTCTTGCTGTTTGGGCTTCCTAGCTAGCTTCCCTTTCAATCTGGCACTTCTCCTTCTCCCTTCTGGGACAACGTCACACATTCTTTGCCAAAAGCACCCTCCTTGACACCCTGTTTCAATTTTCTTCCACTTATAAAATGTCAGTTTTTCTGTTCCTCCAATATTGCTGCTTTCATTAAAAAAAAAAATCCATCCATTCATAACTTCACTTGAGGAAAACTCAGGGACTACACATGGGTGAAGGCACCAGGAGAGCAGGCAGTCATAAGAGCCAAAGGAGCCGGGCGGTGGTGTTGCATGCCTTTAATCTCAGCACTCGGGAGGCAGAGGCAGGCGGATCTCTGTGAGTTCGAGGCCAGCCTGGTCTACAAGAGCTAGTTCCAGGACAGGCTCCAAAGCTACAGAGAAACCCTGTCTCAAAAAACCAAAAAAAAAAAAAAAAGAGCCAAAGGATGCAACGCTTCCCTCAGAAAAGTCAAGGTCTAGTGAAGGAGTCAGGGCAGAAAGAGAGGAGGAGACTAAAGGCCAGGGAGAGACAACAGAGGGAACCAGTTCAGAGTGGCTGGGAAAGGTGGTGTGGGCCCTGAAGGAGAACAGGCCCCAGAAGCAGAGGCAGATGGCTGCCTTAGTTTTCCTGGGGAGTTGGGAACAAACCTTATTCACCTAAGATGGAACAAAGATCGAAGGAATGAGGCCTACTTATAGGAAGGTGAGGGTCCCTAACCATCCGCCTAACCCAAAAACCTCACTCCACAGTGGGTCATTGGCTTCCCCAGAGCTCCCCTTCCCTTAGCCTTCTGCCTCCTGGCTATTCTAGCCCCTCTGGAACAAGGTTATACACAGTTGGGAGCGGAATGCAGGAAGGGGTGGCTGAAATTTCAGAACCAAGTCGAACGCCCCTCCCTACTCCCTCCGTCTATGAGGGAGTATCAACAGACTAGAGCTTGTGTGGGTCTCTCATGGGTGATGGTGGCTGCCTTGTTAAGATGATAACTGCTGTGCTATGCTCAGAGAGTAGCAGCGAACAGTCCAGGCCCACCATAGCAGGACCCAACTGGGTCTGAGAAACTGGAAGGAGGCTAACGTGATGGAGGTGGGTGAGAGGGGGGTGAGCAACATGGAGGCTTTAGAGGAAAAGATGAGCGCTCAAGGGACTGAAGTCCGGATCTTGTCCTGAGGAGAGGGGAAGCCACCCAAAGGATTCCTTCAGGAATTCAATGATATGATATGATATGATAACATGGCCCTTGCTGCAGAGTGGAGTGTCCACAGGAAGACTTCATGGGAAAAGCCATCAAAGAAGTCTGGGGAAGAGATGATGGATACTAGGCCGCATGGTCAGATTGGACCCCCGTGGCGATATTTTTCATTTTATTTTATCTTTTATTTTTTAATTTTTCAGGACAGGGTTTCTCTGTGTAGTCCTGGCTGTAGGAACTCACTCTGTAGACCAGGATGACCTTGAAATCACAGAGATCTGCCTTGCTCAACCTCCCAAGTGCTGGGATTAAGGTGTGAGCTACCACACCTGGCCAGGGGCACTATTCTTAATGTTTCCTTTTGCTCCTAGCCTGCTATCACAGATAGTCTTTGGAGACAGGCAGGTTCTGGCACATTTTGGGGGCTGCATCTAGTGAGGGCCTTCAGATGGACAGGGTACTGTGGTGACCGGAGCAGGCTGTGCTCAAGGGGCAGAATTTCTCTTTGGAGACAGGCAGGGTTCTCCCCTCCATGCGTGGGATTAACGGAATAGCAGGTTACCCAGAGGGCAGATCTGCTGTGAAAGCCATTTGGTCTGGGTTTCTCTTGATCCCCTGCCTCTTGACATCTTGGAATGGGGATTGATGGAGGCTCAGGGACCATTGCCCCATCCCCCAAAGTCTGACTGTATGCCTGGATCCGCTGACGGTGACAGTTGTGAAGCCAACTTAGGAAGTTGAGGTAGCACGCTGAACTTTCTTTCGGACTGTTATTCTTCCTAACATTAGATCACTTCTTCACAGACTTATAAGTCAGGAAAAAGATGGACTTCTCATGGCTATTCGGGGAGAATGAAGACAGAATGAAGGCAAGCGGTTTGCTCAAGCATAGAGAGAACACTGGGGTCTAAACTAGATCTTAGATACCCCAGTTCCTACTGACCTACTATGCTGCTCTGTGGTTGCTACCACGGAGGTGAGCTACTAGCATTTGCTAGGATTTTATCCACTGTTTCCATGAGAAATCTCCCAGTTTGTATCTGATGTGAATTGAAAATATAACATTAGGTTAGAAATCTTTGGCCAATGACAACATCCCTGAAGACCACAAGGGGGCAGATAAAAGCCCAAGAAGGACCTGTGTCCTCCTGTCATGCCCCACCTCCTGGGTCCCTCTTTCTTGATTCTTTGTGTTTTATCTCTTCCTCGCATCTATCAGCTTCTTATCCTTTTCTTTTTCTCTGTTCATCTATGTCTATATCTGACCTGCCCATAGCATTAGACTAAAGCTTATTATAAATTATTTGCTTTGTGTTGAATCGCTCCTAGTTTTGAGCTCAGGTCTTTTTGTTGCTGTTTGAGACAAGGCATGGCTGTGCATACCTGAATGGCCTGGAACTCACCAAGTAGACCAGGTGGGTCTTGAACTGATAGAAATCTACCTGCCTTTGCCTGCTGGGATTAAGGGTTTGGGCCACCATACCAGCCTTGAGCGTAGCTCTCAATAGGTTCAGGAGTAAGGGAAATTTTAGGAGGCTGCGGGACCCGCACCCTGTCTCCACGGTAACGGTAACGGGACCTGTGCCCTGTCTCCACGGTAACTCAGCCATCATTTAATCGCCACCCAAATGTGGCAGATGTGGGATTCTATGGATCTTGGGGCAAAGGTAACTCCTTCTCTTCCTGACGCCAGCATTTCATTTCTCCGTACCAGGAGATCCTGTTTAGTGTCCACTCCAGGTTCGCTGCAAGCTCAGATTTGGTTTGTCCACTGAAGAAGGATCCATGGAGCAGCCCCAAGCTGCAGGTTCAGGCGTCAGGGTGGTAATGACGCAACACAGCTTCCTGCGGCAAACAGAGCTGTGCACATCTGCACTTGATGGAGCCACTCAGACTAATTCGGGAAGGCAAGGTTCCATTCACCATGAATGTAAATTATCCTAATAGAGCAGCTAAGAGCAGAAACGCTTTCTAGGTAACTTACGGGAAGGGACCTCCCACTCCTGGATGCAATAATAGAAAACCACTGGCTATCAGATCCATTTGGGAAAGAGTGTTAGCATCCTTTCTGATCACTTCCTCGGTCCTTAGCACTGGCTTCCAGGAAACCAGCCCCCTCTTAGCAATCAGCTCAATATTATTTGGGTTTTAATTTTATTTTTCTTCTGTAACCTTCAGAAAAAGTGGGCTTATTCTTTCTTCACCCTATGTGAATTAAAAAAAAAAAAACCGGTACATATTTCGGCAAATACCCAAAAGGCTTTTAGATTTCTGGCACCTGTCTCTATTTCTGGATTATGGAAGTGAACACCCGCCCGTCACTACCCTGCTCCCATTTAAATAGGCAATCCCATGCTTCTCTCTTAGGGCTCTTGTCAGCTTGCTACAGGCCCCAGGCTCCTCTATGTGTACGTCAGTGAAAGTATTGTCTCAAAAAAAAAATCCACAAAGAACGATGAACAAATTGCTACGGGGATTTAGTGAGGCACTCTGATCATGGGTACACAGGGATTAGGGAAAAGTTTGTGCTGATGAAGCAGTGTCTAAACTGGACTTTGAAGAATAAGAAGGGATTTGACATCCAAAAGCAGAGGGGAGAATGGTGGTTATAACAAAAATATTCCACCTGATACAAGCGCAAAAGCTGAGGAAAACTTGCTTAATTGAATTAATATTTAAAACAGTATTATTATCACTATTATTTCATGGCGCTAAGGACGAACCCAGAACTGCACACTACGCAAGCAATCTACCCCTGAGCTACACCTTTAGTGTGAGAGCTTATTGCTATCAGAAATTGACTGGCAGGATGTTTTCTTATCTGACGCGGTCTTTGGGACCCCATGACCAAGGCTGAGTTAGTGAAGGAGAGCTGGGCAGGTCTCCTGGATGAAATGTGATGGAATTAGGTGTCTCTGTGTAACTCTCAGCTGCAATGAAGGAGCGAGCAGCCGTCTCCATATTAACACAACCGATCCCCCACGAGCTTCTCACACTCTGTCTCTTCAGCAAGCACTTTTTCAGCAGTATGTCCTAATGACATCTGAGACTTTGAAAATATGCCTCAGCATGATCGTTCCTGCAACGTAGATTTTGTTCACAGGGACTGATACATTGCAGTTGTTTGGAAGAAATGGGGAGTTTAGCAAATAGTGTCATTTGATTATAACTGCAGATATCGATAACCCAATATTTGGAGTAATGGTTCCCTCACCAAACCTCCCACTACCTTCCCATACACCAAACACGGGCATCATATATCACACATCCAAAAGGGTTCAGAGGTCATCTGAAAACTCCCAAAGGTCATTTGGGTCTTTACAGGAATTGAGTGCAAAGCTGTAATAATGGTGATACTTGATCTCAGGAATTATAAAGCCAGTGGCTGCGTGAGCTTTCAAACCAAGTTGGGCTCCAGAAAAGAGTCAGTTTTTCAAAGGTCCAACTCATCATCTACAGAGGTCTTGGCATGCACAGAGTGGGCACATTCTTACCATCCAATACATCTTTATCCAGCGTCTCGAGGCTAGGTTTTCCTGGGCCTCTGGGCTTCACCCAACCAGTGTGTGCTGTTTGTATGATCAGCAAGTCATTTAGGAAGAGCCTTTTAATTAAGAGGAGATCAACAACTTATTACATCAGAGCCACTTAGTACCCTGCCATCTGGCCACAGCACGTTCTGGCCCCCTTTTGCTGCCACCCCCCCCCCCCAGCTTTCACAGGCATTAAAAAAAATGACAGAAGAGGAACAGGACACCTGCCTGAACTAGGAGAGAACCATGTAGCCTTTGCTGGAAGCAGAGTGGAGATTCTAGGAAGACCTCTTAATGTCTAACCTTCTCATAGACTGCTTCTACACCTGCAAAGCAGAGAGGCCCGTGTCCAGCAGGAAGCTCTGAAATGCCTTGCACAATTGCTGACTTCGTGGAGGTAGGCAGAGAACAGACTGAATCTGAAAGCCATGAGTGAGAAGCTTTGCCATGGGTGATGGTGGCAGCAGTGACCACTACGATGACATTCCAGCGAGGCCACTAGACAGTACCTCCATGGCCACCTGAGACCCATTTTGCTGTGACCCACAGGGACATCCCTCCTTCTTTTTTCTAACTATTTGGGCTGCTCAGCGAACCTATAGTCACCTCTTGGCTCACTCCACACAAACCTGGATGCCAGGACAGTTAGGGAAGTGCAGCCAAGGTTTTGGGTGTTTGGGCAGGATTAAACAAGAGCTAAGAGCCATCTAAACTAAGAAGAGGCTAAGGGATTGAATTTGGGGGATATATTTAAATATGTGGCCACCAGAAAGGGTCTCGCAGCATGATGTTCTTGGACTCTAGCATCCAAACACGGAAGAGGAGTCGCCCCCAGAGACCACCTCATACACCACAGCCGATGCAAAAGCATGAGGATTTTCTTAATTCTGTCATGACAGGATCCCTCAGCATTTGGGAAGCCGAATAGCTAGCACAGGCTACTTTTAAAGGAGAAGGCCACAGAAGCAAGGGGGGCTGTGATTGGCTTATTCAAAAGGGCTATCACCAATAATTGGCTGGAGAGCTGTTGCCAGATGAGATGAGGTAAGAGGTCATTTTGATCCCGTTTCACAGGGGACCGAATCAAAACATATACGGGTAATTGTTCAGGAACTGAGTACGTGCATGTGTAGCTATTAGGTCCTTCGTTCCCAGGGGAGGAGGGGAAGCACTATGGCATGGAGGCTGAGAGGATTCAGAATTGTCAGAAATGGCTTCAGAATTGTCTTAAAGTCTTACAATGTGACAGTCAGATATGATGTCCTAGAAGTAAAATCACCATGAGCGAGACAGCCAAATAAAGACTCATATAAGCATAGTGGAGACTGAAGGACCATGAACAGCACAGCTGTCAGAGATGTGATTTTCCAGAATGGTGAACAGCTCAGTTAAAGCACGGGAAGAAGCAGCTCACTAAGAGCTTTCAGTCTTATACACTTAGCATATAATAAAAATCACATTTAAAAAGCTCCGTTTATGGGGCTGTGGAGATGGTGGCTGGCTTCTTTCTTTCTTTCTTTTCTTTTCTTTCTTTTTTTTTCTTTTTTTTTTTTTTTGATGTTTTGAGACAGGGTTTCTCTGTGTAGTTCTGGCTGTCCTGGAGCTTTGTAAACCAGGCCGACCTTGAACTCACAGAGATCTGCCTCCAGAATGCTTGGATTAAAGGCCTGTGCCACCAACATCCAGCTAAAGTACTTTCTAAACAAGTGTAAACACCAGTTCTGATCCCCAGAACCCACGTTAAAAGCCAGGTAGGCATGGTATCTTGCCTGTAACCCCAACACTCAAGAAGCAAAAATGAGGTGTCCTTTGGGCCAACTGGCTAAGTTATACTAGCCAAGTCAGCAAGCTCAGCTAGATGCTCTGCTTCCATAACTAAACTAGACTAAATGAAGTGTGATACAAGAAGACACTTGAGTCAAGTGGTAGTGGCACACATCTTTAATCTCAGCACTCGGGAGGCAGAGGCAGGCGGATCTCCGTGAGTTCGAGGTCAGCTTGGTCTATAGAGTGAGGTCCAGAACAGCCAGGGCTGTTACACAGAGAAATCCTGTCTCAGAATGTCAAAAAAAAAAAAAAATGAAGTTACTCAGTGTCAATCTCTAGCCTTGACATGCACATGCAAACACGTACATGCATGCCCCCCACATGCCACATTCATATAAATCTGCATACACTGAACATATATGTCTTAGACACATATACATGAAAAGGTCCTGTTTACATATGAAGTGAAGACATGTTATTTTTTAAAAACTGTGTTATTACTGGGTGCATGTATGATGTATGTGTATGGGCACACACATGCAGTGGCTGTCAGAGAACAACCTGTGAGGACAGTAATCTCCTTCCACCTTTATGTGGGTCCCAGGGATTGAGCTCAGGTTGTCAGGCTTATACGGGTAAGTGTCTGACCCATGTGTCGAAGACCAACTTTAACAAAACTCGTACATTCCAGGGTAGGAGCATGGGGATTAGAATTATTAAGCAAAAAGAACAGAGGTATAAGAGAACTAAGAGTCAGAAACCCAGAACAGCATTGGGAAGGACATTCAGCGGACACAGAATCCACCTCATTTGTTTTCCACACACTTATATACTTCACTCCAAAAGGGAAGAGGGATGCAACAGACTTCGTTAACGTGATGTAAGGAGTAGATTTGAATTCTCTGCGCTTTGGTCCAGGTGGAGTGGCTCTACCTCTCTACCCAAAATACTAATTAACCACACCATAGGTCAGAATCTCTCGTTTGTAGCCACGCCTGTTATCAACAACTTTGAGAGAGCAAGAATAAGCACCAACTCTCTGACCTCCAGTCAAGGGGGAGCAGGCTCACAACTGTGGGTTCCCATACCCACTCAGCCGTCTTGGCATCCCAGAAACGAAGCTAGATTCTAAAGCTCCGAGGATGGTAAGTTTTCACCTTTGCAAACGTTTGATGGTGCATCATGAAGTTGTAAAGCTCTTGTCAGATTGCCTCACGGATGGCCAAAGAGCCCGGTGCCTGGGGTCCCGTCTTCTTGCCAAGGGTGAGTCCCCTGCACATCACTTGGGACAAAACACCTCCTGGGGAGCGATCTTGCGCTAGGCTAAATTGCAAATGTGAATTAAACGAAATTAAATTTAAAAATATGACGTGACATAACCAGGAAATCTTAAATTTGAACGGATCACAAATGACATGGCATCTTTGTTCATTTTTGTTAGGCATGATAATAAAAATAGTTTTATGTTAAAATAAATACGCACAAGTACATGCCAACACAAAGAGGAAATCTATCTCATGATAAAGCTTAAGAGTGACCATTTAAGCACAACATGTCATGACTCAGCCCCCAACCCTTTTCTAAAAATTTCTTTCATATGACCTCCTCGCCACACATAGGTCAGAGATCTGGGTCCAGTGGGGTCTTAGTCTATTCTCTGTTGCTTACACAAAGCACCTGCGACTGGAAAGTTTACTTCTTTCTCTCTCTTTCTTTCTTTCTTTCTTTCTTTCTTTTGTTTTTATCTGAGACAGGGTTTCTCTGTAGCTTTGGAGCCTGACCTGAAACTAGCTCTTGTAGACCAGGCTAGCTTCGAACTCCCAAAGATCTACCTGCCTCTGCCTCTCTAGTGCTGGGATTAAAGGCGTGAGCCACCACTGTCTGGCTTGTTTTGTTATTTTTCAAGACAAGGTTTCTCTGTGTAGTTCTGGCTGTCCTGGAATTCACTCTGTAGACCGTGCTGGCCTCAAACTCACAGAGATTCACCTGCCTCGTCCTCTGGAGTATGGGCTTAAAGGTGTGTGTCACCACCACCCGGCTAGGGGTTTTATTAAAATAGAATAAATAGAAGTTTATTTTAAGAGCCTAGCACCAGCGTTGGTTTCTGATCGGGGTCTCAGGGTGAATAGTGTCCCATGCTGGGGCTCAGGGTGTATTAGGGACACTGCCTGTCTTGGAAGGGAAGGCACAGCAGCAGGCTCAGGAGGCAGGTGATCATATCGAATCCAAAACAGAGAGTAACGGATGCTTAAGCTTCACTTCTGTTTCTCCTTCTCACTGACTCTAGGACTCCAGCCCATAAAATGATATTTCCTATACTTAGGGAGAGTTGCTGCCTCAACTAACCTAATCTAGAAAAGCTCACACAGACCGGTCCAGAAATGTGTTTCTATAGTGATTCTAAGTCCTATCAAGCTGCCAATCAATGTTAGCTCATCACAGGAGGAGAGACAGTAGACAGGAAGAGGAGGAGCGTGGGCCCATGTGACAGGAGCGGAAGAGAGCAAACCAAGAGAATGAAACTTCTTTTTGAGCAATCTGTCACACCACACCGTACCCCCGTGCTGCAACCAATCCAGTTCTTCCCTCCCATGAGAGATGCCTGATCTTTTCTAAGGTGGTATCCCCATGACCTAATCATTTTCCACTAGAAGCTCTGCCTTTGAAGTTCTGCCTTGTCTCAGTATCATGACTCCTGCATACAAACCTGTGGGGTACAAACCTATTTAAACCACAGCAGGAGGACTGGTGGGTGCTAACAGTCACAGGAATGGTACCTAGAGCACAGCCTCAGGCGCTGAGGTCTCTAGAGACAGCCTGTTTCCCGCATTTCTTGAGGTTGGGTAAATTAAATCCTTTTATGGTTTCTGTGACACACTGTAGACACCTACCAGAAAATTCAGTTTATTTGATCTCAGGCCAACTAAAATTGGTGTGTGTTGCTTATAAGATCCTCGATAAGAGCCTCTCTTTCTTGGAACAAACCATACATGAGAAGCAGGTTTGCACTAAAGACAGTCACGTCGGTTAGGATCCTTAGAGGTCAAAGTCAGAGAGACGCTGAGTTTCTGAGTTTGATTGTATTTAGATAAACTCTATAAAGGGAAGCAGTTGAACTTATGAAATCTACCATCTAGACAGAATAACTGTGAAAACCATGCTCCAAAGGGGCCCCTAGTGACCCTGTCTGCTTGGTAGTCATAGTCCTGTTTTGTCACTTCTTATTCTGGGTAGGACTGCCTTCTATCATCAATCAGATACCACAAAACTCCTGCGTCACTTGTGACTTCTAAGTCGAGGTCCTGAAAGGCATTGAGGCTCCCAACTTGTTCTCCTAGATCACTCACTAAAGAGGAAACTGCCTTGTCTGTTGGCGAAATCTCTTACGCTACCTGCCAGGAGGGCCATGTGGCGAGAGCTAAAGGTCCTGCCAATGCCCAGCACTGGCTTGCCAGGCAAAGGAGTTGAGTGTGCCATCTTGGAAGCAGGTCCTCCGGCCCTAGCCAAGAGCTCTTAGATGAATAAAGCCGGACAACATCTTGGTTACGATCTCCTGAGAGACTCTGAAACACTGAAACCATGAGGAGGTAATAGACATCCACCATGCTTTGAAAACTTTGGTATGCTCCAATAGATAAACAGTCAAAAAACCAAAGTCCCCGAAGTGACCTATTGGCCTCCAGATGGCGGCTTCTCACAGTCCTCTGCCTGCATTTGAAATGCTTGTCCCCCTTCTTCTCATTGTGCTTTGGATTCCCCCACCATCCTGCTTTCTCTGGAATGTGCTAGCCATGCTCCTGCCTCGGATGCTCTGCAGCTGTGGGCTCTTTCCTGGACCACTCTTCTCCAACATATTCAAATGACTTGCTGCCCTCACCCCTTCCATTTCTTGGTTCAAACTGCATCTTAACAAAGCCTTCTTGATATCGCTCTCTTAAAAGGGGAGCCATCTCCCTTCCCTGGAAATTCCATCCACTTGTCTTGCTTTCTTTTCTTCATGGCCTTTCACACCGATTAACACACAGTAGTGGTCCTAATGTCATCGATCTAAATTCAGTTTTAGCACAAGTCACAAGGACATCTAACCAGATGTGCAAAAACATTTGACTGTCTCAGCTAGGGAAATGCTGTCAACTCCTGTGATCAGCCCCTACAGGAACCTGATGGACTCCTCTCAAAACAAAATGAGCAACTTTCTTTTTCCTTTTTCTTTTTTAGAAAACTATGGCTTGCTGGGTGATGGCGGCACATGCCTTTGATCCCAGCACTAGGGAGGCAGAAGGAGGTGGATCTCAGTAAGTTCAAGGCCAACCTGGTCTACAGAGTGAGTTTCAGGAGAGCTGGGGTTACATAGTGAAATTATATCACAAAAAGCTTTGAAAGGAAAGGGAAGGAAAGGGAAGGAAAGAAAAAAGAAACTATGGCTTCCCTGTATCACCGGGAGCTCTCCTAGAAACTTTTTCCATGGTTGTCCAAACTCCACCTTACTGTACTTTGCTCTTTGGATACGCTTCTCATCGAGGAGCCATCTCTCCGAACTTCTTTTTAAATTGATAATTTGTTGTTGCTGTTGTTTCTATTTTAGGTAACAGGGATTGAGCTCAGTAGATAAAGTCTTGTACACAGTAGATAAACTCCCCACCACTGTTTTTTTTAATTTCCATTTTCCTAATAACTATTTGGCCATTTAATGCATGCTAGACATTCACCACCACTGTTTTATTTTCATTTTTTATAGTAATTTTTGAAATACAAAGATTAATCTTAATTAGCCTTTGCCTTTATGGTTTCTTTCAAGAACTTATTTTTATTCATAAGTTTTTAATAATAAGGTTTGCTTTTTAAAGACTTTTTTATTTTTATTTTATTTTATTTTTTTGTTTGCTTGGGGTTTTTTTTCCATTTATTTATTTATTAAAGATTTCTGTCTCTTCCCTGCCACCTCCTCCCATTTCCCCCCCCTCCCCCAATCAAGTTCCCCTCCCTTGTCAGCCCATAGAGCTATCAGGGTTCCCTGCCCAGTGGGAAGTCCAAGGACCACCCACCTCCATCCAGGTCTAGTAAGGTGAGCATCCAAACTGCCTAGGCTCCCACAAAGCCAGTACGTGCAGTAGGATCAAAAACCCACTGCCATGGCTTTTGAGTTCTCAGTAGTCCTAAAGATTTATTTATAGTTTACTTTATGTGTGTGAATGTTTTGCCTGCATATATGTATATGCACCACATGCATGCTTGATACCAGCAGATGTCAAAAGGGAGCATCAAGTCCCCTGGGACAAGAATTATAGATGGTTGTGAGCCACCATACGGGTGCTGTGAACTGAATCTGGGTCCTCTGCAAGAACAGCAAGTGTTCTTAACTGCTGGGCCATCTCAATAGCCAAATAAAGTTTACTGTTTTTTTTTAAAGGAATTTCTGTATTCATAGACAATTATGAATCTTTCCTATCCCTCCACTCCCATAGTTAATGTCCCCCTTACATCAAGTGTATTGGCCTGGATATTCCCATTACTACTTGCAGATTTATCAGTAGCTTCCAATTCTTTGTTGTTCTTTGAGAATCTCATGTGCTTTCTCTTAAAATCTGTGTGGCTTTAGTAACTTTAGTGGCTGATCAGAGGAACATGGTTGGAATGATGTCCTGGATCATGAAGCTAAGTCGCACTCTTATTGCATGGTCTCATCAAGTTTCAAGTCTCCACGAAAGCAGCCTGGCTACCCTACACCACCATGCTGGACAGGCTATGTGCAAATACTTGATGATGCTAGCTGAGCCTAGAATCCAGCCATTTGTACCAAGGAAGTTAAACATGTGGTTGAAGCCACCGTGGATTCTCTCTGTTTGTCCACTGAATATCACCAAGTAGCCTCTGTCATCAGCAAGTGGAGCAGAAGGATCAACCAGCCAAGTCCTTTACAAACCTGCAGCCCATAAACTCACAAGGTGGGACGTTTGCAATTGTTGGCTTAAGCTGTTAAATTTTAAGGGTAATTGTCACTTCATTAATTTAATTTAAGGTAATTTAAGGGTATTGTCACTTCATTACATGACAATAGAAAACTGGACCATTACTTCTTGCCTAGAGTATTACAACAGAATCATATTACTCTTTGAGATGCAGGTAAAGGCATTGGAGTTCAGGGAAATGGGAGAGCCAGGACCTTGACCCAACATATTCTCATTGGTTGGTGTCTTAGGGTTTTTACTGCTGTGAAGAGACGCCATGGCCATGTCAACTCTTATAAAGGAAAATATTTAATTGGGGTGACTCATGGTTCAGAGATTAGTCCATTATTATCATGGTGGGGTGCAGGCAGACATGGCACTAGAGAAGTAGCTGAGAGTTCTACATCTTGCATTCAACAGGAAGTCAGCTGAGACACTGGGCGGTATCCTGAGCATAGGAAACCTCAAAGCCCACCCCCACAGTGACACACTTTCTCCAACAAGGCCATATCCACTCCAACAAAGCCACATACCTCTTAATAGTGCCACACCCTATGAGATTATGGGGCCAATTATATCCAAATTACCACAGTTGGTGATAACTGGCACTATTAAATCTTGCCATGCATGCTAATGTCTCTAATCTAGGCACTTAGAGGCTGGGTCAGCTGAATCTCTGTGAGATTGAAGTTAACCAACACTACAAAATGACACTCTGTCTCAAAGGAGTGAGAGAGAGAGAGAGAGAGAGAGAGAGAGAGAGAGAGAGAGAAGAATCCAATAGGGGGAGCAACTATCGTGTACCTTTAGGTAGGAGAAAATGCAAACCAACTCCAACTACAAAAGACTTTGAGATAAAAAGCTGCTTTCTTCTTCTAATGGTAATCTGTGTAGTATTTTAAAGGCACTGTACATAGAGCTAAGCTTTCGACACTGACTCTCTTAGTTTAATCCTGACTCCCTGTGAGCACACTCCATCAATGCCCTCCTGACTCCTCCCTGTGAGCACATGGCATTGATGCCCTCCTGACTCCTCCCTGTGAGCACATGGCATTGATACCCTCCGGACTCCTCCCTGTGAGCACACGGCATTGATACCCTCCTGAATCCTCCCAGTGATCACATGGCATTGATACCCTCCGGACTCCTCCCTGTGAGCACATGGCATCGATGCCCTCCTGACTCCTCCCTGTGAGCACACTCCATCGATGCCTTCCTGACTCCTCCCTGTGAGCACATGGCATCGATGCCCTCCTGACTCCTCCCTGTGAGCACACTCCATCGATGCCTTCCTGACTCCTCCCTGTGAGCACATGGCATCGATGCCCTCCTGACTCCTCCCTGTAAGCACATGGCATCAATGACTTCATTTTAAAGACAAGACAATGGAACTTTGAGGGGTTCAGCAATGTGTCCATCACCACAAGGCTAGAGTCAGAGCTTGCCCCTTGGTGTTTGGTGTCTAAGTCTTAGCCCAGGATCGCTTTCTTTTTCTCAGATTTTGTCAGTCATCCTTCCTGTTGCTGAGATAGAATATCTGAGAAAATCAACTTAAGGAAAGACTTTTTTTGGCTCACAGTTTGAGAGGGTTTAGTTCATTAAACTTGGCTCTATTGCCGCTGGGAGCATGAATGGTGAGGAGGAACCTCGTGGAGAGGAACTTGGTGGAAGAACAAAGTGGCTCGCCTCGTGACTGTCAGAAAACAGAGAAGCTGTGCATGAAAGGGGTAATGTGGTGTTTTACTCTTATTATTCTTTTGGCTTCCTGGGGGGGGGGGTGTCACCCAGCTCCCAAATAAACCATTCACATGGAGGCTTATTCTTAATTATAAATGCTCTGCCTGAACTTGACTTATTTCTAACTAGTTTTCCTTAATTTAAATTATCCTATTTTTTTTTACTTCTGGACGTTTTCCTTTTCTTACTTCTGTATATATTGCTTTCACTCTTACTCCCTGGCTGGCTGGGTGACTAGTCTCTGACATCCTCTTCTCCTTGTTCTCTTATTGCTCCTCCCCCTCTTCCCAGAGTTCTCCTTCTATTTATTCTCTCTGTCTGCCAGCCCCACCCATCCTTTCTCCTGCTTCACTATTTACCATTAGACCATCAGGTGTTTTAGACAGGCAAAGAATCACAGCTTCACAGAGTTAGACAATTGCAGCAGAAGCAAAAGTAGCACACCTTAAAACAATTTTCCCCAACAGAAATGTCTAGAATAATAAGATAAACTCTTTAAGGCACAGTCTAGTGACCTACTTCTTCCAACTAGGCATTACCTCCTAACAGTCCATTCAGCTATGGATTAACTCACTGATAAAGTTAAAGCCCCCATCATTCAATAAACTCTGGAGACAAAGCCTTCAAGGTTTTATCTTGAAGCCTTCAGGGGACATTTTTAGACTCAATGTGTGACCGCCTCTGAAAGTTGGTGGTGCTCTGATTTCAGCTTTCGGGAAGTACTCCCTTTGCCAGGAGACACATCTGATCTCTTTCTCCCCACCAGACCCTGCACATGAGTATCTCTGAGTCGGTGGGATCCGAGTGTGGATCCAGAGAGTCTTGAACCTTGCAGAACTCTCACTCCCAAAAACCCAACCCTGAGCTTGGCAACACCAACAAGGCACAGGAAAGCAATCAGTCCCTCTGAGCCCAAGACTCAGGGCCTTCTGGTTTCAGACACCTGAATGGACAGGATAAAGTCACCTCCAGGACTCTGGGCATGGGAGGATCAGGAACAAGGACTAACCAACCCATCACCTTTCCCACTAAACTCAATATGATGCTGGCTTGTTCTGGTTGTGTTTGACGCACACGAAGGGGAACTCAAGCCATAATGACCTAACTAAGATCCTCGCCTCCTGAGACCCTCATGCCATTCCAGAGCCTCCCTAGAGCTTCCTCTCACTTATCTTGGAGCAAGTTTATGAGGTTATTTCACTCTGTTTTACTTCTCAGCCGCCACCTAAGCCATCAACCCTCAGGCCGTGCCCCTAGGTACAGCTGCCCTACAATTGCTATTGGCTTTACTTCAGTGTCCTCCGGGGAATGAACACTGCTCACTGCTCTGTTACTTGGTCCCAAGTCGGTCCCTTCCCTCGGCCACTTCCGTGTCACTGTGGCCCAGCTGTATAGGGCAAGGAAACTTTTCTCTAAGCCTGGGTTAATGGAAGAATAATTATGAAAACTATGGATTACTAAAACAACTGTCCCTCATCAGATCAGGCTCACCCTTAGGAACAGATTCCTTATCTCGCTCCCAACCTGCCTTCGTCTGTCTGACAAAGGACAGCCCTCCTGCCGCCTCAACATACTCATGCTGGATACATCCCAGGCCTCTCTTGGCCTTGGGGCATTAGCTGAAGAGATGACCTACATATCTCTTTACATCCTTAAAGCCAGTGTAAAATTAATTTTTTTTTTTTTTTGCCAGAGCAATTGACAATGAGAGCATTCATTTGCTTCAAGGGCAAGCTTTTCTCCTTCCCCTCACCACTGAGGTATGTCTGGCTCAGATAAGACAATCACAGGACGGCTGGACATTAATCAGTCTCTTCGGTTGGCTTCTACAGTCTTCTCCATGTATACCTTGTTACACAGTGAGTGGATGACGTGGTCAAAACCAAGGTACTCCCCCCCCCCCCCATTCCAGTCCACAGTCGTAGACCAACTGGCTTCTTAGGTATTTAGACAGCTTCCCCTTCACAACAGAGGGTATAAATCCTTAGCACAATTCCCAATCCCATCAACACTGTCCTCCCCATTTCAATCCAGTGTCCACTCTCAAAGCCCGAGATCATTAATCATTCTCCCTCCTGGCAGGCTCTTTCCACCGGCGAACGCTCCCCTCTGACTTACTCTGCCCACCTCTCTCCTTCGTTCCTGCCTCCAGAAACAGAGCTAAAGAAGCATGCACCTGTTGGAACAAGGTGGCCAGAACTAACCCACAGTGTGATGATTCTCCTCCGTTGCTCTCGCCCACCTCCCCCACTATCCCTCTACTTCCTAGTAGCATGGCAGACCTGACAAATCTGGCTTTTGTATTTCCTTCTGGAATCTGCCAAGGGGTGAGAGGAGGACGCAGGAAAACTCCTGGGAAGGAACAACAACACTTAGCGTGATCAGCTAAGCTTTGGGATCACTCTGACTCCACGCTGTCCCGTGCATGAGAACAGCTCTCTCTCCTCCACCCAGATCCCCACCAGGGATGAGTCACACCTAAACAGGAATGACTGCAGAGAAGAGGCGAAGGCTGATGCTTTTCCTGTAGTCCCACTACTTTATTTTCTTCGAAGCCTACTACCTAATTTCTGCAAGCCCCTGGTCATGGAAGCATGAATGAATTGAGTGACTGGTGCCTCCGTAGGAAGCTAAGCTATAAAGCAGGCCACTCCTGCTTGCTCTGAGCTTCTTGCAGAATTAGCTCTTTGTGCTAAAAGAGGCACACTCCTGGGCCTCTCTTCTACTCCCAGGAAACCTCCTTTAATGGTGACCTGCTGGGAAACATGCCCCGTTCTTTGTCATCTAAGACCTTAGCAACTCAAATGGTAGGAATTGAAGGCCTGGTGTAAGAAGGGAGGTTGTCCTAGGCAGGTGGGTAGTGTAGATATTTTTAGGTTGGCAGAGCCTCAGAGAACCCATCAGACCACAGAAACCCTCCCACTCCACCTGTGTGTCAGCTTTAAATTTGGATCGGATTCTGGTGCCACAAAAGATGCTGTGTCTCCTGCCAGTGGGAGGGCCCATGCTCCTCCTGCGCCATCTCTGGCTTTTCTGCCCTTCTGGTATCCAACTGGCTGGGCTCAGTCTAACAGAAAGCAGGCTGCTAGACCAATCTATCTAGACCATCTGTCCCAGAGGAGGGTTGTGGTCTTGCTCATGCCAGGGCCTCCCCAGGCTGCAGAAATGGTTACTCCAGGAAGAATTTAAAGCTGGTATTCACCTCTATGGCAGTCCTCAGTAAGAACCGAGTTCCAGAATAGGAACTTCAGGAAAACGAGGACAAGTCTTCAGCTTTTTTATGGCCTCTTTAGAAAATAGGATCCAGTATTAGGCAGGGGATGTGAAAAAACCAGGGCAGGGGCAGGACAGTTAGAACATGTGGCTTCTGGGCCTGGAGCTGCTGCCACTCAGCACCACTAGGGTTAGGAGTGAGTTCTTTGTTTCCTCTGTAGAGTGAGAAATTTGGGCAGGTTGTATCCAGATCTCATCGCAACCTGATCCAACATGAAAATAGGGCTGACTCACGCAATCTCTACAATGGCGCAGTGGAACTGAAATCCTGGTTATGTGTTTTATTCTAGGCAGAAGCAATTTGTTATATCTGGGGGAAGCATGGAGGGGCCTAACAGCGCTCCATTCCATTTTGTCTGCCGGTACAAATAAAGCTTGGTGGGGGTCGTCCATACCTGAAGCCGACAGAAATGCAGCTGCTGTGGGGTTCAGATGGTTTGTGTACGCTGGCCTCCGACGTACTCCTGTCTTCTGGACTGCTCTGGATGCTTGCGCACAATGAGGCTCTGTCCCTCTCCCACCTGCCTCCCTCGGGTCACGTTTTGTTGGTTGCGAACTGTAGCAAAGGAAAGGCAAAGGACAGCCATACGTCACAGATTCGCGTCTTTGTCTTTCAGCTCCCCTTCTCTCCTGGGCTCTGCAAGCTTTGTATGGTCTCTGGTCTTAGGTAGATGCTTCCTCTGGGATTAGAAGAGAGCGTTGAGGAAGTTTCCGGGGCTATGCACATTTGTAGTGAGGTCTGTGTCAGCTGGAAAGCTTTGAGCTGCAGATAACAAGGAATCTGATTCAAAGTAAATTGAACAGTAAACTTTATTTCCATATCAAAATAAGAAACCCAGGGCTGGAGAGATGGCTCAGTGGTTGAGAGCATTGCCTGCTCTTCCAAAGGTCATGAGTTCAATTCCCAGCAACCACATGGTGGCTCACAACCATCTGTGACGAGGTCTGCTGTCCTCTTCTGGTCTGCAAACACACACAGATTAAATATTGTATACATAATAAATAAATATTTAAGAAAAAAAACAAAAAGCAAAAAAAAAAAAAACAAAATAAGAAACCCAAAGATGGAATGAGATCCAAGATAGGTGACTAAATGCCTCACCCAGGTCTTCGAGGGGGGGTTTTGCTCCACCTTTCATTGCCAATGTTACTTCTTCTTCCATGGCTTCCTATGGCCACACCATAGCTGTCAGCTGAAATTATAGATGTTACATCCAGACATGGGGATGGACAGGCAAATAAACGAAATGATCAAATAACTTCTAAGCACCCATGGAGATCAAAACCAGTCATTGCCAACGTTTTCTTCTTTGTCTTCCTAGATAAGCAAGAAACTACATTTTCCATGTCTCTTGGAAATTAGTGTCTTGTGACTTCAAGTAATTCTGGTAATTCTGAGGTGACACATTTAAGAGCTGACATATGATGTTTAATGCCTGATTCTTGTGCCACAGAAACAATGGTGGTATGTGCTACAATAGAGGTGCATGGGCTAAGAGCAAGTTGGATTGCTAAGCCACTACATGAAGACTTGAGTTCTGTAGTCACTTGAATTTCACTAACTTGATGTTAGTGAATTGTATTGTGGTTTTAAAAAAAACTGGAAATGTAGTGCTATTTGTTACTACAGCAAAACATGACCTATCCTAACCGAAACAATGACTGAGACAAAAATCAAGTCTTTCTAAATCACGAGTCTGTCTTTAACCATTGAGCATATTGCTTTCCTTGTTTCTTCATCAAAGAGATTTTTGGAAGTGATAACCTTGGAAGAATGAGAGAAGGGTAGAAAAGAAAGGGATACTCATGAGAACAATTATCAGAGGAAGAGCCAGGAAAGGGTTAGTGCATAACCCTACCTATTGTTCCTACTATGAACAACTTTAAAAAATAAGAAAATTAAGGAGAATAATCTTTAGAAAAATATTTATAGACAAGGCCTGAAGGATTTTTGATCTTGGCCAGGGAATTAACTGTGGCTACTATTGGCTGAACATAGTTTTGTAGCCTTCTCTGGGGAAGCATAAGTGAGAATGGTGTCCGCTTTGGAAGGTAAGCACCAAGCCACAGTTCTGAAAACAGGACAGAGCTCCATTTGGGTCATTTTCTCCCTATGTGGTTTCCCTCTTTCTTAGATTAACAAGGACAACCTGTTGGTTTAACGCTTTTTGTTTTGTTTTGTTTTGTTTTTTGAGACAGGGTTTCTCTGTAGTTTTGTAGCCTATCCTGAAACTAGCTCTTGTAGACCAGGCTGGCCTGGAACTCACAGAGATCCGCCTGCCTCTGCCTCCCGAGTGCTGGGATTAAAGGCGTGTGCCACCACCGCCCGGCTTTAACTATTTATTAATCTTAGCTGACTCCTTCTTTCGGTCCTCTGCAACCACTCACAAGTCCCAAGGATGGACAGACCAAGTCTTTGTCTCTAAGTCTGGGGTTAATATTTGTGTTACGGCAAGGCATTTTGTATAACAAATCACACATCACTATGAAACCCAAATTTAAACAGATTGCATAGGAGACAAGAGAAGCTGAAATGTCTTACTTTTCTGAAGTGAAAAAGATACTACTTTCTATTTAAGAAGCAAAGACTTGAGGACAAAGATGGTCCATTGCTCGCATGTGCGCCTATATTTTGTTAGAACTGAATGCCCGAGCCTACCCGCATCTTTGAGCAGGTGTATGTGGGTCCACCCCCTGGGGAAAGCTAAAAGAGGAGTTGCTGATTAGCATGTTTATGCATTTATTGTTAGCTGCAATTACTTGTTTATTAGGGCAGAGGCTTCCCCGCTTGTTACAGTCATTATGTCTGTCAGGAAGAGGTAATGTTCTTGAATTTCACAAATGTGCAAATTCCACAAACCTAGCCAGCCTCAGCTAGAACCTACTCTTAATGAAAATGCAGAGAAGTTCATTTTCAAGGAGACACGGGGCTTTTATTTTAGCAAATATGGGGTTTTCCTGTCCAGGAGGACCACAAACTTTTAGGTAAAGAGTCTGCGGCAGACTCTGCATTTTTCAGAGTCTGCGCTTTTCTTTATGCATTGTGCAAGGTGATTATGTGATACGCGTGCTCTTGCTCCCATTATCTTACCTCCCTCTAGAATAGGAACAAACAGTCCCATTTTCTACATAAAGAAAGACTCTGAGAGGCCAAGACCATGCCTGAGCGAGCCTTATGCACGCACAAGTGTGCGTGTGTGTGCGCATGCGCATACTGCTTACCCACATACCTCGTTTAAGACCTTCGGAGAACATTGACTAGGCCACTTTTTCCAGTGAACATAAATTAAAGAGGGTCTGTGAAGCGGGGTGATTTCTAAAAGGACCAGGAAGTACGGTCTCTACAACACAAGACAAGAGGCATAGTGGCACGTCCAGACGAGGCCGCTAGCAATGAGAAGAGGCCACGCTGTTTGCTGAGAAAGTCTGAAACAGTGCCTTGCTGAGGAGTTGAAAGACTAAGATCTAGGGTCTGGATGCTGGGGACAAGATTGGCCAAGTTAGGACATTAAAGCTCATTAGTTGGGGCTCTGATTACTTGTAGTCCTTTTTGCTTTCGCGGATTTGCTGGGAACAGAGATCGTGACCCTTACGTGATGCTGAGCATCAAGTGCTCTCTGTGTCGGTGCCAGGGGTCAGGGTAGCTGTAGTCGTAATGGGAAAAGCTGGCTGTTGGTGAGTGTTGTGCGCCAGACACCATGCAAAGCAGTTTGCATTCATTTTCTCATTTAATCTTTATCAAGCGCTATGGGGTTGGCTCATTTTGTTTGCAAATGAGGAAACAGCACGGAGACATTAAATGAAGTGACCAAAATGAAAAATTCAGAATTGCCGAAATCAAGGTTCAACAACCCTCTTCATGGGAATCTGTGGAGTCCTGAGATGTGTCTCACACGCTAGGCACATGCTACTCCGGACTAGTTTATAAGACTATATCCTAAATTGGAATAAGCAGCTCTGTTCACTGGCATATTTACTATACGCAGTTCATGAATCCTAAGTGGGTAGCTTAATGGATTTTTAACCAATATCCATGTAATAGCTTTCTATTTCGGTAATTAGCAGAATCTGGACGGGTAAAATGCTGAATATACAGAACTACTGTTGCAATTAAAAAAACAAACAAACTTCCAAGTAATGTCATTTCGATCATAGCCACACAGCCTGCCTTGGTGTAACACAAACTCTTGTTAAAATTGATAGAACCCAAGTCTTCATGGCCTATATTGTCCGGGAAATCAGATGCTCAAAATATGGCAAGTGCCTAAGGTAGTGTATGATAGGTCATTATTTGTGGTTTTATTAATTATTTCCAATCTCATGCACAGACAAACTTCTGTGCTCTCCATATAGGGAAAATAGACACATCCTGTGAACTTCCCAAGAGGAGAGGATATATAGGATATATATATTTAGAGATTTTATTATTGCTATGTATGTATCTTAAAAAATCAATACATCTATCTGTCTGGCTATTGATCTACATGGATGTACACACTGGGTAGTTATTTAAGAAGGCTCTTTTAAAGCAACGCTGCATTAAGTGGGCCCTCTGTTCAAATGGATATACGTGCATGGCTAAAGTTTCCAGCATGTGGGTATGCAGCACGGCTCACCCGTGAGCTGGGGGCTTGCAGTAAATACAGATTATATTCTGATTAAAGGCTACCAACACCCAAGTATACATACTTCTCCGACACCTGTGATTCCATGCATAGTCACATGTGACACAAACAAGTAGATAGGCCATTTGTGGGGTATGGCCTGTGGAGGGTTCCTCCCCAGGCAGAACAAAAGCCCTCAAGTCCCAGGATCACGTGTGGAGTGGACTAGTCAGAAGAAGAGCCCCGAGAAGCATCCGCTAACTTTTTCATATGAGCCTGACTTTGCAGACAGCTATTCCCTTAGCACAGTTGGGAAGCAGGTTCCTTCTGGCGTGTCCACTGTCTCATTGCAGGCTCACTGAATATTTAATGATACCATTTGCCTTCCCAGGAGGAGCTCAGAAAGGCTGAAACTGTTGTGGTTTCGGGAGATGGGCCGCAGGGCTGGTGTTGATACGAAGTAGGCTGGCCAGTGTCCTCTCCCCGGAAGCACCTCCAGACTGGAAACCCTGAAAGACAGTTTGAAGCTGGGGAGATAGCAGGGCAGGGAGAAGAGGCCATCTGGGTGGTTCCGGGCACCAGGGAGGAGCCATGGGGAGGAAGAAAACGAAGTGCTGAGCTGGTGTCAGATGGCTTTACTCTGCGGTAGGATGGAAACTGAAGGCTAGCTCTCACATGGAAGCGCTTGGCTCGGATTCAGGTCCGCACAAGGACCATGGAATGGTGAAGCCAGAAAGAACCTCATTTCTCTTTTGTTCTCAAATAAGCATTTTACAGATTGAGAAACTGGAGCATTGCTTATAGACGATCTCTGGAGTCATACAGATATGTAGTGGCCAAATGTGTTCATTCTGTCTACTTCCAGATTATTCAACAGTCAGCAATCCGAGGGATCTCTCAGATGGGTACCCTCCCGCTGAGCTACATCCTCTAGCCATCAAGTGATCTTTTCAAGACTCAGGTCTGTTGCTTTAAATCCTTGATGGCTTCCATGCTCCCGTGGCACTGAATGTGAACTCACTCCCCCTTACTAATGACTTTACGTAGGATTCTCGCACCCTTTTACCCCCCCCCCCAAAAGCACCTGGCCTCCAACCAGCCATCACCCTCTTGCTCCAGTGTGCCACCATTCCCACCTTTGCTTGCTGACTGCCCTATTGGAACTCTCTGACGCAGTTTTTCGTGTGTGTGTGTGTGGGGGGGGGTGTTCAAGACAAGGTTTCTCTGTGTAGCCCTGGCTGTCCTGGAACTCTCTCTGTAGACCAGGCTGGCCTTGAACTCACAGAGGTCTGCCTGCCTCTGCCTCCCAGGTGCTGGGATTAAAGCTGTGCCCCACAGCCACAAAGCTCGGATCTTCTTGTCAATTGTTTCTTCTCCCTGTTTGTATCTAAATTCAGGGATCATTTCTTCTTTCCCCCGCCAACACACATACCACCGACTCATCCCCTATCCCATTTCTCTGCCTCTATTCTTTATAGCCCTTATCCCTAGAGGAAATTAACTCATTGTGCTTATTTTGCTTACTTGTCTCTTTTTCCTCGCTGGGCTATAAGCTATATGAGGTCAAAGACAGCATTCTGTCTTGCTGTCTATTATATTCCTATCTCTGAGAATAGTGTAGACTTCCAGTTGCAGAGAAGCAGATCTCTAACACCTTCTCCATTTCACTACCTCACCTCTTATTAATAATGATTTGGACATCACTGTGTCCTTGTATCTGGAGATAACGTGAACTCATGCAGGAAAGCAGCTAGACCTCACCATGGTGGCTGATACCCGGAGGGTGAGAACTCAGCTCTGGGCTTGTTTTTCAGAGTCGTGGTTTTGAAAATTAGAGAAAATAACTACCTGTCTGAGCACTGTCCAAGGTCGGGGTAGAAAACCTGGGCGCAGTGACTGATACTGAATGTCTTTATGTATATGTTATCACTTGTGTAATAAATTATCCTCAAATTCAATGTGTTACTCTCTCATTTGGGGACCCTTTTACTAGAAATTCATTGAGAAACATGGGTAGGGTGACATGAATGAAGAGCAGAAGAAGGAGCAGAAATAAGCATCTATTTCAAATTACTCCTTGTCCGTGTCTCAATGACAAACTTCAGGAAGGAGAAGGCTAGGGATATTGGTTAAGATGAGGCCTCAATATAGCTGGGGATTTTTATCATCCATAAGTAAAGAAAACTATGCTTACAGTGATGATGATGAATGCGGTGGCAGTGGGAACAATCCATTCAACAAATGTTTCTTAGATGCTACTATGGGCCATCATCATGAGACAACGGCAAACCCTGCCCTCGAGGTCTAAACCTCAAAGGAGGCATGGAGAAAACCACACTAGTGTTCCGTTCTCACCAGTTCACAGTCATTTGGGACGTAGTCTCTATCACCAGAGTCAACGACAGCGTCTCAAAATTTCTCTCCTCTAAGCTGTTCAGGCTGATGCCTGCTCAAAAACAGAGTCAGACAGAGAGGCAGTCCGCTGCGTGTGTTGGAGGTGGACAGTGCAGTTCAGATAGCTTGACACATATCTGATTGTCTAAAGACTTCTACAGATTAGGGATTCAGGTTCAGCTCAGCTGGTCCCTTTGGTTTAGGCATTTTCATGAATGTTTATAAAGATGTGGGCCAATTCTCACATGTCAATACTCAGCCAGAAAAGGGTCCATTTCCACTTTCACTTACATGGTGACTGGCAGGATTCAGTCCTTAACTGTGGGATCATGGCCTTGGTTCTTCTCTAGCTGTTGGGCTAGCACATACTTTGCTTCTTTTTTCTTGTTTCTATTTTCCTTTCCCTTCCTTCCTTCCTTCCTTCCTTCCTTCCTTCCTTGCTTTTCTCCCCAAGACAGGGCTTCTCTGGTAACAGCTTTGGCTGTCCTGCAATTGCTTTGTAGATCAGGCTGGTCTTGAACACAGAGAGATCTGCCTGCCTTTGCCTCCCATGTGCTGCGATTGAAAGCATGCATCACTACCACCCAACTTACCCTCTGTATCTTATCATGAGGCCTCTCTGTAGCTCACAAGAGTCAGAGAGTCAGTGCAAAGACTAAAGGAAATGTCTTTGTGTTGTAGGAGCTGCGGGTTGCATTCACCACCCAGCTCCCGCCACCGGCTAGCTTTACACGAAATAACAACACACAAATTGTATTCACTTAAACACTGCTTGGCCCATTATATCTAGCCTCTTCTCGGCTAACTCTCGCACCTGGACTAGCCCATTTCTAATAATCTGTGTAGCCCACGAGGTGGCTTACCAGGAAAGATCTTAACCTACGTCCATCCTGGGTCGGAGCTTCATCGATAGCGTCTGCCCGGGAGAGGGGAGCATGGCCTCTGAGCTCACTTCCTCTTCCTCCTAGCATTCTGTTCTGTTTACTCCTCCCACCTATGTTTTAACCTATGAGGGCCAAGCAGTTTCTTTATTATAATTAACCAATGACCTTCCTCCATCATCTTTGGATCCTGATATCTGAGGTGATACTCCATCCCTTTTTATGTGTAGTAAAAGCTGGTCACCAGGTCCATCCACACACAAGGCCATAAATCTTAGGAGGAATGGATCAATGGGGACATTTAGACATTCTCTACCATAAACTAGCCTGAATTTTGAATTCTCTCTTGACATAAAATACAGTATAACAAACAAATAGCTATGTAAAAATTCCACATGGCACCTGGGAATTTAATTAAAAGCTGTACTGTGGCCAGGTGGTGGTGGTGCACGCCTTTAATCCCAGTGCTTGGGAGGCAGAGGCAGGTGAATCTCTGTGAGTTCAAGGCCAACCTGGTTTACAAGAGCTAGTTTCAGGACAGGCACCCACCAAAGCTACAGAGAAACCCTGTCTTGAAAAACCAAAAAAAAAAAAAAAAAAAAAAAAAGGCTGCATTGTGTTTCAGGGCTTCAGGTTCAGAGACCAACTACATAAGCTTAGACTAGTTTCTTCAAGCCAAAAATTTGAAAATAAAACCTACTACCTAATAAATACAGATACAGTGGTTCAAATCTGTTATCCCAATACTTGAAAGTAAAGGCAGGAAGATAAAGAGTTGGCAGAAGACCTGGCTTACAATAGTGGGTTCAAGGTCAGCCTGGGCTACAGTGAAAGATTTTCATTAAAAAACAATCACTTTGGTAGGACACTTGTCAAAATATATGTTCTGAGGTTGCTCCCCAAGGAATTCTTTTTCAGTAGATTTGGAAGTAGCCCCTAAGAATTTCTTCTCTCTCTCTCTCTCTCTCTCTCTCTCTCTCTCTCCATCTCCCCTTTCCTTCCTACGTTCTCCCTTACTCACCTCCATTTCTTCCTGACAGTATTGTACTCTGTAGCTCTGGATCATCTTGAACTCACAATCTTGCCTCTGCTTCCCAGGTACTGGGATCACAAATGTCTGCCGCCATACCCGGTGAGAATTCACTTGTTTTACTTTTTTTATATTATTTATTTATTTATTAAAGATTTCTGCCTCCTTCCCGCCACCGCCTCCCATTTCCCTCCCCCTCCCCCAATCAAGTCCCCCTCCCTCATCAGCCCAAAGAGCAATCAGGGTTCCCTGACCTGTGGGAAGTCCAAGGACCACCCACCTCCATCCAGGTCTAGTAAGGTGAGCATCCAAACTGCCTAGGCTCCCCCAAAGCCAGTACGTGCAGTAGGATCAAAAACTCATTGCCATTGTTCTTGAGTTCTCAGTAGTCCTCATTGTCGGCTATGTTCAGCGAGTCCGGTTTTATCCCAGGCTTTTTCAGACCCAGGCCAGCTGGCCTTGGTGAGTTCCCGATAGAACATCCCCATTGTCTCAGTGTGTGGGTGCACCCCTCGCGGTCCTGAGTTCCTTGCTCGTGCTCTCTCTCCTTCTGCTCCTGATTTGGACCTTGAAATTTCATTCACTTGTTTTTCTTTAACATTTTTAGATCCATTTATTGGATTGTATGAGTGCTGTTCTGAACATACGTATGTATGTATGTATGTATGTATGTATGTGTGTGTGTGTGTATGTACTTCATATGCATGCACGGTGCCTGTGGAGGTCAGAGAAAGTATTGAGTCCCTTGGAATTGGAGTTCTGGATGGTTGTGAGCCACCATGCGGGTGCAGGGAACTGAGCCCAGGTCCTCTGCAAGAACAAAAAGGGCTCTAAAACTTCTCTCCAATCCTTTTCTCCAGCTCTGTGAGTTTCTATATTTTTATTTTTTCATTTATTCCGTCTCCCTCCCTTCTGTGTGCATGTGTGACGTGTGAGTCCGTACATGACACAGCACATGCATGCATATCAGAGGACACTTTTACATGGGTTCCAGGGGTTGAGCTCGGGCTGTCATATATGACCCAGCACATGCATGCATATCAGAGGACACTTTTACATGGGTTCCAGGGGTTGAGCTCGGGTTGTCAGACTTATGCAATAAACACTTTACCTACTAAGCCATCTGCTGGCCCCAAGAATTCCTATTTTTTAATGAATAGTCTAAGTACCTATGAAGAGGGTATCTGGTCCTGTATAGAATAGATGTTAATAATTTGCATATTAATGGAAATTCTGCAATTTTTTTCTTTAGAGTCCATGCATTTGAAGATGGTCAATGAAGATATTGCAGAATTTGGAAAAGCAATTTATAAGAAAGATTAGCATATGGATGAATTATGTATAGTATTCACTTGCCGAATGGTCTAAAGCTCAGAGCTTTCTAATTCCTGTAAAAACCTCCCCTGCCTTTGGCACACTCTGTCTAGGCAAATAGACAACAGCCAGCCTGGAGGCCCCTGGAGCTTCCCTGTTCAGAGAATTAAGTAGAACAGTTTCTAGAATGGGTCATATTGGATCTCTGGCTGTCCTACTATTTCTCCCTAGACTATTCCTTAGGCTTCTCATTCCGTCAGTCTTCTTGAAGTTCATATGACCCCAGCATATTTGTATGCAATGAAATATATCTGAAAACAACCTCGTTTAAAAGAATAAATCCATTAAGGAGCTGAGAACTTTCTGGCGTGAAATGAAAAATATTGATTGCTTCCTACCTGTTAGCAATGAAATCCCATCCAGTTAATTAACCTGCTCAGCGATAAAGTTTATTTTTGCCCTTCACCTTCGTTCCAAATCTTTAAAGCCATTAAAACAAGTACCTGGTCAATGAATAAATCTTCTCACCGAGAGGCATTTGGAGCCCTCTGTAGTCTGGCTCCAATCACCTTCCTGCCTTTTCTTTTAACTACTTGCCTCCAAGCGCCTTCCACCCTAACCCAGTGGAAGAGCTGACGTATTGTGTTCCTGCTGCCAAGAATGACTTTCTTCTCCCGAATTCTTTCTCCTTTTATTCTACATCTTTTAACTTTAACATCAGTTTGGATGTCATTTCCTGAAAAAGGCTTTCCCAGAACTCTGGCACCGATCCCCACCTCCCCCAACTTCTTCCCACCTCTCCTAATTGCTGCTAAACTGTAGGTATTACCTCCCTATCCTGAACACTCCGAAGACTCTTTAGACTTGGATCTACTTCTGTGGGCCTTAAATTTTGAGTGTGCATGTATTTCTGGTAGGAGACTCTTGAGGATGCAGTTCTAACCAATTCATTTCTGTATTCCCGTATCTTCTAACACCATTCCTTACTGATGATTGGTGTTCAGTAAATGTTTTCTGAATGTTTTAAATGGAGATCCATTGATTTAACATTTTCTTTATGGTTGCTTTTCCTCTCGAGGCTCATGATTCAACATTGAGGGAGTCTAATTCAGTGAGATGTTTCTCAGGACTCGTATTACATTCTAAACAGAATTCACAAGGTTCTATCTTTCTATAGACAATCCAGCTGTGTTCCCGCCCCCATCATTAGCAGTTTTCTGTTTACAGAGTGGCATAAGACAGTCTGCATACAGGTTCCAAATCTCTCTGAGATGCGGCTTTTCTGTCCCCTACCCCAGTTTACAACACAACACAATTGGAATTAGCATTTCATGGGTATAAAACCTTAAAGATCAATTTTAGATGTGACAGGTACTCAGTCATTTTACACTGATGGGACAAACATAAGTTTTACTGAAAAAAAAAAGCCATTGACCCGTTTAGTTCTTTCCCAGATCACCTGCTGGACTTTGGATGCTGCTGATGAAAATACAAGTACTGGTCCATACAAGGAACTCTAAACCATATGGAGGAAGACAAACATGTGGTGAGATCAGTTTTATAGAGAGTGACCTGCACAGTGTCAGAGGCAGATCGACGTGGGGCCATGTAGAGTACAGATGCTTCCAAATAGTTCATTTTGCAGCAGTGTCCCTGCAAGGATCAATCATTTAGGCATTATTGGATGGTTATTAAAAGAAGTGGCACTCTTTTTTATTCCATCTATTTATTTATTGCTTGTGTGCATGTGGAGAAGCATGTGGATGCCATGGTACGCACATGGAGGTCAGAGAAGAACTTACAGGAGTTACATCTCCCCTTTCACCAGGGATCCCAGCAATCAAACTCAGGTTGGTCAGGCTTGGCATAATTTTTCACCCACCGAGCCGTCTTGCAGGCCTGGCATAATTTTCAGATACTGACTTTGAGCAGGATCTCAGCATTCATGTCAGTAGCTGGGACATGATTTAGCCAAGCAGCCACGCTTGGTTGGTTGACCAAGACCTAGATGTCGGCCTTTGCTCCCTAGGGCTCAAGGGAATGAATCATTCAGAGACATCTGCAAAAGGGCAGTTTCCTTCTGATTCACTGAGCTTCATGCCAATGGCATTTTGGCGTGGCGATCTTACTTTCTACTCTGTCTATAGCTTCAGAATATCTAAATACATTAGCATAATTAGCTCAGCTATGCAGATGACTCACTGTTCTTTAAGTCTGTGACCCTGGATAAGTGGTGAGTGTTGGGGAGGGAGAGAAATTCTAAATTATAAATGTCCAAAGTCTGCAGTTGTAAACACCGAGTATTTATGCAGCCCGTTTTTTGGTTTCCTTCTCTTTGGGGGCTCTTTGCATTTAGGGATACTCTTCTGCTCATCAGAAATTCCTCCAGAAGGATGGGTAGGGTAATACAAGTCAGAAGAAGAAAAGGTAGAGGAAACTAAAATCAACTTCAAATTTCTTCTTGCTGGTGGCCCAGTGGAAGACTTGGATGGGGGGGGGGTGAGGGATATAGGTTAGCATGAGGCTGTATTATTGCTTTGGATTCTTATGACTCACAGCTGAAAAGAACATGATGGCTTGAAGATTGTGGTGATGGTGGCTATAAGTCACTAACAAACATATTCCTCATCTCAAGACATTGAGTCAGGCTTATGGGATCACTATGAAACCAAAACACAGCAGAGAATAGGAGGGAGGAAGGGATAGAGAGATAAAGGAAGAGAGGGAGAGACAGCCTTTCCCATTGCAGTTTAAATTCTAAAAGGCGAAATTGTTTGAAAGTTTAAAGCCCCTTTTTCATGAGGTTTCAGTCATGACAGATTTAATCCCCAGCAGGTACCAGCTTCGATATGGAAGTCACAAAACTTTATCTTTTCCAAAGCTTACAAAGTGACATTCACTTTAAGTGCTTTTAATGAAGAGCACCATGGATCCTGGTTAAGAGACAACTGTATTGGGTGTATAGGAGCTGAGGGAAGTGGTGAGAGGGTACAGTGAGCAGGGAGCCAGCAGGGAGCCTACCAATAGTACTGTCCACCCGAATCCTTTCCAGCTGGGGGAAGACGTGGGAGGGCCGGCATCACTCCACCATCCAAGTTCCCATTCTGCCTCTATTACTCTTCACTGCCTCCTCCCTCCTCTCCTAAATCCCTCCTCTTCGTTACCTCCCTTTCCCCTGGTTCCTCCCCATCCTTTTCCTTCAAACTGTTCTCTCTCCTCTGGCTCGCTCTCTCACAGTCTCTTTCGCTCTCATCTCCTTTCCCTCCTCCATCCCTCAGCCGCGTCTGCGTCAGGCCCCCACTAGCGTGACGCGCGGGGTCTGGGTGTGAGCTGTCCACTCACCCAGGTGCTGAACGCAGCAGCGGCTTCACTGGCCGCGCGGGTGGAAGTAGCTGGGTGCCTTCTCCGCTCCAAGAAGCCTGTTTCCAGTCCTCGGACCGGACCGTCAGTCTACTGCCCCGGCACCACCCTTCCAGCACCACCCCTTTGGGAACTGAGCCAGGGGGGGCAGCAGTCGCGGCGGCGGGTGCTGAGCAACGGCGGAAGACAACACCTGGCAGCAGGCTGGAATCTGATTTGCTTCCTTTTCGGTTTTTCTAAGAGATATATTTATATACGGTTCTGGGGATTCTCCAGGACCAAGCTGGAGCCAAGTGCCGTCTGCCTGACCTTCTCGGCCACACGGTCTCTATTCCCCCTCCCCACCTTCGGCTTACACCGCAAACAAGCCTTACGTCCGTCCGTGCATCTGCGAGGAGAGGTAGCAACAGCAGCGAGCCCAGCCAGCCAGAGGCAGCCGGAGGAGGGAGGGGCGGCGTGGGGGTGGGAGCAGAGAGCGGGCCGAGGCCGCCCTAGGTATGGGAGCGGGGGCAGAGCTGCCGACAGGACCTGGCAGCCGCCCTCCTCTACCCCCACCCGCCAGAAGCACTCTTTCCTGATTATCTGAGAACTGAATTGTCCATTAGTATTTTTTTTTATTTATTCTCCCCATCACTTCCCCACCGCCCCTACCCCCCACGCCTGCCTTGTCTCTGGTTGCATGGCAGCACTGCCCGGGAGCGGGGGCTCAGGGCCAGCCCCCCGGGAAGGAAGAGGAGGAGGATCATGAAGCCTGGAGTTGCGACCGCGCTGGACCGCGGGCAGCAGCCAGAGGACCAGCAGGAGCAGCTCCCGCCCTGGAGACACCAGGACGCCGACCAGCAGTCGCTTCTGCCGCCACAGCAGCAGCGCCGGTCGCGTGCAGACCCAGAGCAGGAGGACGACGGCAGCGACCCAGAAGAGGACGACGAGGAGAAAGCGAGGCCACTTTCCAGCTCGGACCTGCCTATCTTCCAGCTCTCGAACCTCGCCCGAAGGGACCTTTGATGGAACCAAGGGGAGGGGCCTCGGATTTACAGACTGCAGCTGGAGTGGGCTGGGGGCTGAGGTCATGTAACTATTCCTTTCTCCTGTCCCCTCCCCACGCCCCTCTTCTCTACCTCTTTTCTCTACTCCATCACCTTCCCTCTCCCAAGCACAGCCCTCCTCTATTCAGGACCTTAGGCTCTGGAAGCAAGCAGCCTTTGGAGGGTTAAGGATCTCTTTTTCCTACATTCTTTCCTGGTCCACCGCCCTATACCCCACCTCTTCTGTGTAGCCTTTTGGCTGCATAGGCAAAGCACAAGCTCTTTGCCCAATTTCACCTGCAACCAATTCCCCAGTTCCTTTCTTAAAAGCAACTCTGGTGCTACTGGGGGTTAATTGCTCCAGTTTTCTGCCCAAGAGAATTAGAACTTCTCCTAACCTTCTCTGCATCCCCCACAACCCCCCCCGCCTTCTCCCAAAGCTTCTTACTACCTGAGGAAGCTTATCTTTTCTCTCTCACGTGCAGTCCTGGATTCTTCACCGAGCTGGTTTCCCTAAGCCCAGATCTAGCTGCTCCAAATTTGATTTATAATCTTCTCCACCCTTTTATATAAGGGAGATTTACCACAGCCTAGAGATTTAAGAAGAACCTAGCAATCCTTTCCTTGGGAACTTTAAACAAGTAGACATTGGTCATACATCTCAGTCTTGATGCTTCTTCTATTGCCCCTATTCTGGGGTCAAAGACAAAAAGGAGACGACAGTCAGAGCTAAGTCTGAGGTTGGGGTGGGGCTGCCAGGACAAGAAACTTTTTTTTTTACTTTGCGTTTTTCTTAGGAGCGTTCAGAATCATCAGCTCGCAGTTGTCAGTCTAGGAGGTAATTTATTTGCTGCTTGGAGGGGTTGTAAGAAGAGCCAATAAGAAAGGAGGTTCTTCTTTAACACAGAAACACTGTGGACCCCAAGCCCCACCCTATCCACCTCTTCAAAGACTCCAGCTGCCCCTCTCCAGTCCTCTGCTTCCCTGTCACATGCTCATGCCCCTGGGTGGGCTGCTGTGGTGCTGCTGCTGCTGTGGCCGCTATTGCTGTGGATTGTGCACCCCAGCTCCCCAGATGTTGCGCCACCAGGGTCTCCTCAAGTGCCGCTGCCGAATGCTCTTCAATGACCTGAAGGTTTTCTTACTGAGGCGCCCCCCTCCAGCGCCCCTGCCCATGCACGGTGACCCCCAGCTCCCTGGTGTGGCGGCCAACAACAACACCCTGCCGGCTCTGGGTGCCGGGGGGTGGGCAGGCTGGAGGGGCCCTCGAGAAGCCGTGGGAAGGGAGACCCCTCCTCTGCCACCTCCACCACCTTTGCCTCCTTCCGTGGAAGATGACTGGGATGGCCCAGCCACAGGGCCACCTGCCTCCCTGCTCAGCAGTGCTTCCTCCGATGAATTCTGTAAGGAGAAAGCTGAGGACAGCTACTCTCTAGGAAGTAGCCTGGACAGTGGCATGAGGACTCCCCTCTGCCGCATCTGTTTCCAGGGACCAGAACAGGTGAGTCCTTTCCACTTCCCCTGCTTTGGTGTGTGGTATTCTCCAGGCCATGAAGATTGCCACTTAACTGTTTGCCCTAGGGAACTATTATACTGTTTCTAGTGTCAGAGACAGTAAGTGTTTAGAGTTTCTCAATGATGTTTTGGTGAAGCTTGACCAATAGGTGCCGGAAGGAGTCTGTTGGATAACTAGCTCAGTTGCACTTGGATTTTGCACCCTCCCCCAAAGCAAGTCTCTTCAATTCCATCCCCAAACTTCCCTAAGTACTCAGAACAGAAGATCCAGAAGCAATGAAGTGGAGAGACTCAGAGGGACCTTCATGTTTGTTGCTAAAAAACACTTTTAGCTGGTTTCTTGTTGGTAACCCCCTCAATCCATAGTCACCTCTACATTCATATTTCTCCCTTTCCTGAAATTGTGTCAAGATTATGCTCTCCCTTCCTAGTCTTATAGAGTGAAGTCCAAAACCCCTGTTTGTTTGTTTCCTTTGAGGCTACCTCAGTTTGCCAAGACACTTTTTGGTGATCTTGAATTTTCCCTATGTTGGAATCAGATACTTTAAGCCAGAGTGAGTTTAAGGGACATTGGGAAAGAATCTTGCCAGATCTACTCCCCTTCCCTTACACTTTCCCCATTCATGGCATGGGACAGAGATTTTTTTTTTCAAGTCAGGCAGGGTCTCCCTTCCTTATCTATTCAGATTTCCACAGACAACCCTCTCATTACTCCAGCTGTCTAGTGTTCACAACACTGGATGGATGTGCTAATCCACAACAGTTCTGAATTGTGAAAACACATAGTGAAGAATCCCAGGAAAACAAGACTCACCTGGAGATCAGGTCTCCTTAGTGATGGAGGAGCGGCCACATTTGATAGGGATGTGGGCAGGGTTCTGTGATCACCTCAGTGACCGCTTCAGCAGTCTCTCGAAGCGGAGAGATCCTGGGTGTCCCTGCATAGGTGTCAGTAGAGTAGGGTGCCACATTGGTGTTCCTGATAGCCCCCTTCTTGCTAACTCTATGAGACAGGCACAGGCGTAGCTGACATTTTCATTCATTTTTCCTCTCTTGACTCTGAATGGGCAAAGCACTTAGGGACTGGTGATGCCTGGGGCTACAGCCTAGGCACTGTGAAAGGAAGTGAAGAAGTCTCTCTGAGAGACTGAGGGTTGGGCTCCTCCATTTATAACTATGGTTACCTGAAGCAGCAAACGAAATGCTGGTGGCTCAGGAGGTCCAGGTTGCCCACTCACTATCTTTCTTGTAGGACATTGCTCCATTGTCAGTACCAGGCTTCTGTGGAAGGTGTGTGGCTAATAGCAAAGATGAGCCTCGCTCAGGTCAGGATTTGTCTCATTCAGGGACCCCAGCTTTCCCAAAACATAGAGTGATTTTGCTTATTAACTTCCAAAACTATTTCTTCCTCCCCCATATGGGCTGGCGCATGTGTGCGTATCACAGGGGCTATTGGAAGTGTGCCTTCTGGCAAGAGCTCTCTTGTCTCTAGAAAACAGCAAGTCTTGGAATGTGTACTGAGATAATATTTCACCTGCTGTGAAATATTCTTCAAATAACTTTATGCCTCTAGGCTTCCATTCCAATTTCCACGAGATAGCACTTGCTTTCCATATTCTTCCTTTGTAGGAGAGCCCAGAAGTGTGAAAATACCTTGTAAGGGATTAACATATTATTAACATGTTTTTCAATCATGGAAAAGCTGCATTTTTTTGGAAACAAAGGGGGATCATTAGTAATACCCTAAAATGCCCTCTTGTGACCCAAGGGCTGACCAAGGGCTGGGAACATCTGCTGTTCATCATCTTTACTGTGTGTTATAAATGAAACGCTGAATAAAAAAGCTACCATCACTGGAGGAATGGGTTCTCTTATTATGTGGGGGGGGGGCTGTGTCTTCACTGTGATGGGACCAAGTCAAGCCCTTCTTAAAATGATTATCACGGGTCAGGTGGTGGTGGCGCATGCCTTTAATCCCAGCACTTGAGAGGCAGAAGTGGGTGGATCTCTGAGTTCGAGACCAGCCTAGTCTATTGAACGAGTTCCAGGACAGCCAAGGCTATACAGGGAAACCATGTCTTGAAGAAAGAAAAAAGAAAGAAAGAAAGAAAGAAAGAAAGAAAGAAAGAAATGATTATCGTGTTTGGGGGGTTTACTTGCTGTAGGAGCCTGGGATCATGCTACAGTGGTAACAAGAGAAATGGGAGTTGTTATGTTTCCCAGTTCTCACTTTTATTTATAAAATTTCAATGAGGAAGGAAGACAAAGGAGAGAAGCTGGGGCACTCTAGAGAAAGAGAAAAGAGGAGAGGTGGAGACAGAGAAGGGTCAGGTGGAGATTTCTGTATTTCAGTTTCTGTTGAGACAGACAGACAGACAGACAGAGATCACTGTCAAGCAGTTGTCTCTCCCTAGTCTAGGAGGGGAGTGATCTGCGACCTGAATAGCTGAATGGCTTGGTTCTTTTCCACCTGTCCAAACAAAGGAACCAAAAACTTGCCCTTCCACATACCACGCTTTCATTCGCCACTACTCGAGGATCCAAAAGCTTGACAAAAATAAAGATTTGGTCTCCTCCTGCAAAGTGTTTACAGTAACACAGTGAAGGGCTCCAGGGAGATTCAGTTAGGTTCACATTTGCAGGTTTCCACAAAGGACTTTGCATCCATTCACTCGTGTGTGCTTATTTGATGGTTAAAAGCCACAGAGTGCCATGGCTCCAGGACTAAACCTCCCTAAGTGAACAAAAGCAGATGAGATCTCTGCTGTCTTGAAGCTGGCCTTCCGGGGGGGGGGGCACAGAAATGGGCAAATGAACTAGTAGGTAAACAAGGTGATTGCAGATGGAGAACCACAGTGAAAACAAGTAAGACAAGACCATATACAATAATGAGTTAACCATGAATGAAAAGAAGGGACAAGATAGTCCATCTACCTTCGATAGGGCAAGCAGGGAGAGCCTCCCTAAGAATGCCCCATCCAAGCTGGCACCTAAATGATGAGGAGGACCTGGCAGAGTACAGATCTGGGGAAAGCCTTCTCTCTGCATGAAACAACAAACTCAATAATCCAAATGTGAGCAGACTTAGAATGTTTACAAAACAGAAGAGGAGTTCTGGGAGGAGAAGGAAGGATGGGGTATGCTTTGAGAACCTGTTGGCTCATTCTAGAAAGTTCCTGAGTAGCCATTCCATTCTCCTCTCAGCCATTCGTTCATGTAAGACTGTGTTCATAGACCCCTGAGAGTGTGCGGCAGGGGCTTTTGCATCTCCCCTTACTCTCTACTCGTGGCTAGTGTCTAACCCTCCTAGAAGAACAGTGCACCGTAGTTGGTATGGTGAGGCTGCCTGAGGTCAGATGGCCCTAACTGGAGTAATGAACTAGCTATATGGCCTAACTGTGCCTCCGATTCCTCATTTGTACGATAATGACAGTCTCTGCTTTGTAGGATGGCTCTGAACACCAAGTCAGTCAATGCTACAACAGCAGCCGTGGCAGTGTCCTGTTCTGGTTATTATTCTCTCCAATGTGAGACAGCATCCCCTTGCTTTGTTCAGGTGTGCCCCAGCGCACAGGCTAGCAGGAGGGCTGGTGCTGCCGTGGATGGCTTCTCTTGCACGTATAATGCTCTAGGCACAGAGTGCTGTTCCTCTGTTTCCAACACCAAAGTCTTTATTAAGAGCCAACTAGGCCTGCTGCTTCACCGAGCAGGGGCTAGAGACACGCGTTAGATGTGGCCCGGTCTTCTAGGATGTCACTATCTAACCCAGACATCACAGGACCTGACAGAGATCAAGAACACACAGAGGATGAGCCTGAGTGAGTTTCGTTATTATCTGAACAAGAAAGAGACAGGTTTAAAAACAGTCAGTGGGTTGGATACCTATTCAGAAAGAGAGGTATGGAGGATGGTGGTGGGGGATTTGCTACTTTCCCCCAATTAGTCAGGAAGGCTTCTCTGTTGCTGTTGAAGACCAAGTGAGAGGAAATGGATTCCGGCTGAAAGGTTGAGGCTAGATAGAAAGCAACAGAAAAGATGTCAGAAAAGTGTGCTTCACAAAGAGACGACACCACCTGCCAGGCTGGGAGGCTGTGGAATGCCTGAAGGTGGGGCTCAGGGCTAAGGATGCAGTCTAGAGCAAGGTTGGGAGTAGACACACTCTTTGGATTTAATGAAAAGTAGGAAACACGTCTAGAGGAATTCAGCAGACTCGAGTGTCTTTCTTATTCCTCCGGGGCTAGCTTCCTGAGAACTTTGTTCACAGAGAAAGAGAATGACAAGGAAGGTTTTAGTGTGGTGGGTTATTGAACCATAGAATAAAGGTTTTACAAGGTTCAGAGGAACGTGCTAGATGCATGGAGAACTCTGGGAATGAAGATCCAGAAGAGCAGTTTAGGTCCAGATGATGCATTGGCTCTTCTGGGAACTGCGGTTTGAGTTTGTATTTCCTTGTGTACTTGCTTCATTAATACCTCTTTGCGCAATGAACAAAGCCATACCTAAAGCTTATGAATCTTAGACAAAGATGATAATAGAAGCTCTCACACTGTAGGCTAGAATATTTGCAAGTAATAAAGCCATCTAAACAGACTGTTAAATACAGCTCTCTCCTCTCAATCTGACTACTGTGGATTCAAAGTAAGTAGGAGAATGAGTTTGAATTTATAAATTTGAGATTTGTCTGAATTCTGCATTGGCCGATGGAGCTATCCACAGACCACTCTGATTCTCTCATCCAAGTTCTGTCCATACCATTTGCTAAACAGTGGTTTCTTCCCATAGTCCTCTCGCCTAGGATGGAAGTTTATAGACGTGAAGAAAGTCCTCCAGGTTCTAGGAGCAGGCTTATCTCTATCTGGGCAAGAACTCCAGGGTACCAGGTAACTGGAGCACATTCCAGAAGAGGGACCTGGCTCCTCATTTTTTCAGACTCCTTCTCTGTCGTCAGCTGTGCTTGAGGAGGGAACAGCTATTAACTTCTAAAGCCAGAGGACTTGCCTGGGTCCAAGGGAGGCATTAGGAAAGGACAATAAGATCCCAGGAGAAAGCGGCCTGTGTGTGCTTTTTTCTCATCAGGTCATTAGATCTCAGCCCAGAGCCTGGGACTCACTTCAGTGCTCTAAATTAGGTGATGAAATGTTTGCTCAAGTGGGCATATCCATAGTCAAGATAATTGGGAAAAAAAAGAGGAATGTTTAGGAGAAAAAGTAAAAAAGCCCACTTCCATCTAGTGCTGAAAGTGTGTTGTAGGAAAGAAGGGCCATAAAGGGGAGTGCCTTGGCTGGTGAGGGATCTCCAGGGGAGTTAGTTTGAGCTTTGATATCAAGTACATTCTGTCAACGCTAGGCAAAGATGCCATAGACAGGTTTAGAGAGAAATCTTATGGATGTCTGGAGCTAGAAGATGCTTTTTTCTTGGTTTGAGAGTTTCAGTTCACAAAGGACATTGGGGTGGGGGGGAGGGCAGAAGGATTTCTTAAATCCAAGCAGAAAGAAATGACACCCTATCCTGCAAGGCTTATCTAATGTTGGGACATCTTGTCTCAGTAAGCAGAGTATTCAAATGTGTCCTTGAGAAATAAATGGACTTTGTCATTGTTTATAGGAACCCCAAATTCTTGGTAGTCCTATGATTGGTGTAATCATGGCTTTTCACCATGCACGTACCAGGGTAGGGAGCAAGCTCTTCATGCCCGATAGGCAAGACACCACCACAGACGGAAGAATACAGGTTTCTACTTGAAAAGGTGGTCACTATCTTCAGTTTTTCTATTGCTGCCTTTTAGTTTCTACTTCCATTTAAAGTTCCTACTTCAGCTTCTATGGGTCCTACTAAAACTGCAAGCTCCAAGGACCCTTTCTTCATCTTAATGCTAATTCTTCATTACCAATGCTCTAATGTCTGCTGGGCATTGATATAAAGATGCTCAAATCTCACAGCCAGGTACTGGATATTTTGCCGATTTGGGTATTATTGACATGCACAGACCATGCTTATGAAAATACCAGAATATGTCTCTTTCTCTCTATCTCTTACACACACACACACACACACACACACACACACACACACACACACAGAGAGAGAGAGAGAGAGAGAGAGAGAGAGAGAGAGAGCGAAAGTGAGCAAGAGATAGAGAGAGGGAGAGAGAGGGATGGGTTGGGGGAAGACACTCACCATCTTGACAGCGGTACAATCAATTATCTGTTGATCCTTCTCACCAGTGGTTCTCAGCCCTCCTAATGCTGCGACCCTTTGATACAGTTCTTCATGTTGTAATGATCCCCAAACCTAAGATTATTTTTGTGGCTGCTTCATAACTGTAATTCTGCCACCGTTGTGAATCGTTATGTAAACGTCTGCTATGCAGGATATCAGATATGTGACCCCTGTGAAAGAATCACTTGCCACGCCCCAAAGGGGTCATGACCCACAGGTTGAGAACTGCAGCTCCACCTGTTGCTCTCTAGAGTGATCTTGCACTTGCTAGTCTGCATCAGTTTGGGAAACTTTGACTCACTTATTGGGTGTGGCTTCAGGCTCAGCCATTCATCTAGAGAGTTACTTAATACAGCTGGAAGGGCAGGAAGTTGAGAAATATGGATTCTGAGAGAGCCTGAGAGAAGGTAAACATGGGGAATAGCTGAGAACGTGGTTGGAGAAGCCCAGTTGTATCCTATGAGTGTAGGACAGGGAAGGAAGCTGAAGGAAGGGGGCATCCTAGAAGGGCTGAGGGAGTGAGCGAGCACTTCTTGTTTGATGGCGAGAAAGCCTGAAGGTAAAGGAGCTGGCAAGTGAACATTGGGTGGCCCAAGCTGCACCGCGTCCCCTCCCCTACACGAGATGAATTGTATGCAAGGCAGGATGTGCATATATACATATATATTATATCCAGTGCACATTTGATATCTCCTTGTTTGGATGTGAAAAGCAAAAATGGATGTACACAAGGGAGCTAACCTCATGACAAAATTGAATAAATTACGTTTTCCAGAATATCTTTTACTTGTTCTTTAGATGTGCTTTATGCATACATGACAATTTCATATATAGAGAGTATGTATTGATGTTATCTACCCTGACTCCCCTTCCCACTCCCTCTGACTGTCCCCCAAAATAACCCTTTCCACTTCCATTTCATATCTTCTCCTTTTTATTTTCTTCTTCCTCTTCCTCTTCTCCTTCTCCTTTTTTTTGTTTGTGTTTTTGGGACAGGGTTTCTTTGTGTAGCTTTGGAGCCTGTCCTAGAACTCACTCTGTAGGCCAGGCTGGCCTCAAACTCACAGAGATCCACCTGCCTCTGCCTCCCGAGTGCTGAGATTAAAGGTGTGTGCCATCACTGCCTGGCCTTTTTTCTTTTATAACCCACTGAGTCCAAACAGTGATGCCTGTTAGAATTCTTGATCTCGTGTGGGTGGCCACAGCGCAGGGAGTTCATGAGAGTGGCGACTGTATCATGTCCAGAAGGCAGCATCTCAGAGCATTCTCCCATCATCCAGCTCTTATGTTCTTCCCCCCTCCTTCCCTGGTCTTGAGCTGGAGGGTGATAGAGATGTCCCAGTTGGGGATGGACACTCAATAGTCAATTATCCTCCACACTTTGATCAGTTAAGAGACTGTGCCTTAACTGCTTGCCCATGGTAGAGGGCAGTCTCTTTGGCTAAGGTTGAGAACAGCAGTAGCCTACGGTATAAACGTAAATATTTAGAAGGCAACTGAACGGCATGCCCATTGAGCAATACAATGCTAGCAGGTTTTCCACTAGAGCCCCTGGGTTTTTGACCAGGGTTATAGTGCCAAATATGATTCTACTCATGAGGAACAGGCCTCAATCCAACCAGAAAGTGGTTGATTTTCCCTCTAGCCTTCATATCACTATTGCACTAGCGGGCACATCCTGCCTGGATGCTCAGCATTGTAGCATTCAGGTTCATCACCTGGGGCTTAGCAATGTCATTAATGACATGTCCCTCCCTGTGGCCTTCTTCTGGCACCATCAAAGCTAGCCAGAGTGGAGGGGGTTTTCTGGTCGGTTTCAGCATGATTTTGTGTGCTACAATCCACATGTGTTATAGCTTCAGCAAAAGGTCTTATTCTCTGTTTTTTTAAAATATTTATTTATTTATTATGTATACAATATTCTGTCTGTGTGTATGTCTGCAGGCCAGAAGAGGACACCAGACCTCATTACAGATGGTTGTGAGCCACCATGTGGTTGCTGGGAATTGAACTCAGGACCTTTGGAAGAGCAGGCAGTGCTCCTAACCACTGAGCCATCTCTCCAGCCCCGGTCTTATTTTCTGTTATGATGAGAGCAATAGCATTAACTGTGTTGTTTGGGGGAGTCCCCAGAGACTCCCTGACTCGTGGGGAGATAGCCCAGTCTTGGCACTTGGCATTTTCATTTAATAGCCCATGTCTTCTAGAGGAAAGCATTGTCAACTTATGCAAGGTATCTGTGTTTAAACTCCTTTTTAATACTCTATTTATTTAGAGACAGGGTCTCACTATGTAGCTTTGACTATCCTGAAACTCACTAAGTAGACCATGCTGGCCTCGAATTCACAGAGACCCGCCTGCCTCTGCCCCCCAAATGCTGGGATTAAAGGCGTGTTCTGCTATGCCTGGCTTTAGTAAAAAATTTAAAGATTCATTTGATTTTTAAATCACATTATGTGCGTGTTTGAGTGTGGACATGTGAACTGCGTAAGAGAGAACATGCGGCATTTGTCTTGCTGGGCCTGGATATGAATTACATTTTGAGTACCAGGTAGGTGCTATCAGAAGAGGTGGGAAATCTGAAAATATAGGCTCTGCCTAGCTCTAGTAGCCAAGAAGTTACCTCTTGCCCCAGAAAGGGATACCCAGCTCCTAGGTTTTAACTCAGCTAATTGCTCTTTGAAGGAGGTAGGCATAGACAAAGTTTCCCTACATAGCCCTGGCTGTGCTGGAACTTACTACATAGACCAGACTGACCTTGAACTCACAGAGATCCACCTGCCTCTGTCTCCCACGTGCTGGGATTAAAGGGGTGCACCACCACCGCCCCCAGCCTCATGAAGATTTCTCTAGGCTGTGTGAAGCTGGCAACTAAAGCTAACTAAGATAGATACAAAACCCTTACTTACAGGATTAAGAGAACTAGTAAAAATAGTTAGCAGTACGGGGTTACAAAATGGGCCAAATACTCAATACTAATCTATGAAATTTCAAGTTGTCTACAGAATTACGGTGGAAGACGGATCAAATTATTTTCCTCATTTATAGAGAGGTTGATCTGAATGTGACGGGAGAAAGGCAAGACCTGCAGAGCCCTCCCGAAGCTCCCATCACGGCTAAGGTGCGACTCTGTACAGAGCAGGAGCTTTGCCATTGCTGACTCTTTCTCCTTCTTCCCGGAGCATATTCATTCCATGCGAATGATGCTATCTCTGGTCCCTAGCACATGCCTGGTAGGAAGCACATTTGTGAGTAGGTGTGTATCTGTGCACTTATGTGTATAAATTGAAATTCCTAGTATGGCGCTTAAAGATATTCTCTTCAGAGGCCCATCCAATTTAATTTTCTGTAAGATTTGTAAGGACAAATACTGATGACTATTGACCTAGCAATTGTAGTAATCATTGTCCTGGCGTGAGGTCACATGGCCAGAAACATATTTTCCTCACTCTGTTGAAGAATGATGGGAAAAACAAACTTTTTTTTTAACAACCCCCCCGCCCCCAAACAGGATAGACTTTGTGTCAACCACCACCCATGTCTCCGGGAGCATCGTCACACAGGCTTTGACATCAGAAAGGTGTATTTCATTCCCATTCAGGGCCCTCCCCAGGTTGGCTGTTTGTTTCATTCCCCTACTCCTGGATGTCACTGTTTGGAAGACAACGATGCAACACTAAATGTGAACACTTGTACGAATCTGACCCTACACACTAAAGATCTAAGCACATGACAACCTGTCATGAGTTAGGGTATAGCTCCCTTTCCATTGGTGTGTCCCAGACATTTAAGGCTGTATTAGGAGCCCAAGGAAACCCCAGCATGCACATGTTTAGATGGGGAGTCTCTGCTCAGCCGCTCCCACTTTCATTTTGCCTGACTCGGCTGAACTCTGTCCTCTCCCAGGGGTCAGAAATGCTATACCTCATCCTTATCCATTTCCACCACCATCATATCCTTGATTGATTTTTATCAAGCACTGTTCTATGCTTGGCAGCAAATGTTGAATTAAAAAAAAAAAAGACCGTTTACCTGGACTCTGAGTCCCCAGAAGCTGGGACCAGACTAAGCATACAGAACAGCAAGCAGAGAAAGGCAGAGGAGATCCTCACCCGGTGCATATCAGTGAGCTGCTTGCCTTCCAGCCATTGCTGAACTCATGTCCTGGAATATCTGGGGTAGGGTGGATGTGCTTCTAAATGACATTGACTCATGCAGGAGAATACTATTCCTGCCCGGTGTGACCTCGCGCCTTAGGATTGTGTCCAGGACAGAAATTTTGTTGTAGTAGCAGCCTGTCTTTAACACTTTTCCAACGTAGTTACTCTCCTTTGTAAACAAAAGGAGAAGGCATCAGACTCAGAGCCTTTGGCTACGCTCCAATATCTAAATAGAACTTTGGATTATTTTGTTCATATCTGTCTATTATTTTTAATAGTCTTTTCATTAACACAATGTTAACAGTAAAACAAAGCAGGAAGTTCAGAGAGTTCCCACGCACTCCCAGTCTTCCTGCCGCCAACATCTCCCGCCCAAGAGGTATGTTTGTTACAATTGATTAACCAAGATTAACCTCATTATTACCCAGAGTCCATCAGGGTTTGCGTTAGCTCTATCTTTTCCAAGGGTTCTCTCCACCACTCCGCCCATGTTTGTCTCCACCTCTTTGTTCCTCTTCTCAGTCATTCACTTCTCCCACCCACACAGTCTGACCTTTTACAGAATGTCAGCTAGTTAGGGCAGCAGATAGCTCTTTTAGTTTAATTTTTACACTTAGTAATATGCATTCGCATTTCCTGCATGCCCTTTTAGGGGCGTGTGTGTGTGTGTGTGTGTGTGTGTGTGTGTGTGTGTGTGTGCACGTGGGCCATGCAAGCGCTTTTTATTACTCGGTAATATTTCATTGAACGAAAGTCCCACAATTTAGTTTTTTGTGATAAATGACACTGGTTTTCATTTATGGAAGTGGTACAAAGCCATCTTTAGAGTAAATGCACTGAAATAAAGATGTGAGATAATTAAAAATGAAAATTTTGAAGAAAGTAATAGAGGTGGATTCCATATAGAATATCCATGCCTGAAGTCTGAATAATGCTCCCCTGGGCTTCACACCTTGTCGTAGTGACATTTTTATCATTTCTATGAAGAAAGATTTGCCCAGAGAGATGGCCTTGCTGTGAAGAGTGCTGGGTACTCTTCCAGAGGACCCAAGTTCAATTCCCAGCACCCACAGGGTGGCTTACAACTGTCTGTAACTCCAGTTCCAAAGAATCCAATGCCCTCTTCTGGCCTCCATGTTCACGACATTCATGTGTGGTGCTGTCACTTGAAGACAAAACACCAATACTTGTATTTAACAACACCAGCACACACTAAAAATGCAAGCAAATACATCTTTAAGAAAGAAAAGAAGGGTTTATCTTCCCTCACAGTTTGAGGTTGCAACCCATCCTGAACGGGAAGGCCTGGCTGCTGAGCTTGCTTATCTCTCTGTGAATCAGGAAGCTGGGTGGGGGGAGTGGGGAGTGGGGATGGGGGGTGGGGATGGGGGTTGGGGGGTGGGGGTTGGGGGGTGGGGGGATGATGCCTGCGCTCTGCTGGCTTTCTTCCCTACTGCCCTTTCCCCCTTGTTCATGAAATGGTGATATCCACATTTGGAGTGATTCTTTCCTCCCCATCAAACCTTTCCAGATGCGGCTTCATAGCCATACCCAGAGGGGTGGCTCCTAGGAGATTATAAGTCCAGTCAAGTTGATAACGATAATAACCATCATCCACTTTTAAAACAGTTCTGAAGCCTTCATGGGCACTAAAAGGACCTCAGGAAGGGGATGATATGCAGAGCTGGAGGCCACGATCTGCGTATGGTGTCATAGAGTCTACATTTTAAACCCTAAGGTTTTTGCTTCCCTCCCTCCCTCCCTCCCTCCCTCCTTTCTTTCTTTCTTTCTCTCTATTCGATTCCAAGGTGGCTGACTGATTGTTCTCAGAATACTGTATATTAGGAGACAACAATGTGGGAAAAAGAAATGTAGCCACAGACCTGAAATCCTAGGACAGATAAGGACTAGAGCTTGGGGCACCACGTCAGGAGGATGGGACTATTTGGTAAGACACATGACCATGTGTCCAGGAAGGAAATGATATGTCACCCAGGCAGAGGCTGGAAGAAATGCCTCATGAGTTTCTCTTTCCCTGCTTCATGGAACTGAAAGCTGCCTGTTTCGGACAGGGCAGCTGAAATATGGGAAAGTTCATCCCTGTGGGACGCTGACCTGAGGGGGCCCTGCTTTTCATGTGCTGCATTAAATCTGGGGTTTGCTGCTTTTGTTTTTCCTGTTGCTCAGTCACTGTAAGTTTCCTGAATGCAATCATTGATTCCCACTCCTGGGTTGGTGTGCTGCATAATTTTATGTCAAATTGACCCAGACTAGAGTCATCTGAGAGGGAGAGAGACCTCAATTAAGAAAATGCCTCCATTAGATCAGGCCGTAGACAAGCCTGTAGGGCATTTTCTTAATTAGTAGTCAATGGGGGAGGGCCTAGCCCACGGTGGGCGATTCCAACCCTGAAATGGCGGTCCTGGGTTCTGTAAGAAAGCAGGCTGAGCAAGCCATGAGGAACAAGCCAGTAACAGCTCCCCTCCATGACCTCTGCGTCAGCTCCTGCCTCCAGGTTCCTGCCCTGTTTGAGTTCCTGTCCTGACTTCCTTTGATGATGAACAGTGCTGAGAACTGGAAGCTGAATAAACCCTTCCCTCCCCAAGTTGCTTTGGTCCTGGCATTTTGTCCCAGCAAATAGACACCCTGCCTAAGACAGCTGTGTGCAGAGAGTATTTGAATACTGTCAAACCAGGAGCTTCCCTGGGAAAGCCCAGAAATCCCAAGTCAGAGCCACAGACACTAACCAGACCCACGCCTCACAATTTATTACGTGCGCTGGCTCAGCGAGACACGTTGATTTCTTCTACAACTTGCTGCTGTATCTTGAAGCATGGTTCTGTCTAACAGCAATCCCCCGGATGTCTAAAGGGAAGGTGCTCAGAGCTGAGCGAGTTCTAGAAGCCTCTCCCGTATTAGTGCTTGTCTTGGTAGTTGTAAAAGTTGAATGCTCCTCTCTGTGGCAAATTTTGAGAACACAGCCTGCCCCTCACTATACACTCCAGAAATGCTAGCAGTTAGTGTCGCCATTTCCTCCTTTGTAAAAGGAGGCTGAACTTGAGGATACTCAGGCTTCTAGCTCTGCTGTCTTTGTTTGTGAGAGTGGCTCTCAACCGTCCTGATACTGAGACCCTTTAATACAGTTCCTTATGTTGCAGTGCCCCAACCATGAAATTATTTCACTACTTCATAACTGCAATTTTGCTACTGTTTATGAATTGTAATGTAAATATGTGATCTGCAGGATACCTGATGGTAAACCCACCTGTTGAGAGCTACTGCACTAGAAGGAGGAAGAGTGATACCTGGGGCTGGTAGAAACCCAGTTTCTCCTTCCACCGGAAGAGAACTGGCTTAATGAAAGGGGGATGTACAGTACTTGCCTAGCATGGGCAGGTTCCTGGAATTGATTCCGAGCATGAGGAGGACCGTGGGAGGGGAAAGAAGGATAGGAGGAAGGAAAAGCAGCTTCAGGACTGAGCACTGAAGATCAAGCTGGGGAAAGAATTTAGGACACTAGAAATGAAAGCTGCTTCACCAACAAGTTCAATGGGAACACAGAGTCAAATGTGCTTTTGACAGAATTAGCATGGTGGATAAGATCATAAGACTATCAACTTGACCTTAGACAAGGCGCTGAAAAGCCAGACCGAGAAGCTTTCAGAACCGGAATCATCAGTCCCAATGCCGCTGTACCAGTGTGTGACATTGGTTGAGTCACACTCCGAATCTTAATTTCCTCCACTGTAGAATAAGAAAGATAATAACAGGGCATCGCTGTGTGCAAAAACTCTCAGCAGAGTGTGTCATACAGAATACAATAACATTACAAGCACACAATAAAGAGTCTCCAAATGTTGTTATTCGACCTTGCCAGTCTCCATCATTTCCTGCAAGAATTTCCTAAAGAATTTCTTCCTTGGACCGGGTGTGACTGTGGGTTGATGACTTCAGGAAGAGGTGCATATGTATGTATGGGTATGCGAAACCTAACTTATCGCAGCAACACTTATCAGCTAAATAAAAATTACCTTAGATATACAAAACATTTTTTAAATCTATAAGGAAGCATCACGGTGAACAAAATCAAAAACTGCCCTTCAATGTAGAATAAGCTCTTGTTAATAAATATGCCCAGCATAGCTCAAAATATGGTTATGATCATTTGAGGGTGCACAAAACTTTTTTCTCAGCTCATTTCTTTTTAAAAACTTATTACTTGGAGATGGGGAGATGGCTCAGTGGTTAAAAGCACTGACCGCTATTCCAGAGACTTGAGTTCAGTTCCCAGCAACCACATGGTGCCTCACAACCATCTCTAGTGGGATCTGATGCCCTCTTCCAACACAAAGGTGCATGTGCAGATAGAACACATCTCACTCCCAACTTCATGTCACCTTTCATTGTCTTAACTAATTCACTAAGTCCAATTGGTGTTGCCCAGTTCGTGGGTATGGGGGTCATTCATTGGAAGATGGGCAACCTACCCGAGACCACACTTCAAAGACAAATGATCTCCCCCTTTAGCCATCAGCTACCAATGGCTCCTCAGCAAGGGTGAAACCTTGTGAGCTCCTCTCCCATCTACAGTAGAATTTTGATTGATTTGATTTGTGCAGGTCTTGTACAGGTTAGCCATGCTGTGACTTCATGAGTGTAATGGCCGTGCCATGTCCAGAAGACAGCAGTCCACAGCCCTCCTCCTCTGCTGCCTCTCACAGTCTTTCTGTCCTCACTGTCACAATGTTCCCTGAGATGCGGGAGGGGGTATATAGAGCTATCCCATTTAGGGGCTTTCTAAAACTTTTTGAATATTTAAGAAGGTCTAAATTAAATAATATTTTAAAAATAGCCGGCTTGTACTTTACCAAAGTGTCAAGGACATTAGAGATGAAGGACAGGGGAATTGCCCTAGATGAACAGAATATATGTACACCAGGCTGGCTTCGAACTCACAGAGATCCACCTGCCTCTGCCTCCTGAGTGCTGGCTAGTAGGCTCTAAAGAAATGTGAGAATGAAATACAATATGCTCTCAGGTTTGGATTCAGTAGAGGTGGCTAGTAAAATTAAAATAAAGCATGCAGGTTCAACAATAGCCTTATATCGAGGTTAAATTCTTTTTATTTTATTTTCAATTAATTAATTAATCTTGGTTTTTCAAGACAGGGTTTCTCTGTATAGCCCTGACCATCCTAGAACTCACTCTGTAGACCAGGCTGGCCTTGAACTCACAAAGATTTACCTGCCTCTGCCTCCAGAGGGCTGGGATTAAAGGTGTTTGCCACCACCACCTGGCAAGGTTAAATTCTTGATGTTGATTATTGTCTTATGTTCATTGGAGACATCAACTTTGGAGAAGTTGGGTAAATGGTACATGGGAATACTTTGTTCTACTTTTGTGTTTTTACAATAAGATTGAGATTATTTTAAAATTAAGATTTAAGAAAATATTTAAATAGAATAATGTGGGATTCCCCTCTATATGCTGTGAATATATTTTATTACCATTGGTTAATAAAGAAGCTGCTTCAGCCTATAGCAGAGCAGAATATAGCCAGGCTGGAAGAGATATATAGAGAGAGTAGGCAGAGTAAAAGAGATGCCATGTAGCTGCCAAAAGAGACAGACGTCCAGAACCTTTACCAGTAAGCCACGGCCTTGCGGCAATACACGGATTAATAGAAATGGGCTAATTTAAGACGTAAGAGCTAATTAGGAATACGCCTAAGCTATTAGCCAAACAGTGTTGTAATTAATATAGTTTCTGTGTGATTATTCAGATCTGGGTGCCTGGGAAACAAACGAACAGTCACCACTTACAATAAGGGAAGTTTATCAAATGTGAAAATCATGATAATTTCCAGAGTAGAAGGGATGGATTGGTCGCTGTGACATTGACTAGCTCTGTAGCTTTCAGAAAAGTCAATCAATTCCTCTGAGTCTTGTGTCTACAACATGGAGCTAATATAAATAGATAACAAACCTGTTTTGTAAAGTTAAGTAAGGGTCTGGAGGGATGGCTCAGCAGTGAAGAACTCTTCCCGCTCTTCTTGAGGGTCCCAGCATCCACGTCTGTTGTTGCAACTGCCTGTAATTCCGGCTCCAGGCTATCATGCACCTTCTTCTGGTCTTCAAAGGTACTATACCACATCCCACCTGCACACATATGTGGTGGACACTCGCACAGAACTCTATACATACATGTACATTAAAATGAATCATATAGAAGACAGTGGGTGAAAAAGACCCCAGAAAGCTGTTAAGTTTCCTTCTGATCTGTCCTTCCACTTCTGTCCACAGCGGATGTTGATGTGTGTCCCTCACTCCCTAGGTGTAAGCACCACGTGCTAAGTGCTTTAGGATTGACAGGATGGCACCAGAGCGAGGTAGAATGTTGTGTGGGCAGGAGTTCCCCACTGCAGGATCTTAAGTACATAAACAGAGTTAATAGCTCCCTGTGTAAACAACACTGGCTGTTATGTAGGGTTCTTCAAGTTTTAAACTTGATACCCCAAAAGGAGCACTTCGGTACACAGAGTGAACGTGGGTTGTATGTTTCCGTTTATCCTGTGGCGATCCCTCCAGGAGCCACAGATTTGAGCCTCTGTGGAACAATGTTCTACTTTAGAGGGACAGGCTTTCCAGGCTGGAGGCTCTCAGCTCTCTCTAAAGTGTTTGGAAAACAAATAGTGGGGGCAGAGTGAGTGGGGGTGGAGAGGCGTCACTCCCATTGTGTGCCTGCTGTGGGAGTGGGTGTGTGGAGATATCTGGGTGTGGGCTAGAGTATTTGATGCAGAAGAAAAAGGCCCTGGAGTAGGTTTGTCCATTTGCCTGCTCCTAACTCAGTGCGTCTTTGCGCCAAAGAGAGCCCAGAGGCTCTGGTCTTTGCAAGGTCACAATACCTTGCTCCGAAGGAATGTATATCTTGACTTCAAAGGATTTTCATACTCTCCCAATTTCTACAAAGGACTTTCTCAATATTTAAATTAATTTTTAGACTTTGTATGAATCAAAAAGCATTTTTTTCCAATATGATTCCTAGAATTTGCTTCAGAATATTCCAGCATGTTCAGGTGAAACAAGACTGGACATAGGCTGGAGCTTGGTGATGGATATGTGGGATTTATTACATTCGCTCTACTTTTATGTGTGCTTCATTTTTTTCATAATAAAAGTATATCCTATTGTTTGATTAATAATATGTTATAAAAAGATAAAGCATGATTTTTTTTAAACAAAAATTCAGGTTGAGGCAACAAAGGGTACATAGGCTATCTTTGGGACCAATAATCTTGAGGACCAGGTTAAAAACAGAGAAGACCCAAGAAAGTCCCACTGGTATTTCTTCAATTTTGTTCCATGAGTGGACTAAAGTTGATGTTCTCTTAAAAGGCATTTTACCTTTAGGATCATGATTAAATCTGAAAATATCTTGCCAATCATTTCCTTTATGATCACTGGGTCTGGTAGTGAAGAAAAGTGAGCAACCATTGACCATGAAGACACAGAGTGGACATAACTGGGTGCCAAGTCCTAGGAATGCTGAAGTGAGATGCAGGTTGAGAGTCTAGAACAAAAGGTTTGTATGCTAAGACGCAGTCACAAGACAATACAGCGAGCTCCACAGACCAGGTTCTATGAGTTAGGATCTATGCTAGTACTGCATGCAGAGCTGGCAAGGATCCCAGAGATGCTAACTGTTAAAGAGCAGAGCAGACTAACAGGTAGAAAGGCGACTAGACAGGCGGATGTTGTTTCCAAAGCAGAGGCATGAGAGATTGAGCATGACTCTCCTCACCAGAAACTCCTTGCCCCCCCACCCCGCCCCTCCACACACACAGTTTGACCAATCCTGTATCCTTCCCATTGCTTTCCCATCACTCTGTTAGGCTTTGCGACCCAGTGTAGTTTCCTCCAGAGAGCTGGGTGTTTGAATAGGCAGGGTGCAGAGAGGAAAGGGTGCTAAGTCCTTGTTAGTACTAACTAGTTAATACTAACTAGTCTTCTCAATGCTTGTTTTTGTAGGCTTGGTCCAAATAGCCTTGTAACAGGAGTGGGTGGTTTGGTTGTATTTAGGGCCACCTATGTTAAAATAGTAACTCCACAGAAACTCTCCTGGTTCATTGAATGGTATTTTTAGTTTAGACCGCTCCAAAGAATCCGGAAGAACCCCTGTGAGTCTAGAAGTGTCCTTATTCTCTAACACAGACAGAACCACCACCAGTTCATATTTCTGTGTGTGGGAAGGGAGGAGAAATTATTTTCCTGACTTCTACAAGCAAGAAACCAGGGTCCAGAGAAGTGATATGCTCAGTGTGGTGGTTTAAAAAAATGGCCCCCAAAGGGAGCGGCACTATTGGGAAATATGGCCTTGTTGGCGTACGTGTGGTCTTGTTGGAGGAAGTGTGTCTCTATGGAGGTGGAGGCGGGCTTTGAGGTTTTACAGATGCGCTCAAGCCACAGGCAGTGGCTCAGCCACTTCCTGTTGCCTGCAGGATCAAGCTGTAGCAGCTCCTCCCCTACACTCGGCTCCTTCTCTAGCATCATGATAATGAACTGTAAGTCACCCCAATTAAATGTTTTCCTTTTCAGAGTTGCCAAGGTCATGGCATCTCTTCACAGCAATAAAAACCCTAAGACACTCAAGAAAGAGGGTGAATAGGATAGTCAGGCTTTCCTCATCCCACCCCAAGAGATAGCAGTGGACACACGTGCAGGAGGGAGATTCCTCCCGCTACATCCCCTTTCCAGCCATTTCTAGTCATTCTTCTTATCCTAACACATCAACATATCACTACAAAGCCTAGAGCATTGGATGAATGGACTACACCAGGGACAGGACGGATATCGAAGCAGCAGAGCATACGGTTAATTTTATTTTCTCATTAATCTGAGGCTACCCATAATTTTTATTAGACATTGATCAAAATTTATTTCAATTGAAGGGCTATTGATTAAACTCAGGCCATGAAGTTATAGAAGATACAAGAAGTGAAATTCTCATTTTTCAGACCATCAGTGTCTTGGAGATGCTGGTGGGTGAATTTTACTTAAATCATGTTATCAACCTGTTTGGCCTTTTCCTGTGTGTGTAGAGTAAGCTAGGTAGCTCACTTATAGTATTTACTGGGCAGATGCTTTGTGTTAGAATGACGGAGAATTCTGGAGGTCATGCCGAATCAGATCACAGCTCCTGACCACTTGGAACTTCTCTAGTCGTGTGTCTGCTAGTGGGGAATTACAGAACGACAGGGACCAAGGGCTGCGTACTGTGGGAGTGTGGGCTGCAGGACCCAGGAAGGCTTCTCACTAGAGGAGATGCTGATCATGGACCTGGTATTGGCTAAGATGGAGGATGGAAGGCATTCTAGGCAGGAGGGGGAATAATGAAGAGGTTGGGATGCTTGAGCATCTTGTTCATCTTCCTTTCCTGACATGCTCTGGCTGACACTGGTGCACTCACTCCCCTAGCATCCTCGGTAGCAGCTGTGGCCTTTGTTCTACTTGAGAGCTTCTCTGTGACAGTGAACCACAAGGGTCCTGCTGTTGGAGGTGATTGCCATTGTTGGGGAGTATAACATATTGACAAAATTGAGCCCAGAAGCCCAAGAAGTCTAAATGTGCCAATGTCCTAGCAGGGCTGTTGATAAATAGAGCTTCATTCAAGACTCGGTCATACTTACTCTAGATCCCTTTCCTATTGGCATTTTTTTTTTTTTTTTTTTTTTTTACAAAGAACAGAACAAACTGTGGTATCAGCTCTGTATTTTTCCAGACTTTTTTTTTTTTTTTAAGTCAGGTTCCCTCATCTCTCTTGCTTATACCTATGGGGATCTGGTAGATGAAGAACCAAAAGCACCATGTTTGTCCTGATTTTTGTATCCTTTTGATATTATTGTTCCCTGTTGACTTCGGCATTATCACTGTTCACCCTGATGCCCAAAGAAATCAAAGATTTGATGAAGAAAAGTGAACTCAGATTGAGGATGAGATCTTCCTGGATTTTCTAAAATGAAGGGATTTAAGGTCCAAAGGGGGCGAACAATGTGCCTGTGTTACTACTCTATACAGACACTGGGCTAGCAGGACCCAGGCAGGGATAAACCATAAAAACCTACAACCCCAGGGAGCAGAAATGAAATCAGGCAGGATTGTGGGTTTTCATATCCCCACGGTGGTCCCAATAGAGTTCCAATGGCGTTAGACAATGGGGGACTTTCTCCAGCTTCTCGGAGTTCTATGATTCTTGCCAGCTCCCTGCTGACCAGTCCTCATCTTTCTGGGATATTCTAGCAGTTGACTGACGTTCAACCCCATGGTGCTTCTGCTCCCAACACTTAACGTTGCTATTTAAGTTGCATTTGGTGATGTCTAGCACACAGGACACTCACAAACAGCGGCAGATCTGTCCTTTGTTGTCCCTCTACAAATGCTGTGGGCCCTGAGTGAGTAATTATGGGTGGGTAAGAATACTGGGCAGGAGGGCACCCATTGTGCTCCAGAGATGCAATGGGGTCTTCTGGGACAAATTTATGAAGTATTGTCATCCCTTATCCCTAAATGGAGAAGTTAGATCATTTGTTGGTTGGTTGTAGGGTTTAGACTTGGGGCTCCTGAATCCAAATTCAATGTTCTTTCTACTATCTCATTAAACGGAATTTAGTTAAACAGTTATTTTTAAACATCTGTGATATGTCTAACATGGTATTAGCAATGTAGGTAAATAAATATGGTTCTCTCTCCCAGTGACACTTTGGTCTAACAAGAGGGACAGCAATAACTCTGCCATAAAGATCGTGATGAAGAGATGTTCTTTTTTGAAATATGAACAGAAAGGAAGGATGGCTGAGTCTTCCTGAATGAGTCATAGGCAGGTGGCATCACAGAAAAACCAGAACCTCCAGCCAGTAGCAAGAGCTCGCCAGAGATAGGTGTGGGTGTGCTCCGGGACAGAGATGATCTAGATGGCACAGCAGAGCAAGTATGCCATGACTTGAAGATATGGGATAACCAAGTAGTAAGGAATAACATGGTGTTATGTTATGCATGCTGATATGGCATGATACGAGAGTAGTGTGGTGGTGTCACAGTGTGGTATGATGGTATAACATGGCAAGGTGTTATGGCATAGCATGGTGGTATTTCATAGCATGGTGCCATGGCATGGTAGGTTGGTATGTTACAGGATGGTGATATGTTGCAGACTTATGATGAAACAGCATGATGGCGTGGCATAGCATGGTAATATTTTATGGCATAGTATGGTAGAATGATATCCTGGTGCAGTACTGGGCCATGGTGTGGTGCTAGAAGGAAGGAATGCCTGGGAGACGTGGCGGGAGACAGCTGCACCATTACTAGATCCCATCCCTGTCACATCCATTTTCTTGCATTTCCTGAAGACCTTGCAGTGAAAATGAAGTGGAGAGTATCTGTCACCCTTCTGTCTCACATTGTGAGTGCTCTGGGCAACCCATTCTCACGCTTTGGAGAAAAGTTCACTTCCCTCTGCACCACGATAGCAGATATTCCAGCCAGTCTCCACTGCCTGTCATTCACGTATACCCGAGGGCTCCCAGATTTTTTTCTTTTTTTAATTAATTTTTATTGAGATATACATTTTTCTCTGCTCCCCTCCCTGCCTCTTTCCTCCCCCTTAAACCCTCCCCTCAAGGTCCCCATGCTCCCAGTTTACTCAGATCTTGTCTTATTCTACTTCCCATGTAAATTAGATTCTTGTATGTCTCTCTTAGGGTCCTCATTGTTGTCTAGGTTCTCTGGGATTGTGATTTGTGGACTGGTTTTCTTTGCTTTATGTTTAAAACCCAATTATGAGTGAGTACACGTGATAATTGTTTTTCTGTGTCTGGGTTACCTCACTCAAAATGATGTTTTCTAGCTTCATCCATTTGCCCGGAAATTTCAAGACATCATTATTTTTTTCTGCTGTGTAGTACTCTATTGTGTAAATGTACCACATTTTCCTTATCCATTCTTTGGTTGAAAGGCATTTAGGTTGTTTGCAGGTTCTGGCTATGACAAACAAAGCTGCTATGAACATAGTTGAGCACATGTCCTTGTGGCACAATTGAGCATCGTTTGGATATATACCCAAAAGTGGTATTACTGGGTCTTGAGGAAGGTTGTTTCCTAATTTTCTGAGAAATCTCCACACTGACATCCAAAGGAACTGTACCAGCTTGCATTCCCACCAGAAATGCAGGAGTGTTCCTTTTACCCCACAACCTCCCCAGTATAAGTTGTCATCAGTGTTTTTGATCTTGGCCATTCTTACAGGTGTAAGATGGAATCTCAGCGTTGTTTTGATTTGCATTTCTCTGATGACTAAGGATGTCAAACATTTCCTTAAGTGTTTTCAGCCATTTTAGATTCCTCTGTTGAGAGTTCTCTGTTTAGGTCTGTACTCATTTTTTATTGGATTATTTGTTCTTTTGATGACCAATTTCTTGAGTTCTTTGTATGTTTTGGAGATCAGACCTCTGTCTGATGTGGGGTTAGTGAAGATCTTTTCCCATTCTGTAGGCTGTCATTTTGTCTTGTTGACCATGTCCTTTGCTTTACAGAAGCTTTTTAGCTTCAGGAGGTCCCATTTATTAATTGTTTTTCTCAGTGTCTGTGCTGCTGGAGTTATCTTTAGGAAGTGGTTCCCTGTGCCAATGTGTTCAAGTGTACTTCCTACTTTCTCTTCTATAAGGTTCAGTATGGCTGGCTTTATGTTGAGGTCTTTGATCCTTTTGGACTTGAGTTTTGTGAATGGTGATAGATATGGGTCTATTTTCATTCTTCTACATGTTGATATCCAGTTATCCCAGCATCATTTGTTAAATATGTTTTCTTCTTTTCATTTGATACCTTTTGCTTCTTTGTCGAAAATCAGATGTTCAAAGGTGTGTGGATTAATATCTGGGTCTTCTATTCGGTTCCATTGGTTCTCCTGTCTGTTTTTATGCCAAGACCAGACTGTTTCCAGTACTGTAGCTCTGTAGTAGAGTTTGAAGTCAGGGATTGTAATGCGTCCAGAAGTTCTTTTGTTGTACAGAATTGTTTTGGCTATCCTGGGTTTTTTGCTTTTCCGTATGAGGTTGAGTACCGTTCTTTCAAAGTCTTTAAAGAATTTTGCTTGGATTTTGATGGGCATTGTATTGAATCTGTAGATTGCTTTTGGTAGGATTTTCTTTTTTACTATGTTAATTCTGCCTACCCAAGAGCATGGAAGATCTTTCCACTTTCTGGTGTCTTCTTCAATTTCTTTCTTTAAATATTTAATGTTCTTATCATAAAGTCTTCCACTTGTTTGGTTAGAGTTACTCTGAGATATTTTATGTTATTTGTGGCTATTGTGAAGGGTGATGTTTCTCTGATTTCTTTCTCAGCCCTTTTATCATTTGTGTACAGGAGGGCTATTGAATTTTTCAAGTTAATCTTGTATCCTGCTATATTACTGAAAATGTTTATGAGTTGTAGAAGTTTCTTGGTAGAATTTTTGTGGTTGCTTATGTAAACTATCATATCATCAGCAAATAGTGAGAATTTGACTTCTTCTTTTCCGATTTGTATCTCCTTGATCTCCTTTTGTTGTCTTATTGCTCTAGCTAGGACCTTAAGAACTATATTGAATAGATATGGAGAGAGTGGACAACCTTGTCTTGTTCATGATTTCAGTGAGGTCGCTGGGAATTTCTCTCCATTTATTTTGATGTTGACTGTTGGCTTGCTATATATTACTTTATTATGTTCAGATATGTTCCTTGTATCCCTGCTCTCTCCAAGACCTTTATCATGAAGGGATGTTGTATTTTGTCAAAAGCTTTTTTTTTTTGGCATCTAATGAGATGATCATGTGATTTTTATTTTTCAGTTTGTTTATATGGTGGATTGCATTGACAAATTTTTGTATGTTGAACCATCCCTACATCTGTGGGATGAAGCCGACTTGATCATGGTGGATGATGGTTCTGATGTGTTCTTGGATTTGCTTTGTCAGTATTTTATTTAGCATTTTTGCATCAATGTTCATGAGTGAGATTGGTTTGTAATTCTCTTTCTTAGTAATATCTTTCTGTGGTTTGGGTATCAGGGTAATTGTAGCCTCATAAAATGAGTTTGGCAATGCTCCCTCTGTTTTTATTGTGTGGAATAATTTGAGGAGTATTGGTCATTTGGTCCTGGGCTCTCTTTGTTTGGGAGACTTTTGATGACTGTTTCTATTTCTTCAGCAGTTATAGGTCTTCTTAATTTGCTTATCTGGTCTTGATTTAATTTTGGTAAGTGGTATTTATCCAGAAAGTTGTCCATTTCCTTTAAGTTTTTCAATTTTGTGGAGTACAAGTTTTTGAAATATGACCTGATGATTCTCTGTATTTCCTCCGTATCTGTTGTTATGTCCCCCTTTTTATTTCTGATTTTGTTTATTTGAATATTCTCTCTCTGACTTTTGGTTTGTTTGGACTAAGGTTTGTCTATTTTGTTGATTTTCTCGAAGAGCCAACTCTTTGTCTCATTGATTCTTTGTATTGTTTTATTTGTTTCTATTTTGTTGATTTCAGCTCTCAATTTGATTATTTCCTGCCATCTAGTTCTCTTGGGTGAGTTTGCTTCTTTTTGTTCTAAAGTTTTCAAATGTTCTGTTAATTCACTTGTGTGGGATTTTCCCAGCTTCTTTATGTAGACATTTAGTGCTATGAACTTTCTTCTTAACATTGCTTTCCTTGTGTCCCATAAATTTGGGTTATGTTGTATGGTCGTTGTCATTGAATTTTAGGAAGTCTTTGATTTCTCCCTTTATTTCTTCCTTGACCCATTGATGATTCAGGTGAGCATTGTTTAATTTCCATGTATTTCTGGGCTTTCTGGAATTAGTATTGCTGTTGACATCTAGTTTTAATCCATAATGATCCTATAAGATACATGGGGTTATTCCATTTTTTTGGAATTGTTTGTTTTGTTACCGAGTATGTAGTCAATTTTTGAGAAGGTTCCATATAGTGCTGAGAAGAAGGTATATTCTTTTCTGTTTGGATGGAGTAATCTATAGATGTATGTTAAGTCCATTTGAGTCATAACATCTGTTAGTTCTCTTATTTCTCTGTTCATTTTTTGTCTGACTGTCCTGTCCAGTGATGAGAGGGGAGTGAAGTCTCCCACTATTAGTGTGTGTGGCTTAATGTATGATTTAAGCTCTAGAAGTGTTTCTTTTACATACAAGGGTACCCTTGTATTTGGGGCATAGATGTTCAGTATTGAGATTTCCTCTTGATGGATTTTTCCTGTGACTAATATAAAATGTCCTTCTTTGTCTCTTTTGATTGATTTTAGTTTGAAGTCTATTTTGTTAGATATTAGGATAGCTACACCCACTTGTTTCTTAGGTCCATTTGATTGGAATATTTTTTTCCCAATCCTTTACTCTCAGATGATGTCTGTCTTTGTGGTTGAGGTGTGTTTCTTATATGCAGAAGAAGGATGGATTCTGTTTTCATATCCAGTCTGTTAGCCTGTGCCTTTTTATAGGTGAATTGAGTCCATTTACATTAAGGGATATTAATGACCAGTGATTTCTATCTCCTGTTAATTTAGTTTTAATTGTTGGTGATGTTAATTTGTGAGTTTTTCCCTTCTTTGAGATTTGCTGCTATGAGACCACCAATTGTCTGTGTTTTTGTTGATGTAGCCATCTTCCTTGGGTTGGAGTTTTCCTTCTAGTATTTTGGGTAGGGCTGGGTTTTTGGCTAGGTATTGGTTAAATCTGTTTTTTTCATGGAATATTTTTTTTTTGTCCTTCTAAGGTGATTGAAAGTTTTGCTGGGTATAGTAGTCTGGGCTGGCATCCGTGATCTCTTAATGTCTGCATAACGCTTGACCATGACCTTCTGGCTTTCATTGTCTCCACTGAGAAGTCAGGTGTAATTCTGATAGGTCTACCTTTATATGTTACTTGGCCTTTTTCCTTTGCAGCTCTTAATATTCTTTGTTTACTTTGTATGTTTAGTGTTTTGATTATTATGTGGCGAGGGGACTTTTTTTTTTGATCCAGTCTATTTGGTGTTCTGTAAGCTTCTTGTATATTCCTAGGCATATCTTTCTTTAGGTTGGGGAAGTTTTCTTCTATGATTCTGTTAAATATATTTTCTGTGCCTTTGAGTTGAAGCTATTCTTCTTCTATACCTCACCCTCCATCTTCCATTGCATTTTCCTCAGAGGTGTTGACCTGCCCCCAGTATCAAAGAGGCCATGTTCTTCTGCCTACTCTGCAGATCCCTATTCTCCATGCTGTGAAGGTCTCTGTTTCTCACAACACACCTGCCATGGCTCACAAGGCTGACATTTCGCATGGCTCAGAGGCTCCTGGTCCCCAGGATGTGTGGGGACCTCTGCCAATGTCTCTGCTGATCACAGCGCTTGCTCATTGCATACCGCTAGTTCTATAACCTCGTCGAGACCTTATCCCCGACATCCATCGGGACTGCTTCTTCCTGGCACGTTGCATGCAGGCTAAAACCATTCAGTGAGTTTGTTTCTTCATTTTTAGTTTTTTTTTTTTTTAAAAAAACTTCTTATTCTGAGTTCGTTGTTTTATTTAATGTATGAGTGTTTTCCTTGCATGTATGTCTGGGTACCATGTGCATGCCTGGTGATCCTCTGAAAATGAAGTATGGTGGCAGTAGTGAGCCACCCTGTGAGTGCTAGGAATTGAACCTGGGTCCTCTGTAAGAACAGCCAGTGCTCGTAAGCCCTGAGCCAGCTCTCCAGCCCCCAGTGAGCTTTTGCCGATTGAATCAACTGACATGTAATCACCAGCATTACACACAAAGCACCAATGGTCCTAACTATGTGTGTTCACAAGAGGGTAGGGACACAGTGAAGCAGATCTTACCTTCAGTGGTGTGTGTGTCTATGTGTGTGTGTGTATCAGGTAACATGATTCTGAGTGTTAGCTCCCATGGTGACCACCCATCCATCCCAGTTTGCCAACAACTGACACATTCCCTAAGACATGGCACTCACTTTTCTAAAAACAGAAAAATTTCAGAGAAACTTAGGCTATTGGTCAGCCTGCAAAAATGTCACAGCTGTAAGGTAGACTGGAGGGCCAGAGCTCAAGTGTGCTGTGTCTGCTTGCCGGAAGCCAGCAAAGACTTGTTGATTGGCTTATGAGTGCCTACTTGACATTCCACATGGCAGCCATCAGCTCTTTGCCAGGCTGCAGAGAGATCAGGAGCTGGGATCTCTCTATTTGATCATACACAGAACAGACAAGAGAGCTTAAATGGTTAGACCTCCATCACAGAGCTCCTCTGACCTCAGCGTGCATACGAATGGCCCACTGGCTTTGCTTAGCTCTACTGAACATTACAACTTTTCGAGCACAACAACTTGAGATTCTGAATTCTCTAAGTACCCAGGTCAAGGCGGATGTTTCTGGTCCTGAGGACACACTTGGAGTAGCAAAGGTCTAATAGTTCAAATCCTTAGACTATAGAGTTATCTGGGGAAATTCACTGGTACCCAGACACGGAACCAAAATCAGTCAAGTAACTCTCTAAAGGTGGGACAAGGCATCAGGATTTTTAACTTTCCTCCAGCATTTCCACAATCGAGACTGCAAATCCCACAAAGGGAGGCCAAGAAAAAGCTCACTTGATAAAAACTGATTGATCGGTCCAGATGGGCTAGACTGTGCTGTCAAGCCATTTATTGGACGTGGAATCAGTGATCCCAAAACAGGAGCTTATTTTAGAAAGCCCAGAGGCAGGATTCTAAAAACAAAAACAAAAATTACACAGGATATAACTGTATATTTGGTCATTTAGCAAAGACTCGACATTTCCTGAATCCTTAAAGTGATGGAGCTCAGTGAGCAATCTTGGAGGACAAAGCAGGCCATACTCTGACCACAGGCAACAAGAGAGAGCAAAACCCCTCCGAATCAAGCCAACCTCAGGTTCTGCAGCTCTCTGCCTCCTAGCTAGTCCGGGGCTGTCCAGCCTTCCTTTTGTTTCCTTGCATGCTGAGGCTTATTAACAGCCAGTTAGCAAGTGTTCTAAACACACCACACCACACACACACACACACACACACACACACACACACACACACCCCATACCACACCCTGGGCTCTCCCCTGCTTCTCAGCACCTCATCTGAGAAATGTCTATCTTTACCTAGCCCATCCCCTTCCCTATTTGAGAAGCAACACTGTACCTCCTTCCCACGAAGAGCTCCCACCTATGTTTTTCATCCAAGGTCACCCTAGCACCTTCTAGAAGTCGCCACATGATCCCACCTTTTTTCCATTACCACCTGCAGTCACCTCTCTCAGACATCTTTAGTCCCTTTTCCTTCTCAAGCTCAGACTCTTAAATAGATGTGTGTGTTCAGGTCTGTCTTTCATCAACTATTTTATCTTTCTACTCATTATTATCACTATTATTATCAATATGGTCTTTCTCTTCATCATCAATTTTGTTTTTCGTCAACTCATACTCTTTACTGTTAGTCTTCTTGTCTTCCCTATTGACTGAAATTATTCTTGGAAGGTCTCATGACCTAACCAAAAGGTCTTTCCAAGATGCCACCCTCCTGCTCCTCCTCCGTTAGGCATTCCCGATTTCTCCTTTTCTCCGAAACATCAGTGGCAGGGGCTAAGGGGACTGCTTGCTCCATTCACATTGCTTTTGGCTAAGTCTTGTGCAAACTACAGGCCCATGGATGATGAACCAAACACCGTGACCATCAGCTTCCTTCTTTAACCCCCAGCTTACAAGAACCAGAGTAGACCAGAACAGGGAGTAAAACATAGCACGTTGTATATAGGAAGGATACACATAATTAACCATACAGCACACACATCAGGGACACAGCACATGGACAGTGAAGTCCCATGAGATTTTACTGCCAAGTGATGGCATCACCATCTTGGTTTATGCAAATACTCTATGTTGTCCTCCTACTGGTGAATTTGCCTAACGACATCTTACTCAGACATGTCCCTGTAGTTAGGCAGTATAGGACTGTGCTGTTAAATGTATACTTTGGAGTGAATTTTGAAATTTTTTTCTTCTAGTTTGTCTGTCTGTACTGCCATACTAAGAAGTGATGAGGACTTTTTCTAGACTTCTGAACCAATATAATATTTCAAAAGACCAAAGTCAAGTTATAGATGGTAGCTCACGTCTGTAATCCCAGCACTTGGTAAATGGAGCAGGAGATCAGGAGTTTAAGGTTATCCTTGGCTGAATAGCAAATTAAGAGGTCAGCCTGGGCCACATGGGGTCTCAAAACCAGAAAATAAATAAAGAAACGTAAGACCGTTTTCTGGAAATTGTACCTTCTTCTAAATTCCCTATCTTGCTAATGTTCGTTCCCATCTCTTAATTGTTCTGTGATTCCCCCCTCCCACACTCCAGATGTCTTCTCTCATCTCTCCACCATCCATTCTAAAGCCGTTACCTAGAGACCCATCCTCAGGAGCCAGCCAACCAGCCTTCCTTCCGTCATTTGTCCTGTCCCATTGTAGTTCCAGACATTACTAATCAAACCCAGATAGTGCTTTTTAGCTCCTCTTCTGGGTCTCTAGTTTCTTATAGTTCTCCAGACTTCATTTAGGATCCCATACTGTCATTCACTAGCTGCTGTATAATGCCATGAACATTATTGGACATTTCAAAACTCAGTATCCTTGCCTACAAAATAGAAATATTCTCACAAAGCCATTTTCAGCACTGGAGATAGGCAGAGAGTTGGGAAGAATCGGTATATAAATAGACACATAAAGCTAGATAGAGGATCTAGAAAGAGGCTGGAACTCGGGCATTAGCTTACTGCCTCCGAGTTCCTGAGATACTGCTATGGAATGGGTGTATGTGTGCCTGCCTTTCGCCAAATTCAGTCTTCAGGATGGTGGTATGACACAGTGGGGACTTTGAGAGGGAGCTGGTCTTAGGTAAGGTCTTGAGGGAACTACTCCTGTGATAGAGATGGAGGAGACTGGGAGGAAGTGGATGCAGCAGGAAGGTAGTCTGCTGAAAACCAAGCAGAGAGGCTATCCAGATCCCAACCACACTAGTACCCTGGCCTCAGGGTTCTCAGCCCCCAGAATTGTGAGAAATAAATGGCGGTGTTCAAGCCACTTAATTTCTGCTCTTCTGTTAAAGCAGTCTGAACTAAGACAGATACCTTGCTAAGAAATTCCCCATGTCTTCCTGTTGTCACTGAATAAGGTATCTCAGCTCTGTCTTAGTCCTCTAAGTTCCCCTCAGTTTGTCCAATGCCTCCACTTTGAGCTAAGCCCTGTGTTTTCAGTGAGACAATGTGTCATCCCTACACCTTCCTGCCTCCCCTGTAGCTCTCTCCTGTAGCTCTCACTACACTACAACCTCACAGGAGGTGACTATACACCTGCCTACAGCTGGAGGCCCCACAGGGACCTGGGGAACAGTCTGGTTTGGAGCGCAGACACAGCAGGCGTTTTAGAAGGAAATGAACTGTCACGCGTGGTAATCAGGTTCCTGGAGCCCAGTGCAGACAGGACCCAGAGAAGATAGCCTGTAGACCTTTCTGCAGGTGTGGGGGAAGACACAGTACACCCCTAATTCTATGGAAGCAGTGGTTCTTACCCTTCCTAATGCCACAGCCCTTTAATACGGTTCATCATGTTGGGGTGATGCCCGCCCCCACCCAAAATTTTTTCATTGCTACTTCATAACCAGAATTTTGCTACTGTTATGAATCCTAAGGTAAATATCTGGTATGCAACCCCTGAGAGGGGGTTCAACCCACGGGTTGAGGACCACTGTCTTGAAGGGATGTATGACTTTTCCACAATGATCCGAATTCATTTATTTTTCCAGTGAGAATAAGCTGGAGAATCTCAGTCACCCTACCCATTCCTGAGTCTACCTTGAATGGCTTCCCACTTCTCTGCCTTTCTCCTAGGCTTATCACAGGTCACCCCCAGCAGCCTTACCTCTGAGGGTCTGTCTTAGCCCCGGCCCATCCATCCACAGCATAGATTCCAAAGCCGAAGAGCATGGGAGCCCTTTAACGCCAGAAAGGCCATTTGTCTCTGTAGACAGGAGGATGTAGGTTTCACAGGCTCCTGTGACAGAAGGGTGTCCTTGTGGGCTGAGGCTGAGAAGTGACTGTCCCTGAGACAAGTAGCTGGCTATAGCCCTTGCCAGAAACTCTGTGTATCTAGCTGATACGGAGTGTCTCTGGCCTTCCCCTTCTGTGTTGGTTGATGCGGAATTGCTGTCTGTAGCTCCATCATTCTAGCCTTCCAGTTCCTTCCTTGAGATGAACTTCATCAAGACCAACGACCCAAAGGTTAATGCCTGCCCTACAGGTGGCCTCTGGGACCTACTTCTGAATATGCAGCAACTTACTGGTTGTCTGTTCAGGTCAAGTTGTTAAACACTTTGAATAACACCACTACTGTCATGCATTGAGGTCATCCCTGTACCCCTGGGTTCATAGATATGTCACCTCCGTTGAAAATGGGGCTCCCACCAGAAAGTTGAACACTGCTTGAACCCCCATAACGCCAGCTTTTCTCCTTGTCTCTCTCTCTCTCCTTTGATGCTAAGAGAACACCCTCTATTTCCCTGTGCCCTGCCCTCAGGATGCCCTGCTTTCTGGTCAGGGTCCTTACACACCCCAGCCATGGACTGAGGTGGCCCCTCAGCCTAAACCCCGCCGCGGCACGCAGACAGGAGGCAGGATACAGATGGCACGTGGGCAGCCGGAGCAGAGCCGCTCATGAGAGACCGTGGGTGTAATCAAACTCGTGTCATTTCTCAGACAATGGAAACAAACAGAAACGCCATCTCAGTCAGGGTGGAAAGCAGCAGCAGGGAGCAGGGCTGCTGGAGAAGCTGCAAAATGGTATAAATTAAGGAAAACAACTCTGGCTGAGCCTCACCGCCTGCCTCCTCCTTCAGAGTGGTTCCAGCAACTGCCTTCCTGGGGCTTTCACACCTGGGGGCCAGGCAGACAAAAGACTGTCAGGGGAGAAAAAGAAGGGGACGGTGGAGGAGTGACTGACACTGGGGAGCAGTACACACCTTGGACAGAAACCAGAAACAATAAGCTTCTTGCCTGATCCCTGCACTGCCTGGGCTGTCAGTTCAGCAAGTTCAGGCCCTCAATGTGGCTATTACTGAGGAAGTTAGGCTAATAGAGTATCCAAATTCATGAACGTCCCGTGGTCTGTGGCCCCCAAATACTTATTCGTATGTCCCCAAAGCACTGTCAATGCTGTTGAAATCCTTCGTTTCATCCTTCCTTCCTCTCCACACCTTCTCCAGGCCGAGGAATGCTCAAAAGGCGTGAGTGCTAAGGCTGATCGCACATAGTAGCTGTGGGGTATTCCTTTCAAAGAAAGAGTGGGCAGATCCAGCTGAAATCACAGTCTCCCCTGGATCCCAGTCACTCCATTGAGTGGCACTATGAGACTCAAGCCTAAGGATGTTCTTCCTCAACCTCCTCCAGCGACAGTCTCGGGGGCTGTGGGGGAGGGTGGGGGCTCTGGGGGTATAGCTAGAGAGCTCTGTAAGTTAACTCCTGGTAGAGCAGAATTGCCATAGAATACTGTCTGAAATCAAACTACAATCAGATGGGAAAGTCGTCATTCCTCAACCCCCCACCCCCAGGAGACCTAAACATGGCTGCAGGGCCCAGGCTGTCTCACAAGGCTGGCAGGAGCTTGGGAGGACTCTACATTCTGCCTTCCTGCTTCTTTCGTTCAGGGCCAGGATGGGTAGGAAAGAGAGAAACCTCTGCCTGGAGATGGCTTGCTTCCCCTGGAGATGACTTAGAGGGGAAGGGAGGAGCAGCCCAGCAGGAAAGGAGATAGCTGCCACTTCATTTAAGAAATTGTTTTTAAATCTCCCAGCAGGAGTCCAAAAAGATAGTGGAAATTAAATGTATAACTCCGCTGGGGCTCTATGGTACCATATTGCCCTGGTTGGGGCCTGGGTGATAGTGGCGTCTCTTGGAGGGGCTTGATGGGATCCTTAGCAATGCTGTTTTATACTTTTGAGACCCCGGTCAAAACCCAGGACCCTAAATCTGCTGTGACCTCATAGTGGGCAAATGATCATGTAAACAGACAGATGATGACCACGACGTGGGTAGATGATTCGCTGAATTGCCAGGCTTCTCGGGTTCACACCACCTTTTCTCTGCTGAAGCAGCCAAGAAAGAGAAGCATGTTTCCCAAAAGGAGGGGAAGGGCGGGCGGAGAGGAGTGAATGGATTTTGTGTTTTGACATATTTACTAAGAAATGTGGAAACTGCTTAGCACCTGCTAATTAGAGTCAGAGCAACCTGAATTCCCTGCAATGTGCAGATGCCAAGGGAGCCAGCGCCTGAAGGATGAGTGGATTTTCTAAAGAGGATTATGGGCTTTTCCTGATTGGGAAGAGAGGACCCTGGAAAGGAGAAGAGAGAAGACAGGAGCTGAGGGCAGTGAGAAGGGCAGAGTCATCTCATAGCGCTGCCTGGATTTCCCTGCACCCTTTCTGCCACAAAAAACCAGGCACTGACGTCCGGGATGAGCTGACCTGCTGCTGTGGGGCTTTAGGAAGAACGAGTGTGGAGACCGGCTTATTGAGCCCAGCTGTGCTCCAAGAACTGCAGTACTGAGGTCGAAGGACTAGTTCAATGTCCTTAGGTTTCTTCTCTGTGCTTTGACCCATTTTGAGACTTGCTGTTTTTCTTTTTTTTTTACATCAATACTTTATTTATTTATTTATTTTATTATGTATACAACATTCTGTCTGCGTGTATGTCTGCAGGCTAGAAGAGGGCACCAGACCTCATAACAGATGGTTGTGAGCCACCATGTGGTTGCTGGGATTTGAACTCAGGACCTCTGGAAGAGCAGGCAATGCTCTTAACCACTGAGCCATCTAGCTGCCCCTTGAGCAATTGCTGTCCTAACCGGCAGTTGCAACTCTGTAGCTACCATGAGCAGTGAGGCCACACTGACTGTAGCCAGGCAGGACTCAGCCACCTGACCCCAGGTTAATTTTATTTAATCAAACAAATATAACTCGCCTTTGCATCATTAAACACATATTCCACAGCATAAATGAATGTAACCCATCTTAAATTAATATTCCACATTCCTCCATCTCCTTCCTTTCTTCTATTCAATCAGATTACAGGCTCAGGGTTATGAGCACAACTGTGGTCCCACTCCTCGTTCTCCCTCCTGTTATTAGGGAGTATTTCTGGGCCTGGGAGATGCTAACGGCCCTGGATTCATAGGGTCCTTGTGGGGATGAAGTGTGCCGGCCAATCTAAAGACCTTGACCCTTGGTAAGCGCTCAGTAACTCTTGAAAATTACCCTTGAGTATTTGGGAGTCCAAAAGCTCTGGGTATAGCAGTACAGCCAATAAATAGATGCGTATCTAGCCGGGTCAGGCTGTGTTCAAGTAGGATGCTAGTACAGGGACCAGTTACAAAGATGTTCACAGGCTCTGTAAGTGAAAGCAGAAATGAGATACAATGTAGGAAAACGACACCCAAAGCTGGAGGGGTAAGAGGAAGAAGCAGTGAATAGGGTCTGGGAATTCAGGCTTCCTGGTAAAAACTGAGACCACCCAGTGGATGGAATACTGTGGGTGCTGAAGCCAAGGAGGGAGCCACCGTGGAAGCTGCTGCCTACAGTTGGGAGGTGTAGGCTGAGTTTTCCTGTCCTAGCCACCTGCTCCAAAATAAACATACAGAGGCTTATATTAATTACAAATGCTCTGCCGATAGCTCAGGCTTGTTACTTGCTAACTCTTCCGTTTAAATTAACCCATTTCTATTCATCTATGTATTGCCACATGGCTCATGGCTTTCCCTGTTCTCTAGCATGTCTTGCTTCCTGGGAAGCTGGCTGGCATCTCTCTCCTTACCTCCGCCCTTCTTCTTCCCATCATTCTCAGTTTGGCTTTTCCCACCTTTCTTCCTGCCCGGCTTTTTACTAACCAATGAGAGTAATACATATTCACAGCATACGGAAGGATTGTTCCACAGCTGAAAGGAGCCTCTGCGAATGTTTCTAGCTGCCCTCTCTCCATTTGGCGACCCCACTGAGGAGCTGTAGATTGCAGGAGTCACCATCCTGCTCTTTTCAGCAGAAAGAGGAAGACCGTGACAGTCACACTCTCGCAAAAGCTACCCGTCCTCCTTTTGTGTTCTAAAGTTTGTAAGAAAATGCGAGACAAGGGGAATGAGGCTGGCATTGTTGCCAGGAGGGCTGGAGGAGATAAGCAAGCAAAAGACAAAGCCCAGGTCTCCTTCTCGGTGTGTAGGTTCCTGCTGCTCCTGCTTTCCTTGTGCAACCCGGGCAATGGCTTCTCAGGAAAGCTTCACTGACCTCACTGATCTCATACCTGTGGCATTGCTGGTTCTCATCCAGGGTCTGTCTCTTCCACCAGAGCGCAAGCTCCGAGGATTCCTCTTCTCCTCTTGGCATCTCTTGCTCCTTGAATACTGGCCAAATATTACTTTTGCAAAACTACATTTGGCAACCTGCACCACATGACTGTTTGGAACAGTCTTCAGGAAATGCTGGTGTTTGTGAGATATGGTTTCACTGACACAATTTTAAAGCTGGGAAGGAAAGAGTAGGAAAGAGAAGGGAGGTTTAAGGATGGTAAGAAGGTCAGGAACTTAGGGCTGCCAGGTCTTCTGGCTTCTAGAAAAGCTAACAGGCAATTAAAAATGTGTTCATTGTTGCTTGAAAAAAGTAGGACATACTTAGTGTGAAAATTTTAGAAACACCAGGTAAATAAAAAGTATTCATAATGCCAATTCCCAAAATAACGGTAAATATTTTGGCTCTTATTCACACAGTCGTACACATATGGCATTTCTTCTTACTATAGAAGTGTCAGTCGGCTTCACAATCTGTTCCTCTTGACTTAATAACAATGTCTGACATTCTGTCTTCACATCACGGATTGCAAAGCTTCACCCAGCACATCTACCCTTCGAGTTGCTACCGCTAACTAACATTCTCTTGTTGAAAACTTCACTGAGAATTCTGTTCATTAGACGGTTCTGTCAAGAAACCACCCAGCCCAATCTATTGGCATACTGTCCTTATTTCTTTTTATTTTATATACATTGGTGTTTTGCCTTTATGTTTGTCTGTGTGAGGATGTCAGATCCCCTGGCACAGGAGTTACAGACAATTTTGAGCTGTCTTGTGGGTGCTGGTAGTTGAACCCAGGTGCTCTGGAAGAGCAGCCATTGTTCTTAACCACTGAACCATCTCTCTAGCCCCCAGTCCTTATTTCTTTAGGATAGTTTCTTTATTTTTTCCTTCCTTCTTCCCCCCTTCCTCTCTCCCTTCTTCCCTCCCTTCCTCTCTCCTTCCCTCCCTCCCTCCCTCCCTCCCTCTTTTCCTTCCTTCCTTCCTTCCTTCCTTTTTTTCTTCCTTTTACTTTTACTTCTTCATCTTATTTTTTTCCTGGTTTTTCGAGACAAGGTTTCTCTGTGTTACAGCCCTGGCTGTCCTGGAACTCAATCTGTCGACCAGGCTGGCCTCAGCTTCACAGAAATCTACCTGCCTCTGCCTCCTGAGTGCTGGGATTAAAGACACGCACTACCATACCCTACTAGGATAATTTCTTACAAGTGAAAATTATCTTACAAGATAATTTCATTAGATCAGGGAACACGTACATGCTTACAGCCCAGTCTTAACAAATTACCAAATTGTGTTTCAGTTTTTTAAAGTTTTTTAAAATATCTGTTTGTATTTTACTTGTGACAGAGGAAATGATTCTGCAAAAATGTATCAACACTGAGTTGATCTAAAGCCATTTTCCAAAATTATTTATCGAATGACCATAAAACAGTCAATTAGGGAAATAGATGGAAGAGATAAAATAGATGTTAGATGACTGATAGATAAATGATGTTAAATAGATAGGAGGTAGGTAGATAATGACAGATGATAGGTGGGACGGCAGATTAATAGAAAGATAAATGATTGATAGATGATAATACCTATACATATATAGAGAGATGATAATATATATAGATAGATGATAAGTAGATAGGTAGATTATAGATAAATAGGTAGATAGGAGAGATAGATGATGGTGATGATGTAGATAGATGATAGATAGATAAATAGATAGATAGATGATAGATGGATAGATGATAGATAGATGATAGAGATAGATAGATGATAGATAGATAGATAGATAGATGATAAATGGATAGATGATAGATAGATAGATAGATGATAGATGGATAGATGATAGATAGATAGATAGATGATAGATGGATAGATGATAGATAGATAGATAGATAGATGATAGATGGATAGATGATAGATAGATAGATAGATAGATGATAGATGATAGATAGATAGATAGATAGATAGATAGATAGATAGATAGATAGATAGATAGAAACAGCTTTTTGATAACCAGTTAACAGAATAAGTACTCTAACAAATGCACTGACACAGTCACAGAGCAATTTCTACTGCGTAGGAAGAGGCTCATGTGGGTTTTTGAAACTGCCATCCAGTTTGAATGGACCGGTTTTCTGTTCTTATGGCAGCAATTCAAGGATTGCTCAGTTTGCTGAAGTAATGGGGACTCATGTGTGAGCTTCTCCAACATGGAAAAAGCGAGTTTCCTCACTAGAATCTAGAATGATGTTATTTTAAACGGTATCATCTGATGTTTACAGATTTCTCTCTCTCTCTTTCTCGTGCCTGTGTGTCATTTCCTGTTGCCGCACTGTTAGGAGTCATCGGCTGATTTCTCAGCGATTCCTACGTTTCTAGCCATAGGTGAATAGAAATAGTATGTGATGTGGGTGCTGCTGACCCTTTTTGTGTTGTTCTCCTCTGAGCTTATTGATCTTCCAGCATGATTTTGTTTTGTTGTTTTTAATACAGGGTCCTCCTATGTATATCCCTGGCTGGCCTGCAACTTCCTAGCTTCAAACTCTCAGAGATCAGCTCCTCTGCCTTGCTGGCTGGGCTTAAAGGCGTGGACCATCGTACCCAGCCTTCTAGTGTGTTTATTAACCCATTTGCTCGTATTCTTTACTCAACAATACTACGCTGATTACTGATGTCCCCAGGAGCTGCTCCTCAGACAGGCCTTCCTATGCTCCCCGTCTGCGGCTTTGGTCAGAGCCTTCGTTCATGTCAACTCTTTTCCAGTTGTGCCCAAGTCTTCCCAATCGTGCCTCACTAGGAACCAAAGTGCCAGGCTTTCCTCTTAGGATCATGTTACATGATTTCTTCAGTAGGTGAAGGTGTAAGTCACCAACAATCCCACACCAGTTTGAAATGATGATTAATAGACTGGTTAATTGGGGGAAATACTTACAGATCACCGTCCCAGACAACAGCCCTCTGCACAATCAGGAAGGGAGCCTAGTCGCCTGAAGCCAGAGAGCAAGTGGAGGGAAGTGGCCGCTTTTTTAAAGGGAGAGAGATCACGCCCCAATGGGCTGGTTTCTCAGCAGCTATTGGCTGAAGGAGCGGAAGGAGCTCCTGCAACAAGTAGGCAGACAATGTCTGGTCATTTTTTTCCCCATCATATTCATGTTTCACGTTCACTTGCTAATTCTACAAGTGCACATCAGCCTTGAGTGTTTCTACTTTCTGAGAGTCCCTGTTGGGGTACACTCACATGTCATTTCCTATTTTCTTGTCTTCAGTCATTCGCAGTATTCTTTCCTCAGATGCTCAAACAAGAACAGCTCAATTCTGAGTTCCTGGAATCCCAGGGATGCAGTTCTCTCTGCCTTTTTCTCACCATAGCTATCGTCTGAGCTTGATGATGAGTATACAAGGCCAATTAACGTTAGACTCTGTGCTAGTCTGAATGTAAATGACCCCATAAGCTCATAGAGAGTGTCACTATTAGGTGGTGTGGCTTTGTGGGAGTAGGTATGGCCTTGTAGGTGGAAGTGTCACTGTGGAAGTGAGCTTTGAGGTCACTCAGGACACTTCCTGTTGCCTGCATATCAAGATGTAGGACTCTCAGCAATACCGCCATGTCTGCCTGCACACTGCCATGTCCAACCATGATGATAATGGACTAAGTCTCTGAAACCAAAAGCCACCCACTAAATGGTTTCTGTTATAAGAGTTGCTGCAGTTATGATTTCTCTTCTCAGCAATAGAAATGCTAAGACAGACTCCTTCCTCAAAGTCATTTTTTTGGGGGTGACAGATCTCATTATAGATGCTTGTGAGATATCATGTGGTTCTTGGGAATTGAACTCAGGACCTTTGGAAGAATAGACAGTGCTCTTAACTGCTGAGCCATGTCTCCAGCAACCCCCCTCCCAATGTTATACTTATAATGAATTCATGCCCCGCCCAGTGGTACTGCTCGGCCACTGGGACCTTCCTTTTCATGTCTTGGTCAGTTTTAGCCCAAACTGAACTGCACAGATGTTATGCAAATCGCTAACAGGTTGATCTTATTCTTGTTTTTACAGCACAGACATTCAGCTTACTGGAACCAGCAGATAGGCATCAGTTCAGTGTAGGTCATCTGGGGATGTCCAAGGGGTGTATCCCACGGCCAAGCATCCCTTCATGGGACGTATCAGCTAAATAGGCAAGGAAGGCTCCTATCATAACCGCGAGGGAGAACAAGTGAAAAACAATAAACTTGGACTATTTTAAAGGAAACAGGCCAAAAGAAATCATCTGAGAGCATAGAGGACTGAGTAAAGCAGGAGGAAGCAGGGGCTGATGCAATGATTGGTGTGCCCGGCGATCCCTGGGCCAGTGTCCTGGGTGTGGACCTTCAGGAGAGACAGTGAGCCCGCCCAGCTCTCTGCCAGCCATGAGGGCACTGCACAGCTGCTTCAGCCCATGGTGTTTCTGTCATTATAATTCTCCCGGATGTGATGGCTTACCTGGACCTCACGATGGCTTTGCAGGTCTTTTTTCAGTTGGCCTTCAAGCTGAGCGTGTCCTTGTAACAGCACTGGCCTTCTGGCCGTCTGCTTTCACAACAGGCTCATTCCCCACCATTGTCTCTGTTATTCTCTATGGACTCTTTATATATTCTGGGCTTAGTTTATTTTATATCAATTTTACAAATTTGTCTTCTGCTCAAAACTTGACTTTTCATCTAAATATTTGAATGATCAAAAGTCCCATCCCCACCCCCAACCTTGTCTGAGGTTAGTGCTATCTGTATGCTATATGGAAAGTTTCACCCATCCCGAAGATCATATACATTCCTTTTTCCTTTATAGATTTTCTTTTCACATTTAATCAAGATAGAATTGATAATTGTGGATGGGGGAGGGGAGAATTTATGCTCCCCCCCCCCACATATGAGTATGACTTCCTTACCTTTTTCCTCAGGAGATATGAGTCCATTTACTACAGATAGAGCACTGGTAACAAGTCAAAGAAATTAGTCCACGCACGTCAAGTTTAGTTAGGGTTACTTATAGGATTGCGGGTGAGGGGTCAGCTACAGGAGCATGGCTCCATTGTAGGGAAAAAGTCCCCCCTTTCTCCAGCAACCATTAAATCGATTATATTCCACTGCAGAGTGATGGGGCCTCCTTATGGGCAGCTTCATAAACTCTTACGGCTCTGCCTCATGGGCCCCATCAGTCCTTGCAAGCCTTGTGAACCCTCTCTCTCCCTCATGACAGGATGTGAGGGGGCCCAGTCCTGTGATGGTAATCAAAGCACCAACAGCTGCATCATCATGCCCACAGGGCTGCGCTCACAGCGTGCAGCTGACGTCACACTATTCATCTAGAAGACCAGCTTCTTGTTGCCCTACAGCGTCACATTGCTTTGAATAAGTCCTCCCCCTCACCCTGTGTGTCTGTCTGCATCCGGACACTGCTTCTGGGACCTCTGTCCACCCAACCCAACATCACACTGTGTTAGCATGACTCTGCTGTAGGCCTTGATGCATGGTGTTCTACACAGTTCATTTCTTCAAGACTGAATTGCTCACTCTTTGCCCCTGCTTTCCTCCATACACTTCAGAACAGAGGCCAGTTTCCACAGGAAGGATGGAATTCTGACTGTGATTGCCTTGCGGTCCCAGATGCTCTGGGTGGAGGTGGGGGAAGAGTATCTTATTAAATTTCTTTCACCAAAGTTTTGTCGTTAAAATTTCTGATGGTCTCATAAACAGTTTTTAAAAAACTTTCCTTTTCCTTTGAGCATATCAATTAATTTCCCTAGTGGCCTTAAACCTTTTTTAAAAGATGATAAAAATAGCTTTAAAAATCATAATTTGTAGATTCCTTTTTCCTATACACCCAGCAGATGAGCTATAAAGGATATTTTGTTTCTTTTTAATTCTGATGGAAGTTTATTCATTTTTATTTTATTGACTGACATGGCTCAGACTTCCAGATGACAGTGAACATATCAGTTTCATTTCTGACCATGGGGGAGGGGAGTGAAACCTTCAATCATTTCTCGGGATTGTTAATTTTTAGGATTTTTGTAGATGGTCTTTAAGAGATATAGAAACTGTTGGCTCCTAGTTCACCATGCAACATTTATTCCGAGGTTTGAGTCTCTTCTTCTTCTTCTTCTTCTTCTTCTTCTTCCTCCTCCTCCTCCTCCTCCTCCTTCTTTTTCTTTTTCTTCATCTATTGAAAGATCTTATGAGCTAGACGATGGTGATGCACACCTTTAATCTCAGCACTCGGGAAGCAGAGGCAGGTGGATCTTTGTGAGTTCAAGGCCAGCCTGGTCTACAAAGTCAGTTCCAGGACAGCCAGGGCTACATAGAGAAACCCTGTTTTAAAAAATAAATCAAAAAGACAAAAGTCACAGACACACAGACACACGCGCACACACAGAAATATGTGACTTTTCTACTGTATTCTGTCTCTGACATGAATGAAGCTTGGTCCCAAAGATGCTGGGGTGTTAAGTGTGGGTGGAGTCGGTTCTCCGAGGCTGCACTTAAGGTTTTTGTGTCATGTGAGACACTGGCCAGCCATTCTACTTTCATTTAATGTTCATGTTAGGTCGAGCACCACAGAATGTAGTATTCCATTGTTTCTTTCAATTCTCATAATATCCATGTCATTTGTTTCTCAAATATTTAGAGTAATTTAGTAGTGAAGCCCTGAGGTTTACAATTATCTTTCTGTGTAATTCTGGTCTCTAGATTGTTTCGCAGAGATGGAGACAGTCAGACCTTTTATTCCTTTTATGGTAAACGAGTAAGTTGGGCTTCTTTTCAGTTTTATTTATGTGTCTCTGGGAGGGCAGTTACCCACGGAAGGTAGAAGACATTGACCACCCATGAGCTAGAGCTACAGGTGGTTGTGAACTGCCCGGGATGGGGGCTGAGAGCAGAACTTGGATCCTCTGGAGGAGCACCCTCACTCCTAACTGCTGAGCCATCTCTTCAGCCCGTATCTCTCCCTTTCTAGTTAAAATCTTTACCCACTTAACTCCATGTCCTCTTTCTCTCTCTCTTTAGAAAAAAAAAAAAACAACAGGCAAGTAACAAAAAACAAACCAGATTTTAAAAACACACACACACACACACACAGGAAACACACATACAAAAGCAAAACCAATAAAATTACAAAATCAAAAACTATACTATATGAGCAAAGGATCAGTAAGATTATTAATCTATGAGAACACCATTGAGCTCATTCTGTGCTGTTCTTCTGCAGCTGGTCACGGTGCCTGCCCTCAAGTGTGGCTAATATATCCAGGGAGACTCCATTGGAGGAAGCTGATTTTTCCTTGTAAGCAATTGTCACTTGAAGACAGCTTCTTGAGTAGGGTTGGGAGCCCATGTCCCCCTCTCAGCGCTGGGACCCCTTCTGGCTGCAACCTGTGCATGCTGCCCCTGTCGCTGTGGGTTCATAGATCCATCTCTCCTGCAGCATCTGCCTTGGCTCTGTACTCTTGCTGTCTTTGCCAGAGATGCGTCCATTGCATTTCACATTTGTTTATAGACAAGGTCTCACTGTGCAGCCTGGGCTAGCCTGGAACTTGTTTTATAGCCAGTCTAGCCTCAGAGCTCACGATCCCCTGCCTCTGCGCCCCTAGTGCCAGGACTACAGGTGTGTACTTCCATGCTCAGCTTTCCCGTTCTTTCTTTGTCTCTTCGGTTTTGGCTCTGTTGTTTTCTCCTTCTGAGCACTTGTTTTCCATTTCATTCATTTCCATGCACTCATTCCTTTCCTATTCATTATTTCTTGTTTTTTATGACTCTCTTCTCTCTGCCGTGGGTTTTGTTTGCTATTCTTCTGAATTATTCAGATAAAAATCTAGATTTCTGGCTTTCTGACTTTCTTCTTTCGTATGTGAGGTAAACGGAAGTGAAATTGTATTGCGTTCACGTCTTCGATGTGTCATATTTTTATTCTTAATGATTGAGATTTCCGTTTGATTTCTTCTTTGACACAGGGATTACCTAGGGGCTTGTATTTGTCGTTTTCTGTTATTATGATAAAATACTTGAGATGATTGTTTTAAAAACAAGGAAAGGTTTGTTTGGCTCAAAATTTCCACTTCAGTCTGTGGGCTTTTGGTCCTGTTGCTTTGGGGCTGTAACATTATCTTGTTCTTCTAGTGATCACCGTTGCTGCCAAGGGTCTAATATAACCTGATATTTTTCCCATTGTTGAGGTGACGTGGGACCTTAGGTTGTATAAGTCTGCCTCCTTTGACATAATGGGTTTTAATGCCACAAATCTTTAAAACCCAGCCACCGCTCCAGGCTTATGCAGCGGATACCGCATTTGTCCACGCAACTGCTTTGACTCACTCGCTCCTTATTTCTTTGCAAACGACCGATAAAATGTGGGTGGCGAGAGGTGAGCAGGTGCTCTAATGCCCTACAGGATAAAGATGGGGTGCAGCAGGAGGCGTAGTGAAACAGATCCAGGAGGTGTGAGCCTGCTGTCTGCGGGGGTCATGCAGAGTGCCCAAGTCTTGGCTGTCTCCCCGCTTAAAATCAGGATTGTATGTCTGCTTGCCTGGCCTGTCTTGCAGGTGTTTTCAGTACTAAAGGAAACAGAAGCAGGGGGAAGAGTCTGCAAACCCAACATGGCCTATATTTAGGCAGTAAGATTTGTTTGTGTGTTTGTTTGGTTTTGTTTTGTTTTGTTTTGTTTTTTTGGCTTACCGAACCCTTTTTTGTTTAAACCAAGCCATTGTTTAAAAACCTTATTTCACATAAAGTATTTATTCCTATCTTTCCCTTCGGGGAAAGAAAAGAACCTGAAGATCCTGCAGCTGCAGACTCTGCTTTCCCCCAGTTGTGGTCTCTCGTGGTGGGAGCCCTCCCTTCCCCGCATCATGATCTTGGTGTCAACGCGCATGGATCTCAGCATGTCCGCATCTGCATTCATGCTGCCAAGCTTGCTCTGCCTTCTCATTATCTGAGCTGTGGCCCTGATAACATACTGTATCCACGTTAGTTGTTATTACTCGTTTAAAGCCAGGTACACACAGGGACAGGGCTTTCTAGTGTTCCAGGTTGCTAAGCGCTGAGACAGGTGACTGAGGGAGGTTGTAGAAACACTTTCCCTGGGTGCCTAAAAATAAAACAGACTCATCCTCAGTCTGTTCAGGATGCAGAGAAGGGAGGGAAAGCTGACAGCATCACCTTGCTTCTAGGTTTTAAGTTTGTCTGGGGCGGGGAAGAGCTGTTTTAGTGTCTGTCTGTCTGAGGGAGATAGAAATCCAATCACAGGTAGGCTACATATTATAACATAATCCAGCATTTGGAAAACAAAAAGTCTCATAATCCAGACTAGAGAAAACAAGAGGACTTTTATTAAAACAGGTATGGATTAGTCAAACTTATTGAACTGGCCACCTCAAATCTGTGAATATCATTGTATGTAAACTATATCTCAATGTGTTGAGAGAAGGTCTTGCTGTGTAGCCCAGGCTGACCTCAGACTTGTGAGTCTTCTCTCTCCCAAGTGCTAAGATTACAGAAGTACACCACTATACCAGCTATATCTGAATCTGAAATTTTTTATACCAAGGTATAAATAAAAATTAAGAAGGAGGCAGGGATCAATTCTGAGGCTAGGCTGTGCCAGTCACTAGATAGACCACTGCATATAGACTGCTTACAGTATTAGGTCCTCAAAGGTCTTCTAAGGGAGGTCTAATTATTGCACTCATCTTTCAGGCGCTGAAACTGAAATTCAGGTGGTAAGGTAGATAGCAGTTTCCACAGTTGGGAGAGCCACACCTTACATACGGTCCAGATGGAGAGATTCACCCAGGGACTCTCTCCGTCTGCTCTGTGAGCTAATCCCTTGAATGGTTAGGAAAACTGAGAAAATTTACTGCTGTAAGCGTGAGGAGGGAAGGATGAAACAGGCATAACTTACTATGCTATCTGCTGGGACGTCTAGCTAAGCACGCACGTCTAGCGATGCGCGCACTCGTTAAGCCAGTATTAGAAGCGTTCATTCACAAACCCCAGAAGCCCAAGGAATCATGCCACTGTAGTTACAGCAGGATGATCCGACTGTCCGCGGGGAGGAGAGTCTTGTGCATCGTCTTCCCAAGGGACGCTATGGTTCCTCTGGCCTTTGCAGTAAATAGTTCTGGTCTGTCATAGGATGTTTCCGTCCTCACAAAACACACTCCGACCCACCCAACCGGGTCTGTGGATCCTCAGAGTAGTTGTAAGACTCCTTATGAGTGTTGAAACCTCTCTCACAGGGAAAATGGGCGTGTGCATATGTGTTTGAAATAACATTACAATCTCAAGAGGTTGAGAATTGCCCTGAAGATGGCTGAACTACCCCGGCATATATGAACAGGCAGTGGTTCACCAGACAGGGGTAGCTGGGTCGTTGGAGGAGGAGAAACCTAGCCTGTTCTTTCATCTTCAGTCCTCATGGCTCAAGGCCTGGATTTTTAAAAACACATGCAAACACGGCGCACAGGACAGGGGCAGTCCTGCCTGGTTAACATCGTCACCAGTTAAGAAGTCCGGAAGACCGACACATGCGCATCAAAAGATAAAATCCGGAGTCTCCGCGCCGGTTTGTGCCACCAGTTAAGAAGTCCGGAAGACAGATACATGCGCATCAGAAGATAAAATCCGGAGTCTCTGTGCTGGTTTGTGCCACCTCTTCTTTCTCTTCAGAGAACGAAGCTTTCAACATTCCCAGGGGTGGCTTGAAAGCTAAAGCCTGCAGGATCCATGTTTTCCGGCCCCTCATCTCTACACGTGAGGATTCAGGAGTCTGCTGGGGCAAGATGAGCGGGAAGAGGAATCTGAACAGGCCTCTTCTTTTCTCTGCGTGCTCAGTTCCTGATCATCATTTGTACCTCAGTTTCAGCATCGCTCCCTCAAGAACAGACCAAGTCTTTTTAGGTGTTCTTATAGCACTTCATTTTCTTCTTTTGCTTGGGACCTTCCATCATTGCATTTAATATTAATTTTACATATTATTCATATATCTGTCTGTCTGTCTACCTACCAAAAAAAAATACCCCATAAACATCACGAGAGTAGGAACCATTCTTTCATTTTCTCTGCATCTTTATTGTCCGGCACAGGGTTGGTGTTTAATTAGATGTTGGTTTGAATGAGTGAATGGATGAGTCCTGGCCGCAGTAAGCCTTGGAGTTGTGACTGGAAAGCTACTATCCTCTCACAGAGAGTAAGAAGCCTATTTCCTAGGCCACCCGACCTCACCTCGCCAGGAATTGTGTCTTGTAATTCTGTCTTTTCAGCACAATTCTCTTCACAGCTACCTAATTTAGGGGAATGTTTTGAAACTTTAGGTAGTTACTACTCTTTACCGTGTGCTAGTTCAAAACAGGTAAGGAGCGAGTAGGCGTAGCGGTTAAACCTGGGTTGCCTATTGACTAGCTCTGCACATTTTTTTTTTTTTGACAGTGTTGAAGATGGACGCTTAAAAAGAAATCCCACGCTAGCTCGGAATTCAGTACAATGAAAGGTTATTTATTTAGGGGTAGACTTACAGATCACAGTCCTCTGCACGAATGGGGAAACAGCAACCGAATCCAGCAGCCAGAAGAGAGGGCAAATGTGCTTTATGTAAGCATTTATAGTATAAGAGGCCACACCCACGCGGGCTGGTAACTTAAAGATTACTGGCTGAAGGAGTTCCTACAGTACAGTGTTTCATTATGTAGTCTAGGCTGGCCTCAAATGTGAGATCTTCTTCCTTTAGCTTCCTGAGTGCTGGGATTTTAGAAGTCTGCCACCATGCCTGGATGGCCCTGTGATTTTGGAAAAATGGTATAATCCTTCTGATTTCAATTATTTCATTCTATAAAATGAAGGTCAATTAAATCGTCTTCATAGCATTAAATAAAATAAGCTGTGTGAAATGTATATCAGAAAGCCTGCCCAAAGCAGTTGCTTAATCAGTAAATATTTTTATTATTATCTAAATCGAATTCTTATGAAAGAGGAGGAGAATTAACCATCCTTAGGAATAGTTGGTGGTCTCAGTGCCTGAGGAAGGAAGCAGTGTGGTGGATTGGGGCATTAAATTCCAAGATTAAGTTCTGGTGATTTGCGTGAGAATGGCCCCATAAGCTCATATGTTTACGTGCTTGGTCTACAGTTGGTGGAACTATTTGAGAAGGATTAGATGAGGTATGTTACTGGGAGTAGGCTTTGAAGTTTCAAAAGTCCCATGTCTTTCCCAGTAAGTTCTTTCTCTCTGTCTCCAACTAGCAGAGGAGATGCAAACTCTCAGCTACTGCTCCTGCACCATGCTTCACTGCCTGCTGTCATGCTCCCTGCCATGATGACCACGGGCTCTACCATCCTAGAACCAGGATTAGTTGCTTTCACTTATGAATTGCCTTGGTCATGGTGTTTTGTCATGGCATCTGAGAAGTAACTCAGCCACAAGTGGAAGACTCCTAAGCCAATCCTGTTCCTCCCATCACCTCCTGTAAGCGGAAAGTCTAGTCTGTTCCACCATGTTTGCAGCATAAATCCTGGTACCCTGAAGCCACATGGAGACTTTCTGTGTTTCTCAAGAGGTCAACAGAAGGTCGATAGCCTTCTTACTCAGAATAGTACTATCCCTCAAGTCTTCAAATTCTCTAGAGAGCACAGATAATTTGAAGATAGGCAAAGTCTGAGGATGAAGTAAAGAAGCTAGAATTATGCCTCCTTATTTCAGCTATGGCCTGTACAGTCTTTCATCCTCTTGCCCTAGAAAGAATATGCAACCCATCTCAACAATCTCACTTCCCTGCCCAACCAGCACCCCACTTGCTCTAGGTACAACTCCAAGCCCTTGGAGAACAGAAACACCACCCTACCCGCTGGTCAGCTGATTTCCTTGAAAGAAAATATGTTTTTTATTCTAGAAACATTTCAACAACAAATTCATTTTAAAAAAATCAATTCCATAACCCCACTTCCCTAATACAGACAACTTTTATTTTCATGTGACCCTCTTCTACCATCTCGGCTTGCAAAAGCCCCAAAGAAGCCTTTCTTAATGATTTGTTGTTGTTGTCATGACGCTAAAGTTTGGAGAAGAAAATCTCCCAAACTCAAAATGCTTCCCATTAGTTAGTGGTATGAAGTTTCTTCCATGACCAACAAGACAATGAGAGATAGTCTTGTGGTGCCTCAGTGTTTCAATTCCTCTCTCTCTTCACCCATGACAGCTGATCCTGCTCCTATCTGAGGACCTGTGAATGTGCCCCCCTCTGTCAGGAGCAGGAAACCCCCCCTCCAACAGTCACCAACTTATTCCTGTCTCTGCTCGAATTTTCTCCTCAGAGAGGCTTTCTTCGATTACCTTCTACCACCTTCCATTGATATGTGTCTGAATTTAATTATCTTCATAGGACCTATGACCCTCCACCCCAGTCCCTAGAGCATTAGTTGGTCCAAGGGAGGAGCTCGTCTGCCTGCTGAGTGATGTGTCTGCCTCTGTTTCAACTGAGGTGGTGGGGAACTGGCTGCCTCCAGTTAGGAGAGGGGATTTAGTGACCAGGGAAGTTGGACTTGATGTTTTAGAGTCCAGACTCTCTGCTCTACTTCCCTGATAACACATGATAAATCAACAAAAATATCCCAATTTTCCCAGAAGTCTCTATAAAATTAATTTCAAAAAATGGGGCTAGGGAGATCATTGTATTAGTAAAATGTTTGTCATGCATGCCCAGGATCCTGAGTTCAGATCCCCAACACTCACGTTAAAAGCTCTGTATGGCGGTGCATATCCATAATCCCCGGGCTAACAAGGCAGAGGTGGGTGGATCCCTGGAACTTGCCGGATATCCTGCCTTGCCAAATTGGTGAGGTCCAGGTACAATGAGAGACTGTCTCAAAATAAATGAATAAATAGAATAGAAGGACTGAGAAGATGACTGAGCGATTAAGGGTGCCTACTGCTCTTGCAGAGGTCTCAGACTTGGTTCCCAGAACTCATATCAAGTGGCTCACAGTTGCCTTCATGTCCAGGGAAGCTGATGTCCTCTTGTCTCTGAGGGCACGTGATACACGTGACACATAAAGTCACCTGAGCCTGCACACATAAATAAAGTGAACAAATAAATCGTAAAAAGATGAGATACAAAGTAACAAAAGGAGATACCAGATGTCAGTCTCTGCCCTCTACATGCGCATGTACGTATGTGCTTATGTCCCTATGCACAAACACATATGTCATATGCAGAAACACACACACACACACACACACGTGCGCGCGAACACACACATTCAAAAATAACATTGTCAAACAAATAATTCATTGTAAGATAGTTTTCCAGCTAATATATCACTGAATCATAAGAGGGCAAGTCTTCTACTAGAAGATTAATTGAGCTGGGCAGTGGTGGTGCAAACATTTAATCCCAGCACTCCGGAGGCAGAGGCAGGCAGATCTTTGTGAGTTCCAGGGCAGCCTGGTCTACAGAGCTAGTTGCAGGACAGGGTCCAAAGTGACACAGAGAAACCCTGTCTCAGAAAACAAACAAACAAACCAAAACAACAACAACAAACATTAATGGGAGGATATGGTTTTGTATGTGATACTGTTTGAAGAGGGTTTGTCCATTGAAATTCACGCTGGCGTTTGATCTTCATTGTGAAGCTTAAGCTGATGTTTAGAGAGGGAGTCCTGGGAGATGAGTTCGGTTTGGATAAGGCAAGTTGGATAGACCTCCTGAGATTGAATCCCCAGTGGTTTTATAAGAAGCCGGGGGTGGGGGTGGGGCTGCCTGCTGCCTCAAGATGCCCTGTGCCACCTTGGGACTCTGCCAGAAAGAAGACCATTAACAAATATGGCTTCTCTGACTTTTACCTTTAGAACTCTGAAAGGAAAGAAACCTCCATTCTTTACAAAGTAGCGTTCTTCAGCTATTTTACCATAGTAAGGAAAGCGCTGAGGGAGACAGAGAGGCACCCACAGCAGGCTTGTTCTGATAGACTCAGGAGCGCTTCCTAGCTGCCCTGCCTTCCTCCTCTCTTCCCCTCCCTTCCACCCAGGCAACCGATCTCTGGTCCTCTGCTTAGATTCCTCTGAGAAGGCCAGCTTCTTAAACTACCTTTAGGATAGAATTCTGAAAGCAGGTGTCCAGATCACCTGCTCCCAGCTCACACTGGGCTTCATTTAAATACTTTATTTTTTTTTTTTTTTTGTAAGGCCTTGGAGTTTCTGGGGTGGGGCAAGGAGTGAAGAGCCTCAGAGCCAGGAGAGAACCTCTGCCTCCAGTTCGTCTGTGTACTGATGTTGGAGGGCGCCTCTTCTTCCCCCACTCTCTGTTCTGACCCAGCTCACGCCCCAGGAGAGTAGTCACCTGTCCTTCAACAGTGTTTCCTTTTCCGGTCGCAAACACTATTCCTAGAAATCCCACTGGTACTCTAGTTGTCTGAGAACTCCCTCGTTCCCCCCACCCCTCCACCCCCACCCCCGCCAAGATTTTATGATCTTTGACTTTTTTTTTTCTTTCTTTCTCTCTCTCTCTCTTGCTGGAGGATGGGTGGAAGGTAGGGCTTCCGTCATTATAAGGAACTGAGCAGGCTGGCACCCGCCACAGGAAGCACAATTAAGAATGTTCACAGCAGGAAGGCTGCTCTCCGGGAAGCACTGAGAGCTGTCAGGACAAGTGACCTTTCTAATCACGCCTGACATTTCACAGTCTTGAAGGCGGAAGAGCTGCCCTTATTCTGGAGGCGAGATGTTACTCTGTGTCACCCCAGACACCAGCCGTCTGAGGCTGCGGTGACTTGACCTCCAGCCGTGCAATGAATCAGAGCATGCAAAGGGTTTTGTTTCCCCGGGGAAAGAGAATACACTGAGCCAGAGACCGAGGTGGATGGCAACCGCATCTAAACCTGGGACAGAGAGGTGCTGGGGAAGAATATCACCTCCCCTGAGTAACAGTCTGCTCCCAAGGGCTCAGGTGGCAGGGCTGATCAAACAACGTCCCTGGGGGAGGAAACCAAAGAGGATTACCTCCCAGCCCCTTCCCACCCCCAAAGTACGGGCTGCCGTGACTCACATTTGACCCATCTCCATATAAAAACAGCTTTGATTTAAATACACACACACACAAGATAATACATATATTATTCTAGAAAAGACCACAGAACATATATAAAAGATAAGAAAAGTAAAATTACATTTAATTGTATCGATCAGAGAACTGCTGTTAATATTTCAAGGACAGCTGTTGAGAGTGTTGACTCAAGACTGCAATCCCCAAAGTGGGGAGGCTGAGGTAGGTCTTGGGTTCAAGGCCAGCCTGGACTTGTGAGTAACATTTTGTCACAAACAAAAAGAAGGAAAAGAATGTTTTGAGGACATCACATACACAAATTTTTTGAAGATTTTTTTTATGTTCATTAATGTTTTGCCTGCAGGTATGTAAGAGTCCTACATATATGCCTGGTGCTCACAGAGGTCAGAAGAGGGTGTTAGATCCCCTGGAACTGGAGTTACAGATGGTTGTGATCTGCTATGTGTGCGGTAAACCAAGTCTGATTCTCTGCAAGAGCAGCCAGTGCTCTTAAGAACTGAGCCGTCTCTCCATCCCCTTATATACAAAATTTTAAAACATAATTGAATGTTATCATAAATGCTATTTTGAAAGGCACAGTTTTTTTAAAAAAGAAGTCTAAATTTATTTTTTTTTGGTTTTTTTTTTATTTATTAAAGATTTCTGCCTCCTCCCCTCACCGCCTCCCATTTCCCACCCCTCCCCCGATCAAGTGCCCCTCCCTCATCAGTCCAAAGAGCAATCAGGGTTTCCTGTCCTGTGGGAAGTCCAAGGACCACCCACCTCCATCCAGGTCTAGTAAGGTGAGCATCCAAACTGCCTAGGCTCCCACAAAGCCAGTACATACAGTAGGATCAAAACCCATTGCCATTGTTCTTAAGTTCTCAGTAGTCCTCATTGTCTGCTATGTTCAGCGAGTCCGGTTTTATCCCAGGCTTTTTCAGACCCAGGCCAGCTGGCCTTGGTGAGTTCCCAATAGAACATCCCCATTGTCTCAGTGTGTGGGTGCACCCCTCGCGGTCCTGAGTTCCTTGCTCGGAAAGGCAGTTTTTAAACTTAGCATCCTGAGCATACTTCCATGTCAGCTAAATGCAAGCTGAACAAAGTCATTCTCAATGCTTTCCCTGTGATCCATTCTGGGAAAAGGTTTTCTGGGTTTTGTTGCTGTTGATGCTAACTCCCCACAGGGCTGCACTATTCCTAGAGAAACTGCAAAGTCAGGTTAACATATACAGTGAAGCTAGTTAGTCCCTAGGCCATCTCTCTGCTCCAAACAATCCAGTTAATATATTGTCTTCAGATACAGCTGGCATCAGCTTTCCAGTGGTTAACAGATAATTCACTCGGTCCTAGCCAAAAGGCCGAGAAGCGCTGACTCTGATTTTCAGCTGTGGTAGAATATTCTAGAGTGAATGTCCTCACAGTTAAATATTCCTATGGAACCGAGTACACTTTCTTATGCTATATTTCTAGAAGTGGACTTGCTGAGTTGAAGAATATGAATACTTACAAACGTTTTTCTGTCAGCCTTCTAGATAGTCAATGCCACCAAAAAGGGAGGGGCTCCTAGAGGTTGAGATTTATCTTTTCTTTAAATCTTTGACATTTTCAGGAGTAAAAGTGATATACCTCAATTGTCTGAGTGGGTCTTTTCTTTCTCCCTCCTTCCAACCCTTCCTCCCTCCCTCCCTCCCTCCTCCTCCCCCTCCTTAGTTCTTTCTTTGTATTTTCTGTGTATGGGCTGCTTTGTCTACATGTTTGTCTGTGCACCACACGGGAGCCTGGTGCTCATGGAGGCCAGAAGAGGGTATCAGATCTCCGGGAACTGAAGGTATAGATGGTCATTAGCTGCCATGTGGGTGTTGAGATTTGAATCTGGGTCCTCTATGAGAGAAGCAAGTGCTTTTAACCACTGATTCAACTCTCCAGCCTTTGAATGGGGGTATTCCTACGTGTCAAAATTTAAAAGATTTTGGGCTGGAGAGATGGCTCAGTGATTAAGAGCATTGCCTGCTCTTCCAAAGGTCCTGAGTTCAATTCCCGGCAACCACATGGTGGCTCACAACCATCTGTAATGAGGTCTGGTGCCCTCTTCTGGCCTGCAGACATACACACAGACAGAATATTGTATACATAATAAATAAATAAATAAATAATTTAAAAGATTTTTCTGTGTTTCTTGGCCATTTGAGTTGTTTGTGTTGTGAATTCCCCTGACTTTCAGTCTCCTTTTGGTAATGCCAAAAACTTTCCGAGATTCAGTTTAAAGTAGTTTCTGTATAGTAACGAGAACTATTTATTATCATTAAATTACATTTCCCCCCAATTTACCCTCGTCTTCATTTTCATGGAGGTTCTGCCATGAAGACATTAAAACCTTCTGATGCTGTCTGAATAGCATAGAGTTTTAGCTTTAACAAAAGATCATATTTGCGAAAGCCTTCTTTATCCTATGACCCTTTGTTTCTTTAGTTAGCCTTTGCTTCCCCAGCTAGACTGTGAACTCTGTAGAGGGCAGAAGGAAAAATTTACTGCATTTTCTTCTTGTGTTTCGTCATTCTCTCGATTCCCGGGCCCTTCTTGCCACTCTTTTCCTTCCTCTTTGTGTCATGATTAGAAGTATCTCTGCAGAGAACTCTTTCTGGTTACCCTCTCGGAAAGCTTCCGTCAAGCCAGTTCTTCTCTCTCCCCTCAATCTCATTTCCTCTATGACCTTTATTTTAAGAAGAAGCATAGTACAGCTCATCTATTCAATATTTGCTTCCCCAACTAGACTCTAAACTCCACGGAGGGCAGAAGTCATAGCTATTTTGCATTCTCGGCGCCTAAACTAACATCTGGCATGTGGCATAAACAACAAAAGGAATTTGTTAAAGGTCATTGAATGTTAAGTCCATCTAAAATTTATTTTGGTATAAGGTATGCACTAAAGATTTGGTTTAAATTTTTCCAGATGGCGTCTTGTGATTACAGGGCACAGCAACAAAGCAGTCAAGCTCCCCGCTAACCCTCATTTCATTTGACACCAAGACATGAAATCCGGGATGTGGGAGGGGGGATGGAGTAACCTGCTCTCCTTCCTTCCAGCCCCGTCACCCTGTCTTTACAGTGACTCCCTCTCTCCATTATTGTCTTAGTCCAAGTGCTTCCCACAGTCTTATTTCAGGGCTTAGCCTGGAGAGATCCTTAATTAATGGTATTGACTTGCTGATTCAAGTCACCCCAATGGCAGGGAAATCTGCTATCCTTGATGTGATTCATTCCCAGCAGCCTCTGGAAACCCTGGGGAATCTCTTCTCCCTCCACAACACTGCAACACTAAGTTGTTCTGTGCCCTCCGGTTCTCTAGTTTTACTTCTAAAAGTAATGGACAGGACGACAGACCTGGGAAGCTGTCAGAGGTAAAAAGGGAAGATGGCGAGCCCCGCCCACATATGCCTTGAAAGTGTCAGGTGCCATATTCCACATCCTGTCACGTCCATTTACCCCTTCAAAGCTCTCCCGTGGGGCTGATGAGGGGGCTCGGTAGGTAAAGGTGTCTACTACCAAACCCAACATGCAAGAACTGTCTGCAGCAATGCTTCCGTGGGTTATTTAACAATAAAGAATATTCTCCCAAATCTAAAAAGGATCCAGATTTGACTCCAGTTTTTATTTTTCAATATCTCGTAAGAAAAAAAAAGATTATAAAGGAAATATTCAAGTATTAACCCTGCTTATCTCTAGGTGAGAGGGTTATAGGTAAAAAGTCACAGGTACAACTTTCACCAATCCGAAATCAAAGATTAGGAACTTTCCTTGTGTGGTCTATCATTGTCAACCAATATACAATGCAAGCCTTTCAATCCAACTAATCAGATTCATTGATGCCTTGGGTGGTCAGGAACAGCCATGATGTTTCTAGAGAACTAAAGACGCATAACGCATAAGGACGGTTTCTATGGTTTAGGGAGGGGGTGTCAGCCATCGGAAAGTTCTCAGCCCCCCTAGTGCTTTGGGCCCTGAACTTTATTTCACCCTGCAGGTAAAATGGAGTCTGAAGTCAAAATGGCAGTACTCGGGCTAAGGTGCTTTTGCCTGCTCCCTTCATTCCCCCTTTGTCTTGTGACTAATGAAATGAATCTTGCTCTAGGGGCTCAAACAGGGGGTTGCACTGTGCCCTTAGAAACACAAGCTTGACAGTGCCTAGGTGATCTCGAACAAAGCACGTAATGGCATTGACAGCACAGGCGACAAACAGCAGGACACGGAACGGGAGGATTAGGGGACCCATCAGACTTGTGAGGAGAGCCGTCAGTCAGGGGGATCTGTTGAACTTTGCTCTTGCCTCCTCCCTAGTGAGGAGATCTCCTTTCAGTTTTGTTAGGGTCTCTCTATAACACCTAAATAGATGCCATAAAAGCAACATATTCCTGCCAGGGCCACGCATACATCTCCCCCCTTAAAGAAAAGTAGGTCCAGTCCATGGTGGTTTCTCAGGACGATTACAGCCATGTGTCAACTTGGTTTTTCAGGAAAGAGAAGAATGGAGGTGGGAAATATCTCTGTCAGTTTGCTCACCCAGGAGTCCCCAGGGATGAAGGCTGCTTTACCAGGGGTTGCTAACTCTTCAGTGGCTGCTCCTATCAGAAGATGGCAAGCACAGGAGGCGTTCTCCTGGTGCATAGTAAGCCCGTGGTCCCCATATACATTCTCCTTGCCTCCCCTCCATAGTATATGATGATGACTTGCGGCACAATATGAACCAACACACCAAGCTCAGGCTTGTCATTTTCAGTGAAATGTCCTAGCGAGAGGCAGGGTGTCAAGCCAAAGGTTACAGGCAAGACAAGCTGACGTAGGGGCCGTCAAGGGGGTGTTTTGGTTTAGGGTAGCCCATTCCTAAACTGTAGGCTAAGAGTAGTTTGGGACCACCAGGAGTGGGTTACAACCAACAAACAGGAAAAAGGGACACAGATCATTCTTTCATCAGTCTTATCTTTAGAGGGTTCCGCTGGTCCTGTTAAACTGTCGTCTGTTTTCTTCCAGCATCTGTGATAAACCTTCTGTCAGAAACCGGTTTCGGGTGGGTATGACGGCAATGGGAGGAGTCAGGATCACAATGTGAGGGACCCAGAGTCTCCTTTTGATGATGTTTCACCCAGATCCTGTCTTCCGGTTGGTGGTCATGTGGTTTAACAAGCAGCAGATCACATAGGTGGGATGTGAAGCCATGGAAACACCCTGTTACGAGTTCTTCATGACACATGCATTGACTGGAGTAAGCAAAATTTGATACCTCAGGAATTAAATATGACCTAAGTTTTGGGGATATTGGAGGGGGCCCCTCAAACATTATTTCATGGGGGTTAGACACCCCCCCCCCCCATCTAAAGGGTGTTTCTGACCTGGAGGAGGGCAAAGGGAAGGACTGCTGTACAGTCATCACCGGTCTCTAGGTTAATTTAGCTAAGGTTTCTTTTGTTTCTCCCTGCCCTACATTTGCTGGGCTCTCCTAGAGCGCGTGACATATAAGCAACAGGTTCCCCCGAAGGGAATTTGCCTTTGACCTAGCACTTTCAGTCTGTTAAGGGGAGATGGAGGAGTGATACTTCCTCCGTAACTGCTTCCAGCTGAAATTGGGGTGTCGGCTGTCAGGGCCCAGGGAGGTCAAAAGGCTAGTTAACGGCACGGCACTGGGGCATTTATCAAAAGCATCCGGCTAGCGGATCCAGGTGAAGGGCAGGAAGCAGCCATGTGGGCTGGACTGGCTCACGTCAGCTTTCAACAGTCCAGAGCTCCGCAGTAGGGTCTGCTCCCTGGGTGGTCAAATCTGCTGAGGCAAACAGACTAAGGCCAGAAGTTAAAATTTAGAAGCTTAAAAGAAAACCGCATATGTTTTTTTTTAAAGAATTTTTGCTTACCTGGAGTTTGTTTAACCTGTGACGGGTGGATTCTAGCCTTATGACCTTTTAGACTCCCTGAAGCTTACATGAATTTTTAGTTCACCAAAGGCGATAAAAGTTCCAGGTGTACTAGCGTTTCCATTGTACTGAGATCCACACTGTAGAATTAAACAGTCAACAGGTGTCTATAAAACAGCCAGAACAGCTTTACACCTTGGAGACATAGCAAAAGTGACCGCTTTGGGTTGGCCTGATGAAATACACCAGGAAGTCTATATTTAGCAGACAACCAAAGGGAATTGAAGATCTTGAGCTAATGACTGGAATGAATGGTGAGCAGCCAGGGTTCTATCAGTTTATCCAAACTTCTTTCACTAAATGTCAGAACTCCGACCCTCTGGAACCTCAGTGGGGCAACATACCCTTTAGTGAAGTTTGCAAGTCCTATAGGTGTATAAGATTAATGTCTAAGACCAACTGCTCTGTCGGACTTTCATGTTTCTTTGGTTGCTATGGGAACATACAGAGAAACATAACCAGAAAGAAACCTATGATGCACGCTTCACAGGGTAGCTAGACCAAGCCAATTCTACAATTCTCCGCAATGTCTTTTATTTTTCTATTTCTTCTGCCTTAAACTTATTAGCCTTTGGCATTTCATATATGGACTAATTAGGTTATTATTATTTTTTCTCTCAACATCATTAGAAAGTGTACTATACCAGAGACCAGAGTAGTTATTATTAAGAACAATCTTTGCAAGGCATATTCCTCTAGTGAAAAGTTACATCGGAAACCTGCTTATTCTTTAAATAAGAAGCTTGGAAGCAAGGCAAACCTGTTTGTTTTCCTAACAAATAGCTTTGACAAATGAACTGATTAGTGAATAACAAGGTGGCTATAGTTTTGAGGGAAGGCATTGTTATTGCCCAGCTGGGAAAGCTACAGTTAGCTTAGCTCTCAGTGTCAGAGATCTGATATTGGCCTGAGCCAAACAACCCTGGCCTGTTTTCAGTTATTTGTTTTAGGCTTTAGATTGAAAACATATAAGAGGCTAGATAAAAAAAATTTTCTTATACTTGATTATATTAGTACTTAGCATGACTCATATAAAGTGTAGTTCTGAACATCTCAAGGCTTAATCATCTTTAAAAATGATAATTTCCGAATTGAAGCTTTCAGCACCAATCTAAGACTTATACTCTACAAAGAGACTGGGTGCTTTCCTGATTCTTACATAGTGTACCATTATAGAATATAATAGTTTTTTTTTATGAGTCAGTTTACCAGAATAGCTACAGTTTAACAATGCTAGCAAAAACAAGGTTAGACACAGTATCTTTAAACCAGTTTTTAAAAGATTAAATAACCCTTAAGTAAGGAGAGACATTTTCTTTTTTTTCTTTTTTTAAAATTAGTACCATATGAAATACTACATTATTTTGCATTTCACAAAAGGGGGTTTGTTTTTATATTTACTTATTTATTTTTATTGAGCTCTACATTTTTCTCTGCTCCCCTCCCTGACTCTCCCCTCCTCTTCAACCCTCACCCAAGGTCCCCATGTTCCCAATTTACTTAGGAGATCTTGTCTTTTTCTACTTCCCATGTAGATTAGATCTATGTAAGTCTCTCTTAGGGTCCTCATTGTTGTCTAGGTTCTCTGGGATTGTGATTTATGGGCTGGTTTTCTTTGCTTTATGTTTAAAAACCACTTATGAGTGAGTACATGTGATACTTGTCTTTCTGTGTCTGGGTTACCTCATTCAATATGATGTTTTTTTGACTCCATCCATTTTCCTGCAGAATTTTCTGCTGTATACTGTGTAGTACTCCATTGTGTAAATGTACCACAATTCCTTATCCATTCTTCGGTTGAGGGGCATTTAGGTTGTTTCCAGGTTCTGGCTATGACAAACAAAGTTGCAATGAACATAGTTGAGCACATGTTTTTGTGGCATGATTGAGCATCGTTTGGATATATACCCAAAAGTGGGTCTTGAGGAAGGTTGTTTCCTAATTTTCTGAGAAATTGCCACACTGACATCCAAAGGGGCTGTTCCAGCTTGCATTCCCACCAGCAATGCAAGAGTGTTCCTTCTACCCCACAACCAGGAGAGACGTTTTCTAAGCCAGTGGTTTTCTTTTTTCTTTCTTTCTTTCTTTCTTTCTTTTTCTTTTTCTTTCTTTTTTTTTTTGTGGTGGATTGCTATGCAAATATCTGAAATGTAGCCACCCTGGGCTACTCCTGTAAAAAGGTCTTTTCACCGAAGGTTGAGAAACTGTTCCAAGTTCTTTATCAGAGTTTTTAAGGTCACTTACTGCATCTTACTACACCATAAGATAAAAACACCCTTGTTACTGCTGCTGAGCAACTGTTGCCCTAACTTTAGTTGGCCAGTGACTACACAGGGTTTTGGAATTTCAGTGTAGTATTGAGCCTTTCTCAGGGTGAGCCTTTAAATACAAAAACCATGTTTTGGGTTGGCATACTCCAGTTAACAAAAATAGTCAGTTAGAAGCAGAACTAAAGGGGTTAAAAAGCAAGGTAGACACTGATGGCTTAGGTCTTTGTTTTATGATTACCTATGGGACCTTCTGACTATTAACCTTATGTTAACATTTTAAGCTATTTCTTTCTGTTACAGATATTACAGATTTTTAACCATACCCAGTAATGTGTAAGCCAATAATTTCCTAGCTGTTCTGCTCTTGTTCTTTCTATCCACCAGTTTTTGTTTTTTTGTTTTTTGGTTTTTTTCCCCCAGACATAGGGACTTTAAAAGCAAATCTGGGTCTGAAAAGGGATGGGTTATACCCCGGTTCCAGAGCCAACCCTTTAATAAAGCAGAACAGCATAAAACAATTTTAATATCGTTCCTACTCAATTGACATTTGAATCCCCTTTTCAACAGTGCCAATGGCCAGAACTCCCAGGGGTAAATTCTGAGTCCAGGTGACAGGCCACAGGCAACAGTAACTGCTGAGCGGTACCTAAGACACAGAACACAGTAACCTCATACATTCAAGACCAGACAGAACCAGACATGCACTCCTAAGACACAGAACACAGTAACCTCATACATTCAAGACCAGACAGAACCAGACATGCAGTGGCCACATTGACGCCTTTAAAACAGATAGACAAGGCTTTTCTGACTTTCTCCAGCTGCAATTTCAAAGGGGAGGGACAAAGAATTCAGTTCCCACGGTGTTGCAGAGGGAGCCGCTCCCAACTTTGCCACCGGAGACTGGGTGGTTAAGCTGCCCACTAATCCCAAATCACTCCTCCAGTCTCGACTTCAAGGAGCTAATGTGTAGTTCTCCAAGAACAGCACTTTTTTTTTTAAGTTTCTGAAGCACTGTAATATGAGGTCTAGGGACATAAGAAGGTAGTTCTCCCCATAATTTTAAAGTATAAAATAAGACAGAGACCAACACAGAAATACAACATCATAAAACAAAGTTGGCAGTCATAAAAAGAAACAGACAACAGAGATGAAAGCGGACAAATAAGACAGACAAGACAACAATAACACAAAATGAACAAGATGAACAAAACATTGGCCAATAAGAACACCATCCTGGTCTCATGGCCTGGGACCCAGATCCAAGCTGGGGAACCCTTGAGATTCTGTCCCGTGTGGGACACCGATTCTTGGATACTGCCCCACCTGGGACAGATCCCCTATCTCTCACAACTGAGAGTTGGGGTTCGGGTTCAAGCTGGGAACCCCTGGAATAAAAGAGGCGTGCCTTCCCTTCCTGGATTCAAGGAGTGCTGCCACATCTGGCCTTCTTACTGGGTCCAAACCCTGGCGCCAAACCCTTGCCTCGCCCTGGAGGACTCTGACTCAGCCTATGGGATCGCTAGATCCCGTTCCTCAGTGGGGCATCTCGGTGGAACTTCAAAATGTTACACCTAGCGTGCTATGCCCCACAAGGAAGGAGAGACAACCCTTAAGAGTTCCAAAGATTGCATTAAATCACCACAAAAGCTGGTTACTGATTGATCAGGGCTTCAGGATGAGGACTCAGAGCTTTCTTTCCTCCTGACAGCCTCGAGCAGGGGCAGAAGCAGGATTTATAAGCACAAAAATCATAACAATGTGTTGCCAACATACAGTTACAATTTTCACCGAGCAGAAATCAAAGATTAGGGATTTTAGTTATGTGTACCATCATTGTCAACCGATATACAGTGCAAACCTTTCAGTCCAACAAATCAGATTCATTTGTTCCTTCTGTGAATAAGAATAGTCATAATGTTTCCAAAGAACTAAAGGTGCATGACAACCATTTCTATGGGAAGGGGTTGATCATTCACTGGAGAGTTCTCAGTTTTATTCCACCCTACAGGTAAAATGGAGTCTGAAGTAAAAATGGCAGTACTCAGGCCAAGGTGCTTTTGCCTTCTCCTCTTACTATGTCTGACTAAATTATACTTTTCTTGTTAATGTTTTCCACATTCTCTAAATCAGTATGACTTTTTTTATTTTAAAAGAAGAAACAAAGAGCTACAGGCACCCGAAGAATACTGACAGGAAAATTAGTTAATAAGACACTTAATGGATTATACAGTTCCAAGAGGTCATCCCTACAATCATATACATACAAGAAACACTAAATGGACACAGCACATTTTGTTTATATATTTATACATTTATACATGTATATAGCAATAAAGAAAAATAAGCTATGAATTTGAGAGGGAGTGGAGGGGGCATAGGAGGGGTAGGAGGGAGGAAAGGGGAGGTGGGAATTGATATAATTATATTTTAATTTTAAGAATATGCTTCTTAAAAAATACAAACAATGAAGACTAATTTCCTGCTTATTTCCCGCATACGCCTTAGCAATGTTAACATGGTTGTGAGCTGTACTGAGTCTTTCTGTCCTTCCATCCAGCTCCCAGATAATGACCCGAAGACTTCTTATTAATTATGAAAACTTGGCCTAACTAAGTCATACAACTTAAATAACCCATTCATATTAATCTATGCTCTGTCACATAACGCCCATCCTGCTTCCTCTGTGTCTCTTGCACACACCTAGATTCCTCCTCCTACTTCCTCTCTCTGTCCGGAAGTCCTGCCTATACATCCTACCTATCCATTGGCTGCTCAGTTTTTTATTACACCAATCACAGCAATACATATTCACACAGCGCACAAATACCCCACAATGACGGGTTATGTTCACTAAAATCCAGAAGCGTTTCTGTGGTGTTCATGTCAGCCAAATACCTGCCATGTACAAGGTAAAACCCTTGGGGACATGTCCATCCAGAGATGATAGAGAGAGGTCCGTGGTGAATAGACATAGGAAACCTAAAATTCATAGACAAGATCTGGAAGCCAGACTAGCGGGCCTGAAGCAAACTCAGTCTGTCATCCTAGAAGACAAAGGCACAGACTGGGGATAGCAAATGGCATAAATTTCTATTTAGAGTAAGTGTCAGCTGCATAGTGGCCGCAATCGCCCTCAATGAAAGAGCAGTTTCTGTGGGGAGGGACACTCAGGTCTGGGACCAAAGCTAGATAACCTCTCGGTGGCAACACTGAGAGACACCTTTTTTTGTTTGTTTTAAATCACAGAGTGACTGGGTAGGTAAGTGCCTCCCAGCGTCCCAGCAGGCCCATAATGTATGCTTTCTCTATCAGAAAATGGAGAGTCCTGAACACGCCCCTTTCCTGTCCCTGTCTCCCAGCCCCCTGCTCTGGCCATTTGAGATGGGTGATATTTGTTTGTGGGCCAATGCTCTACAACACGTAGAGCTTTTCTGGTTGCAACTACAGACAACCAACAAAAATTACGTCATGCAAAACAGACGGAACTGGCCAACACTAGGGGAAGCCAAAGGGAGCCAACTCTGCATTGCATGGCAACAATTAAAGACCATGTTTCTATTTCCTGCCCTTGGTCTGTGGAGCTGAGTTTTGCTTCAGGAGAAATCAGGCCTGTTTGTGTGGAACCAAGATGGTCTCTGACAGCCTGGTGTGTATGTTCTGCTTCTAGCTCATGCCTTCAGCCCTTAGTGAGAGTGTTCTGCCCATATAGCTCAGGAAATGGCCTTGAGAAGACCAGCGTCTAGATCTTGGTCATGTGACCCATTCCTAACTCACTGATGTATCCTAGAAATAGGAGTCCTTGTCTTAGTCAAGGTTCTTTATGTGTGCACACTCAGGACCAGATGCCCTGAGACACCACATGGATGAAGCACATACGGAAAGGTTATACATGCCCTGTGTGCACTGTAAAGAGAACTTTTCTTTGTTAAAACATTCAGAGAAAGAAATGTCACCACTATCATAGAAATGGGTTTGTGTCCATGTCATGTGGTAATCCCTCATCTCTTCTATCTTGAACTCTGGTGTAGTTTCTGCCCATGGTGTTCTGTTCTGTCTTCAAGATAGATTTCAATCAAAACCTCTTTCTCACAGACACACTGTGAGGGTTAATTAGGTTTTCCAGAAGCCATCTGTAAAGTGCCATGGGACCTTCAGGGCCAGATGCTATATAAAGACAGTTGTCATTAGAATCGACTCCTCATTTTTATGCTTATGAGGAATGGGGGGCAGGGGCGAGAAGTCAAAAGGCAAGGCAGGGAAAGCTACCAATTGATTCAAAACATTATTTTGATCGCAATAAGCATCCTCTTCCCTTTCCCAGTTCTTTACTGCTACCATTCGCAAAGAGCAAACATGAAATCCATGAATGGGTTCGCACATCCACGCCCTTCTCAGAGAGGAATGTTAAACTTGGGGACTCGGAGCCAGGAGCAGCTAAATGGGTTGCGAGCTCAACCAGGATTGGCGCCCTGGAGGATTAGCAGCTGGCTGTGTCGAAAAGTTTTCCTTTTTTAGCTCAGGTTAACGAGCTATGAATGATACATAACTGTCTGGGCAGCGTGAGAACGTCATCGTCTAGGCTCCTCTGTCAGACTGCAAGATGCCTTTCTGGGGACTCTCAGAGATGAATGCCGGGAAGCCTAGTGGGTCCAACAGAGGCGCAGCTCAGGGTTCAGGAAGTAGAGCACAGGCTGGGTCACAAGCTGTCCCTTGGGCATGATGGGGCACAGAGCAGGGGGTTCTTCTGTGCCATCTGCTCATGTAGGGTCACGTGGACCCATCAGCAGCATTCAGAGTGACTCAGGAAATAAGTTTCTACAACTGGTCTGGCAAGGCCGGAAGTCCAGGCTGAAACTGTGTGTCTGATTCAAAAATAATAATTAAAAAAAAATTCCTCCGACGTTTAATTTTAAAGGCACTCAAAACATGAAAATACATCATTATATTGTATGGTGATGCTTTACTTCATTATATTGTATGACGAGGCATATTTGTAACCCCCCCCCCCCCGCCCCCCCATCCACAACACTGCGATGGTGGAGACACATGGATCTCTGGTCAGCCAGCCATGCCTCATCAGTGAGTTCCAGGCCAGTGTGACTATTTATTAAAAGGGGGGCGGGGAGTAAAATTGCATTTGAAGTGTGACACTGGAGGTTGACCTCTGACATGCACACCTGCACACATTTGTACACATGCACATGCACACTGTGGTGCTTTGGGAAAAAATGGCCTCAGAGTGGCATTGTTAGGAGATGTGGCCTTGTTGGAGTAGGTGTGGCCTTGTTGGAGTAGGTGTGGCCTTGTTAGAGTAGGTGTGGCCTTGTTGGAGTAGGTGTGGCCTTGTTGGAGGAAGTCTGTCACTCGATTTTGAGGTCTCAGATGATCAAGCCAGGTCCAGTGAGGCATTCTCTTCCTGCTGCCAACCAATCTGAGTGTAAAAGTCTCAGTCCCTTCTCCAGCACCGTGCCTGCCTGAGTGCTGCCTTGCTTCCCGCCATGATGACAATGGATTAAACCTCTGAGCCTGTAAGTCAGTCGCAATTAAATGTTTTCCTTTGTAAGAGTTGCCATGGTCATGGTGTCTCTTCACAGTAATAGAAACCCTAACTAAGACCCATACATCAAAAAAAAAAAATTAGAAAGGTAAGATCCCCAATATGCTTATGTGTTTTTAACATGGAAGCAAGAGGAAAGACACGTTACCTTACCACCCAGCTTAACCTCAGCCTGCGGGAAATGCAGGCTGGTCTTGTACAGCTGGGTAAGAGTAGAGCAGTTTCTCCAGGAATCCCTTCCTCCCGAAGATTTAATCCTCAAACGACAAGGAGAACATTGTGTTCTAAAGCGTCAAATGTTTACAATAAAAATAATATGGCAGAAAAATAAAAAACACAAAAAAAGCATTCAAAGGCAGAAGAGTTGGATGACCTTCATCTTGTTACATGTATGTGTACACATAGACACACATATATGTCTATGCATCTATAGTGACATATTTTTCCCTAAGCCATTTGAGAAAAAAAATACACTTTATGGTATTTATCTTTAAATGCTTCTTCCCGGTTCTCTGAAAACAGGCACGGGAGACTGGAGTAAGGACGCTTGCTTCGGTTTAATGACCTGAGCTCAATCTCTGTTATAGAATATTATTTTAAGATGTGTTACATTTGCTTATTCTCTGGAACATTTGTTTAACGACATAAAGATGTGTTGCTGCATTTGTTTAACTCTGTGAAGCTGTGATTCTTAGCCTGTCTAAAACACCTGATGGTCTAATAAAGAGCTGTATGGCCAATAGCGAGGCTGGAGAAAGGATATGCAGGGCTGGCTATTTATAGGCAGAGAGAATATATAGAAGGAGAACTCTGGAAGAGGAGCAGGAGCAAAGAGAGAACAAGGAGAGGAGGACATCAGGGGCCAGTCAGCCAGTCAGCCACAGTTATCAAGTAAAAGTTACAATAATCTTTATCATAACTAATGAAAACTATAACTATAACTAACTATTCTTAACTCCATCAAAGACTCCAGAAAGATAAATACTACCTAAGTAAACAAGAACTAAGAAACTTCAAACTCTAGAAATGACAAAGACATCTCGCTGCCTGGACAGTCACCCAAAGTTCTTTTGTACCGTTGGGGCATCCATCTTCAGCCTTCAGGCCCATGGTATGTCCAGCAGACATTTCCATAAAGCAGGAAAATTCAAAGTCAGTTCAGTCACTATCTGTTGTGTCCTGCAGAATGTCTCGCAGACTCTTTCATGAATCAGGAACCCCGAAAGATCATCTCACCTTAGGCAAGTTCAGTAGTCCTCTCTCTGCGGGATCTCTTTGTCCAGTTTATGCAATAGTCCAGGCAAGAGCAGTTTCTTGCCCAAATGGCTATCAATCTCCATAACGAGCCTCTTCGATGCCCATCTTCCTCTTGAAGTAGATTGGTGCTGCCAGGAGCAGAGTGTCTCATTGTCATGAAAAGTCCTCGGTTACTAAACATTAAATGTCCTCTTCTGTAATCTTTGAAAGACATGAAGAATGTCTATCTAAAATATATCTCTATATATCTAGAAAATCTAACTAACATGACTACAAGCTTTACTATTATCGATGATTATCCATTAACAACCTATATTTCTTAATTATACAGTACATGTTTAAATGAACTACACAATCATAATACCTTAATCAAAATCAGAAACACTTATACATATAACAAAATTGACCTTAAATCTCTATCAATAAAGCAAAATCTATACTAATGCAAATTATTCATAACTATATCACATCCCCCTTTAAATGTAAAAGAACATTTATAAACAATATTTGGGAATATGGGCATACTTATTTCTCTCCAAACTGCTTCCTGCTGAATGGGGGCGTCGTTAATTAGGTCTTTCATGGTATAACCTGTGTGCTAGTTTCATCTCAGTTGGCAGTTGAGCGAAGCAATTTTCTGAAGATATTCACAGCAACCCTTCAGGAGGGCGTGGTCCATCATATCATATCGGAATAGAAGAAATGAACAGGGTCTCATCCTCTGTGAAAACAAAATAAGAAACTCCTTTCCAAAGCATCATGTCCTTAGATCCAAATTTCAAAGTCAAGGCATTTTCAAAATATCTATTTTGGATTAGTTCAGCAGCATTTATAAACAAATATCTTTTAGCAGTCGTTGCTCCTTCCTCAGCATTCAAACAATTCAAACAGAGCATAATAGCATACAGTATCAAGATTCTCTGTGTATTTTCCATCTTTGTGCATTTTATTTTAACCTCTATTTTGTTTATTTTTATTTTTTGCTTTTTGAGACAGGTTCTCTGTATCTTTGACCTGGAATAACTCTGTAGACCAGGCTGTCCTTGAACTCTCAGATATCCGCCTGTCTCTGCCTCCCAGGCATTGGGATTAAAGGTGTACACTACTACACCTTGAACTCACAGAGATCTGTTTGTCCCTGCCTTCTAGGCACTGGGATTAAAGGCATGTGCTACCACACCTTGAAGTCGCAGAGGTCAATCTCCCTCTGCCTCCCAAGTGTTGGGATTAAAGGTGTGTACTACCACACCCAACTACTCTCTTCCTTTTTTTTATTTTTTGAACTTCAACTTTTAGCTTGCATATATTTTTAACACACTGTAAACCATTTAGAAATTTTTTTTTGTCTTTGAATCTCTCTTTACTGTATATCTCTCTTTTTCTGACCACACGAGCCTTTAAATTACTGAGCAATATGGGTAGGATTAAAGCCGTGGCTTTGCCAGCTAGATCCAGTCCATTTCTTAGCTTTCCAGCCTCATGGCAGATATACAGGCTGTGGCCATGGTTACTGCCACAACTCTATGGCATTTCAAGGTCCCTGCCAGCAAGTGAGCTTCAGCAGCCTGTGCTTGCAAACTGCATGAACCACCTGCGTAAAAGAGTCAGAGTTTGCCCTGGTAGGACAGCCCAGAAAGCTGGCATTTTTAAATAGCACAGCTTTTTTCCTGCTACGGCTGAAAACCGAAAAGCATGCGTTCAGCTTTTCGTCAACACCGTTTAAGTGTTTTGTGGCAGGACCTCTTAATGAGATGCAGGGTTTTGCAGCTAAAGCTGAGTCAAGAAAGCCTCTCTTAGATGAGAGCGCTTGCTTGCCTCTAGCAAGCAGAGCAGACCCAAGAAATTGCCACAAGAAACATGCTTTACTCTATTCTTTTCCAAGCTTTCTCAGGCTTTCTGTGGACTCAGTTATCCACATGTCTGGGCGCCATTTTGTTGTAATACAAGCGGCGGGGCTGTGTCCCCCGCACCCCGGCCGCCTGGCTAGCTTATGCCCCAAAATAACAACACACAAACTGTATTCATTTAAACACTGCTTGGCCCATTTCTTTCTAGCCTCTTCTAGGCTAATTCTCACATATTAATTTAGCCCATTTCTAATCATCTGTGTAGCTCCGGTCTTACCGGGAAAGATTCAGCATGTCTGACCTGGCAGCTTGCTTCATCGCGTGTGTCTGCCCAGGAGAGCAGAGCATGGCGTCTCTGAGCTCATTTCCTCTTCCTCCCAGCATTCTGTTCTGTTTACTCCTTCCACCTATGTTTTAACCTATCAGGCCAAGCAGTTTCTTTATTACTTAACCAATGACCTTCCTCCATCAGCTTGTCACCTGCAAGGATCTGCCCCCATGGGCTCCAGCTCTAAGATTTAAGATCTTAATTTCTGCTAAAGCTAAGCGGGGATTAGCTACTAGCTCTAGTCTGCAGACAAACGGGACTAAAAGGGTCAGAGGGTAGGTGACCTGCCCGGGATCACATGGTATTCACTATAAGAAAACAAACTAGAGGGATAAAGTCACAAAAAAAAAATGTGGACAAGGAGCCAAAAATTGATCTACAAATAATAGAGTCCTGTTCCATGGGTTAGATGAGGCAGACCAAATGGTTGTATTTTGGAGGTGAATCTAAAGGAAAAACTAGGAAACACTGATGAGGGAGTAAGGGCCCAGACACACTGTGGAGGAGGGGGATGTTTATGTGTGCCTGTGTGCACGTAGGTGTATATATGGAGGTCAGACGTGAACACTGGGTATCTTCTGCAACCATTCTGTACTTATTCTTTGGAGATGGGGTCCCTCACTAAACCTGGGACTCCCTGATTTGGCTAGAATGGCTTGCCAGTGAGCTCTGGGGATCTTCCTGTATCTAGTCCGCAGCTCTGGAATTACAATTAGACACTGCCTTGCTTGGCTTTTTATGTAAGCACTGTGGATCTGAACTCAGGTCCTCGAGTGTGAATTGATTTGTTCTAGAGAAACTTTTAGGATTAGGAGAGAGAAGGGAAAATCTTGGCGGGGCTCCTTTGAGACCTGTAATCCCAGCTTTGGGTCAGCTTGAAAGTTCCAACAGTCAAGAGTTAGAATTTCCAACTTTAAGAACTGGGCCATATTTGGAACACAATATAAATTTCATCGAAAGGCTGGTGTATAAGATGCTGGGGTGTTCTAAAGGAAGAGAGAGAGCTGGCTAAGAGGATGGGTAGACAGAGGTTGGGCATTTTCATCAGGCAGCCTTGCCTCCTTTCTCTAGGCACCATCTCCCTCCACACTCCAGAAAACATTCCTGTTTCTAGCAACAGTGAAGTTGGTATAAGATCCTGGTCCCTGGGACGCTACGGTAGGAAGAAAGCAAATCCGAGGCCAGTCTAAGCTACTTAGTAAGTTCCAGACCAGCCTGTACTAGCAACATAGCAAGATCCTATCTCAAAAACAACGACAACAAAATAAAATAGTGGCAGACACTATAGTAGAATATAATCATACGATAGGGATTAGAATTTTGCAGCAGTGACGGTGTCCACAAGACTTCTGTGTATAACAACCAGAGTCCATTGATAGCCATGTTCTGCTCAGTTTCCAACACAGGCACAGTCAGATGACAACAGGCCAAATCTGAGTCCAGCTGGAGTCAAGCAAGAGGAACGAATGTAGCCCTTGAGGCCAAAAGGGAAAATCAACAGGAGGAACCTAGCCAGACCCACAGAGTCAAGGCAGAGGCAGAAGTATATACAAAATGGCAAGACCAGTGGATAAATGGGGACAGACAAGAAAAGAATGACAGCCGAGGGGTACTACAGCATAGCCAAGACCTGGTGGCTTTGCCATTGGACAGAGTATTTAGAGAAGATAAGCTCTTTGCCCAGAATTTCTGTGTGGGGAAGGGAAGGGGGCTTGTCTCCTTTTACGGTGGAATGGCTGAGCTTTTGTCGCTCTCCCGAGGTAGAATCTTCCAAGATGCAATGACCCACACTGTAAACTTTAAACCAAGCACTGTTTCAAGTAGCAAGCTGTGTGTCTGCTGTAGATATGAGACAAATGCTTTGATGTGAGCAAAGTCCTTTGTCTCTTGTGGTTCCTGAGATCCACAGGACCTCTTACAGATGCGGTACTGTCTCCCTTTCATAGCCTGTGAGGGCACAGCACCACCCGGACTTGAACCGAGCATTCATTACCTACATGGATATATGTGCAGGTCCTATCTGGGTAACGGAGCTCCTTGTTGTGGCCTGAGGGCCAGTCTTAGCCTTTCTCTAGCCTTTTCTATCACTGTTTCCTCTTACCTGGCTCTAGTTCCCCTGGCCTTCTCTCAATCCCCTGTCTCCTGAGATAAAGATGCCTCTTTCTTCGAGAGACAAGTCCATGTCCCCTCTTCTTGGACCTAGGGACCACTTGAGCAAGGGAATTCAGTACAAATGACACTGTAATGTTTTCTTGGTCTCACATTCTTGGAGCACGGTCCCTGAGAGCCTTGAGTCACCATGTGGCAGGTGCAGCCACTGTGCGTAGGTACCATGAGTCAGCCAGGTAAGGGCCAAAGCCTCAACTGAGCCAGTCTTCCTGCCACCCTTAGCAAGCCTCCAGGTGCATGAGCTAAGCCAACTTGAACTGTCCAGGTCAGCTCACCTGTCAACCGAATACCCCGCAGTGACCACAGCTAATGCCCCAAGGTACAGGTGCCCACTCAATGGCTGCCCACATGTCTAACCCATAAGTTATGAGATGAACTAGATTGTTGTTTTTAGCCACTGAATTAGCCACTGGTTAGGAGCTATGGGGACGGCTCAGTCAGTACAGCACTTACCACCCAAACATGAGGCCTTGAGTTCTGATCCCCACATCCATGCAGAAAGCTGGGCATGGGGCATAAGTCTATAACCCCAGCGTGTGATTACATCACAAGCACCTACTTCCCTTTCTAGATGGTAGCAGGGACCACAGTACCCCAGACGTAAAGCTGACACCTGCCACACAGTATACTCTAAGTCCTTCAAGAACGAATGGAAGAGTGGCCGCATGGATGCATGCGGGCCTGGGCATATGATCCTAGCCTTCCAGCCTGTCTCAGAGTGGTGCTGTCGCAGGGGCTGCTGTCTGTGCCGGGGAGAAGCCAAGAGAGCGGGAATCCAGAGGCTGCCCACCTTCACACACAAAGCAGCTTTCTTTTTCTGTGTGCCATATGGTCATAGTCCTTCCTAAGATGCCCGGGAGAAAAGGAATCTCTCAGGCACCATACCCTCTTTCCAGCTCTTCCTTCTCTGCTTTTCCTTCTTCCTTCCTTGTAGACACTTCCACAAATCTAAGGCCTGGCCAGAGTTTATAAATAGAAACTTCTCTCCCTCCTCTCTTCCTCTAGCTCCTTTCCTTCCCGCTACCTTGTAATTTGTAGTAGAAAAGGAAGCCGTCTGGGTGTGCTTCATTGAAAAGACACACTTTTCCTGACTGAATAATTCAGATCGAGGGTGCAGTCTCCCCTCTGGGCCTGGCCAACCTGCTGGGGGTCAGCAGGGCTGGGCCTGGGCTCCTAGGAGGCAGCTGCTTCCCTGCTGCTGGGTGGGGCAGAATCATTTGCATACTAGCAGGCACACATGCAAGGATACATACTCACACATATACATATACACACCACACTACACACCATATACACCAACACACATACATACACACCATACACACCACACACAGTCCACATACCACACCACACATGCACACTATACCACACACTTTCCACACACCACACCACATACACTGTACCATGCCATACACACCACACACACATACCACACACATGCACACACACTACACATACATACATACCACACACACACGCACACACACACACGCCACAGCAGACCACATGCCTATGGCCTTCAGATGGCTCAGCTGGCACTCGGGGAACATGTAAGCGGGGACCTGTGAGGACCACCCAAGGAGAGGCCAGAGGAGCTTGTCCCAGGTGGTCCTCGGAGGCTGCAGCAGAGTTCTTCATCTTCCAGGGATGGAGAAGAGTAAGTCATTCTGTTCCTGAAGGTCAGGCCTTGGCAGAATAAGGGAAGGGTGCTGTGTGCATGCGTGTGTGTCTGTGTGTGGTGTGTGTATGTGATGTGTGTGTGATATGGTATATGTGGTGTGGTGTATGTGTGGGTGGGAATAGGTGTGGTGTAGGTGTGCATTAAAGTGGGTAGAAGGGCAAGAGAGAGAGGACAGGAGGTAGGCAAGATCAAAGTAAAATGCGTTGTAGATGTTAGGGATGTGTGTGAAGCCGGAAAACACAGCATATTTATGAATGGAGACAGAGCTGTATGGGAAAACACCAACTATTAACACTTAGTGACCTAGTTCCCATCTATCACACAGCTGCCACACGGCACTGGGCAGGAGACCCCGCTTCTCCCCTCAGTTCATCATCTATGAAATGGGGCTAATAAGATTCTCCTCTCAACACTGTCCCAGGAGTCAACTGAATACGCTCAGCAGTTAGCAATGGGCCTTGCTATTAGCGGTAGACACCGTCACTTCATGTTTAGAAATGTTTAATACATGACTCAACTCAATGGCCAGGGCTGCCCTCAACAGAAGTTACTACTTATTAAAAATCTGACAGATTACACTGGACGGTGGTGGCTCACGCCTTTAATCCACACACTCTGGAAGCAGAGGCAGATGGATCTCTGTGAGTTCGAGACCAGCCTGATCTACAAGAGCTAGTTCTGGGACAGGCTCCTAAGCTGCAGAAAAACTCTGTCTTGAAAACCAAACAACAACAACAGCAACAACAAAATCTGACATATTTCAACCACTTTGCAAAATTCATATCTGCAAACTATAACCTAGAAAAATATTAAATACGTAAGAATAACAAAATGACAGAACAAAGTATTCAATGACCAAGCTGTAAATAGTGTATTTAATGTGGATCAAACAGAAATAGACTTATCCAATATATTAATTAATGCTTATTTTGCTAATAAAATGAAACTTTATGAATTTATCTTAATGAAAAATTTTAGAAAACATGGAAAGAGTTTTTTCACACTTTTATTTCCCTATTTTGTATGCATGTGTGGACCTGAGCATGTTAGAACATATATGTGTAAGTGGGAGTACAATATCTGGGACCCAGCTCTCAGCTTCTACCATGAGGCTCCCAGGGATTGAATTCAGGTTGTCAGGCTTGGCAAATCACCTTTATCCAGAGAGAGAGAGAGAGAGAGAGAGAGAGAGAGAGAGAGAGAGAGAGAGAGGAGAGAGACTGATCACAAATTTAATTGACTTTAGAGAAGTCCTTGTGGAAAAATACATTCTCAATGAGAGTTTTAAATGTAGCTACACTTCTAATTAAAACTGTACATATGCGAACACAAAATCTAAATACACTGAAATAGGCTGGTTGGCTGCCTCAGCTGGCCTCCCAAACCTCGAACCGACTCCACAATGTTGTCCTGTGACTTCCATGTGCATGCTGGGCTACATACACCCGTGCACTCGCACATACATAATGGCAATTTCAAAACTTTCAAATGGAAACAAAATGCCTTGGTAATCCAGTGCCTGTATGTGAACCAGTATGGCTGGGACAACAATGAGTAGAGCTTTCAATCCATTCCATCAGTTTCCTTGGCGTGTCTTTGAACAGTTCCTAAGCATGTCAGTTTGGACATCCAAATGATGAGAACAAACAGTTTGTTCAGTGGTAAGGAGGGTGACAGCAAGAGCAATGATTACTATGGAAAATGCTTTGGAAAAGGAGGGGTGTGATGTGGTTAGTAGATGTGTAGGGAAAGGTGTGATGTGGTTAGTAGATGTGTTGGGAAGGGTGTGATGTGATGAATGTGTTGGGAAGGGTGTGATGTGATGAATGTGTTGGGAAGGGTGTGATGTGATGAATGTGTTGGGAAGGGTGTGATGTGATGAATGTGTTGGGAAGGGTGTGATGTGGTTGGTGGATGTGTTGGGAAGGGTGTGATGTGGTTGGTGGATGTGCTGGGAAGGGTGTGATGTGGTTGGTGGATGTGTTGGGAAGGGTGTGATGTGGTTGGTGGATGTGTTGGGAAGGGTGTGATGTGGTTGGTGGATGTGTTGGGAAGGGTGTGATGTGGTTGGTGGATGTGTTGGGAAGGGTGTGATGCATTAGGTGGATGTGTTGGGAAGGGTGTGATGCATTAGGTGGATGAGTTGGGAAGGGTGTGATGTGTGGATGAGTTGGGAAGGGTGTTATGTGGTTGGATGTGTTGGGAAGGGTGTGATGTGGTGGATGAGTTGGGAAGGGTGTGATGTGGTTGGTGGATGTGTAGAGAAGGGTGTGATGTGGTTGGTGGATGTGTTGGGAAGGGTGTGATGTGGTTGGTGGATGTGTTGGGGAGGGTGTGATGTGGTTGGTGGATGTGTTGGGAGGGTGTGATGTGGTTGGTGGATGTGTTGGGAGGGTGTGATGTGGTTGGTGGATGTGTTGGGAAGGGTGTGATGTGGTTGGTGGATGTGTTGGGAAGGGTGTGATGTGGTTGGTGGATGTGTTGGGGAGGGTGTGATGTGGTTGGTGGATGTGTAGAGAAGGGTGTGATGTGGTTGGTGGATGTGTTGGGAAGGGTGTGATGCATTAGGTGGATGTGTTGGGATATCCTGGTAGGAATAGAGGGATGTTTAGACGATAAAAGCCGTAAGATATTTGAGGTCTTGCTGTTCTTTAGGGTCTGTCTTCTATCATTCCTCTGTACAACTCAGACACAAAGAAAAGGGATAAATACAAGGAAGTGACTGGCAATACCACTCACTCCTGGGTGGTCAGAACCACATTGGATAACCTCCAGCACAAACTGCTCAGTTTCTTTGTGGTCGTGACAATTTCACCTCGGGTTGAAAGATGGAAGGTTGAAGGTGCACACATTCTGAGATCTTTGCCATGCAGTCTGCCTGTATGTGTGTGTTATGGTGTGTGTGTGTGTGTGTGTGTGTGTGTGTGTGTGTGGTGGTTTGAAATACCCTAAAGGGAGTGGTATTATTAGGAGGTGTGACCTTGTTGGAGGAAGGGTGTCATGTAGTGTGCTTTGAGGTCTCATATATGCTCAAGATACCACCCAGTGTTTCAGTTCACTTCCTGTTGCCTGCAAGATAAAGAATTCTCCAGTACCATGTCTGCCTGCATGCTGCCATACTCCCAGCCACCATGCTCCCCACTCTGATGATAATGGACTGAGCCTCTGAAACTGTAAGCGATCATCACAATGAAATGTCTTCCTTTATAAGAGTTGCTATGGCCATGGTGTCTCTTCAGAGCTGTAGAAATCCTAACCGAGACAGTGTGCCAGTATGGCTGGGACGACATGAAGCCTCCACATCCATTCCATCAGTTTCTTAGTGAGTCTTTCAGTGATACCAATATCAGGTTGGTCTTTTTGTCCCGTGTAACCCTTCTCTCTCTTTCTGCTGTCCTTGCCTCTTGTGTTTCTGTTTGAGGCTTGGAGTAAGTACAAGATGATGCTCATGGCAAACAGGAACAGGACTTTATCCCAGAAGACAGATATAGGACAATTGGTCAGAGAAGTTGTTGCAGAAGAGATGGGAAAGGGCACTTGGGACATGTATTGTGACCCCATGCACATTCAGATAGAGCAGAGAGAGAGCCACTGTACATCCCTGATCTTACATCTATCCCCTTGCTATCCGAGTAAAGACAGCAATGTCATTTCATCATCTTCAAATTTTTAATAACACATCCTTGCCACACCTGCTCTCCTGCTCTCTTGCCACTTGCAATCTGATATCTGTCCCTCCATCAAACATTGGATAGCTGGAATTATTTATTTATTTATTTATTTACTTACTTAAGGTTTTTTTTTTTGCACATCTTGAGGTTTTGAATTTATACATATTCTTCTAAATCTTCCATTTTGGATTTCAAAATATTACATACAACATAAATTTGCAAACTTTATTGCAAACATAGCAATTTGTCCAGTGTATTTAAGGAATTTCCACCACTCTTACCATTCCATGTCTCCCAACCACCCTCTTTGTCTCTCCAGGGTGGTGGGTATGACCTGTGATTGATTCCCTTAAAGTCCTCTTGCTTTTACACTCAAAAATTCTTCTTAATGCTATTGAAGCAGATTGCAAAAAGTTATAGGACCCCAGATTAACTCTTTGCAGAAGATTGTGAGGCACATATAGAACTAGTTTTAAGTGCAATGGGTAGCCTTGTGAGGTGTAGGCTCCTCACTACTGAGAGATTATGATTATGAATGCATACATGAAGTACATGTATACTGAGCTGAGGACTTGCATAGAATCCATAGGGGTTTTCTACTGTTTCAGGGGCTAAGGCAGAATTAATGGTTGGAGATTTGCAGACTGAAGGCCAAGATAGAATCAAAACAAAAAATACCTGGCCATATATCCTATCCATCTTTGAAGTCACACCTCTTCACTGCTAGAGGATGGTGTGGAGGAGAGTTAGGGGAGAAAGAGCCAACCCCTGTCTCCATCTCTCTGCAGGTCTTCTCCTCTGGGGGATACAGGTATCAGTTTTACAAGTGTAGAATCCCATTCAATAACCTCTTACTCTAGGTGATCATATTGAGGCCAAGAAGCCTCCCAAAAAGCTGGTTTGTGTTTACAGTACAGAAGCTTCTTTTCAATATCTACAGTGTTTATGTTTCCATGCCTAGGGATCTTACACAGCAGAAAAACCAAACAAAAGCTGAGGTGCTGGATCAGTGACCTTGAGCACGAACAAGTGAATCAGGCGCATTGAAAGGGGATTTTGAGAGCAATAGAAACACACGAGAAATGCACCTTTCCAATCTGGAGCATGATACTTTTCAGTCCCCTGAATATTCCTTCCGTCTCTACATTGTGTTTTCTCCCTCTTCTCCTCCCCCTCTCCATTGCTATGTTCTAGCTACACAACACTAAATCTCTCTCGGAGCCCCTATGTCAGTATTCTGGGGGTACAAGTGGCTGTTGGTGACCTGCCCAGCAATGTGCTCACTTCAATTACAAACTACCTCTGCCTCTCTGCCTTTGGCCTAGTTTATCTGCAAGCAATTCCTGGAGTCTGGTATTAGGCCGTTTTTCATCTGTGACTCTTTTGTATAATTTATAGATTCTTGAAGACTTAGAAACTGCCAGAGACTTGGAGAAATGATTAATCCAACATTCCCTTTTAACCAAAAGAATAAATGGCAGCTTCAGAAAAGGAAATGGTCTTTCCCACGCGGCAGGTGGAAAGGCTGGACTGAAAGGCTTGCATCTGTCCAGAGTTCTGCATTAGTTACCTAGCTTGCTGCTGTCGTCAAATACTGGACAAGAAGCAACATAAAGGAAGAAAGGTTCACATAAAGGAGATACAATTCACCGTGGCAGGTAAGCCACGGAGGCAGGAGCAGGAGGCAGCTGGTCACATCATGTGACAGTCAGGAAGTAGAGAGTCGAATGCTGGCAATCACCGCTTTCTTCTGTTAATTCCGTCTGATCCCTGAAAAGGTGCTGCCCCTTTCCAAAGCTGTCTTCCCTCTTCAGCTAGTCCTTTTAGGAAACACCCTCAGACACGCTCAGAGGTGTGTTTCCATGGTGATTCTAAATCCAGTCAAGCTGACAATGAAGAGGAATGCTCCAAAAGCATCTCATCCCTTAGTCATTAAGGACGCGTCCCCTTAGGGCATCCACACCCTTGAGGCCTTACTGTTGTCACCCACAGCCTCCCTCCTGGCCAGCAAAACATCACAGCTAAATTTTGTTTTGGTGCCAGGAAAGGTGTAGGCTCTTCACTGACATGCTCCCCATAAACTATTACCAAAAGAGCAAGAGGGAGAAAATGCATTTCCTGAAGTGCTGAGCTGATTAGCTCAGCACATGACTTCTTTAAGTGGCCATCCTGCTCAGTTCCCCAGAGCCAGTGCCCTGCAGGAGCCAAAGCACAGAAGACAGAAGTGTGTGGTCTGAGGACCAGGTTTAGAAGAGGAAGGGCTGATTCCTTCCCTTCTGTCTTCAGGGCTATGAGGGGCAGGTGCATGCATGAAAGTAAGTGGCAGGCAGAATTTGACATCAAGTGTCTTCCTTTACTGTTCTTTGTGTCATTTTTTCCCCCAACTTTTCTTTTTTTTTTTTCTTGTTTTTGTTTTGTTTTTCGAGACAGGGTTTCTCTGTGGTTTTGGAGCCTGTCCTGGGACTAGCTCTTGTAGACCAGGTTGGTCTCGAACTCACAGAGATCCGCCTGCTTCTGCCTCCCAAGTGCTGGGATTAAAGGCGTGCGCCACCACTGCCCGGCTTTTCCCCAACTTTTCAAGACAAGGTTTCTCTGTAGCTTTGGAGCCTGTCCTAGAACTCACTCTGAGACCTGGCTGGTCTCGAACTCACAGAGATCTGCCTGTCTCTGCCTCCCAAGTGCTGGGATTAAAGGCATGTGCCACCACGGCACTGGCTCTTCACGTTATTTTTTTGATGCAGAGTCTCTCACCATGAACTTTGGGTTCAAATTTCTCCACTTTGGCTATAAGGGCTGGTCAGTGAGCCTCGGGATCTACCTGTCTCTGTCTCGGCCCAGAGCTATGGTTACAAGTGTGCCTCTCTCTGTGTGCCTGGCTTTCACATGTGTCCTGGGGACCACACTCAGGTCCTTGTGCTTGCACAGCAGGCTCCCTTTCACAGACCCCTTTCTCTAGCCCTGCTGTTTTTAAGTTTAGAGTCAAGCTCTCAGTAGGTAGCCCAGACTGGGCTCGAACTTGTGATCGTCCTGTCTCAGGATTCCTGGTGCTGGTATTACAGGAGTATGCCACCACTCCTAACTTTTAAAGGTTGGGTTCTAATACCCAAAGGCCTGTTTTGTTTACAAAGGTCTCTTCCTTAGGCTCTTCCTAAAGGCTCCAGACTTCCCTCTGCTTCTATGGGGGTTGACGTCATCACCGGCACAGAGAGGATGCGCTGCTGGGTCATTCATATCTTTATTCTGACAATTCTATTTCCATTGGTACATTTTGAGCTTACACTTCCTCATGAAGTATGAATGGGGACAAGGACATGGAGCGGGAAACGGAACTGAACGTGCTTTGTCTTTTTTTGTTGTTACAAATTAGAAGCTTGTCATGCCTTCATAAGTTATAAAACGCCATTTCCCTGGTCCCCTTAAAGAAAATGCTTCCCTTCCTAGCTGAATTTATGATGAATTTTCAATAAAAATTTGACAATAAAAGTCTAAATGCACAATAAACATAAAACTGCTTCATAGTTATAAGTGATGATTCACTGCTTTGAGTTTTAAAGTATTAATAAATTAAGATTTCCTCGAAAATTCTGGATTTCCATCCCATTAGAGAGCATTTTCTGAAAGTACCGTCTTCGCATGTGTGTTTTTAACGGCTCGGTGGGTAGTTCGCTGCCCACAGGTGGGTTAACCATTAGTTCCGTTTCCTCTCACCAATATTCAACCCAAGTAACTGTAAATCACCGGTGAGTCTCTGCTCTAGTCTAAGCACCTTACATCCCGTTATTCCTAGCAGCTATAGCAGACAAGTACGAGTGTTACTCTCATTCTGTTGGTGAGGAAATACAGCACAAAGACATTAACCAGCTTGCTTAACTGTCCCTGAAAACCATACGCATGTTGTACGTTCATGATAGAAAGCTTGAATTGTCTTGCTTGTCACAGACACGCGTATGGGCCTTCACTTGTCATCCTTTGTTCCATGTGTTCTGAGAATTGTAATAACAGCATACACACATCACCCAGAACAGCTTTTCCCCAATCACTATCACATTCATTTGTTTGAGTGAGAAAATATTAATAATGTCTCTGAGATGGTCACAGAAGAATGCCAAACCACTGCCTCGAAGCACAAAAACACACAAATGAGTGCACACCATGCTAGCACTCAGACATGCTAGCACACAGGCATGTGTGTACACAGGCATGCATGCACACAGGCACATGCTAGCACACAGGCATGCTAGCACACAGGCACATGCTAGCACACAGGCATGCTAGCACACAGGCACATGCTAGCACACAGGCAGGCTAGCACACAGGCATGTGTGTACACAGGCATGCATGCACACAGGCACATGCTAGCACACAGGCATGCTAGCACTAACACACAGGCATGCTAGCACACAGGCATGCACTAACACACAGGCATGCACTAGCACACAGGCATGGTAGCATACAGGCATGCGCTAGCACACAGGCATGGTAGCATACAGGCATGGTAGCATACAGGCATGCGCTAGCACACAGGTATGGTACACACAGGCAGGCTAGTACACACGCACATGTGCACACACTTCAAGGTGAAGCTTGTGTCTGGAGAGCTCTCTGAAGTTGAAGTAGTGACAGTTGCTAGGGATTCTTCATTCCAGGGTAAGCCAGAGGCAAGGGTGAGGAGGGTTAGAATCTTAGTGTTCTTGTGGCCAGCACCCTGAGTGTGCTGCATGGACAGGTCCTTCACCTTGGCTATAGCCCAGGGACAAGATGACCTCTAAGTGTGGCAGACACACGCTACCATGTACCTCCTGTGGGCCTTCCCCTCAAAGCTTCTCTCACCTGCTTTGGGGGTGAGGACCAACCCTTCTCTGCACCTCCTGCCACGATGCTTTCACAGCCAATTACAGTTCTATTTCATTCTCAGCAAGGGAGCTGGCAGCTTTGGGTTCCCTCAGCAGGACTGGCTGGCTGCAATTAATGTCTCTTCTAGAGCTGATCAGCTAAGAGGAGGCCAGAATATTCATTCTACCCCCAAGCCCACATTTAAATTAGGAAATGGAAGGTTTCCTATCTCGTTGCCTATATTCAGAGTCCTCAGCTAACTCAAATGTGTTAACCCTTCATAGCTCATTCTTAGTGGTGTGTTGACTGAGGTTTCTGTTCCACCTGGTCCTGCGGTCATTCAGACCCAAAGAAAACACTCAGAGGTCTACATTAATTATAAACTGATTGGCCTATTAGCTCAGGCTTCTTATTAACTCTTATAACTTACATTAGCCCATAATTCTTGTCTGTGTTAGCCATGTAACTTGGTAACTTTTTCAGCAAGACAGTTACATCTTGCATTCTCTGCATCTGGGTGATGACTGCAGACTGAATCTTTCCTTGTTCTAGAATTCTCATAGCCCCACCTCTACTTCCTGCCTGACTACTGGCTACAATCAGTGTTTATTTAAAATACAAGTGACAGGGTACAGACCATTGTCCCATAGCAGTGGTGGAGTTGGATCAGAGAACCAAGAGACCATTCCTGGACTGGACATCCCCAGGAATAAACGAGAAATTTCTTGATTCTTCTTTTTAATACCCCCCAATCCAGACCAATAGGATGAGCTGGGGACGCATTAGCTCTCAGCTAGAGCTGGGGATTCAACGGAAACCATAGACATAATGCTTAGTGTTCTATTGGAGCTCTGAATGCAGAAAGTAATGCATAAAAATCGTTTGCTTAAGGAAAGACAGAAAGTTCAAATGGGGGAACGTCAGGAGAAGGAAATCAATACAAATGGAATTTTATCACGTGGCACACATTTTACCTATAGTAGAATGAGAAATCACTATGAAACTGCACTGTTACAGACAATGGAACTAAGGCTCAAGTGAAGGAAATTGTCCAAGGCCATCTAACTAATGTGTTGGAGTGATTGTATTAATGGCCTCCCTGCTGTCACTTCCTTTTGGCTATGGCCATTCATATCAGTTCTAGAGGAGCTACATGACTTGCTCTGGGCAGTGGAGCCTTGGCAAAGTTGATACAAGCAGAGGCTTACAGTGCTTGATGGCTAAGACCTGCTCTCACTTGCTGGTGGGAACACTTGCCATCATGCCAACAAACTGGGCAGTATTACTAGATGACATAAGATGAATGGATCAAAGCAGGGTCACCCCATCCTGGATCAGCCAATATCCAGCCACAGACAGACCTTGAAGTCCCTACAGTTATGACTAGTCAAATGGAATCAGGAAAACCAGTCAACTACTTTGTAGATTTGTGAAGACTTGTGAGTGGTTGCTTAAGCTTTTAGTTTGGGGGTGCATATGTAGAGGCATAGTTAGTAGCTAGGGTTCATTGATTGAGTCCATAGATGGCAGAGTCCATAATGAAAAAAGAAAAGGCTGGAATTGTAGCAGATGAAGACACAGGTTCCATTAAGATCCTGCAGGCTCTGGGTTACGTGAGATTTTACTGGAAAGACTGCAGTATCTCTAAATCTGGGTATCATAAAGGGTAGTCGTGGGCACTTGCCTGGCTGGCAGGTCTTCCATGTTCCAAATGCTTTGATCTCAAGTGCTTACCCCTAGAGTTGCTGTCTTGGAATCTGGGTATGCAGAGATTCTTGACAAGAATTCTCAAATCACGTCTTTCGTTTGTCCCTCTGAGAAGGCGATCGATCCCTCAAGCTGAGATCCTGCAGTTTTTCATTGTGTCTGCTCATGACCGAAACAGACTCTCCTTTCAGGGACTCCCTTCCTTTGTATGGCTCATTGCCTGAGTCTTACAGTTGAAGTCTGCCCTTGCCAGAGAGAGGTACAGAGACAGGTAATCTGCATTTCCTGGGGTTTATTTTTTGAGTTGTGGATATGGTATCCTCAACACTATCTCTGAGACTGTGGAGAAGGGACAGGGTCTTGGGTACGGACTCACAGCAGCAAATGCCGACTCTGGGGTTAGTGAACGGCAGGATTGTTTTTAAAGACTAACATGGCAACCTGTGTCCACAGCCTTAAAAATGCCCGTGCCTTTTAAAGGAGTGATTCTATCCAGGATTCTCTCCTAAGGACACCTGGACATGATTTGTGAAATCAGAAAATCACCTGAGGGAATTCTTACAGAACCGATATGATTGGAAAATACAAGTCAAAAATAGGCTGTATGTTATGGATCAGATTGGGGGGCAATTATGCAGGAAGGGGGCTGTAATTATAGAAGGTTTTAATTTGTAATCAATCCTTACACAGTTTTAAGATAGGGCTATCCCCTCCCATTCCAGACTCTGAGCAGGAACACAGAGAGAGAGAGAGAGAGAGAGAGTTGGAAAACTTGCCTTAAAAACCCAGAGACCAGCGAAGATCTATAAAAAGTGGCCGAAATGATCAACAATGTGAGACTGGGATCTAAATATAGGGCCTTTCAGCATAGATGGATGGTGACTGAGGAGGAAATGAATGAAGTGTCAAACAGCCATAAAGTCTAAGAAGAAGAGGAGCGTGGGGCTAGCTCACCAAGTCCCAGAAATGACCGAGAACACTAAGTCACGAGTGCTTGCTGAGTGGCCTGGCCATCTGACAGAGATAAGCATGCAAGAGGGAGTTACACTGTGTCAGTCCCTAATTAAGTGAAACACAGGCAAGAGTCATGCCAAGAGCTGAGGCATTGGATGGGTTTGGAATGTGTCCCGTCATGTGACAATCTTTCTTTCTTTCTTTCTTTCTTTTCTTCCTTCCTTCCTTCCTTCCTTCCTCTCTCTCTCCTTCCTTCCTTCCTTCTTTCTTTCTTTCTTTTTCTTTTTTTTTTTCTGTTGGTTTTTCAAGACAAGGTTTCTCTGTAGCTTTGGAGCATGTCCTGGAACTATCTCTTGTAGACCAGGCTGGCCTTGAACTCAGAGATTTGCCTGCCTCTGCAGGGATTAAAGGCATGTGCCACCACTGCTGGGCCATCTTGCATTTTCAACACGAGGACTAAGCAGTGGTGTTCCACCCAAGGCTGCAGAAAGTTCATGAAAGGTGATTGTCCTCAGTCCTCAGAGGGAAACAGTAAATATGGCTCCCAACCCACACCCCTACTCTAATCCTCTATCATCTTTACCTCACGCAGGTTTCTGTGCCTGAGCTCAAAGAAGACATTGGGAGGTTCTGGCGAACAAGAGAGGCTCTTGGATTCCTTCCTTTTGGTTGGGATTGGGGGCAGCCTAACCAGAGGCTGAGGTAGGGAAGAGTAGTACCTTTAAGACACCCACCACACAGGGGTGGGGAGAGAAAGACAAAGAGAGAGAGAGAGAGAGAGAGAGAGAGAGAGAGAGAGAGAGAAGTAAGGACTATAGAATTCTTTGAAACAGAAAATAAAATTGCCAAGATAACAGCAGCCCCAGAGACTTGGAGCTGCTTAACAGAAGCGTGGAGCCAGCAGCCTGGAGTCTATTCCCATGCCAGAGTCATTCAAATTCGCTTAGCATGCTTTCTGCCGACAGGGAGCTGCAGCCAAGACTTCAGGAATAGTATACTTTCCTGAGAGGTGTGAAGAGAACCGAGCTGGGTTTGCAGCAGACTCTGGCATAGGCACCCCAGTACCGCAGCGATGTGGGACCTGCTCTTGGAGCACAGAACCTGGGCAGGGCTCAGGGTGGAATCTTTTGTGTCCCATTGCAGCAGCATCCTAAGGGAGGCCAACGCCTCTCTGGGCTTCAGGTTGATATGTCTAAGTCAGTGGTTCTCAACCTGTGGGCTACAACCCCTAGAGGGTTGCCTATCAGATATTCTACACACCAGATACTTACATTATGATTCATAACAGTAGCAAAATTACAGTTATGAAGTAGCAACGAAAATAATTTTATGGTTGGGATCACCATAACATGTGGAGCTGTATTAAAGGGTCGCAGTGTTAAGAAGGCTGAGAGCCGCTGCCCTAAGCGAGTATAAGGGCTGTGAGACTGATTAGAGGAAGAAGGCCAGCATACAGGAAAAACAACAAACAATAGAGAGCCTTACCGTAATCTCTTAAAAAAAAAAAAAAAAAAAAAAAAAACAGGCAAAGATTACAAGGCAAAAGTCTTTCTTTCTCTGGATCCTCTTTTGTTACTATACTTTTTCTCAATTATAATTATTAACGCATATCAATTATACAAACTAGTGGGTTTTGCTACAGTTTTCACACATGAATATAGTACACTTTTTGATCATGTCCACTTTCCTTCCTTTTTTTAGCCTTTTGGCTCTGCCCTGGCTACTTCCTTTATCCTCTAGTTTTCCCAGGAACACATAAGATTGAAACTGTACGCAACAGGGAAGGGGAAGATGATGACAGTGACCGCCCATGACTTAATACTTTCCCCAACCCACCGTCCCAACAGGTAGAAGTCACAAACATGAAAAGAAGGCTTGGTGGGAAAGGGTAGGTCCTAAAACGGAGGGTCATGGAGGCAGGAGGGTTAATAAGGATTTGAGGTGCTGACTTTGTTCTCCCTTCTCCGGAAACACCAGGGCAGATAGCAAATACCTGGAAACTCCAAGCTTCCCTGCAAGTGATGGCCTAATCCCATATTCTTGGCTAACAGCAACTTCAGGCTCACAGGTTCAGGCTCATTGAAGTTCACTTTCAAGACAACGAAGGGAGGTGCTTGGTGAGGGAACCAGCTGTAGGGTGCTCTCATTTGCAGAGTTAGTCCCTACTTCCTCCGTTAGGTGGGAGGAGTCTCAGTAAAGGTAGCATTACTGTTCTTTTACCTTGTTACCTTTAAAGCACCAGCGGCAGACCATAAAGATGGCAGCCTGGGGGGGAGGGGCGGCGTCTGTTCCCCCCCCGACCATAGCTCTGCTGCTGCCGCTCAGCACTCAGTGTAGTTTTAACTAAATCTCTATTGTTCTAATAAAGCTTGAGATTCAAAGGCTAGTGAAAGCCTGCAAGCTTAGAGAGCTGGAATAGCAACTGGCTGTCTTTCTCTGCTGGCAACCAGGATGCAAACCCTTTCCACACCACCCCAACTAAAAAATAAAATCACACTAAGCTCCTCCCCGCTACTTCCTGTCAACCAGTTGCTAACCTCACCTCTCTAAGCCCAGGTGAATTTTGTTTAATTAACACAAATACAGCACATCTTCATATAGTTAACAAATGTAGCGTGAACAAAATCTTCATATAGTTAACAAATGTAGCGTGAACAAACGTAACACATCTTTGCCTGGATAAACAAATATTCCGCAACATGGAAGAACATGGTAACAGTGCCACCGTGAGTACTCCCTATGTGTGCCACAGGTTCTAAGCAGTTCTCATCATATCTTAATCCTTCTGAGAAACCTAGGAATACAGAAAGTGTCTTCAGTCCTACCTTGATCCCTAAGGAAATTTGCCTATGGTCACATACGTGGCACATGGCAGAGCCAAGGACCTCACAAACCATGCCATGACACCTCATTTACATCAGGTGATTAGGACAATGCTTGGGCCACCGGTACGTGTTCAAAGGCAGGGATTAGCAAGAGAGACGACAGCAAGAGAACACACGGGTGGGACAGTGTAGACACGGATGACAAGATGGGGCTGGGAGAGGAATAGTTTGCCCAGTGTCTCTCACCCAGCAAATGAGAGAATTGATACTTGAACGCAGAATTCAAAGCAGGGATTGGCACACAATGAGTCCCCAGTAAGTTTTACTTCTTGGTGCTTATTTTTATCTTTGTGTACATAGAAGTCTCAAAGTAATGTGGGAGGCAGAAGGGTTGTTAATGAGTAGCTGGTCCAATGCTTTACAAAGAGAGTCTTAGCCAATTTTGCTTTAAGTGGGTCTCCATGAAGCTGGAGTCTTTGGGTTGCAGCCAGCACGGGGATACTAAACAAGCTTCTCAGGGGATTTCGATGCTGCTTTAACTCTCAGGAGACATTGGGTTGAGGGAGAGATCTCTTAAACACAGAGTCACCAGCCCGAGAGTAGGAAAGCTGGGATTGAACCTGGGAAAGGTCTTTTGTGCTGTGAAGGAGTCAGGGGTGACCCTAAGTACCTGCGGCCCTGGTCGGAAACATCAGAAAGCAACGCGAGACTGCAGCTTGTTTGCACCTGCGCAATACGTGACTCTGCAACCTCCACCGTATCCCCTAAACGCCCCCACATGATCCATTAACCACAGAGAACGAAAAGCCATTTTAGGAGAATTTCACCACAGGGCCTCTAAGGAGCATCATAAGGGTTTTGCACAATCTAGGCTGCACGCCCCTCCACTAGTGTGTAAGGATCACGGAAGACGGATTCGAAGGGACAATTCTGTACTTTTCCCCTAACCTGTCAGATGATTTGGCTTGGTTTCTGGGACAAAAAGGGAACACAGTGACCTGGCATCGCTGAAACTTCCTGAGAAATGTAGTGGCCTGGAACCTTGGACCTGGGCCCAGCCCACTGTATGCAAAGAACCCAGTTCTAGCTATTCAAGGCTTAGCTATTGAGCCAGGCAAAGGTACGAGGCCAAATCAGCCTTTAATTTTGGCTCTTTGATAACAACAGTGATGGTAATGAGGAGTTAGACAGAAAGACAACCAGACATTAGGGTACACATTTGGGCTGTTAGAAATCCGGATACAATTATGAATGAGCACATTAAGAATGACCTTCGCCGGGCGGTGGTGGCGCACGCCTTTAATCCCAGCACTCAGGAGGCAGGCGGATCTCTGGGAGTTCGAGGCCAGCCTGGTCTACAAGAGCTAGTTCCAGGACAGGCACCAAAGCTACAGAGAAACCCTGTCTCGAAAAACAAAAAAACAAACAAACAAACAAAAAAAAAAGAGAATGACCTTCTCCTTCCCACCAGCCCTCCAATCCTGTGGTTTGTTTACTATGCAGATCATGTTTGACTTCACAGAATTGGGTGTTCTTTAAATTCAATTATTGTGAGGTTAAGTTCCTCTCTCCAGAAGCAGTTGAGTAAATTTAGAAGCCGTTAGAGGGAATAGGTACATTTGTCTTTTACCAGTTAAATGATAGGGAGAGAGGCAAGGCAGGAGTGAAATAGTTACCAGGACAATGAAGGTTGCAGTTTGCAGGGCTTGGGATGGTCTGCCCACCTTCCTTGTCCCATGTAGCCTTCCTTTTGCTTTGTTTTTGAGATGATGAACAGATAGATTAGGACATTTTTCATGAAGATGGAAGTAGATTCTATGTGTGAGGCTTTGTGTATCCGTGTCTGTGTGTTTCTGAGAGTAAGTGGCTGGTAGGAGACTAGAAATAGAAATAATTTTGTAGGTTAATTGGATTTTGTATAGATAACTATGGCTTATTAGGCTTTAAATCTCCCCTCGTCTTAGTAACAGAGTTCTCTCGTTGTTAGATCTAATTATCTTGCAACAATTCATAATTCCTCTCTGCTATTATTGGCCTGCTGTTGGTCCCTTGAAGCCACGATTTGGCCTTAGATACATTGAGAAAAGCACGGTCTGTCTGGAAAAGGAGTATGATGGGTGGGGAGCTAAAAAGACTCTTCAGAAAACAGAGCTACTCAACACTGTCTAATACAGTATGCACAGAATTCAGAATGTCTTGTCTGTGAACAATAACGGATTTTCAGGTCTTGGGGTGACGTGGGAAGTCCTTCTGTGTATGTGTTGCTTTTATTGGTTAATGAATAAAGAAACTGCTTTGAGCCTATGGCAGGGCAGAACAGAGGTAGGTGGGGGAAACTAAACCGAATGCTGGGAGAAAGAAGGCAGAGTCAGGAGAAGCCATGTAGCCCCTGCCAGAGACAGGCACAGGATGCCAGATAGAACTTTACCCAGTAAGCCACAGCCACGTGGCAATACACAGATGAACAGAAATGGGTAAAATTAAGATGTAAGAGCTAGACAATAAGAAGCTAGAGCTAATGGGCCAAGCAGTGATTTAATGAATACAGTTTCTGTGTGGTTATTTCGGGGCTGAGCAGCCAGGAACAAACATGGTCTCCTACAACACTGGGGTATCTTTGGAGGTCATCACTCTCCCCTCGCTTCATCCTCCATAGTCTGCTGGCAAGGATGCCACCCTGATACGTCGTTTTTGTCTTGATCCCAATGCCAGAATACATTGACTCCCACAGTCTGGAGAGTGAGGAAATGATTGCCTACTGTCCTGATGTAAGAAGACACTGGGATTTTCAAGTTTATCCTAGCTCTGTTATCCCATGCTTTAACCTATTTGGGCTTCGTCTCTTCCTGTCTCAGCCTTTCTTCACAAACCTAAAAGGCGGAGATACAAACAACTGGTCTATATTTTGGACCCATGATGTTGTTTGTTATGCCTATAGTCTGTGTGTGTGTGTGCGTGTGCGTGTGCGTGTGTGTGCGTGTGTGTGTGTGTGTGTTATTGATAGTCCTCACTGTTTGCTGGTCTCAGGATGTGAGGGCTTCAAGGATTGACAGAAAACAGTGCCTGACTTTCCCTATCATCAGAAACACTACCTAGGGAAGTTTCTAACTTCTTTGGCATTTCCATGTCCTCAACACACAACACACACACACACACACACACACACACACACACACACCCTATGGCCTAATTCTTACCCCTGTACCTACTACTCCCTATCACAATACAGAGATCTAGCCTGGAGGGAAATTCTTACTTTGAAGTTTCTATCCTGTGGGTTTTCATAGCAGAACAGCTACAAGACCACCAGACTTTTCTTTAATATAGACTCTCAGAGCAAGCTTTAGTGGACTATTCTGCTTATGAAAATCTTTGTCTCTTAACTCATTCTTAACAAATATTTCCCTTCCTACTAATAAGGTTAGAAGCATGAGGGCAGTGTGAAGAAGTGAGATCCTATTTTGACCTGTGCCCTGCCCCCACCCCCGCCCCCCACCACACACACATCAATTCCTATCCAATGAACACAGCCCAGAACTGACTTCAGAGCTGGAGATGCAGGGAAGGAGTAAGGTGCATGTCTTTGTGCTGATGGGTAAGGGGATCCAGCAAGATCATCTCTCATATCAGGTCAGAAAAGCTAAGGGTCTTCCAGACAGGCGCTGTGGGTAGAAGAAAAGACGAAGGCGACCATACCAGCATGGGAAGAGGTGATTTGGGTAACTGAGACAGTCCCATTTTCAGGAGCACCTAACAGACTCTCTGAATGGTATCTTCATTCATGAAGTGGGAGCAATTACTACTAACCTCACTGTGTTGAGGTGGCAGGTAGAATCACATCTACAGACATGCTCTGCAGACAGCGAGGAGAGAGAGCAACCCAAGAAAGAAGAAGACATAAAGGAAGGAAATTAATATTTGAAGGAGGCAGGAAAATGGCTTTGTAAGCAAGTTTTGCTAACCCCCATTGTAACCATTACATACTAACCTCCATTTAAGTTGAGTGAATGCCAACTTGCTACCTCGCTCCCCTGGTTTCATAGATGAGGCAATTTGTTTTGATAAAAGAAAATCTCCCTGAAGCTCTCCAGGTGTTTTATCTCAACACTTTGATAATTCTTCCTACACCTTCATGCTCAGCTCCCAATAGCTTTCTTTCATATTTCACCTAGAAAATGGGTAAAAAGTCCAAACTAAAATTTGCCAGACTCATGGATAAATCTTGGTTTCTCATCTGACTTAGTCCATCAGCAAAACTGACTCCTCCTTTTCTTAGTATACTTCATATTCTTCCTCAGCTTGCGAAATACACCATTTTCTTACCTGGCTAGCCTTCTCTTCTCAGCCTCTTCTGCTGGTTCCCAACATCTTATGACTTCTAAAACCCGGTGCCCCTCCTTTTCTGGCATACGCTGACCACTTTGGTTATCTCATCTAAGCAGTGGATTTAATGCCACCACCACCCCACACACTCTGCTAATGAGTCTCATGCCCCTATCTCGTCTCAGGCCCAGATGCCAGGCTAATGTACACCACAGTGCTCGCTGGGAAGTTCCCACTCCATAGCTGATGGACCTCTCATGGTTGATCCTTTCAAAAGCGAGCACCCAATCTTTACTCCAAAACCCGCTTGCTTTTCAGTCTCAATTCAAATAAAAGCAACTCTCCCATTCTTCCCAATGCCCAAGTCAAAATTAGCATCATCGTTTCACATACCACATCAAATCCTCCCACCAACCTCAACATTTATTTCTTCAAAAAATACATCCGAGTCTTCATATTTCTTAGGTTTTGTCTTGATACTGTTTGGTCTGAAACATATTCATCCTTTATTTATGGACTATTGTAATGGCCTTCTAGCTCCAGATTCTGCCTTTTTTCCCCTCTAGTCTGTCTCCAGTAGAGAAGCCAGCACAGTTCTGCCATACACAGTATCATGTCATTTGAAGTAGGCAAGAGGGGCTCAGAGACTAAGAAAGTCTCCACAATCTTTCACTCAGAACACCCAAGACTACCCATCTCATGCATAAATGTCAGGCCCTTAAGACAGGCCAGAACCCTTGCCTTATCTGTTTCCCACCACTGGTCCCTATTTTGACGTCTTCTATTTTCTTTCTTTTTTTTAGATTTCTTTATTTTTATGTGCATTGATGTTTGGCCTGCATGTATGTCTGTGTGAGGGCTTTGGATCCCCTGGAACTAGAGTTACAGACAGTCTTGAGCTGCCATGTGGGTGCTGGGAATTGAACCCGGGTCCTCTGGAAGAACAGCCAGTGCTCTTAACTGCTGAGCCATCTCTCCAGCCTCAATCTCTCCTTTTTTCCTTCCTCTCACTTACTCAATCTTAGCATGCCAGTGTCTTTGGTTTTCCTGAAATATGTCAGCCACTTTTCTGCTTCAGAACCTGTGCCCAGATTGCTTGGTCCCAAATATCTGCAAGGCTTAGGTCTCTGCCTGCCTCACGTCTTAGTTCAAACACCCTTCTTCAGTGGGCTTCCATAGACATTGGTTTTGATATATAGTTACTTTCCTGGTTGCTCTGACAAAATACAAGCATTTTACTTGGTTCTCTATCCACTCGAGTGGACAGCCAAGATGAGCCACCACAGAGTTTCAGGGAATATGGTCCATCGTAGCAGGAACAACAGGGCAGTGGGAACTTGAAGCATCTGGTCACACTGCATCAAAGGCAGTAAGCAGAGAGGGAGAAGCGCTTGTACTCAGATCCTTTCTTAGTCACTCTGGCTCCCAACCGGTGGGACGCTGCCACCTACTCTCAGGATGGGTCTTCCCTCAAGTTAAGCATTTCTGGAAATGGCTTCATAAACACACCCCAGAGGTATGTTTCCATGGTGATTCTAAACGCAGTCGACTTGACAATAAAGATTAGCCACCACACCATCCCATTTAGAATTTTGTCGGCCTCGTCCTCCTCCATTGTCTCTTTTCCCTTTCCATGCTATTTTCTCCACAACACACGACAGCATATCTTAGGTAGACACAATGGACTTGTTTATCTGATTTATTGTCTTCCTCTACCAGAGAACTTTCTGCCTCCCATCTAGAAGATGGAACACAGTACGTAAATACTGAATGGACAAGGGAATGACCAAACACAGCTTAGAGTGCTCAGCAAGTTGATCAAGGTCCCACAGATTGTCAGAGCCTAGATAAAGCCAAGACTGTCTAGGATGAGAGCCGGACTCTTAATCATCATGAGCCGCAATAAAAGGAAAAGAACTATAAGCTGTGCCCTAAGGCTGATATGTTATCGTTTTCTTGTTTTGGTATCCCAGAACAGCAAACTCCAGCCCAGCACGGGACTGCCTTTGCCACAAGATGCTGTATGTATTTCTTCCTGTTCAATGTTCCTGGTATTGCCATAGCAACCAGGTAACCTAAGGACTCTTGAAGCTAGACCTTCAGGCTGAAAGAGGCAAAAAAAAAAAAAAAACAGGCTCAAAAATAAATAAGAAAATCTGTGACTAGAGAAACAGCCGTGGCTGCCACCTGCACTGTTAGTAGAAGAATCTTCATCCTTTTCCAGCCCCTCCTACCTGGTTAGTCACGGCCACAGCTGGGAAATGCCTTGTGCTGAGCCCCGCCTGTAGCACAACGCCAACCCAAGAGATCTGTGTTCTTCTCTGGTCTAGCATCTCTAAACTAAAGGTCCCCCAAATATTCCCGCTGCCCTGCAGTAACACAAGAACATTTCTGGACTGGGAGTCTAGAATACTGCGTTCCGATCCCTGTACCAGCAGGGCAGACTCTCCTAGAATGTCCTTTGTCTTAACTTCTCTCCGTGACCCAGCTGAGCCTTTTCTTAAGGCTCCTGCTCCTTTCTTACCTATTTGACAGATCTTAGCATGACAGTAGGAAAATGGAATGGTAATAGAAAAAATAAAACTGAATGGAAGTCTTAAAGAAATGGGAGTTAGAACTGGAATGTAGCAAGGGCGCTTACATACGCTGGGGACTGTCAAGTCCTTTGCATGCTTCTTCTCCCTTGGTCCTTTAAGGAGGCAAGCGTTATCTGTACTTGGAGGGTAAAGATATCACAAAGGTCAAGGGCTTTCCTACATCTGCTTACCTAGTAATGGGTTAAGAGACATCCAAAATCAAAGTGCTTGATTTCTAAAATGCATTTCCTTAACCACTGCCACACCCTCCACCCCTTGGAGGGCCAGTTTCTTCCGTGTCCCTAAGCCCTGAGATGACTAAGGAGTAGCTGGTCCCTTTGCATTTAGTGAACCCCTTTGACCACTGCAGTTTGCTGAACTCTGCAGATAAGTTTATTATGATCTTCCCCACTTGAAGGGTGGTTTTGTAATTTAAAAAAAAAAAAAGCGGCACACGGGAGAAAGATGCCCTGTGACAGAGTTCATGTGGAGGGGTTTTTATTGGCGGGGTACATAAAGAAGAGGAGGGGGAGAACTGCCGCTGGGGACAGGAGCAGCAGAACAGAGAGAAGAGAGAAGGGGAGGGGAGCAGAAGGAAGGAGGGAAGGAGGGAGGGAGGGAGGGAAGGAGGGAGGGAGGGAGGAAGGGAGGGAGGGGGAGAGAGAGAGAGAGAGAGAGAGAGAGAGAGAGAGAGAGAGAGAGAGAGAGAGACAGAGGTGGGTTGGGTCCTTTGAAACGGGAACTAATGAATGTACACAGGAGGTGCTCATAGTGGCTGTAGCTGAGGACCTAACCTGTCAGGACCCCAAGGGCAGGCCAGTACAGATGCCTGAATACTAACAAGAGGAGCTTCAGGAGCTGGGATAGAGAGCCTTGTTCTGGTTTCTCCTTTCCCCATGCCTCTGTGACATGGACTAAGACAATTCTTCTTCTTCTTCTTCTTCTTCTTCTTCTTCTTCTTCTTCTTCTTCTTCTTCTTCCTCTTCCTCTTCCTCTTCTTCCTTCTTCCTCTTCCTCCTTTTCCTTCTCCTCTTCCTTCTTCTCCTCCTCTTTCTCCACCTCTTCCTCCTCCTCTTTCTGCTCCTCCTCCTCTTTCTTCTCCTCCTCTTCCTCCTCCTCCTTCTCTTCCTCCTTTTTCATTCTCCCTTCCCCCTCCTGCTCCTTCTTCTCAAGACAGGGTTTCTCCGTGTAGCCCTGGCTGTCCTGGAACTCACTCTGTAGACCAGGCTGACCTTGAACTCACAGAACTCCCCCTGCCTCTGCCTCCCAAGTGCTGGGATTGAAGGCATGCGCCACCACCACCAAGCATTCCACCTCACTTTTGAGACAGTCTCTCAGTGAGACATGCAGCTTGCCATTTTTAAGCTAGGCTACCTGACCAGTGAGCCTCAAGAACCCTCCTGTCCCTGCCTCCCTAGATCTTGGATTCAAGCATGCAACACTGTGCTCAACCTTTTATATGGATGTTGAGGAGCAAACTTCAGGTCCTCATCTTTGTGCATCAAGCACTTTACCAAGTAAACTGAGCTGTTGCTCTTGTCCCCATCCCCCACCCCCTCCATTTTAGCTCTTAATAGAGTTTACAGTAGAGAACATCTTCATTAATTTAACATGATCCCATTTTTGCTGCCAGTTATTTCTATTCAATTGTTCTTGAAGACACGTGTATAACTAGAAGGATCTAGGTAAGTTGGCATTTTACTCGAACCAATTGACTGTGGCCTTTGTCACAATCAGCTCAGCATAGCACTTGCACAAATGCTAAATTTAAAAGTTTCATGGATTTTTTTTTCTTTAAAATCTATCATTGCTATATTCATCAGATACATATTTCTAAATGAGCTTTGGTAACCCCTTTTACTAATATTTGTAGTGCTAGAAGTGGGTCCTGTCTGCCTTTTGGGTTGTCCTACGGTGCATATGGGAGGTTAACAAGTTGTTTCAGGGGAAGCAACTCAGCTCCGGCCTCTTGGCCCCTGAGCCAGGCACTGGGACCAGAATGGGTTCGCTCTAAAGCTAGGTATGTGACTGTCCAAAGGCTCTAGTGAGATCTAATGTTCCCATACAGAGCCACGGTGGGAGCCCAGGTCGCATTATCAGCTGTTTCCGGCCGCTAGCTTTTCACGCCTTTTCTCCTCGCTGATGCCTGGGAAACAGGGGTGCAGGCTGCTGTCACTTAGTTTCACTGCCAGCGACCGGAAGTAATGTCTTTTACCCGATCGGCAACTTGACATGGCTGCTTAACAACCCGATTAATCAAACCTAGCTTATCCCGTTAGAATTAATGAGCCTAGGAAACGCTGCCATGAATAATGAGGGCTTTGCCCCTCCCCCAGCACCTCTCCACATTTACCGCTCCCATTTCCTTCTCATAACCATATCAGGGATGCTCAGCAACTCAGGGAGTTAGAGTTTGCTGGGTGTACTGAGTGACCGCTGCCAGGCATCACAGAATCCAAGATTGGCTGTGTTTTGGAGGAGTAATACCTCCTGTTCATCAAATAGATAAGCCCATGATCAGCTGCAGAAGTCAGATTATTGTCTAGCAATATTGAATGCTGGGGATGTACCGCTGTTCAAAATCCTGCCCTGAGAGGGAGTCACAGTGCAGTGACCTGGAGACTAATGGAGAAATGCCATGAAGTAAGGCTGGGAAAGGTCATAGCCAAGAGAAGCTGTTGGTACCTGAGGAGCAGCGTGGAGAATTAAGTGACGTTTTGGGGATGCTGAATACCTGAGTATCTCTACTACCCAGTAAAGTCATGCACACAGGTGCATGGAGTTCCGGGTGCTGCAAAAATTACTGGGTTAATAAGATGAACATGGTTGGCCTGGTGGTGATGGTGCACACCTTTAATCCTAGCACTTGGGAGGCAGAAGCAGGCAGATCTCTGTGAGTTCTAGGCCAGCCTGGTCTACAGAGCTAGTTTCAGAACAGTCAGGACTAACTACATAAAGAAAGAAACCCTGTCTCCAAAAACAAACCAGAAAAGATGAACATTGTTCCTATTCTCGTAGAGCGGGCAATGCAGGTGCCTAATACAACATTTGGTTTATATTTTTTCATTTAGTAATTCAAACACAAAAGATTGCCAAGTGTTTTCTACTGTAGGGCTTAGCACCAGGGAAAGGGTGTACAAAGGTATTAGCCTCACACCTTCCTCTCCAGGGTCCTTTGGAGGGCAGAGGGGTACATTACTAGATTCTTGTGGTCATGTGTTGAGTTCTCTAAGAGTGACATGCTAAATTTATTCGGCATAAAGTTGGTGTGGGATGGTTGCAAATGTGTGCCCCATGTTGGGTGCCAAATTTTAGTAGTATCAAAGAGTTCCACAATAGCCCAGAATGGAGTATAGCAAAGTTTTATTTATTTGAGGATAAACTCACAGGAAGGGCAGCGATCTACAGTCCTCTGCATGCACTAGGAACTGGAACCAAATCCACCCAAAAAAAAAAAAAAGTGCCGTGCATGCTTTTTGTCTGCACTTATAGTACATGAGACCACACCCAAAGTGGGCTGCTATCTTAAAGGCTATTGACTGCAGGAGTTCTCACAACACAAAGTCCTCTCTACCTGGAGAAGTCATGGATGACTCCGTGCAGGAAGTGGTGTTTGAGCCATCATAAAAACAAAACTAACCAGTAGACTGAGTACAAGAGGACTTCACACAAGCTGTTTTTGTGTATAGGAGTAGAAATAAAAGGGAAGAAAGATTCCAGAAATCATAAGAAGGAGGTGGCTGGTTCTGTAGTCTACAGTGAAGAATATGACTAAAGATGCAGATGGATACACTTAGAGCTCAGAAGATCCTGGGCTTGCTTATTCATGGTTGAGAACAAGGCATAGTTTTCTAAATGACGAAACATTTGAATAAGCAAGGAAATGGTTCAAGAGGCCTCATCCCAATATAGTATCACAGGGTGCAGGAATTGGACTGGGCACAGGTCCTTTGATAGGAGTGAGACAGAGGAGCTGAATCCAAAATGAGTGACCTGGACTGGAAGCTTGGAGACCAAAGGAAGAGGAAGACTCAAGAGCAAAGGCCCTTTATAAGATCAGAGGGAATGCAGAGCCCAGATGATAAGGTCCCTGGGAAGGGGAGTGGAAGAGCTGAGTCAATGGGGATTTTGTGAGCCAAGAGTGGGTGCGGAGCTGGGAAGGAAGGAGATAGAGGTTAAAAAGAGAGAGCGAGCAAAAAAAGGGGGGGATGGAAGCCAGGCAATGGTGGCACATGCCTTTATTCTCAGCAAATGGGAGTCAAAGGCAGGTGGATCTCTGCAAGTTCGAGACCAGCCTGGTCTACAGAGCAAGTTCCAGGATAGTCAGGGCTACACAGAGAAATCTTGTCTCAAAAACCAGAAAAGGAAAGAGAGAGAGAGAGAGAGAGAGAGAGAGAGAGAGAGAGAGAAGGAGAGGGAGGGGAGGATATAGCTGGTGAGCTTCACAGAGGCACTTTGGGGCCACCGTATCAGGCATCAAGAGACACAGGTTTCAATCATGGCTATCTGATGTGTCATGGAGAGCACTAGAGCATGGGTTACACTCTGCAGTTCAGTTACCAGGGGCTTCTCATCCTGACACCACCTAGCTTGGCCAGATTTGTTTCCCACCTTCCCTTGCTTCTAAGCTGGTCTTTTGCCCTTTGTCCCAGAGTTGACTGGAGCAACCCAGGCCTTCAGCAAGGACATTGGCCAATCTCTAAGATCCCCAGGATTCAGTCCTGACCTACATTTCTCTTCCTCTCGGGGACCCAGCCTGGAAAGCATCACTGAGGGGACCAGTGTCTTTGCAGGAGAAGGCAAAGGCTCACATTCAGAGTTCTATGGCCTACAGGCATTTCTCTGTACTCGGTCAAGGTGACCTGTGTGACATAATTTTAAACTATTACAATCAGGCTACTGAGAAGTTTTAGGGAAAGATCCCCTGTAGGACTGAGGGTAGTCTGTATGGGGTCCTGGGTTCAATCGCCAGCACTACCAAAAATACAAATTCTATCTTGTTCCCTCTTCTGTAGCGAACCGGAGACGGTGGAGGCTGTCCTGGTTTCAGTCTGTGTTCTCCAAATCTCTCCTGCCTCCACCAGCAGATTTCTGTCATTGTGTCACCTCTTTAGACAGAACTTGTGACTTGGATGGAGTGGCTCAGATCAGGGTTTCAGTATCCATCCACCTCTCTATCATCTGCTGGACTAAGGCTCCGGGCTCACCATATCCCCTCTTTTTCTCATACAGGGAGAGCTGCTAAGCCCTTGCCGCTGTGATGGTTCAGTCAAATGTACTCACCAGCCGTGTCTCATCAAGTGGATCAGCGAAAGGGGCTGCTGGAGCTGTGAGCTGTGTTACTACAAGTACCATGTCATCGCCATAAGCACGAAGAATCCTCTACAGGTACGCCCAGGGCTCCCCAGCCTGGGGTTCCCTCATTACCTGCTTTATGCTGGGGAATTACTGAACCTCAGATTCAGGGCAGCTTGGTGACTAGAAGCCACACAGTCATGAGAGTATGAAAGAGGTTCATTTCCTTTACGTCTAGACAAGGGGAAGGATTGAGCAAAGAGAGAAATATATGAGGAAAGGGGTCAGGGGAGATCGGAGGAAAAGACAGAATAAGAAAATAAGGTTAATGAGAAGAGGAAAGGAAGAAAAACGGAACGGGGGGAGGTGAAAGGGAGGGACAAAGAGACAAGAAGGAAGAGAGGGAAGAAGGGAAGAAAAGAGAAAAGCGAAGACAAACAGAACAGGTGATTGGGGATACATGGTGGGAAAGGGGAGGCTTGAGCTAAAGCCAAGAGCTTGAAAGGAAGCTGTGTAGAAGAGATGGCTCAGTGGAATTTTTCAGACTTTAATGTGCTTTTGATTTACCGGGATTCTTAAAAAGTGGATTTCAATCCATGGTTTAGAGCAGGGTCTGAGAACCTGCATTGCTAGCAAGCTATGGGGCATACTCCTGCTGACCCACAGACCACACTTTCTACAACAAGGGACAGAGTGGGACGGAAGGGAGAAGCAAAGAAAATAAGGAAGAAACCATGACGACAGAATTTCTTGTTTTTTGTTTTGTTTTGTTTTGTTTTTTTAAAAAAAAAAAGGCCACCATGAGAGCTAAGGGAAAACAGGCTCAGAGCTAGAGTAGGGACCTGTCAGATTGGCAGAATTCAGGGCTCCCTCTGCCCACCCTCTCCTCTCCCCCCTGCTGACATAGCCATCTTTGCCCCAATTGGTGCTAAGTCCTGTGCCAATCAGTCATGGCAAGCAGTTTACCAGTGAAGATAGTGCACACGCGCACGAGCACACACCCACACAGTGTTCTGCTCCTGAAAATATACGTCATCAGTCAAGTAGCCATGTAATCAATTAGCCAGCAAGCCGGTGAGGATGGAGACCACAGATGCCTGACATTTTCCCTCCTCTGTGGGTGGGGCGGTGCGTCAACCTTGCAAATCCAGGAGAGCTGGGAGTGGGTGATTGTAGTAGGGTGAGCATCTCAAAACTTGTGGGGTACCCTGTGGCATTCTCCGTGGAGGATCTCTCTGGAATTTGGGGGAGGGAAGTATCAGGTTTCCAGGCACCTCTTGATGGGGAGCCCCTCCCCACTGCTGGTTCCATCTTCAACCACTCCTCTCAGATCCTGAGGCAGCTTAAAATAGCAGTGCCAAGCAACAGCTGATTCGAGGTCCTCAGGGGGCAGTGGAGGCCTGAGCGCATTAACCCGCCCCTTTCTTTCCAGCTGACTCAGGCCTCGGGAAAGGTCATATCTAAAATCTATGAACTCACCCCAAAACACCCCCATCTTGGTTCCACCTTTGACTCATATAATGAAAAAATCATTCAGGTATAGCTTTTTACTTGGCGTAAAGAAAAGATTATTTTAAGTCTGCTTCAGGTAAGCAAATGGCAGCCCTGGCAATATTGGTCTGTTAATCTATTTCCATGTTACTGAGCTGCCTTCAGTTATGAGTTTCTGGGCACTGGGGACCCCTCTGGTTCTGTTGATCCTGGAAATGCAATAGTGTGTGCGCAGTTGATGCCAGTTCATTTTTCTGTCTAGAAGCAGTTTGGACTTGAGGCTGCACTGTATGGGTGTATCCTCAATTGTTCCGAGTATGTATCCTGGCCTTCTCTGATCTAGCGAAGTGTGGCACAGTTGCCTGCTCTGCCACAGTGATCACCTTCTGTGTAAAAAGCCCAGCTGGCCTATCTGCAGTAGAAGTTGCAGCTCCCAGATCTGATTAGATGGCAACAAAGCAATGGATAGGGTCCTGCCATCATATGGAAGATAGCTTGGCTCTCTCACCTCCTGGTTGGTGTCCCAGCAAAGATGTAAGAAATAGCTCAAGTCTTCAATATAGGGTGTTATGTTAGTGACATTCTCAAAGAAAGGTTTGTGTCTAGAATATCTACTAAGAAAGGAGGCATAGCCTAGTGGGTCTCCAGGCCCCGGCGACTGCATCCCACCTTTGAATGGCAATTCATTAATTCTGTCTTCCTCTAGCTTTAGTTAACCATGGTCAATTGACACCAAAAAAAAAATATATTAAAAGGAAAACTCTAGAAAGAGTAACTTTTAATTGTGCATTGTTCTGAGTAGAACATGTCATGGCTTCCTGCTCCATCCTACCCAGGACATGGGTCATCCCTTTGTTCATCCATTCAGGCTGTATTAGTTGTTTACCAGTTGGTCACTTAGGAGACATCTTGGCTATTAGATCAGCTGGCATGAGCCAACACAATACTAGAATATAGGGTCCGCTACTATCTGAGGCTTCTGCTGGGGGCCTTGAAATGCATTCCCCTTGAATGATGGAAGACTATGATACATTAACACACATTTAATGCCTGCTTGTTAAGTTGGAGACAACTCAGTGGAGCTGTTATTACTCAGTGCACGGGTTTAGACCATGGGAGCACAGAAGGATTTATAAACATGCTGGAGGCTGTGCAGCTATGAAGCAAAGGAGCAGGTTGCTTTCTGCAACAAGAATTCCTGAGTCCAGGCGCATGTGCACCTGCCTAGACAAGTTTATCTGTGTCTTCACTGAAACAGTAAAGAATGCCCTTCGTGCCCTAGCTTCGCTCTGAACACTCACAATGCCCGAGGACACAGGACAGAACAATTACCTCCATCTTTAAAGAAGGGGAAATTGAAAGTCATTGTAATTAACTTCTTATCTACACCCAACAAGTTTGGGGGCACAGCTCAACCAGAATTGGGCCCTCTGTCCCCTTACTTGCTGTTCCTTCCCAGTTTAAGGACCAAGATTCCTCTTTGCCCTCCACCCTTGTCTCTTCACTCCCGCAGCAGAACTAGAGTCCACAGGGGGAAGGTCTTAGGGTGTGGAGATTAGAACCTCACTGAGACTGAGATTCTTGTGATCCGGGTATTTGTCAGCAGCAGGACTTGGTACCACTGATGCTCTTCCCCACTCTGAGCCCTCCTGTCAGGTCTCAGAGCTCTCTGCTCCTCAGCGCTCTCCTTGAGGTACCTCCTGTTACAGTTATAAATGGAACCTCACACAGGACAAGAAGAAATTCTGGTATACAGCATCTCATCCCCACTCTTCTTCGACACACTCTCTTTGGTCAGAGGCTTGGGGCAGGAAGGGAGATTACGGGGATAAAGAGGACATTTCTATGCCTCTAGAAGGTGGGGCTACTGATGCCCGAATGGTAGAAACAAACGAACAAAATCATTAGAAACTCTCTTCTGGACAGTGTGGAGTCGGCCCTGGAAAAAGCATGTATTGTACATGAGGGGAGTCTATGTGATAGGACCATCTTCTGGAAAATGCATGTATTGTACATGAGGGGAGTCTATGTGATAGGACCATCTTCTGGAAAATGCCTTTGTTATGTGTAACCCTAGGCTGAGGAAGCGCTGGAAAATGAAAGGGCTGATTCTCTGTAATGGGATGCTATCTGTGCAATTAAATGTTAAGGCCCGTGTCCTACATCTAGACTAAAAGGGAACTGGTTTCCAATACTTACTGTTTGTTCCTTGGAGGTGAAGGGACACTAGCCCACTTGAACCTGTAGCTCTGGCCAGCCTTGCCCTTCTCCCCATTCCCTCTGCCTTTAGATTGCATTCCTTAAGCCAGCCACCGAGATCCATTCCCTTATTTGGCCCCTTCCTCCTGACTACCAAGGTTCAGCAATCAAAATCCCCCTTTGGTTCACTTAATTAACATGCCCAATTATAATTAAACACCTCACCCTAACACCAATTTTCCTCTTGTACCTTTTTAAACCGCCATTTGCTTCTGCGCCATATCTGTCTCCTTTCTATCCAGAAGCAGTCTATGACCCAGAGGGACAAAGGGCCCTGCTCCCTCTCCCTTGCCCCCTTTCTCCCTCATCCCCTACCTCTTTATCACCACATCCTAGCCCATTCTAACACAGACCTCCCCTTCTTCTTTTAAAAAATTACACCTGCAAGGCCATTTGCTGCCATTTTCTGCCTGAGTCCGAAAGCAGCCACTTTAACGTCTTCCCCACTTAATAAAGGATCTCTCTACGAAAATAGGTGTTTAGGTGTGGTTTATGCCTAATCTGGGGTCCTGGAGGAAGCTCCGCTGTTCAGGAGTCTCCTTCAGGAGGCCACCGGCCTACCCTGTCTGAGCCAACGATAGCAGAAGGAGGGGTCCCTGGTGGTAGATGGAAGGCCATGTGCCCCTCATTTGTCTTTAGGTCACAGTGGTTCCGAGAACGTTCCCTGAAGAACATTATGCAGACCCATGGTGGACCGCATTTGGAAACTCGTAGAGTTGCGTGCCCCAAGGCTGGGTCTTGTCCAGTGTTGTCTAGTGCTTTAGCTCCAACACCTAGTATGGTGGCCAAGCACATAGAGATCGTCAATACTTGCTTGTTAAGTGAAATAAGCCTAAACCAAAACCCTGCTCAAGGCTAATTTAGGACATTGCTCCATAGACGAAGCATATAATCATAAAATTCCATAGCCAAAACTCACCCACACTCCAGCCTCCAACTCAATACTGCTATAAGTACACTGTTTTCTCTTTGACAAAGAAGAAGTTAAAATACAGTTAGTCTATTGTGAGCTGGTTTTCTTACGCCCACACCCCATGTCCTCTCCTTCTCTGTCCAATTGTTGATCTCTAACATGCATATTAAATGGCAAGCAAGGTGGTGGTGTAAAAAAAAAATGAAACAGTCAAAGAAAGACCTGTGCCCTCTTGGCACCTATTAGTGAGAAAATCAACTGTGTTGCTCTGAAAGGAATATTCTCGTGCCTTGGAACAACACCCAAGCTAGTTCTTTGTTTTCCTTCTTGCCTTCGAATTTCTATGTCTATGAAAGTCAAGTAGAAGGGTCTCCTCCTCAGTCATGCCTGCCCAGAGCCCCTCCTTACAATGATGTCTGATCATTTTATATGGAATGGGTTCCCTCTGCATCAGAATATATAATATGAAACAGCAAAGCTGTCCATTGTGCTACAGGTGGAGAAGCCCTGGTTTAAGCTCTGTACCAGCAATCTGCTGGAGCAGAAGGAAGAGTGTGGGAATGGGGTCCAGGCGCTCAAGCAACTAATCTGTCACTCTCTCCTCCCCAGTGGCAGGCCATATCCTTGACAGTCATCGAGAAGGTTCAGATTGCCGCTGCCATCTTGGGTTCTCTCTTCCTCATCGCCAGTATCTCTTGGCTCATCTGGTCGACCTTCAGTCCCTCAGCAAAATGGCAACGCCAAGACCTCCTCTTCCAGATCTGCTACGGGATGTATGGCTTCATGGACGTGGTGTGCATAGGTGGGTCTGAGGTGTTGTCTCCATTAGAAGTAATGAGCCACACGGTAAGGAAATGGAGAGATCCCCAGCATCCCCTTCTATTTGGAGATAGAACTGGGGTTGAGACCTGTGACCTCGGGTAAGACTATAGCTTAGATATAAGAGGTGGGTGGGAAAGGAGGGGGGCAGGACAAAGATAAATTGAAATCATTTCCAAACAAATCTATCTTGCCCAGTTAGAGACAAGGATGAAGCTTGCCTCCGAGGTAAAGAAGGTCATTTGGTGAATTCATCTGCAGGGGTGTGGAAGGCTTCTCATTGCACAGCCTACAAGCCATGACTTGGCATATCTATACAGCAAGAAGCCCAGAAGCAGCCATGATGAGAACTGTCTTTCTATTTTTATTTTATGTATGTATATACATGTGGGTGGATCACATGTGAATGCGTGAACGAAGGTTTATACATACATACACATGTAAGTGTACATGTGCACAGGACATAGGTTTATGGGAAGGCAGTCAGAAGACAACTTTGGGTGTTGTCTTCAGGTGCCTTCCACCTTTAGTTTGAGACAGGGTCTCTCATTGTCCTGGAACTTTGCCATGGAGGCCAGATGAACTGGCCAGTATGCTCCAGTATGTCCACCACACCTGGCTTTTCACACAGACTTGGGATCAGAACTAGGTCCTCACACCTGTAAAACAAGCCTTTCTACAAAGTCGCCTCTTCACCTCTGGCCTTTTCTTCTTCTATAAGCCTGTTCTATACCCCAACTTTCTTTAATCTAGTGGTATGTGTAGGACTGGGGTTCCACACAGCTCCATGTGGGAGTAGGAAAGAGAATGCTGTTCTAAAGCCTCACCTCTGCTTCACAGTGAGTTCTTCATGGTGAGGCAGGCTTCTGAACAGCATTTGTAGTCATTCAAGGTAAGATGGGGTTTAAACAGCTTCAGGGTTTTAGGACAAAGAAGTTAGGACCTACTTCTTTAGTTCCCGCCTCTTCCCCACCCAATCCTGAAGTCAACTCTTTTCTCCTGTTTTCCACCATAGCTGGTGGAGGGTTGGGTTCTTTTTGTTTCAATGGGGGATTGTGAGTATTGACTGCAAAGGTTTGCTCCATGCAAACGAGGTGGTGGAAATGGCTCCGGTTGTTCTAAATGATGCATGGTTAAACACTGACTATACATCCTCATCTGGAACTCTTGTTGTATCCCCAGGTCACAGCACTGGGGGCGTGAATGTAGTACAATGTTCTTCTCCATCAGTGGTGTTACATCAAATATGCTACACCGCTCTGTTCAACAGGATAACATCTCGTTATAATCGAGCTGAGATGATGGTGATGTGAATTTCTGTGGGATCATTTAATATTAGAAATTGAAAAGACCTGGAGACTATCCTACTGATCTCAGAAGCCACGGCTGATCACAGTAATACCGGACCTTGCATGTTTATCTAAGTCAATGTATCGTGTCTCTCTGGCTAACTAATTCAATATATCAATCCTGGGGACAAAGATTATTTTCCCTATTTTCCAGACTGTGAAATCTTGAAAGGTACATCGCAGACTAACTCAGCAGGAAAGTAGGGCCTATGTTTCAATGCTTTCCCAGGCTGACCATAGAAAATGCTAAAAAGCGACATAAAACAGAGAGTGCCATGTGACCTAGACAAGGGAGCAGGGGCTGGTGGACAGGAGTGGGCGGCTGTAAGCAGATCCCGGTGGTGGTTGTGATGATGACCAGCGGTGAGGCTGGTGGTTGTAAAGGTGGCATTCAGTATTACTTGCCCCTCTTCTGCAGTCTGTCCCCAGTAACATGGCTAACACTGGCTGGGTGTGACGTAGAGGCTTTCTGAAGGGAGGATCGAGTGGAAGCTGCGATATTCAGCAGAGATGCTTTTAGTTTTGGTCTCAACTAGTCGCTCAGCTTCACTAGAAAGCAAAGTTGGCATCTGTCTACGGAGTGCGAGATGGCAGCTCCGCTCACTTCTCTCGGCCCAGCCCCCTTCCACATGCCTCTGAGTCCAGGCTCATTCCTTGGCTCGAAAGTAAAACGAGATCCACAATGCCATTGCAGGGTCGACCTGAGCAGTTTTCAGATGACCTGGAAATATTGGTTGGGAAAGGAATGTTGAGTAAAAGAATCCATATCCAACAGGTCCAAGCTACTGTATTAAGCCATGCAGAACCTGGATTTAAAAAAAATATATGATCAGGAGAAAAGAAAATAAGTCCAGGACAGGGCTGGCTCTAACGGGCTAAGGGAATAGTCAACCCATCTGCCGCTACCAGTTTCTGGATTTCCTACGTTTTTCAGACACCAGCAACAATGTGTTCCCTAACACTGCTAAATAGGCATGATGGTAAAGATGTGTGTGAGCACTAATTGGGTGACTCTTTGTGTATGGATCCTTTAAAAATATACTTAATTCTCTATTGGAGGAGCATGAAGAGGGTGTTGACAGTTCAGGATGGAGGGGGGACTCTGTGGCAAGATCCCACGAAGCCAAAAGCAAACACTGTCTGCTTAGTGGTTGTGAAACCAAGTCTGTCTCATTCGCAGCTATATCCACCCAGCTGGCTTTTGGGAGCATTGGTAATCACCAAGAAAACCCAGTGGAATGATTCTGTACAAGAATGGTCTTTAGCTCATCAAAGGAGTTTGCCTGAAGTGGCTGCCAGGGTCTCCAGTTTCCCCATGGCGTACAGCATATCTCCATGGCTGAGGTCAATGACGTTGGATGTGAGCATTTCCAGTGGGTAATGCATTTCATGATACAAACTGTCCCCAAAGACCAGGAACCTCTTGGTTTAGAGTCTTAAGCTCCTAGCTTAAGTTCTCAACATGGGGATTGTGATCCCCTTGGCAAGCCTCTATTACCAAAAAATAGGTACATTACAATTCATAACAGTGGCAAAATTACAGTTATGGAGTAGCAATGAAAAGATTTTTATGGTTGGGGGGGGTCACCACAATATGAGGAACTGTAGTAAAGGGTCACAGCATTTGGGAGGTTGGGAACCCCTGCCCTAGAGCAACGCATGCTAACTTGCATGAACGTGAAATATAAGTTACAAGAACACAGAAAACCACCAAGCCCCTTGAAAGAAGTGATGAGGGCACAACAGCTCTCTGAGGATCTGAGGGCTGAGCACTGTGATCCGTATTTCAACTCTGGGGCTTCACTAACCCGTGCTGTGCTAACCCAGGCTTAGCTGTGCTCTGGGTCACACAGCTCAGCCTGCAACAGGGTCAAGGATGGAACCACAAACCTCTGACTCTAATTCCAGGGCACTTTCCATGGCCTATTTTTTTCTAAAAAAATTATTTATTTGTCTATTTTACATATATGAATATTTTGCCTGCATTTATGTCTACGCATCAGAAGACAGCATCAGACAGTTGTGAGCTACTGTGTGGGTGCTGGGAATTGAACTCAGGGCCTTTGGAGGAGCAGAGCATGCTCTTAAGCAGTGAGCTGTCTCTCCAGCCCCTCTGGCTGCTCCGTATGAAATTATACTTAATCATTTAAGGATGACCCATAACCTAACAATATTGTAACCCAGCGAACTTCAAGGGAGGCAGAAATTAACCCAGCCATAACCATCACAACAATCAGATATTCACTGGGCCACATCTACTCCAGTTTTTTGTTTGGGATTCAGGTGGTCGGTCATCGTTATACCTTTTTAAAAGTTGGTGCTGTTTTAATGTCAATGGAGAAAGGGACTTTAGAAATTAGGATGACATTTGGACAGTCTACCTGCCTGTGCTACTCTCTGGAGATGGGTATTTTAGGTTAGGTAAATCTAATTCTAGCTCTTAACATGGACATGGGAAATCTATTCATTATACACAAACATTATTGAGAGGAGAAAGAGAAAGCGCATTGCATAGACACATTGAAACATTGAGACACAAGAGGCTCCTGTTCTGGAGGATCTCAATCTCATGGAGGAAAGTGACCACTGACACTCAGAAATCAGAGCTGTGCTGGGGTCTGGATACAGACATGGTTCCCAGGAAGGGGAAACTGGGTCAAAGTGCTTGGAGTGACTGTAACTGTTTCTTCAATAGCATCTACTGACTGCCTTGCTTTCTGCTAAACTCAAGACACGTAAAAGAGAGATGAATGAGATCTATCTGTCCAAGAGTTCAGTCTCCAAGCACAGGATAACTTTGGGAGGGTGTCTATCGGAGCCGAGAGGAAGATAGGACAGAGCAGAGAACAATGAACCCTCTTGAAGACCCTAAGAGACTTGTTGAAAGAACTCTACCATTAAGTTGGTTACAAAAGCTAAACCAAAGTTTGTCCAAAAGAGGGAGAAGAATATTCTAGGCAAAGAGACTCATCTGCGTAGAAACACAGAGTGAGCAAGGTGTGCTAGAAAGCTAAGTGTGTTTGTGTGGCTCAGCGGCAGAGACACAGAGCAGGAGGTTGCTGAGGAGCAATGGGTTTGGGGAAGCTGGCTGACATCAAGTCATATGCTAAGAACTCTGGCACTGTTTCGCTGAGGACACAGAAGCAATGCCAAAATTTTGCATAGAAAGTCTGGTTAGACATATGTTTTTAAACCTATAAATCTAGCACCTATGGGAAGCATAGATCAGAGCTGGGCAGATCGGAAGTAGGAGGGACTGGCTGACAAATGCTTGTGCTAATCAGAGCAGGAAACAGAGATGCCACACAGGAATGGCGGGAAAGAAGTATAGCGGCAACCAGGGGATTCACACAGTCTGCGGAATGGATGGGATCAGGCAGGCAGTAGCTGGAACATAAGTTTGTCAAAGATGTCAGAACAAAAAGACCACCTTAAGCCTAAAGTGCAGACAGAAGGCCAAAAGCTGTCCCTAAACCAAGGGTTTGTAGCCAAGAGAAACAAGTTGTTATAGACTGCAGAGATGAGAAGGCAGGGCCAGGGAAGGTAGATCACAGGGCCTGGGGTCTTGGGGAGGGTAGGGGCAAAAAGGCCTTTCAGAGCACACAGGTGGTTCTTTCTGTGACATAGAGGAAGATGTTGAGGGCATTGGGCCAGTCCTGTAAGAGTTGGTGGCTAAGTGGAAGAAGGGGGATAATAAGGGAAGGGAAGGAGCTTTAGTCCATGCCCAGGGTTCTGCTCACAGTTGCGTCAGAACTGAAGCAGATGTGGAGATCGACAGGAAGAGTTGGAGTTGTGGGATTTGCTGAGTTAGTGTAGAAGGGATGCTCAGAGAAGAGGTAGCTTAGGGACATAGGACAGGTGGCATTAAACATTTAAGGAACTGATGGAGACAGAGCGGGGAGAACCAGGGGAACTAAGTCTCTGAGGTCAGAATGGGGGCATCTGAACTGGCAGGAGTGGCAAGATGGGATGGTCTGGGGCCCAGAGCCATCTCAGTTTCTTACTAACTTTGTGTCCTCAAGTGAGCTTACTCCCACCCCTGCCCCAGCTCCCTGTTCTTCCTCGGGGAAGAACAGCGTCACTGGAGACTTGTTGAGAGGACCAAGACAGCACATGTAGACAGCAGGTCCTCAGAACAATGAGTGCCCAGGATAGGAGACACATGACCAGAGGGCAATCCCCTTAAAGTGAGCAGTCAGCCTAGGTTCGCCAGCTGTCACTGGTACGGTCACAGTGGAGACAGAGACGGAGCCTGAACCTGCCTTCCTTGTATAGTCTGCTCTTATTTTGAGCAGCATCTTTTCTTGAAGGTTCACAATTCCACACCACTGCCTTCCACCAAGATCCGACTATACGTGGTGGCCTGAGTCCACCTGCCTTCTCTTCAGTCATCTGTAATGACGCTGTCTTCCGTAGCTGAAGTTGACAGAACCTTCCAACAAACAAATGGCATTCTCTGCTCCAGTGGGTCATGTGACTAGGGCTTAATAAGAGAAAATTAATTTAAAAGCTTTGGCAACAAACATAATTTTTAATCATTCCACAGACCTAAGAGACTGACCCTCAAAAAGTCAACTCTGAAGTCAATACTACAAAAATGAGGTTGTCATCTTGTCGTGTGTGTTTGTCACTTCTGAGTGGAGTGGGGTTGGGGAAAGAAGAAGAATGTTTCGAGATCACTTCCAAACCTTTAACAACAGAATATTAGAGCAGCCATAACAACTGTTGTCACAGTTTCTTCTCTGTGTGGTCCCTTGAGTTTCCATCTTGTGATGTGTGGATATCTAGCCCCTGTCCAGAAAACACTGGGGATAGGAGAAGGGCAAAAAGACTGTGAAACCTTTGTAGTTTTGAATCTAATATTAGGGCCAATGAGATCGCTCAGTGGGTAAAAGAAGCCTGGGATCTAGAAGGTAGAAGGAGAGAACTGATTCTGACAATTTGTCCTCTGACCTCCTCCACACACATGCTTACACACACACACACACACACACACACACACACACAAATAAGTAAATACATTTAAATCTTAATTTTAATTCTGATGAAGTCGTTCTGGGTAGAAATGACTCTACCTATCCAGCCTGTTATTTCCCTGAACACCGGACAGAAAGCTGTGGCAGCCTGGTCCAATAGAATCTCGGAAAGTCAGATGTCACCTAACAACCTCTATGGCCTTAGGCATATTTCCTTTCTACAAATGGTTTCCTCATACCCCGCCCAGGATTGACAAGTTACTTACCAAGGAAAATGAAGGTAGAGTTCACAAAGGTGTTTAACTGTGGCGGTAGGGCATCCCAGGAATGCCGAGCTGGGTGTGAGAAGCATCAGCTTCATAAAGGGATGGGAGAGTGGGTGGTCTGAACTCTTGTTATCAGCAGGGAGTTTGTCCAGTGTCTGGATTAAGGTTGACTCCTATCTTACCACCTGGAGCCTCGTGGGCACAAGCATCTCTCTCCATAGCTAGGTTGCTGGATGCATTGGAGTGAGGATGATGACTCAGGAATGCTGTGTCTGTCCATTAGTGGGCTGGTGATAATAAATAGCATAGATGCTCAAACCAGTTAATACCTGTTGGGGATGCCATGACACATGCCATCGAGCCACAAACTGTTTTTCTCTGAAGGTGTATTTGTTAGGTAACGTGAGTAACCAACTTCATGCAACCATCAGTGGTTTAACCCAGCAAGGTTCCAGAAGAGCAAGAGACTCTGCTCCACACAGTAATCCAGGAATCCGAGCCCCTCTCACTCTGCAGCTCCATGGTCTTTAGGCTTTTAAGCCTTTTGCGTCTGTCTATAATTAAGCAGGTCCTCCTCTAACACTTTTCCTTCAATGCCTGTTTCCTAAACATTGGCCAGAATCTGTACACATTCACACCAGGGATGTGGCCTTTCCTAATTCAGAAAGGGACAGGAAAGGCAAGTCCTGCCCAGTGGCAGCTATATACGAAGGGACAACCATGGATACTGGCCATCTCTATCACTGCAAGCCCACCCTGCTGAGTAACTTCAAAACATTCTGAGCTGTGATAGTCGGATGAAAGAAAAACACCCTAGTTCCTAACTATCGTCTGTTAAAGCCTCAAGGATTTGAAGAACCCAAATTCTCCATGGATACAGAATACGTCAGTTATTTTTGCATAGCTGTAACCAAAATGTCTGACAGAAACAACCTAAACCAGAGACGCTTGTTTCAGCTTAGGGTGTCAGAGGCTACAGTCCATCCTGGCAGGGGAGACACTGAGGTGGGGTGACTAGCCACTGTAGTGGGAGAGTGCAGTGGAGGCTTGTTCATAAGATGGGAGACAGGGAGCAGGGAAAGCGGGCTGGAAACGGGGGGGGGCACATGCAGCCTTCAAAGCCTCCCTCCCCCATGACCTACTTATGCCAGCCAAGCCCCACCTCCTAATGGCTCCACAACCTTCAAAATAGCACCCCAAGCAGGGGACTGAGGGCCTGCGGGGGACATTTTGGATTTGAACAATAACACAGAGTTTTGGTATGTCTGCCTACACAAACAACTTTTTAAATTTATAATAACATATGTGAAGCACAGCCTGGCTGTGCCTGGGAAGCATGAAGACATCTCTCCGGAGAGCATGAGGTGGCTTTGCCAATCTGGCGTCCCCAGCCGCACCAAAAATAGCTGGTTATATTTACTTATTTATTATCTATGTAAGATGAAATCATGTGATATTTATTGACTAACGATGATAAGACAATCACTAGCATTCATTATGCATTGTGTTCTAAGTGCTGTGAAATGTGCTTCATATACCGTAGGGTTTTTTTTTTTTTAATCTTCTTTACCCCATGCAACTCTATGTTATGGCTGCAATTACAGTGCCAATCCTCCTGATAGGAAAGCCAAGAATAGAGGTGACCCTCACAGAGTGTTTGATGTAGAACACAATTTCACGTTGGCTGCTGTTCAAGCAATACATCACACATTAAAACACATGTTGTGCAAGAGATCTTATCAGTCAGGCTAGTAGAAATTGTATATAAGCATATGGAATTAAAAACAAACTAGTTACCTTCTCCGTAGTCTTTTGAGAGGTGTGCACATGACTTGGAGCATGGAGCAGGAAGGAGCATCAGTCACGGGGCACTGCTCTGGTTTGGATACTCTAGGGTGACGTCCTACTTCATAGACAAACTGTGGGTCATTGAACAAGATGGTTAGCATCCCTGAGCTCAGTTTCCTCTTCTCCAAAACAGAGCTAAGATGGCTCCCCTCATAGGTAAATTTCTGTGACGAATCTTTCATTTTGCAAAGCCCTTTTAGAGTGACAGAACATTGTAAGCACTCAAGAAATACTGACATCATCACCATGACTTTCACCATCACCATAGCCTTCCGCATCACCTCTAAGCATTGATACCACGCAGTGCAGCTGAAGAAGGCCAAGCCTCATGTCCACAGTCAGAGCCCACAGCTTCACAAAGGAACCTTGCAGAAAAAACCCCAACTGCACAGGTCAGTACAGTACAGAAACAAACCCTTCAGTGATACCAGTACCTATTGAGGCTCCAAATTTCTCTCTCCCCCATCCAGTCCGATTGCATAAAGCTCACTTCACCCCCAGGCAGTCCACCGTCTATTCCTTTCTGCGGAAGCGGCTTCTCATAGGTCTGCATTGCCCCTGGGAAGCAGAGGGGCGGCAACGGTTCCCACTCAGAAGCCTCAAGACACACCCTGTACCTTGACCAAAGTCAACCGGACCCATCAGGAGCCTAGCTAGAATGAAAGCTCTGGCAGAAGTCCCATCAAGGGGACACTCCCTTTCAGTGCCCAGGCACTGACAGACACTAAAGTAACGGACATAGAAGAAAAAGGGGCTTCCGTTGTCCCTCACCAAATACTCTTGGCATCTCTTGGCCTTTGATGCTGTATTGCTGGAGTCCTTCACGTCAAAGTGAGTTTGCCCAAGTGAGGCACCTGGGTCAATCCATCGCCACTTCTTTGGGCAGGCCCTCAGGAGAGCATCATGGCCACACTGTGAGAAGCCTGAAGGTAGGTCCTGGAGAAGCCTTAGCAGCTAGTTGCCAATCTGGTATCTCCCAGAAGCAATCCTCTGAGCCCACCAAAGTAGCTGGTCATATTTCTTCTATGTGTGCCTGCTACTTTCTTTAGTGTGAGTTCTAGGACCTGGTCTTTGAGGGGTGAAATCAGGAAGGCAAGTGTTTGAGAGTGGGTGGGGATTCAGGGAGAGACATCAGGTCATACCTCACCACTCTCCGGAAGAGAGGTAGTATTGTAGTTTGAGCGTGGCTATCCCCATAGGCTCCTGTATTTGAACTTTGGAGCCCTAGCTGGTGGTGCTGTATTGGGAGGGTGTGGAACCTTTAGGAGGTGCAGCTTTTCTGGAAGACGTAGGTGGGTCGCTGGAAGAGGGCCTGGAGCATCATAGCCCCGCCTCGCTTCCAGTTGCACCCCCTTACTCCTTGTGGATGCAGTGTGGTGGAGCCCCTTCCTCTCTTAAGCTGCTTCTTGCCAGGTATTTGGTCACAGAAATGAAAAAAACAGTTAATATAGGAAGCCTTCGAGGGAAGGGGTGACTGTGGTGGCGGGAAGGGAGGCCCTGAGGGGGGGTAACTGTGGTGGCGGGAAGGGAGGCCCTGAGGGGAGAGCTGACTCCACGCCTGTAGAGCCAGCTGGTGTCTAGAGCGCCTTTCACACAGCTGTCCTCCATAAACAACGGCCCCTCCTCACAATGGAGAAGGAGAAGGGCTCCACAGAAGAGCAGACGCCTATGGCGACAGGGAGGCAGTGAAGGGGGAAGAAGACATACGTGTGTCCTGCGGTCTTCCCTCCAATGGCCCACTTCACGTAGCCTCAATGGCAATGCCTGCCAAGTGCGGCACTCGGGACCCCTCTCATAAAAACACAAGGAGGGGAACACCAGTTCCAACTTGCTGATGAGAAACTGAGGCCTGCAGTGATCAAATCCCTTGCTGAAGCCACAAGGCTTGCAAGTGGCAGATATACTGCTGCTCTATATAACCTCACTGGCAGGGGACCTGACTCTAAATTGTGGGGACCAATGGTCTTTGGGTCTAGGAAGTGGCCATTTCTAACATTGCCCTATGTTTTGACATCTGTCACATCTGGATAGAGCTTTTTTTTTTCAAATTTACATGTACAAATTTGTACACGCACAAACACACACACACGCCCAAGTACACACATGGTTGTGCACATGATCATTGGCCGGTGTGCACGCATGTGTGTCCTCATGCATGAGGCAGCCAGAGCGTCAATGTCAAGTGTCTTCTTCAATTGTTTCTCCACCTTTTTAGAGACAATGTCTCTCACTGAATCTGGACCCTGCACTTCAGCTATACTGGATGGTCAGTAGGCCCTAGGGAGCCTTCCATGTCTAGGATATATATATATATATATATATATATATATATATATATATATAATGGGGTGTGTGTGTGTGTGTGTGTGTGTGTGTGTGTGTGTGTGTATCCCAGAGCTGGGATCATGGGCATCTGTCGCACGTCTTTTACACGGATGTTGAGAACACAAACTCAGTTCTCCATGCACAGCAAACACTTTACTGTCTCTTCCTCCTCTTTTTGAAAAATAAAAATCTAGCTAGGAGGTGGGGGCACACACCTTTAATATCAGCACTCAGGAGGTAAAGACAGGAGGATCTCTGAGTTCGAGGCCAGCCTGGTCTACAGGGATAAACGTGCTGTCTAGGCAGTACTGCTCATTATAGCCACCATGGGTGTCATCAGAGTCGCCCGAGGCTTCTGTGCGATGCAGATTCTCAAGCCTGGTCCCAGACCGACTGAGTCAGTTCTCCTGGGAACAGAGCCAGGAATCTGTGAGTTACCATGCTCTCTGAGCATTCTGCTATGCACCTACACTTCAAAAGCACCATTTCAGAACTGTCAACAACTTTCACGTCATGTAAGCCAGAACGCTGGCAAGAGATGAGGGTGGGAAGGAGTTTTCTGGATCCCTGAGGGGGTTAGAAGCTTTCCTGTAGACTTCTTGATCAACTTGGCGTGACCTGTTATTGTACACATGGTGGGAAGCAAGGCTGTGCCCCCACCGTACCCAACCCCACGGCAGGGGCTCAGAGACATACAGAGTGGGCACTCGGAAGAGACGGCATGGGGTTAGGTTGTGTCTCTCCACTCACAGGATAAACCTAATGGTCAAAATGTATCAAGGCTGGGAGGCTTTTTAGAGAACTCCTTGTTGTTGCTATGGTTATAGGGTGCGGAGGAGCTGTGCAAGCAGGACTGCCCACTCGTGGTGGTGACCAGCCTTCTTCCATTCCTCATGGTCTAAGCGAAAGGTCACTTCCTTATCTCAGCTGGAGATAGGGATAAGGGGAGAGAGACATGTCTAACAACCTTTAGAACCTATAACCCTGAGAGAAAAGGGCGCCCAAAAGTTGGAGACACATTAGAGAGATGAAATGTCTATTCTTCTGAAGCAGGATTTACCACAAATACAATCACAATTTGGGTACATTGCAAAGACTTGCTCAAGAGCTATTAAATTGCATGGGAAATCCCAGGGAAGGACTCAGTTAGAATTTAATACATTTCTTGCCTCCCTTCCTCCCTCCCTCCCTTTCTTCCTCCTTACATTTTTTTCCTTGTTTGTTTTTGAGTCAGGGTCTCATGAAGCCTATGCTGGTTTCAAACTCTCTGTGTAGCCTGCCATGACCTAAGCTCCCCAGCCTACTGCCTCCACCTGTCACGGCTAGGATTGCAGCCTTGCAACACCACAATGGTTTTCGCCATACTGAGGACCAAACCCTGGGCCCCACAAATCCCTGGAAAGCGTTCTGCTGGGAGAGCGCCATCCCCTCCCCTTCCTTCTCCTACATCCCAAGCGCTTCAGCAATAGTTGTCTGCTCACCAGAGCTCAACCTTTTTCTCCGTCCACTGCCATTTTCTACCCTTCGCCCTTCTTTGCCTCCTTGTTGACTGCTTAGCAGAAGAGCCCGGACTCATCGTCCATGTTTTTAAAAAAAATTCCCCCATGCAGGGAATTAGTAAATATCTTTGTGAAGCAAGAGGCGGGAGGGGCCGGGGGGGATGGAGAATGGGAATGAGGTAGTTTATGTTTTTCCAACTTTTTCCAAATAAGTGTTATCTAGAAAAACAGGTGCACTGCTCCCTGCTCAGCCGCCTATCCGTTAAAATGCTTTAATTACCGCCTGAACACTAGACAGGCAATTAAAAGGCAGTATTCAAACCAAAAATTTAAGGCACCCTCTTCAATCAGAGTAAAATTGTCTGATCGAGGAGCTAATTAAAAATGGAGTGTAGAGATTCCAGCCGGAAATTTTGTCTGGGGCCTCAAAAGCCCCCCGATTCTCTGTCCTCGGGCCCACCCTCCTCTTTAGTAAGTCTCTGTGATGTTCCTGGTGCGACATTGGCTATGGAGACTCAGTCAGAGCCTGTCGCCCGGAGAAAGGCACAAGGCAGCACGCCAACGCTGCGTGTGGGACAAACAGATGAACAAATGACTTTAGTGCCTAGGTATACATCTAAGAGTAAGCAGAAGTAATGGGAGTTGGCAGCCCTGGAGACAGACAGGAAGCCTCAGTGTCCAGCACCCATCACACTGGGTCGGGGTCCACAGGGGTCATTAGGAAATCATGCTCTCTCTAAAGCTCTTGTCTGCGTTCCCCCAGAGCTAGGAACCAGTGTGTCTCTCAGTGAACTCTTGAAAAGGCATAAAGAGAAATGCAATTTGGGGAGCTGTTGGATACTGGAAGAAGTGGCAGAGGTGGCTGCTCTTCCCTCCCTCCCCCCCAGAGTCTGTGTTGAAGCCCAGAAGCTGTGAGGTGTTCCCATGCAGGACTTGGGCTGTTGAGGAGGTGAGGGTAACTAGTCCATATTGCCCCTGTGAGCCAGGTCTTGTCCTGGGGTTTCCATGGCTGCAGGACAAACTCTGTCTGTGTCTCCTGGCCAGTGACACAGATTCAGCCTTCCAACCTCTTCATTCTAAGGACAATCATCCTCTTCTTGTTTTGCTCATTCCTTCCCCTAGCCTCTCTGTGGTGACCCCTGGACAACAGGTCAGCATTAGTGACTTCTCAGTGTGCTTCTCTCATCAAGGCAGCTGTGTTCTGAGGAGACCGCCTCCGTCGTAGCTGTCTCTCTGGTGGGTGCTTTTTCACAGGCTATGGGGCCAAGAAGTAGTGTCCGCAGGCATCTCGCTGCCTGCCACTACACCCATCCACGCTGTCTTTGCTCCTCCCACCCTCAGGAGCTCCAACACTTGGAAATGCATTCCTCTTTACAGTCTTAGCCCTTGGTGCAGCTGGCTGCTGGCTGCCCTGGCTGACCTGCAGGCCTTTCTGCACATCACACACACACACACACACACACACACACTCCCACCATTCCCACCTCGGCATCTTCACACATCAGTATACCGCCTTCTTGGAGGCATCTTGGAAATGTGTGGCTTGTTCTCTCTCTCTCTCTCTCTCTCTCTCTCTCTCTCTCTCTCTCTCTCTCTCTCTCTGTGTGTGTGTGTGTGTGTGTGTTATTTTTTTTCCTTTTATTGAAAGTGGATTTTTTTTCTCATTTAATGTATCTCAATTAAGTTTTTCCCTCACTCTATTCTTCCCCATTCCTCCCCAAGTCCCATCCCATCTGGATCCACCCCTTTCTGTCTCTCATTAGAGAACAAGCTTCTAAAGGATTATAATAAAATATAATAATATGAAAGCTATCACAACAGAGTTGGACAAAACAAACAGAAGGAAAAGAGAAGACAATGACCCACTCATTCGCACACTCAGGGGTTCCATCAAAACACTAGATTGGAAGCCATAATACACACACACACACACACACACACACACACACACACACACACAGGACCCAGGATAGACCTGTGCAGGCCCTGTGTATACCGATTCAGTCTCTGTGAATTCGTATATGCATTGATCCTACTGATTCAAAGAGCTTTGCTTTCTTGGTGTCTTCCACCCCTGTTGGCTCTTTGCACTTCCAGTTTGTGGGGTTCCCTAAGCCCTGAGGGGAGGGACTTGATGAAGAGATCTCATTCAGGCCTGAGCGTTCTGTGTAATGTTTAATTGTGGGTCTCTGCATTTGCTCCCACGCTGCAGGAGGAAGCTACTCTGGTGATAGCTGAGCAGGGCACTGATCATATTTGTCTTTCTGCAGCTGGGATCCCTCCCTCTGGATGATTTCTTTCCGCGTGGTTTGTTTCCCATTGCAGTTTTGGACCCTAGAACTTACATTGAATTCTTTATTGTTTTCCTACAAGTGACTTCCCCGTTTGTTTTTTGTTTGTTTGTTTGTTTTTTGTTTTGTTTTTTTGTTTTGTTTTGGGTTTCTCCGTAGCTTTTGGTTCCTGTCCTGGAACTAGCTCTTCTAGATCAGGCTGGCCTCGAACTCACAGAGATCTGCCTGCCTCTGCCTCCCGAGTGCTGGGATTAAAGGTGTGCGCCACCACCGCCTGGCTCCCCTTTTGTTCTCTATCATTACTTTATCTATTAAGGCAATGGTTGTCAAGCTGTGGGTCATGACCCCTTTGAGAGGTCACATATCAGATACCCTGCATATTAGATGTTAACATTGTGATCCATAACAATAGCAAAAAATATAGCTATGAAGCAGCAATGAAATAATTTTATGGTTGGGGTCACAACACGAGGAACTGTGTTAAGGGTCACAGCACTAGGAAGGTTGAAGCAATGAACATATTAAGGCATTCCATTAATTAAAAACCACACATCAAGCTTTTAATATCATATGAACTTTTCTTCAGGATAAGAAAGGGGGTGCTAAAGCATGCTTGGGAGGTGTATATCAGAGCACTCAGCAAACTGTTTGACTTGCAAGCAGGACGACCCTCAGTGGGTTCTGGGGATGCAAACTTAGGTCATGCGTAGCAAGCACTTGGCCTACTGAGTCATGTCCCCTGCCCTGGTGAGAGATTTCTTGAATCTGATTACAGAAGATGAATAGATGTGACAACGGAAGAAAGAGGGTGGAGTGGTGTAAGAGGGAGAAGCAATAACTATTTCTAGAAGTTGAAAAAGTAAGGAAACATTCTCCCCCAGCCCTTCGGGAAGAGTAGGCCCCAATAGGTGACATCTGCACTTTAGCCCATGAGCCTGACCCCAGAACTGTAAGAGAATGTCTTTATGCCACTTCAGGCCACCTACCACCTTCTGGACACATACTGTGGCAGCCACAGTGAACCAATAGTCACCACCACCATCCAGATCCACATGCCAGCCCTGGGACTATCTACATCTCCGCAAATGGCACCTTCATCACCCAGCTAGGGCAGTTACTCAGATGCTTCCCTGTGCCCAAGGCTCATTTATCAGCAAATCTGTCAGCTCCTCCTACAACCCACAGTCTGCCTCGAAAGGCATCTCCTTCCTCCACTGCGGTGTCCCTAGCACTGGCCACCCGTTTTCAGCTTCAATTAGGGTGTCACTTCCTGCTTAAGTTTAGATTTCTGTTCTTGCCCCTTTTGGAGCACTAGTGAATTTCCTTAAGAGCAAACCCGTCAACGCCATTCCTCCTTCTAAATCCCCTCAGGGGATAACAATTCATACTGGATAAAATCTAAAACACGATCAGAGCTGGAGCTCTGCCCCCCCCCCCATCCTCCTCTCTCTGCCTCTGTGTGCGTGTGCTGTGCTGGGCATGCCGGCCTCAGTGCCATGGCTTTTCTCTTCCCTCTTGCTAAGACGACTCCAAATGCTTACAGTCAAGGGCTATTTAACCCCACTTCATCTTCCTCCCAGCATGTGCCCACACAGGAAAAGAATCTGGTTGGTTTATTTGCATACTTATATGTGCCTCCTCAGTTAAATGTGAGTTCTCTAAGGACAAGACTTCCTGTCTCCGGCCCTGCAGGGTCCCAAGTGCTTTGCAAGGCCTCCAGTTAATGGCCGTTTACCTTGTGTGTGCCTTGTGTGTGGTCTGCTTGGTGTGGCTCGCTTCCACTGGCTCCCACTTCATTTGGCCAATATAACTGCAAGAATGTTCTCTTTGCTAGAGGGATTTGTCTTTCAGGAGCATAGGCTATGCAAAGAGCCAAGGAGTGAAGTTTCAGATGCCATTCAGCAGGATTGGACTGACCACAGGATTTCACTTAGGTTGCCTTTTAAAGGTGCACGACTCATTCAACACCTGCTGGGTGTCGTGAATACATAATACAACGAGGAAAAATATTTACATGATGACTTAACTGAAGAATCTGATTGTGTCAAGCCAAGAAGGGGGCAGGGTGGAGCAGAAGGAGGTGAAGGCACTTCATGCAGATCCTGACTATTTCATGACCTTCTTCCTTCTGGTGACTCACGGAGCCCAGGAACCCAGAAGGGCTCTGGAACCAAGTGGCTTGGAGCTGGAAGGCAAATTTGGGATAAAATCAACACAGTGAAATAGCAGCTTCTCCAGTGCGTGCGTGCGTGTGTGTGTGTGTGTGTGTGTGTGTGTGTGTGTGTAAGTCAAGGAAGTGGTGGCATTTGCCTACAGCCGCTGACCCTCTGTACTTAGCCGTTGTCTTCTCTTCCTGCTAGGTCTCATCATCCACGAAGGACCCTCGGTATATCGCATCTTTAAGCGCTGGCAGGCTGTCAACCAGCAGTGGAAAGTGCTGAACTATGACAAGACAAAGGACTTAGAGGATCAAAAATCAGGAGGCAGGACAAACCTACAGACTTCCTCATCAACCCAAGCCAATATCCCCTCCACGGAAGAGGAGGTAGCCAGCCCCCCGGCCCGTGAGGAGGGCTCCACCAGGGCCGCCAGCCATCCCTCAGACCCTGTGTCCCAACACCACTGTGCTTACACCATTCTGCACATCCTGAGTCACTTGAGACCTCATGAACCGCGGAGCGCGCAGGGCAGCAGCCGAGAACTCGTCATGAGAGTCACCACGGTGTGAACAGAGGCTGGGAGGAAGGCTGAGACAGCACACACCACACCGCAGGAAAGAGGCTGGGCCAGGAGGGGCCCAGGGAGCAGGGATGGGAGGCAGAAATCCAGCAGTGGGTGGTGGGCCTCGGGGGAACCGGAGCAGAGGGGAGCAGAGGGGAGGAGCCTGGAGCAGAGGGGAGCAAAGGGGAGAAGCCTGGAGCAGAGGGGAGCAAAGGCGAGGCTGCCTACTGGAGCCTGTTGGTTTCACAGCAAGGGAAAACCAACACAAACTCCACAACAGTGGGTGGGACAAACGGAACCTGTCCCAAGGAAACACTCCTCCCTGGAGAGTGACAAGTAGCAAGGCACCCAGGAAAGGTTGGGCAGAAAATGGTGGCCAGTACCTGAGGTACCTGATGTACCTGTGGGTGAAAGGGCAACAAAGAGAAAAAGCAAGGCCACCCAGGGAAGGGCTTTTGTAATCCACACTTCTCTCTCAGCCTTGGGTTTGCTCCTCCTTGGGTGATGCTTCCCAGCACTGGGTGCCCCAAGGGAGAGAGTGGGACCTTGTGAGCTTGTACCCCCACCATGCTTGATGAGGGCCTCTGCACTCAAATGGTTTTATGGACCCCGAAGAGATGGTTCAGGAAGGGAGCTGTTGACATGACTGGCCAGAGAGAAGGGGCTGTCTCCTTCAGAGAGAACTTTCCCAGCTGTTACTACAAGTGTCCCTTGAGCTCAAAGGCGGCTGAGGTTTAGAGATGGGTATCTTCTGTTCCTTGTTTGTTTTATGGTGATTTGGTTCAAAGATGTTTACGGGATGGAGGACTCGCACACACACACATGCGTGCATATGTGTGTGTGTGTGTGTGTGTGTGCGCGCGCGTGTGCAGAAGGAAGTATGGACTTCTCGTGAGTATCTGAAGCACATATCTGCTGCTATGGATTAACCTTCAAATGTCAGGCCAGGGACAATTTGCCCCGTTACTGAGCCCTACCCACGGCCAGGATAATGCAGTACCATGTCCTTTTGACCTTGGCATTTACAACGGCAGGCACACACATGCGCATATAGACATACACACATTCGGGCATACACACATACACATGCATACAAACATGCACACATACACATGCACACATACATACAGACACACGCGCGCACACACACATACACATGCATACAAACATGCACACACACGTGCACACATACACACACACATGCACACATACACACACGCATACATACACACACATGCATGCATACGCACACATGCACACACATACACATGCACACATACACACATATACACACACAGATCCTGCTACCTGGTTTTGCAGTATGGGGTAATGCTGGCTTGTGTTATCTCAAGGAAGGGGTGAACACCGATCTAAGTATTCCTGGTGACTTGGCACTGGTACCCTCCTTAAAGAGGCAGTTTGTCTTGTGCTCAGTGCTATGTGCACCTTGGTCCAGCTTGTGTAGCCAGTCAGGGAGCACTGTCTTAGGAGCCCATCTGTGTGATCTGGGATGTGATCCAGGGCCCTGCCAGGCAAGGCCACTGGGTAGTCACCTGCAGAGTTCCTTACTGTCATTGCACAATGGAAACACCATCCTTGGGTATTAAATGGACACTGTCAAGTACTTTTTTAAACTAGTTTTTAGGGTTTTTTAAAACTCTCTGTTATTTGTAATATTCTCTTAAAAGCTTGGAAATAAATTTTCTTTCCCTACCACTTGTGTCCCTTTCCCATGTTTTCTTCTTTTCTCCTTGCCTCCAATGAGAGCCACTGTTCCTGTGCTTTGTCTCCCTTAGCAAGAGTTCAGTGTTTTCATTTCTTCTTTGAGAGTTCAGAAGCCAGGGTAGACAGGCATGCTGCCATCAGCACGTGTCATGCGTGTATTGACACATAGGTACATGTGATGCCTTGTGTAGATGGTGTGCGTATGTGTGTGTATGTGCATGTGTGTGTGTGAAGCAGACATTAGGGCAGACAGGATGCTGCCATCAGTATGCATCCATGCATGTATTGATACATAGGTACACATGGGGCATGTATGTACATGGTGTACATCATGTATGTACATGGTGTACAAACCTACATCAAAACACTGAGATTCCTGGCTTTTTTTTTCTTCTTCTTAGCAAATGGATTCTATCAGGCCAAACCAGGACCACTCTCCAACTTTTCCCAGGTTACAGTCCAAGAGTCCTAAGAAGTATTAGTACCATAAAAATCTTAGGGAGCTCCACCCCAGTGGGTCCATTTCAAAGAAGCTGAGAGACTGTGAGGAGTGGGGGGGTAGGACCAGGTTTCCCTGAACACTTTCCTTTGAGGGTCAGAGAACAGCCTCCAAACCAGGGCCAGGGAAGGCTTGGGCAGATCTCAAGTGCAAAGGTGGCTCCTCCCTTCACCCTGACCGGTCCCTCCTGCCTTGAGACTGACAGCCGGTCAGGCAGCATCACCAGTGGGACACGCAGCACGCATTAGCCATTAGTAATGATAGTCGGAAGAGTAGCCGCTAGCGGGAGGTTCCTTGGCAGGGGAGTACTTTGCCAAGATTACTTCCCAAAGAATCTTACAACCCAGCGACTTAGAAAACATAAAACTAAAATGAAACCCAACACTGCAACTAAGCTGTCCCAGTCGAATGGTTTGAAGGGCTGGGGCTCAGTTGGTTGGGTGCTTGCCTAGATGCACAAAGCCCTGGATTCAATCCCCAGCACTGCATACAGCAGGTACAATTCCACATGTTTGTGTATTCCCAGCTCTCGGGAGATAGAGGAACAGGAGTACAAACTACACAGAGTTCAAGGCCCACCCGGGATACATGCAACACTATTTGAAACAACAACAACAAAAAGTAAAAACAAATAAAGGAAGGGTTGGGGGTCTCAGTGGGGTTCAGAACAGGTCATTTAACCTAAATACTTAAGAAAACTGCGGCTCACTGTTATGTGGATTATCTTCTTTCAAAATAGTGTTCACATGTAGTGGCCTCTGCATATTACCAGAACTAGGAGACTACCGTGTACTCCCTGTGAGTCACAGGGCGCCTCAGTGTCTTATGGTTACTACGGGATTGAAGAATCATCATTCCGATGTGTTGTACTGAAAGAGATTCAACTGATGAGAAACCTCATAGGTTGCTGGACTTTGGGGTGTCTCGGTGCTGCAAGCTCAAGACAGAAAAGCCCCAAGTTGTCTCATTGATTGCTATCCAATCAGGGCCTAAAGCAGGGCCCGGCACATTGTGATGTTCAGTAGATTCTTCTGAAAGAGGAAGGCAGTGCTGGAGAAGAGAGGTACTCCCTACGTCAGTACCCAGTGACATGGTCCCTCTTCTTTCAACATATACTCTGCCTGTCAGGACAATTACAGGGTAGAAAGGAGAAGTCAGATCGGCTTTGCCCAACAGAATGTTAAATTCCTCCTCCCTCAGGGAGTGGGGCTTATAGGTACCATGAACGGGACAAGACGTTACCTAACATCCGAAGATCTTACTATATACACAGGCAGCAAATTAAATGTTTGACATATAGCAATCAGTATTACAACAACCCAGTTAGGTAGTTGTCATTGCTATCTTCGTTCTACAGATGTGGGCACTGAGGCAGAGAGAAGTAACCTGCCCAAGACCACCAATTAGTATTCCTGCCCAGGTAGTCTGGCCGGAAACATAGCTGCCCCACCGTGCTTCCCCAGACAGCTGGGGGCACTGAAGGGAAATTTGCATTCAGTTGGTACAAAGACACCATCACAGCAGAAGTCTGCAAGGGAAAATGTGGAGATTGTGGAAGTTGGGGCTAAACAAAAATAAACATTTTTGTCTCTTCTGGGGCGGGGGGAAATGCAGAATTTATCTAAAAATCAATCCCTGATCTTATCTTGACAATATCGTAGTTGAATGGGAGCTCATATACATTAAGGAATTAAACATGTCTTGGAACTGGGGGATTTTGAAAGGTCAGTGGATGTAGTTAAAACACACTTTCATGAGCAATCGGCTTGGTTTTATGTGGAATCTGAAAAAAAAAATAAATTACCCATCTGGACCTGGATTTTTGACTTTGGTTCCCAAGGACTGACAGAGCGGCAGGCTGAGGTTCCTAGCCACAGTCACACGTCGGAGGGTGCTGCTTATATGAGAGGATTGCTAATCAGCATTCAAAGCCTGCAACTATTATTGATATAACTATAAAATAATTCTCTGGAGAGAATCAGAGATCTGTTGCCACCTTGGAGCACAGAGACGCTAAAGTCACACAAGTGTTTGACTAAAATAATCAGATCACCTCATAGCCCCTAAGTTCCTGCTATTTCTTTGTGCTGTTCTGTGGCCCAGCTAGGTCGCTGAGGGTGGGAGAAAGATTTGATATGACAGTAACCAACCCCTCGGGGTACTGATGTGTTCTCTAAACAGGATTCGCTCTATTGTACAGGAGAGAAGGGAAGGAGAAAAAAAACATATTTTTCACTTTCCCCTCATCATCTCATCTCAAATTACTCCAGTTATTAGTATCAAATGGCCAAGGAGTATCTTACCCATGAGGGTCTGACCCAGTAGCATAGATGTAGTCCTAAAACCTTTTACCCACACGGCCCTCTCTCACTCTTACAGGCAGAATGATGGACAGGGATCTGAAAAGGCTTGTGCGCTGTACACAGTTGAGGGCAACTCTAAGATGGATCAGATGGTAAGGATCTAGGCCTGGCCTCGCTGTGGTTCTGAGCCTAGAGTCTGAGCTGCATTGTCTGGTGCCAGCTGGCAGCTAAGAACACACTGTCCTCCCTCCCCGTCTGACCTCAGACATGCCTAGTGTCCTCTAAAGGCAGCCTGTCTTGGAAGGAGAAGCCACTTGTTTTCTCTTTGCTGGACTTTCAAAAAGTAGACTTTACTTGGTTCTCGAACCTGGACCATTGAGACGCGTTCCCTCCTGTTAAATGCGCCACTACTAACCGCATGCCAGCATGCCCAGTATCACGTCCAGTTCTAAGCCAGAGCTCAGCAGCCGTTTAGGGGAAAGGAGGAGGTGGGGATGAGGAGGGCTTATCATTGCAGAAGGAAGCAGGCCCACCCTTTAAGCTTCAGATGAAAAAAATCCTAAACTCAAGAGACTCTTCAGTGCCCTCGGGGTTGCTTCCTAATCTGGTGCTCTGCTGACCAAGTTAGCGAGGAAAAGGTGGAACCTGGCCCGTGGCACCGAGGTACAGAACACTGCTGTGGCTCTAGACCCCTCAGGGTCCTCACTGTGGAAAGGGGGCAATCTGTCTTTGTATCTATTAAACAAGAAAGTCATTGCCCAAGATCTGTGTCTAGCAATGGTTTCCTTTCTCAACAGAGAAATAATAGAAGTCACTAACTACACTGTGTTTTCCTTCTGCCTAGCTCTATTGCCAACGTCTTAAGTAATCTTCTTGCCCAAATCGGCCACAAAAGTTGGAGACTCTAGTATCTCCTGCTCTTGGGTGAGGAAAGGGAGGTGTGGCAGGGGTGGTGGTTACAGCCATGCAACTGGACTGTAGAACTGGAGTTCACACCTCAGCTGGTTGGCACCTTACACCCAGCTACAAACACTGCATTACACTGCCACTGGAGAAGTGGCCTGTAAACATTCCAAATGCAAGCATCTCCAGCAGCTGGATGCCTCCGGATGCCATTTACCTGTATGCCATCCGGCTGAGCTCAGGTCAGCTCCAACCTGACACCTTCACCAGGATTTCTATCAGCCAAACCCTAAATAACTTCCCGCTCACCCCCTCCTCCAAATCTAGAATCTCCTAAGCTTGGAATTTCATTATTTTTATTCTAGCGATTTCTTTATCTGCACCTCATGTTAAGCCCAGATATTAGGTTTGATTCTCACCCACCTTGATTCTCCCTTCTACCCTAAATATTGCCACTTACAGTTATAGTTAACAGTTTGACTGGAAACTGGAGGGCAACTTAAAGTTTATTCCCATGAGAACCTGGTGAGAAACAGCTATGATGTGAATGAAATGTAACCACTGTCCAGAGTCCCGGTGCCTGGTTCCTAGACCTGAGTCAGAGGCGCCGAGGTTCTCACAAAAGAGCCTGCCCCACAAGCTTACCCTTACTGGCTGTAAGTCGGGATGCCAACAGTACTCCTCTCCCAAGAAATTTGCTGTTTAAAAGCAAATGATACTTAAGCATGAGGAGCGATTGTGTAAGTGGCAGGGTTCCAGTTATCTTCCTTTACCCCGAGAATGACAGCCACGCATGTGTGTAGCACACAGACGCACACACAGGAAGAAACACAGGCAAACAGATGCATCCGCGGGACAGTGCCCTGAGGCAAGGCCTGCGCCTGGACAGCCTTGTGCTGTTACGCAGGACACCAGGACATTCGGGCTACAGTGGAGAGGGCCAGAGAGTTCCTGAGGTCGCTGATGTCACTAGGCAGAAAGAACCGTCTTGTCTAAAAGCTGGATTTGGGACATCGCCTCCTTTGTCCCATCCAGTGGCTATTCCAAAGGATGGCTTTGGAGAGCGAACCCCTTGCATCCTACAGTAAAGGATGCTGTGTCTTTTCCAGGAAAAGGTGTGGTATGCCCAGAACTGCCACTGTGGTTCATGCCAAGCATGGTGAGCCTCTGCCTGCCTAGTGAACCATAGTGACGATCCTCAAAAGGTTCAGGACCGAGGTACTGTCTTCAAATCATTTCATGGACACCTACTGTTTTTGTCTATCTCTTACTCAAAAAAACTCATTCCCACAGCAAATCTACACCCTGTGGTTTTGATAGGGGTGAGCTCCTACAAACAATCAAGTCACGGAAGAGAAACTGTGATCCAAGCTGGTACAATTAAAGTATCTTAAATAAATCAATGGATTTGCCTATCTTGGGGAATTGGTTCAGAAATGGGCATATAATCAAAGTTAGCCCAACTCTTCCCCAGGATCAATCTATCAAAGCTGGGGGATCCACTGCTCCCCCCTACAAGAGTTGCCAGGGGGAGTCCTTATTTCAGGAACATGGAACCCATCATTTGACGCCACGTGGAAAAAACTTCTCTTCAAAACAAAGTCCTATAGAGTCACACAGAGCTAATGGAAATGAGCTGGCGCCGGCTCTCCTGGACTTGGATGGCACTAGCCAGGAACTCCATTTTGCTTACAGTTGCCTGAAGTGGGCTGATGTTACAACTGAAAACCCACTATGAAATACAATGGTCTCCAGCAATCCCAATACAAAGCTTTGGTTTAAACTCGTGGGATGTTTGTTCAGAGGCCATAGGAATCGGAGATCGCCTCCCTCTCTGGTGTAAGGGCTCAAGCTGGCTTCGTTCAGCATTTACAACTGGGTTAGTCTCCAGTCTCCTTATGAAGCTTCTCAAAGTTAACCAGAAACATAAACACACATTCTGAGAGTATCTTTTTAATTTTTTTTTCAAGATTGTATTAGGGGAGGCCGGGCGGTGGTGGCGCACGCCTTTAATCCCAGCACTCGGGAGGCAGAGGCAGGCAGATCTCTGTGAGTTCGAGACCAGCCTGGTCTACAAGAGCTAGTTCCAGGACAGGCTCCAAAACCACAGAGAAACCCTGTCTCGAAAAAACAAAAACAAAAAACAAACAAACAACAAAAAAAAAGATTGTATTAGGGGAGATGATGAAAGGGCCCCAAGGGGAAACCAGAGAGACCTACGAGTATAACTGATTAAAGGGCTCAGGAGGGGTGGAGGCCAGGGGTCAGAATACCAGGAAATACTCTGAAAGTAAGACCTCCATTTACACTCCTGGTACTGACCACAGGATGTCCTTACACTCCAGGTACTGACCACGGCATGTCCTTACACTCCAGGTACTGACCACAATGGCTTGTCCTTACACTCCTGGTACTGACCACAATGGCTTGTCCTGACACTCTGGGTACTGACCACGGCATGTCCTTACACTCCAGGTACTGACCACAATGGCATGTCCTTGACACTCCTGGTACTGACCATGGCATGTCCTTACACTCCTGGTACTGACCACAATGGCATGTCCTTACACTCCTGGTACTGACCACAATGGCTTGTCCTGACACTCTGGGTACTGACCACGGTATGTCCTTACACTCCAGGTACTGACCACAATGGCATGTCCTTACACTCAGGCCTTGGGTCATTTTGCTTATTCAGAAACACAACCTATGGGACATTATTCACAGTGCTTATGTTTGGAGAAAAATGAAACCCAAATTTTATATTCACATTGTGCATTTGCAAACACCCAAGCTACTTGACTATTGACCACATTGTTCTTATCATATTAAGAAGGAACCATGATGCTCGGGCGTGGAAGCAACCAGAACTGGGTCAGAATCCTTTGCATTTTGATGTCTGGTTTTCTCATTTTGAAAATAAAGAGTTTGCTGCTAGAACTTTTGTAAATCTCATAGATAATACATACAAACTTGACAGGGAATAATGGCTTAAATTACCATTTTATTATATCATTACCATAGCATATAAAAAAAAAAAGGTTAAAGCAGATGTGGATACCCGGTACTGAAATCCAACTGACCTTAAGTTTTCATTCAGCCACATGTTACAGATGCCCAGCCAGGAGGAGTTACACAGTAAAGGCTTATTTTTTCAGTTATAATGAGCTGTCCAGAGTAGGCACCTTCTGGCTCAGTCTTGTTGCCACTAGCAATAGGTTTTGCCACTAATAATCAAAGTTCTTTCTGTCTGTCTGCTCTGTCGTCTTTAGCATGCTGGTCTGTCACCTGCGTCTGTCACCTCACAACACCAGGTGGTCTAGTAAAGAAGAGGACCCGGCTCCAGTCACTTCCCTCCTTCACATCAGGAAAACCTAGAGCTTTCTCAGAACCAATGTCTGGATGTTTCCTTTGTATCATTTCAATAAGAAACGCATCACAAGGCCATTGTTAGGGACTGCAAAAGTGATTGTTTACCCTGCTACAGCTCCGCTACAGAACACATCAAGATAGCAACAGATGGGCAGGGATTTGGACAGGCCAGCTGGGAGCATCTTCTCCACACTGTGAGTACGAAGATAAATCAGCGTGCTAATTCTGAGGGCCATTCGCTAGTATTCTATAAAGTGCACATATCCTCAACCCTTCATTTCTTTGGAACACCACTGAGAGACAGCAGCAGGTGTTGCACTTACAAACAGTTTGAGAAACAAGGACGGGCCGGGTGTCACTGTGACAATGCCACCACTTGGAAAGGACCCAAACGTTGATGCACACAGAAGTGAGGAAATGTCACAAACACAAAGGGACTGACAGAGACAGACCTAAAACTTTTATTGACTGGATCATGTAACATACGAGACGATGTGCATGATGGTTACATATTTGTGGAACAAGAACAAAATGCTGACACCTACTATCTTAGTTACTTTTCTATTGCTGTGATAAAACACCATGACCAAGGTGACTTATAAAAGAAGGGGTTGGTAGCTTACAGTTCAAGAGGGCTAGGCATCCATGGCCATTGTGGCGGGGAGCATGGCAGCAGGCTTGGCATGGGAGCAGCAGCTGAGAGATCACATTTAGATCCACAACCAGAAAGCTGAGCTTACACTGGAAATGGTTTGAGTGTTCTGGAACCTCAAATCCCACCCCTGCCACACACCTTCCCAATCCTTCCCACACGGCTCCACCAATCTGAGGATCAAGTACATGAGCCTAGGGGAGACATTCTCATTCAAACCGCCGCCACACCTGGTTTTTACACTTCAGCATGGCATACTCTAAGAGACCATAAGGAGATAGCCAAACTGATGAGAGCTCGTCATTTCTGAGAGACCGTGAGTCTGAGGAGCATGAAAGGGGAACTTTATGCTTGTGGGGTTTGTACTTTTGTTTGCATTTTCACAACAGAAATGAATCTGTGCAGCGTTTACATGATGTTTTATACTGCAGGGTATCTGGGGGTAAGAGGCGAGCACTGGAAACTGTGAGTGGGGGCTGGAGAAGTGGCTCAGTAATCCAGAGTACATCTGGCCCTCATAGAGGACCTAAATTTTGCACGCAGCAACTCTTGCCAGCCACCTGTAATTCCAGCTCCAGGGAATTTGACACCCGGGGCCTTTGGGGGCACCTGCGCTCACATACACATAAATTCTCATACACACAATTAAAAATAAAAACTAAATATTCTTAGAAAGCAGGTATCAAATGGGGCATGGTGGGGCACATCTACAATTCCGCCACGCAGAAGTTGCCAATCTGCAGCAACCTGAGATCCAATACAGAGACCCTGTTTACACGCATACACACACTCTTGCACATTCATACATGCACACTCACACATACATACACACACCACAGGGTGCTGTATTTCCGTGTTTTGAGAGACCTAGCTTATCTTGTCTTGTTTCAATGGTGGCTCACTCAGAAGCCCGTAGCAGGACGATTGACACGGCCTGCGAGCAGCCTGGGCTACATGGTGAGCTCCAGGAAAGCTGCGCGCGCTATAGATGCTGTCTCAAAACAGACCGAAGTCAGGGCTGGAGAGATGGCTTCATGGCTACTCTTCCAAAGGACCTGGATTTTACTCCCAGCACCCACAGAGGTCCATAACCATCTACAACTCCAGTTCCAGGGGATCCCGATGTCCTCTTCTGGTCTCCATGATATGCATAAGATAATAAAAACACTTTATTTTTAAAATGATGCTCTGATGGAAGTTAAGTTTGAGAGCAATGAAATTTGCATTTGGGAGTTTATCTACAGCCCAATGGAGGGCTGAGGCAAGAAAACAGGTCTCAAGTTATGGGAGCAGCCTTCAAATCTTCTGCTAGCCCTTGAGCATCCAGCCAGAGTTTTGTAGATCAGCCTCTGGGGCCACCCGGAATTTGTCCTTTGTCCTGCAGCCTGTCTGCTCAGGAGACACTGTGTGCCTCGGCAGTCCGGCCCCTGAGACCAGCTAGCCCCACTCCGTGTGCCCAGAAGCCCCAGACATACAAACTGGCCGGGCTTCTGTCTGCTTACATTGCTTCTTCTCCCTCCTCTCTCCTCCCACCTTCCAGCCCTTCTAGGCAAGGGCTCTATTTAAACAGTAACTGATGGCACATTGCTGTCTGATGCCAGTGCCTCATCCCATGCCCGCTCCAGCCCACAGTCTGCAGGACCCTCTGGGCCCTGCTAATAGGCGCCAATGAGTCCTCTACCAGAGACATGTCAGCTGCAGACAATCACCGAAGGCTCTACTGGTCCAGCCAAACGCCTGCAGCCTCCCGGGCGCCATCCTGGCCTCTGAGCCTGCCAGATGTGACTTGGGAAAGTCAATCAAGGAGACTGACAGCAAAGAGAGACTGAAAACAAACAAGGCAAAGCCTTTTCTGATGGAGCCAGATGGAGACCCTAGGGAATCAGGCAGAGTAAACAAACATCAAGTAAACAAAGCCTTCTTCAGCTAAAACAACAGAGAAGGGACCTTTTTTTCCATATGTGAATATTTTCATTATAGAAGTAACATAAAGCCGCATCACACTGTCCTTCTGTGTCCTTGTAGGTCAATCTCTAGCTGAAGAGAAGGCCCTTTCTCTACCCCTCATATATATATTCTACAGATCCCCCGAGGCCTATTTCAAAGGCAATGTTCTCTAGGGAACCTTCCTTATCCCAGCTCCCTCTGACACCACCCAGTGAAAACAAACATACCTCCTTCAGGTTTTCGTTTCCTATTTCTCGGATCATATTGTCAGATAGAATGGAGCTATCTGCACGCTAACCTTACAGGCCAGCCTTTGAGGACATTCAAGAGATTCTGGTTCCCTGTCCTTCTGTTCCCACTACCTGACACACAGTGCAGGCCAGTGAGAATAAGCGAATAAAAAGACCAATCATTCGCTCAGTCCATATGCAGTCATCGTACATAGGGGAATGACGGGCACTGAACTAGGCAGCAGCATCAACAAGATGAACAAGACAGTGAATTCTTCAGCGCCATGGATCTAGAGTCCGAGAGATCTGCAGTCATAAAGGCAATTACAGCAAAGAGTGGGCCAGAAAGGTGGCTCAGCGAGCAAACGTGTTTGCCACACAGGCCTGATGAGTCGCGGTAGGAGCTTGAAAGCCATGTGAAAGGCAGATACGATGGGGCGCTTCGCTAATCTCCACACTTGGGATGCTGAGGTGGAAGACAGAAAAGAGAATCAATCACCCAGAAGCTCAAAGCCTGGAGGGTACAGCATGGCAAACCCAAGTGGGAAGTGACAGGCAACTCCCGAAAACTGTCTCCTAACCTCTGCACACACTCTAGGCATGTGTGCATGCACACACCTATGCACACATGTGCATACACACATGCATTTGTTTTTTATTTTATTTTTAGAATGATGCAGGGTCAGCAAGCTGGCTTAGTGGGCAAAGGCATTTGCTACCTTGCTGCCAACCCTGATAACAACTGAGCTCAGTTCCCAGAACCCACATCGTAGAAGAAGAGAGCTGACTTCCAGAAGTGGTTCTCTGGTCTCCGCATGTGTGCTGTGGCACATGCATGCACATGCATGCACGCACACACAACAAATGTAAACATAGTGGTGCTCTCGTGACGCACAGACAAGGGAGATGGTGGTATGAAGGAGAGAAGGTCCAGTTTCCCCCACGAAAGGAAAGGCTTCAAGAACAAGATGATGCTGACTTGGCATGCTAGTCTAGAAAGGCATCCAAGGAGGACACATACGAATTTACTTTCTCTATACATTAGCCAGTCTGTAATAATCTTTTATAAAAGCGGAAGACCAGCTACACAGAGGGTGAACGAGAGTCCTGGGGTGAGATGGGAACAAGAAAGACAGGAAGAGCCTTCATGCCACAATGCAGTGACACGTGTGGGAATGGAGGCTAGGGTAGGAACACCTCAGATCATAGGGCATTTCCAAGGGAGTTTTGGGGTGTCGTTGAACTAGTGCTGTCCATTAGATGGGGTTTCCTTAATACCCAGCTGTGCTCAGTCATTGACGGGAACAGCCTCCTGGAGTCATGGGCATAAACAAAGCCAGAAAGGCTGCAGCTGGGGGCCTTGCCAATGGGTGCTCTCCTCAGCATGAGGCTTGAGTACTCATTGCTGACATGATTGCCTTTGACTTAAGTATCAGTAAGAATGTAGGTGAGAGAGTTCTGATGGGGACAAAAAAGAAAAATATCCTAGGATGAGAGACCTTCATAAGCAGAAATGCCAATGCCCAAAACACTGTGGCTAATTCGTGGGCCCGCAGATCACTTAACACGAATGTAGGGGAAGCCAGGGTGTGTACGGAACTGGCTCGTTGGCAGCAGCATAGTTACAGTGAGGAGATGCATGCGGGCAGTGGAGACATGGGCCATGTTGGCATCAGGAAGCATCAGAGCAGATTCACCTCGGGGAGGAGGCTCTGGCAAGAAGGCTCACAGCAGGCAGGCTGGGTGACGAGAAGATCTCAGCAACTTTTCAGGAGAAAGGCCTTCCTGCAAAGGAAAGGAGGTGAGGGGTTAACAAAAGGATGAAGTGTGGGAACGAACGAACAAATACAAGTGGCAAGATGAAAACGAGCTTTACCTCACTCTTGGAGAGCTCTGCAGGTGAGCGCCCCACCTGCCCCCAGCCAGGACAGTCTCGGGCAGATAGGAAAGCAAGCCGGAGCCCAGTTGCAGCCCAGATTCCCAGGAGATGGAGCCATCCTCCGGTGCTCGTTCGTATTTCAGGGCCAGATGGTGTTTGCCTCGCTGACTTCCGGTGCTGATGTCATCTTGCATGCTGGGCTTTTGCTGGCTGTTTTATTTGCTTTATTTCCATTCATTCTCTCCTTGCCCACTTGCGTGCCTCGCACCATGCTCATCACTCTGGCAGGGAGACAACTGGATCTCTCAGCAGGTGCAGTTTACAGAAAGCCAAGGAAACCTAGTTCCCACAGCTGAGCCCTCCGCTCTGGGAAAACACGGCAGTAGGAGCCCTGAGCACAAATAGTAAACACAGTTTCAGTGGAAACCACCGCTGAACAAGTAAAATGGCCAGGACACCAATTCCAGCCACGACTGGAAGGTGAATTTCTGCTCTATTGGCCTTTCTTCTTCCCAGCCTCTGCTACTATCTTGCATGGGACCAACTCTAAAGAGCAAGTTCAAGGATTGTTGACATCCAGGTATGGTCTGGTGTGATTGTTTCCCTGTTTGGGCCACCAGAAAGGACAATAAACTTAGCCATCTGTTCATACCATGCTCAGACCCCAAGTGCTTATCCTAAGCCAAGATTCCATCTTTTTCCCCCTAACCAAAGAGCATTCCCTTTTATTCAAATCCAGTTCTCGTTGCTTCCAGACATATTCGGCCAGCATTCTCTGGTATCTCTATAGCCTTGCCCAGTTTGTCTTGGTCTGTGTCTCCCAGACATTAGGTGTTTCTGTTTCAACTTCTTTAGACCCTTAGGCCCTTGGGAGTGAGAGCGGGGTTTTCTATCTTCTTTCAGGGTCTTTGGGAATGGCCTGTGCCATTGTGAAGTTGAATGAGCCTGGTGTCTGGCTTGTTTGAACATCCTGCCCTAGTTATGCCGTAAACCCTGGGCCAGCATTATCCATCAACTACTCAGTGTGGCATTGGCTGTCCCTCCTGTACTGTCAGGGTTTGTCCACAAGGAGCATGACTTATAATAATACGTTCTGAAGTCACAAGAAGGAATAGAGCAAAGCTTCCCATGGCCACGCCTTACATCTGTACTATGCTGTGTACAGTGGCCCTTCCTTTTTCGTCGTTATTTCTTACCCCCTTGCTTGTATTTATAGAATTATGTAACTGCCTCACATTTGGATTTAATTGACCCTGAGGATATTGATGAATCCTTTTCTGATTGGCACATGGTTCCCTGGGCACAGATTCTACACTTGCATGAAGGTGGTAGTGATGCTGTCCTGTGTGTTAGTGGAACAGGAAGAAAGAAAGAAGCATGGCAGGTGCCAACTGGCAGCCTCTCTGGCTCAATAATATTAATGATTTCAGAGTCTTCCAAAGGGCTCCTGCCAACACTTCTGGCTTTTTCAATACTATTATCACGATTACAAGGGCATCCCATGGCCCTTTTACTTAAGGAAATGACAGGATGCCCCAAATGAGAGTACTCTTGCTTCTGGTCTACGGTGACTACAGCCTTAATGTTTCCTACAGAAGCGGATGGTTGGTTTGAGTTTGACCTTAATTTGGGGTCAAGGTATCAGAAGGAAAGATGGCATCTTCTGAGGGCTCACTTTGCCACTGGTATCCATATGGCCACTTCTTCTGCCGTGTCCCGAGGATTTCCAGCCTTGATCATTTCCAAGAAGAAATAACCTGAGGAGTTCCTTTTATGGAAATATGTTATATGCTTAGTTGACAAGATGACGTTTTAGGATAGACACTCTAGCTCCACTCTACTGTGTTGCTAACCAAGGACGAATTCTTAAAGCCCCCCACTGCTCTGAACCTCGAATTCTTAAAGCCCCCCACTGCTCTGAACCTTTGCCATCTGTGGTAGTTTGAATTTAACTGGCCCCATAAACCATAAGGACTGGCACTATCAGGAGTTGAAGTCGGTGTGGCTTTGTTGGAGGACGTGTGTCACTGTGGGGGTGGGCTTTGAGGTCTCCTATGCTCAAGCTCTGCCCAGTGACATAGTTCACTTCCTGCTGTCAGCTGCTCAGGATGTAGGACTCTCAGCTCCTTCTCATGTCCGTCTCCATTCCACCATGCTGTACCATGATGGTAATGGACTAGACGTCTGAAAATGTAAGCTACCCCAATGAAATGTTTTTCCCTCATAAGTGTCGCCAGGGCCATAGTATCTTTTTACGGCAATGAAAACTCTAAGACATCATCCATTACATAGGGAGTGTGGGATTGAGAAGCTGACTGATGGTGAATGGTAGTCAAGAGTCTATGGTCACCGCTCACTGGAGGGGAAGGGGTCTGGGAGCAAGGGCACACAGCTAGAGAAAGAAAACAGCCCTAGAATCTGTGGACGTCATTTGATCACTCAGCATTTGTATCTTCAGTGCCTACTCCTTGTTAGGCTAAATTGATGAACTGAATTTTAATTCAAGCCAGATATGCAACTTTGAATTTTATATTCACCATAATTTTTAAAAAGTAAGGGGGTAGCAAGGAGGCTGCTCTCTCTGAGGAGCCTGATTCCATTCCCAGCATCCATCCAGTAGCTCATAACTGTCTATAATTCCATGTCCAGGGGATCCAATACACTCTTCCGGCCTCTGTGGGCACAAATCATGCACGTGGTGCACAGACATATATGCAGGCAAAACATTCATACATACAAAAAAATAAAAGGATAAAATAATTAAAATTGAAGAGTAAATGGAAATAGGTGAAAATAATTATAAAAAGTAGCAGAAATGTTTAAACAACATTTTCATACAAACTTAGTAGACCCAAGAAATCATCACTTCAGCTTATAATCAATGCTTCCCTAGCATGCACAAATTCAATCCCCAGGATAAAACCAGGTATAATGGCTTATACTTGAAGTCCAAGAACATCATAGGCTACATAATGAGCTCAAGGTCAGTCTAGGTTACATGAGTGTCTAGATAGATAGATAGATAGATAGATAGATAGATAGATAGATAGATAGAATCAATATGTAAAGGACTAAAGAGACATGTTATGCTCTGGGTTTCCCACAAAAACCACTGAAGCCCAGGGTACATTTGATATTTTTGGCACATTTCTATCCTAACCAAACACCAAGTACCCATCAGACATTTGTGCACACCACTAATCGTCCTGGACAATTGCGTTCCATATCACTTTCTAGTGGGAACAATCTGGACAGGAAAGCCTATTAATATATAAAGAGGTTAGAGTGGCACATGACCACGATCTCACCATGGAGATCAAGGAAGAGCCACCTAAGCTTGGCATCTGCCGATCATCATTGCTGATGTACTCATTAGGGAAGAGGCAGCGCGCTGCATGTGCAGGACCTTAAATAATCTCAGCCACCAGCACATCTACCAGGCATGGCTCTTCCACTTATGTGGTGAGGAGACAGAGGCCTAGAAACTCAAAGTCTCTGCAGACCATATGGCTACTAAGAGGGAGCCAAGAAACCCAGTCTGTCTGATTCCTTACACTTGGGCATGCATTTACTATTCCACTTGCTGTGTTTCTTTGCGGGAGGTAGGCCATCTGAATCTGTTAACAACATGTGGTTGTTCCTTAGCGGTTAGGGCAGTTGCGAGGGCTAAAAGGCAACTGTCATGAGTGTAGGAATTGGATACTCTACCTCACTAGGGTGTCAAGAGGAGTCATAGCCTTTGATACTTCTTACTTGGCTTACAGCCATCCATAGACTGGTTAACAAGAGTTTGATTGAAGGTTGGGCCTCTTGTCCCTAGGACTAATGGAGCCCTTCAGGTTTGTCTGGCTTCGTGACCCCCTGCCACTGTCCCTGTGTGCAGGCACTCGGTCTCTCCCAACTAGAACCGCTTATTCACACCCAAGTTGACTAGAGGGAACACTGTAAGATACTACCTTCTCACAGTTGGTTCTTCGAAGCACAGCAGCACAAACTCAAAATATTCCCATTCGAGAAAAATGACATTTCAAATAAAAAATCAGATCTACAGTACCTGTTAAAGTTCATATTCCTACACGGCTGCCAATAGCTGGGACTCAGTAATAGCTCTTTCCTGTAGGGGGATACGCACTTCAGTTGGCCATAGCCCTCACCACACCCCACTGTACTCCAGGCAACTGAGATTAATTACAGCTTTGACTTACCATCACCTTTGCCATTGCTTTCTGCTATAGAGACCCATCCCTCTGTATGTGCATCTCTACAAGATAGAGCCCACAGTTGGGCCACGTGGTCCTTAAGGCCAACAGATATTCTCTTCGCTTACCCGTTTCTTGCAAGACTTGCCCAGTCCTTGTGGTCTGGTCTTTAATCCCCCACTCAGCCACTCTCTGTAGACCCACCTTGGCAAAGGCACCACAGTGCCCAAGCAGGTGCTGGCATTATCTGCTGACCCTTCTGAAAGTGAAGAATTTCTGAGACACTAAAGCCTGTTTCAGTGTGGGGAGTGCTTCTAAGGAGGCCAACCTGAAAAGGCTCTGGTGTCCACTTTACCTTTGTCAGGGTTGAGGCAAATGTCACACTGTCTTCCCAGGGAGACTACATAGTAAAATGGCTAGGAGCCCAGACTTGGAAGCCACATATCTTGGTTTGAATGGCTTCCACCCCTCACTATTTGTGTGAGCTTGGAAGACGCGTTTCACCTGCCCTGCTTGTTCTGAGAATGCTCATGGAAGATGAGGCTTCACGTGGGTCCTGTGGCACAAGTAAACATCGTGCAAGCCGGTATTATTCTTACAAGAGCACAAGCCACGTTTTCAGCACGCAAGCTTCTGGACTGCTGATCTGACCGGCACATAGGTGTAGTTGTTTTTTTCATTTTGTTGTTGTTGTTGTTGTTTTTCTCTTTACTCTTTTCAGTCTTTGGGGGACCACCCGGCTCCCAAATAATCACACTTGGAAGCTTTTTCTTATTTATAAATGTCCAGTCTTAGCTAAATTATCCCGTCTACCTCTGGGCTGTTATCTTTCTCTATTCTATATACCTTTCTTTACGTCTTGGCCCCTGATGTTCTCCTCTCCTTCTTTTTTTTCTCACTCCTCGTCTTCTCTTTTTCTCCTATTTATGCTCTCTGCATGCCACCCCTCCTATTTCTCTCTCCTGCCTAGCTATTGGCCATTAAGGTGTGTTAGACAGGCAAAGCAACACAGCTTCACAGAGTTAAACAAATGAAACATAAAAGACTGCAACCATCTTTGCATCATTAAATAAACATTCCATAACATAAAGAAATGTAACACATCTTTAACTAATATTCCACAACACACAATAGGCACAGAAAATTAGTAGCTGTTTTCTCTCAATACTGTTACCACAGAGTCTAAATTTAGAAGACCCTTGCTTCTTTTCGAAAATTTCTGAGTCAGCCAGACATGATGGTGTAGCCTGTCATCTTAACACTTAGGAGATAGAGGCAGAGGGATCAGGAGTTTGAATCAACTTTGGCTACATAGCAAGTTGGAGGTTAACCTGGGCTGTATAACACCCAGCCAAAAAAAAAAAAAAAAAGGAAGAAAAAAGAAAGTTATGATTTTATGGCAGAGATTTAGGGTAGAGTGCCGCATCCCATGATGATATGCTGCCAAGACAGGTCTAACAAAATGGCCCCCGTGTATTCTGCTTACTCTCCACAAAGAGGTGCTGTATCTCACAGAGAACAGCTGACTCCCAGACCATCTCCTAACCAAGATCCCCCAGGTCTGTTCCACTGCACCTGAGCAGCCAGGCTCAGCTCCAGGTCCAGTTCCAGCCTCATGAATCAGCTGCAGCATGAGGTGGGAGCGCTAAGCAGAGGGTCTTCCCATAACCAACAAATAGCCGGAGAAAAGTAGGAAGTGCCAACTCCAGGCAGTGTGACTGGCACAGAAGGGATGAGGTCAAGGGTCCCCCCAGTAGACTGCTTTGTGAGGCCTGGGTGGACAGGCTGGGGTTGGGGTTCCTGGGAGCCAGCAAACAGAAGAAAGAGGGTGCAGGAGCCAGGCACCTGAACTTCAGGTTTGTCTGCACCACACCAGGGCTTCCAAAACTTTCTCCACTTACGACTTCTCGCCAGTCAAGTAACTTTTACATGACTCCAAGAACCTAGGTACATAAAATAGGTATGCAAATGAAACATTTACTGATACTAAATCATAAAGAAACATATTTAAACATTACTATATATATAAACTTAAAGATTAAAGAAAATGGGCATACTAATGAGACAGATGCATTTTATTTCTTTACAAAAATAATCAAGTCTTGCCTGAATATTTGATCCGTATTTTCATTTTTCAATGGTCAATGTAAATAACACCATTTCACATAAATACATAGAACAAAAATTGGCAGAAATGTGTTTGGGTTATTTCAGAAAATTTTGGATATTCTGTCCTAATCCAAAGCCAAAATTTATTTTTTATGAAGTTTGTGTGTGCGTGTATGAAACCCCAGTCAGCAACTCAAATGACAATTTTTAAAATCAAACATTTAAACACAATACAATCAAAAGGCATGCCAACTTGATACTTACAGACTGAGGGACGATGACAGGAAAATATTAAAATTCTGTTTTCCATAATTAAATCATTAAGTCTCTATAAGAGAAGAAAATTCTGTATGCACAGTAAAAACACACATAATAACCTTGATTCTAAGTAGAGAGATTTTGGGTAGTGTGTGTGAGCACTGTATAGCTTGAAGGCATGTGTGTGGTACAAAATGCACGTGAGGTACAAAATATGCATTCTGCTTACAAAATATGCAAAGCTGCAGTGAGGCCATCCCATGCAACACAGGCAGGTGCTTCCAGAAACCCCTCAGATCCATTATGTCTTTGGTTGTGAATTGGGATGTGGTTGTTGCATGTTCAGGAACTTGTCACTGTAACTAAAGTTTGCACACTGGGCTGTAACCTACAGTTTAAGAAGCTTGTCTATAGACCAGGAGAGTAAATGTCTTCTAGACCGCACGCTGCTCACTCAAGGAGACTGCATGACATGCATCCCACCCACTATCCCTGGTAACTAGGACCCCGTGCAGCCATTCCCTCCCCTGCTTCTCCTCCTCGAATGGCTATGACCATTGGTTCTGTCTGCCCAGAGCTTTCAGAGGCACACAGCAATTCTCCAGAGTGAGCGTTATACCCATGACAAGACTCCAGTTTCTGTATTAGATGCTTGGACCTTCAGAACCAAAGTGGGCTAAGTAGAGGCTTTTGGTTTCACAGATGCAGTGTCTGCACTGGGTACTTCACACTTACTCTCTCGGGAATTCAGCAATGTTTATCACTGATAATAAATGATACAAATGTATGTTTATAACATGGTTTGGGCATGGGGAAGAAAGAACAAAACAACTGAGAAATATAAAAGCTAACAAACTCATGTGGAGGCCCTGACCTCTGAATTAAGAACAAGTGGACCAATGCATCCTATCAGGCCTACATGCGACAACTTAGTCTGTATCGCCTTAACTTCATCATCCAGGTAGGTGTGAGGGATGCCAGTGAATTTGCCACTAAGATGCTATGCTATCAGGACAACTTCCTTCAATAGCTGGAGGTACAGTCAGAGGTAGGACGCTTTCCTAATATGTAATAAGGCACCAAAATGATCCTCAAAAGAGAGAGAGGGAGAGGGAGGGAGGGAGGAAGGAGCTGGGTATGAAGGCATATGCTTGTAATACTGGCATTTCAAGTGCTGAGACAGGGCTATGAATTTGTGACCAGCCTCGACTATGTAGCAACACCGTATCTTTAAAAATTGACTCCAACCTAAGTCACAATCCCATTCCATACCATAAGCTAGTAAAATCAGGTACTTCCAGGAATTTCCCCCAACCTCAACAGATCCTGGGCTCTGGGGTCAAGAGTGTCCCTTCCTTTCCCAGCATCCTAGATGCCTCCCACTGATGGTGCCTGATAATAAATGAGTTCATTACCCTGGCTGCTGGGGCCCATGACAGCCCATCTGCTGGGATGATTAATTAAATCTTTGACTGGCGATGAAGGTGCCATCTCAGGGCTAGAAAGCAATTAATCGGAGTGTCTCCCAGACCATCATTTCTGCTGGATCATAAGGAGATCTACGGCGGTGAGAGTGGGGTCTCCAGGGGTCAGGCCCATTGCCTCGCTATCCTGTATATTCCCTTCAGGTAGTCCTTCCCACAGCAAGTTTACCCTACTGAAGCGGAGGCAGACTGGATAAACCAGACCTTTAAAGTCTCTAACATTCACACTGGGAAGGGTTTCCCACTCCTTCCAGGAGCTGGAGTGTTGAGGTTCGAAACAGAGTTTCAAAGTCTTTTCTGGACCTTGGGCTCTGGCACAGGGAACTACCACTTTCTAGCTCTGTATATCTCAGGGTTCTCCACAAAAGCAGACAAGTGGGATATATGTTTTGTGATGGGGTTATGTCCTCATAAATCCATCATCAGTTGACAATGTCCTGAGCTGAAAATACATTTAGTAACTAATGAATGGTTTGGATAACGGTCTCCCAAAGGCCTTGGCCACCAGCCTGTGACTCTATACAAAGATGCTAGAACTCTAAGCAGTGGGAGGAAACTAGGTCACTGAGCCTGCCCTTGAAGGGGTGGAACCCCAGCCCCTTACCCTTTTTGTTTTCTGGTGGCCATGAGATGAAATGGTTCCTTTACCACACAGTCACATGATATATTGCCTCATTATAGACCCAAAGCAGTGAACCAACCGATTGAAACTTTCAAAATTGTGAACCAAAATAAAATGTTTTTTCCTTTTATGCCGACTTCCTTGGGTATTTTATTAGAGTAACGCAAGCCTGACGAGCATGGCTGTCAAACATTGCAACTTACCCACCGTGCATTTCCAGCTGTTTATTCTGCGATCTCATGCTGATAGGAGCTGCAAGTCGCTGTCGCGGCCCAGAATTGAGAAAGAATACCATGGTGCTTTGTATCACCAACCTGGGCAAAAAATTAAATTCAAAGTACAATTTCTACTGAATAAGCATGCTTTCACAGCGTTGTAGAGCTGAATATTTACAGGGAGAGCCATTCATTCTAAGTCAGGGATTCACTCACTAATGTGAAGAGACTCCTTGCAGAAATCACTGACATGCCGAAGGAGGGCAGGAAGTCCCAGGCCCTGTTATCTGCAGTCCAGAGAATCAAGTAATCCAGTGGTGTGCCCTCTAAAGGCCTGTGAAGAAGAACCCCAATGTTCAAAAGTAAGAGAACATGGGAATTGCAGCTCCGATTCCCCCCTCCTCCCCCCCCCCCGCCTTTTCTTTCTGATGATGTCACCACCACATCCTTCTATCCAGGCTCTCAATGAGTTAGATGATGCCTAGCCACACTGAAGAGAGAGGATCTTTATTTAATCCACCAACTCAGATGCCAACCAATTCTAGAAACACAGCTGTTTGTTGCCAAAAGTAGAGAGAAAACACGAGAGTGATTCCCGAAAGCGGCTGGCTGTCCCTGGACTCAGCTGAGGATGTCTTCAATGCTTTCCTGTTGCCGTAATGAAACACCCCGACGAAAGCATCTCAAAGAGATGGGCATTGTTTCAGCACACAGTTCGAGGGCATAGTCAGGGCAGGGAGGTCAAGGAAGCAGGAACTGGAAGCAACTGGTCTCCTCACATCCACAACCAGGAAACGGAGAGAGAAATGAAAGCATGATACGGCTTGCGTTTTCCATTTCATACAACCCAGGATGCCATGCCCAAGGAGTGGTCCCACCCACAGTGAAGACGGTTCTTCCCACACCAGTTAATATACTCAAGATACTCCTCCATCTCCCAGAAGATTTTAGAGTCTAAAAAGTTGACAGTCAATACTATATAGGATCCTTTTGTTTAACTGTTTGGTTGACTGGTTGGCTTGTTTGAGATAAGGTCAGATCCTATAGCCCAGGATGGCCTTGAATTGTTCCTGCCTACCGAGTACCAGGAATTACAAGCTTGAGCCTCCATGCCGGTCAGCAGGGAATCCTTAAACATGACTTCTGCTGGCTCCTTTGGTCTGATTTAAACAGCTGGGCCTGTGATTTGCATGTCGCGAGGTCTCAGAGCTCTCCAGGTGATTCAAATGTGCAGCACAGCTGGGGCAGGCTGAAGCCCCACCCCACCCCACCGCCAGACCTTGAAAGGCCAGCTTCTGTGAAAATCTTGACACCAGGAGAGCCTGACAGGAGAGCTGGCAGGGGGGGGGGGGTGCTCAGTAAATGTTCCTAGAGTTCAGAAGGATGAGAGGGCCTCCTCACTTGCAGCGCCATAAAGACAACACTTAAAATGGTTTCCTCTTCCCCAGGGCCAATGGTGACACCGGTGGAAACTTTACAGGACACTGCAGAAAACAGCTGGTGGAAGACTATAAGAACATGCAAGAAAAAACAGAGAAAGGTTGGGAAGAAATATGGCTGACGGGGGCAGAAATGGGGGCGGGTGAATCTAGGAGCAGTGACCAAGTGGGTAGCTTGCTCTCAGAGCTGAGAGGACGGAGGAGCTGGAGACATGTCAAGCCAGCCTGAGAGTGTGCTGAAGGGGCTTCCTCACACATGCCCTTGACTGCGGGCCACTTTCTCCCCATGATTCTCAGGACCCAGGAAGGGTGAAGGAGATGGAATCCCACACCCTGCAGCTGTTAGGCCACCTGGCATCTCTACTCCCTGGTTTGCCCCCTCACGGCTTCTCTTGGAGGTCACTGTAGCAGCCCCTACATGGTTCTCCTGCATCCTGCCCTGAGGATGAATCCCCTTCATCCCACTGCATACTGTAACCTACACGACCTTGCTGAAGGGCCCACCTGATGATCCCTTTCTCTCTTCAGAATCAAGGGTCTCCAGAGATAATTGTTCTATCCTGTCTTTGTAGTGGAACGCATTTCCATTTCCCATGATGCACTTGTACCTCCAGGCCAGCCACTTACCCTTCTGGGCACCTGTCCTGACCTCTGCTGAGTATCTATTTGAACAGCCTGCCCATCTCTCTTGATTAATGTTCATGGTAAGTGTTTCCCATGCCAGAAAGCATCCTCCATAGCCAAGACCAAAGCCAATTGTTCTTTCCGTGCCTCTGCTGCTCTCCCCATGCCCCTTTCACAGCTTTGTGAACTCACCCTACCGATCCACGGACTTCCGGAGCACAAGCCATGTGTATTCTTCAAACTCTAATCTTCTTGAGTTCCCGGGAGTGTAGATACAGCAGGTGTCCAGTGCACGTTTATTAACGTGAATCTATAGAGCAGGAATGGGTACCCACAGAGACCTGTTTGTGGGCAGCAGGAAACTCAATAGAACCCTTCCTTCCCATCAACCTTTGCACAGGTAAGATCCATGGTATATGCAATATACCCATAGGGAGAAACATAAGAGGATGGGGCCACATCCTGGGACCAGGAAAAGCAGAGACAAGCGGTCTTTTTCTCTTAACAAGAACTCATGAGTAAAAGCACACAAAGGCACATGATGTAAGAACCAACATTTACACGACACTTGTCCCGTGATCACAGTCTCAGTAAATGCAGACATGCTGATTACTTCCTTGATTTAGCAGCTTGGCCTTGTCTGCTTACTCAGGATGAACAAAGTCCCATCCCTCACACAGCAACTTAAGATACTTGTGTAAATGCACATGCAGGAGCCTTATGGGAACCTCAGATTTCAGCCTTTTGACAGACACAAACGCACACTCCCCAAACAAGGCCTCCCCCTCCCTCTCCATGCTCTGTGTGTGCATGCACATGTGTGTATGTGTGTATGTGCATGTGTACATGTGTGTGCATGTGTGTCTGTGTGTGCATGCGCACGTGTGTGCAAGTGTGTGTCTGTGTGTGCAGTGTGCATGCATGTGTGTGCGTGTCTCTGTGTGTGCATTGTGTGCATGCATGTGTGTGTGCATGTGTGTGTCTGTGTGTATGGGTGCACGAAGTATCATTCCTTCCCCTCACACATAACACACACATCTTTTCTTCTAACTGCATTTTTCTTTGCAGTCAAGGTAAAACTTCAGTTGTTGCGCTGTATTCTCCCCAAAAGTTGTGTTGAAATCTTAACACCCAATACCTTAAAATGTGACTTTACTAGGAATTAGGGTATTTGCTGATATAATTAGTTAAAACTGGGAATTCCTAAGAAAAATATACGCTGGGCTCTAAACACAATGTGAATGATGTCCTAGAAAACAAACAGTGGGTCGGGAAGGGATATGGACATGTACGTCAGGCAGAGATTTTAACTTGTGTGGAATAGATTATAACTTATGTGTGCAAAGACAGTGTACACATGCACCACAGGGGTTAGCGCTCTCTCTCTCTCTCTCTCTCTCTCTCTCTCTCTCTCTCTCACACACACACACACACACACACACACATTCTCAGCCCTGAAACTCTAAATGTCCTCTCTGCTTCAACTATTAATTAGAATCATACTTCCCATCTCCCTGTGCCAGTGGGCGGATAGCAGTTTATGAGTGGTGATTAAGCCTCGATCAGGACACTAATAAAAATAGCCCATAAAAGGCATCCAACCCTGACAGTGTCGGAGGGTCCAGGGCTCAGAAAGTTGGGGAGGGAGTGCTTTCAGACAAAGGAGCCAGGGGAAGGGATACAGTGTGGTTGGCCTGTTGAGATTCAAGCACTTGAAACACACATACAAAGTTCCTCCTACAGAGAGCCCAAGCTCTCTCTGGTTCTATTGTGTCTTTGTCTTTTGTCACCAACATCCTTGAGGAACAGCTGTCCATTTGGTAGGGGAAATGGATGGCCTGTCTGGAAAAACCCACAGTTAGAGACAATGGTGAGTGCTGTTGCTGACTGGGCTAACTCACGTGAGGCTAGCAGAGCAGGGCACTTTATTTTGTTTTTTTTTTTATTGATTTTTAGTGAGTTCTACATTTTTCTCTTCTCCCCTTCTTGCTTCTCCCCTCCCCTTCAACACTCTCCCAAGGTCCCCATACTCACAATTTACTCAGGAAATCTTGTCTTTTTCTATTTCCTATGTAGATTAGATCCATGTATGTCTCTCTTCGGGTCCTCATTGTTGTTTGGGTTCTCTGAGATTGTGATTTGTGGGCTGGTTTTCTTTGCTTTATGTTTAAAAACCACTTATGAGTGAATACATGTGATAATTATCTTTCTGGGTCTGGGTTACCTCACTCAAAATGATGTTTTCTAGCTCCATCCATTTGCCTGCAAATTTCAAGCTGTCGCTATTCTTTTAGAGCAGGGCACTTTAAAGTCAAACAGGTGCTGGTGTGGAGACAGAATGCATGCAGAACGGGAGGGACAAACAGTGGAAACCGTTACTGGGTGCTCCCTGTGTTCAAACACTTTATGTTATTCGCCTTCATTTTCCCCTGCAACCCTGAATGTCAGGTAAACATAAATCTCATCTGACAGTTGCAGAAACTGGGGATGACAATGGCTGAGTGATTCATCCAAGGTCAAACACCCAGGATGTAGCAGAGGATGAAAAATACCTTATACTTGCATCATGGTTCTGCAGTTGTATGGCCTAGGAGCCATATCTTCCTGGCAAAGCCCCAAGATGACATCAGATATTGCACAGCAAGAGGCAGGAAGCATGCATGGCTATGATCTTGTCTCTGTCCTTATTTTTCTAAGGCCATCAGGACTCAGTCATAGTGTCCAAAATGGCTGTCTAAAAAGCAGGCATTACAGAAAAAGACAGAAAAGCTGTGCTATAGAGCTGATGCTTCACGCCTGTCCTCACTGCTCTTCCAACCACCGTGTCTCCAAGGGTAGGCGTCCCCCAAGCCACTGGTGGTAGCAGGAAGGACCACTTTGCCTCCTGAAAGCACTCAAACAGTGGTGGCAGGAGAAAAGCCGTGGAAGGGATCTGGTATGCCTTCCCGATCCCTTCTGCAGTCCTGTGCCTCACAACAGATGGTGGGAATTGCTCCAGCTCCTTCCAGTAGACTCTTGGCAAATGCAGTCAGGAAAGACAGGTGGGGGCAGGAGGGCTGGGAGGGTCTGGAGTAGCTGCTGCAGGCTGACTCCAGGGGAAGTGTTACTCCAATGAATGGGATTTAGGCCTCAGATGAACCTACCAGTTACCACGTGTGCAAGTCTAGAAAGCTAGGCAGCTTCTGGGATGCACAGTCCAGGGCTTGACTGCATCATCCAAAGTCCGTGCCAGAAACCTACTCTTCAGAGCATGAGTTAGAGGTGGACCGACCAGAGACGGGGCCCTCGGAACTGGCTCCCGATGAATGGGTGAGGCTGGCCCCTTTTCCTCGTCTCTCACTGGTAAAGGACTAGTTCAGCCTCCTTCCCTCTGCCCTGCCCTTCTGCCTCCAGGCATGCGATGACACAAGAAATAGATTCCTCTGCTGTGAACTTTCTAGCTCTATAAGTACAAAGAAAACAATGAGAACTTTGGAAATTGTTCAGTCTCAGGTAGTCTATTCAGCAGAACAAAACCGACTTAAGATACACAGCGAGTCTCCCTCTGACATCCTCTCGTTTCTCCTCGGACTGTCTCAACTGAGTGGCTTACATGATGTGGTCTTCCCACTTCCCCAGCCTCTCCGACCGCTGGAATCAGACATGTGGCAAACTCCTGCCAAAGAGACCTGCTGAGCAAGGACCACTAACAGCACCAACGTCTTAGTATTTTTGCATTTTTCTCACTTTCATTTTGGCTTTTTTAAAAAAAAAAAAAAAAAAAAAAACTTGAATGCGAGACTAGGTGGAAACTGCCGGGAGAATCGCAGCATTTCCTTCAGGCCACCGCTTGGTGCCACCTCAGCCAAACTTTCGGCAATGAGGGAATATTAGGCCTTATTTTCTTAATGCAATGTTAGCTGGCCGTCTCGTTATCTATAGCTAAAGTACTCTCGACTGATCTATCCACAAAGGTCACATCTGCACCATGACATCAACAAGATCTGGACACTGCATTCCTTCCTTTCTCAGAACCAATTTTTTCCCTGTTATATCATGTAACATTCTAACACTGTAGAAGTCCGGATGGAGGCTGGTGAGATGAAGCAGTAGGGAAAGACACTTACCACTAAGTCTGCTGACTCCAGTCTGATCTCTGTGTGACAGGCAAGAACTAACTCCCTCACACTGTCCTCTAACCTCCCTCCATAGGGTGTGCAGAGAGAGGGGTGGGTTATTAGAAGTGAAAATAATTATTTTAAATTGGAATGTAAAACAAAAGGGCCACCAGTTTGGGGTTTTTTCTTCTCTTAACACCACCAATAGTATTTTGGATCTGAAGAAATACTATATTTAAAAACATTCTTTGAAATGGGCTGTTGGATCTGTCAAAGTTTTGGTTTTTCCAGAGGTCACACTGTCCTTTGCACTGACTACTTCATGGTGGCCAGGTCCAATAGAGATAGAGACAGGGAGAGTGGCACACGTCCACAGGCTGCCTCAAATCAACAAGAGCCCTGGGAAGTCTCTGCTGCCAAAGAACAAGGTCCCTTTGTAATGGAAAATATGTCATCTGTACCAAAATGTATTTATGCTGGAATTAAGTTTCTTTCAAATTGTCTCTGGGGCGTGCGACACATTCCTCTGCTCATCTGCGGTGGCCTCTTGACTTCTGAGAGTCCATCCGACGCGGGAAAACTGAAAAGTCACCTCCGGCCAGTCTTTCTGAAGCATGATCAAAGCACTGATAGGGTCTGCTTTACAGGATGACTAACACAAGGGTGTGGCTGCCCGAGATGCCGTGAAGAACAGCAAGAATTTAAATTCTAAGTCCTGTACCTCCCATCAGCGTTGGATGACATTCCCTCCAGTCAGAGGCCAACTCCCCCTCCCCCCCAACTGATCCCCATAGCCCTCAGACACATTAGGCAGACTTGGTCTCAGGTCTTCCCTGTGATATGAACCTAAAGCCAGCAGTGACTTTGATTAGAGCTTGCTCCTCAGCTTTATCTGGCCCAGGCCTGATGCTGACCTCCAGCGGGGAGTCCACGCTCACTCAGGGTGTGGCCGACACCTCTCACCTTCTCTGCCCAATCCTGGGACACAGGATCAGAGCCCTGACAAAGCTAGAGCTGCAGGGATGACAGCAGACTCAGAAATGCTGGGGACCCCTTCACACTCCCCAGGTGGAACTTGGGTATTAGACCATCTGGCTTCAAAAACATCCTATGAGGCCTTCTGCATCCATCCCCAATCCTCTCTGTCCATAAAAACTAATAAATCAAACATATATTTCCACCTTCTATTCTTACTAGGGTAAAGAAATTCATGCTTATATCATAGACTCTGTCCCAGGGATTAACTACGCTTATCTCTATGTCTCTGAGTAAGACTGTTTCTAGCAGTGTAGACACTGCCAGAGAATGAACAGAAAATCTCTTTCTTGTCTCCAAAATCACCAGAGGAGATCCCTCAAAAGGAGAGTGTTAACACTAGTAACAGACTCAACATTCTTGAAACAAACAAAAAACAATGTGGCCGTATGGCAGAGATGCAATTCTTTAATGGTGATTTTGGTCTTGCCCCAGTATGTGACTTAATCACCTTCAAAGCAACAGCTTGCAATGCAGTTTGAAAACTGAGCTGTGACAAACCCGGGAAGGCTGTCTTTGGTGCACTCCTGGACCAGCTCTTATCCGTAGACCCTTTCTCTATGATCTTCTGAATGGAGAACTGCAGAGGCTTGGTTCTGGTTACAAGCATGAAGATTCTTTGTCTGACTGCTAAGGAGAATACAGTTGGCTGGGCTCCTACAGTTGACTATTTAGACAGCAAGACACCCACATAATACAAACATGACTCCCCCAGGCAGCTTTTCATACTTGACCACTTTGAGAGATCAGTTCATAACACTCACCTGTGAGTATCAGATAATCAGCTCCAAACACATGAGCAAGAAGCAGATGTACGCGGTGGGACTTATCCATAGCCACCCACCACAAACGAAGACGAGCATGCCCACACATGCTGGGATTCCCCACTCCCCGAGACTACTCTCCCCTACTGAGGATGCAACATGGCCTTCCGACCTGCCTCCAGCTTCACAGCTCTGCCTAGCTTATCACGGAACCTTCACCAACACCAAGGCTGGAAACCAGCCAGAACACCTGCCTGCTGCCTCCCCCCACACACACACATACCTCGTCATCCTGCCACCACCCCTACTCTCAAGCAGGTCAACAAAACCTTTACCCAACAAATCAGACCTGTTTCTAAATAGAGAGTTCTGCTCCGAGGTAAGTTTTCTCTGGGTTGTTAAAGACTTCTCCTATAACAGTATGCATTCATGAACTTTACCAATAATACAACTTTGAGCATGCTGCATAGCAATAACTGTTACTAACCCCATCCCGGATGTGTCCGGGTCCCCTCAGTTCCCCGACCCATCTCATTTTGAATGGCAAAGACGGGTGGGTGGAGAATGTGTGTGTTAAAGACGGGCCGTGTTTCTGGGGCTGCTTCCTCTGCATAGCGGTCCATGCCAGTTCCCACTGTTCTGCAGCTCCTGCAAAGCCACCACTGGATCCCTTCCACTCTCCAGGCATTGTCGCCACAGTTGAAGTGCAGAGACGGCTTTCACTTTGCTGCTCACACAGGTGAAGGGACCTGCTATGCCTCACAGCTGTTAAGTGCCCATGGCATTGAGATTCAGCAGGCACACAGCATCTGAGTCACAGTCTGCAACACTATGCCATTATGCCTCTAGAGTGATTAGTTCTGAATTATGCTTAAATGGAAGAAGGGGGCACTTTCTTTCCAAAAAGATCTCAAGACACCAACACTGGAGATTGCAAGTCTACACTTCTGAAGGGTGGACAAGGCTACATGAAGGTCAAAAGGTGAGGGAGAGCAAGCTTGCCTGCTGTGGGGAAGGATTCCAAAAGTGACTGGTAACTGGGCTGTGTAGAACTCTGTGAGTTTAAACACTGTATTCTTTCCACTTTGTGTTCTAGTCTGCAAATCAGGAAAGAAAGCCACGCCTACCAGGCTTGACAATGTGTCTTTGCTCTGCTCAGCTTAGAGGCACTTCAAAGGATAGCCCAGAGCTACAATGTAACTGTTCCAAAACTGGGTGTCTGGAAAGCAGCATGGAGATTTCCATTTTGTTGTTGGCTCCTTGAGCACTTGGCTCCACGGGAGAGGGGCAAGGCAACAACAAATGGCCGTTTCTGGGGCCCTGGTTAATACTAAAAAAATTAAAACCTAGGGTGCGATTTCATCTATAGTCCAGAGCAGGACACTTTGAGAGTTTAAGAGGACTCATTATGCCAAGACAATTTCACCAATCACCTTGCCAAAACTACCAAAGCATATTCTAGGTCCCACCTTTGATCACACAGACTATAATTTTTCATGTAGTAACTAGATGAGAGGGACCGTGTCAAACAGTCGCAGGAGGTACTGAAAAACAACAATAGAAGATTCAGACCCCAAAAGAAACACAATGGAGATATAACCAGGAGTGAGACCTATTTAAAAGTCTGACAGGCCAGAGATGACTCAACAGGTCAAGGTGCTTGCCACCAAGCCTGATGACCCGAACTCGATATACAGGACGATGGATGGAGACGACAGACACCTGCAAGTTGTCCTCTGGCTTCCTTCATACACAAACAAAAGGAATCACAATCTTTGTGTACAAGAGTTCATGTGCCCTGCTTACGCTTTCCAGTTGGAACACTCATGAAACCACATGGTCTGTGGAGAGCACCTTAGCACATACAGAGTACTTCCGCTCAGTGAGCCTGCGAGGCAGTTATAACTGGCCCTATAACTTGGCAGAGGCTATGCAACAAGTGGTACCCAACTCCTGAACCACCACTGCATCCCCTCACAGCACCTAAGCTGAGAAGCCAAAACGCTGGTGTTCTGGGCAGGTGCCTGTGGAGAGAAAACGAGGGCACTGTGAAATAAACACCAGGGGAGAAAGGGCCGCCAGCAGGCTGTCTGCTGCTCATCAGAACTGGCCGCGTAGTGTTCACTGCACATCTCAAAGCAAAAGCGCATGCACTTGTTCATTTACTTGAAATAGCATCCTAGTTTGGAAAGACAAAACAAAGCTGGCGAGATGGCTCGTTGGCTAAGACACAGGCCACTGCTCTTCCAGAGGACCCAGGTTTGATTCCCAGTGCTCACACAGCGGCTTACAATGCATTGTAACTCAGTGCCAGGGAATCCAAGTCCTTTTTCTGGCCTTCCTGGGCAATCCACACATGGGACACACAGATACACAGGTCAACAGAAATACTCATTCACGGGCTGGAGAGATGGCTCAGAGGTTAAGAGCACTGACTGCTCTTCGGGAGGTCCTGAGTTCAATTCCCAGCAACCACATGGTGGCTCACAACCATCTGTAATAAGATCTGGTGCCCTCTTCTGGCCTGCAGGCATGGAAGCTGAACACTGTGTACATAATAAATAAATCTTTAAAAAAAAAAGAAATACTCATACACATAAAAATAAAATCTTTGGTGTGGGAGGTACTTTTATTGGTTAATGAATAAAGAACTGCTTTGAGCCTATGGCAAGGACAGAACAGAACTAGGCAGGAAAAGCTAGGCTGTATGCTGAGAGAAAGAGGGCAGAGTCAGAGAGAAGCCATGGAGCTGCAGCCAGAGATAGACACTGGGAACTCTACCTGGTAAGTCACAGACACGTGATGATACACAGATTAATGGAGATGGAATAAATTAATATCTAAGAGTTAAGCTAACAAGAAGCTAGAGCTAATGGACCAAGCAGTGATTTAATTAATTGTTTTTGTGTGATTATTTCAGAGCTAAGTGGCTGGGAACCAACAAGCTGCCTCCTTACTAGAAATCTAAAAACAAACAAACACACATAAAATAAAAAATGCCCAGCCCCTTCACTCTTTCCAAGAGTAAAAATTTTGCCAAAGATTCATAAGCATCATTTAAAATAGTGATCTTAATGGGGTTTGGGGTGAGATGTATAGCCTTAAGAGAGCATATGGAAATGCATGGGGGCTTCTCCCTCTTTTTTCTGGACTGGCTCTCAGAGCCAATGAACTCCAGTGGCGTGGGAGACCCAAGGTGGCAGAGACCATTTCATGACTTCCGTGCACGTTCCAGACTGGCAAATGTGAGACTGCTGGGCTTCAGGGGACTAGTCTGTGAGAACGCTGGGCTTCAGGGGACTAGTCTGTGAGACTGCTGGGCTTCAGAGGACTAGTCTGTGAGACTGCTGGGCTTCAGGGGACTAGTCTGTGAGAATGCTGGGCTTCAGGGGACTAGTCTGTGAGAATGCTGAGCTTCAGGGGACTAGTCTGCAAGAATGCTGAGCTTCAGGGGACTAGTCTGTGAGAATGCTGAGCTTCAGGGGACTAGTCTGTGAGACTGCTGAGCTTCAGAGGACTAGTCTGTGAGACTGCTGAGCTTCAAAGGACTAGTCTGCAAGAATGCTGGGCTTCAGGGGACTAGTCTGTGAGACTGCTGGGCTTCAGGGGACTAGTCTGTGAGAACGCTGGGCTTCAGAGGACTAGTCTGTGGCTGACGGACGACAGCTCAGTGCTTATTGCTTCCAAGGTAAGATGTCAGAAGAAAACCTGGGCGCTCTGTAGACCTGCAGATCTCATTTCACAGAAATAAAACTGATGCAAAGCACACCTCACCCATTCGCGACAGTATGCTTCATGAAGTCAGCAAGCATGCATCACTGTGCCTATATGAAATTGATTTGGAAATCATGTAATTTAGTCCTTTCTCATTCCTCCCTCTCATCTCCCAGCATCCCAAGGAGGGGCTGGAGAGATGGACGGCTCAGCAGTTCAAAGCACACAGTACTTTTGCAGAGGACCTGAATTCAGTTCCTAGCACCCACACTGGGTGGCTCACAACAGCCTGTAACTCCAGTTCCAAGAGATCCAATGTCCTCTTTTAGTCTCTGCAGGCTCCTATACTCATACGCACATACCCACAGACAAACATATATACACATAATTAAAAAGAAAGACAACTATCATTAAATCTGTAAGGCTAAATTGACTCAACCTTTTTTCTGGTTTGATGGGACAGAATTGCCCACACTGACAAAGACAGGAGGTACTTATAGGGTCACACCAAGTCATGGTCCAGGAGGAGGTGGAAATAGTACATTACAGACTTCAAAGAACTTGAAGACTGTCTCAGCAAGTCGTGCGCATCCCCTGGGCTTTAGCTGTTCTTGCCAAGACTGCTTTAAAAGGGCACCTGAGCTGGGTGTGGTGAATCCCAGCCCTTAGGAGACAGAGGCAGGTTGGTCTCTGAGTCTGAAGCAAGCATGGTCTCCCTAGGGAGTTCTAGGACAGCCAGAGCCACAAAGTAAGGCCTTGTCTCAAAGGGGGGGTTGGGGTGGAGGGTGCCCAAACATCAAGACCGACTCTAGTGTTGAGATTATCAAGGGGAAGACGCCAAGGGCCCAGTGTGAACCACACCACCATCTCCCTGGCAGCATGACACCTGATTTGAAAGTTCATCTTCAGTTCATGCATGGATCGTATCTAATTTTCAGCTCTGGACTCATTTTGGCATATACTTAGCAGTGATCCACAGGGTAGTGAGCCTCTCATGCTTTCCGCATGCCATCCACAAATGCAGTCCACCCACAACCACTTACGGGGTGTTGAGGGCACGTGATGTTTGGGGCTATCACTGAAGGAAGATAAGAATTTGGGAAAGGAATGAGGACAAAAGGAAGAAAATAAGTGCTTTGCTAGTTTCCTAAGAGTTTCGGTGAAACATTCAGATGTATAAAAGCTGACTTGGGCAGAGAAAAGACAGACTGTGAAATTTAAGGAAAAGGCATTTTAGTGAAGCCTGTGAGTAAGGACCAACGGAATGACAATTCTAAACCCTGATAATGACTTTGTCAAGCCTTGCGTTTTCCAGAGATTGCCAATCTGGCAGAGACTGGGCTGAACGAGGGCCTTCTTTTCACGAGAACACTGTTGTTCCCACGCTAACATGTTTGTGCAGGGTGAGTGTGCCCCCTTCCCGCGCTGTCAAAGGAAAGCCACCAGAATATGAGCTGAAAGTGGTAGTGAAATCGCTTGAGAGAGAGAGAGAGAGAGAGAGAGAGAGAGAGAGAGAGAGAACTGGGTCAGTCATTTCCTGGGCCTTTTCTAACTCACTTACTTGGTAAAAACTAACCACTACTGCTCCCTCTCCATAAGCTGCTATTGCTGCAGGTGGGCCTGAGGAAGGATGCCCGTAAGTGTCTAACAGCCTCACAAGGACCATGTTCCTCACCAGCACACCGGGACAGGGTGAAGTCTACTTTCCAGAAATTTCAATGTATGTGTCTAATATACCAAAAAGAATAAGACTTCACACAAGAAATAATATGCCTATCAAAAAATAATGACTCTTTATAAATTTGGATAGGGTCTAAGTTACTCCTTGTAATATATGTATATGTGGTCACTCTGTAGAGATTTGGGGGTGATTCACTCCCAAGCTGTCTTCTGGGATGATCGCCAGAGCTTCAAGTCCCCGAATGGCTTCCAGGATCCTCTGTCAGAGCTCTCAGCAACATGGAGATGGCACTCTCGGATTCCTGACATCATGGTCTATATCATGTCCAGCTGAAAACGAGAACAATGAAACAACACATGTAGGAGGGGACCAGCAGCCCTCAGACCCGCGGCTCCGGTGAGAGGCTGCATGGAAGCTGTACTAACAGTCACACACACGGATGAGTATTCTCTAACACCAAATATTTCCTCATTCCAGCCCTCAAAACTTCTCCACAGCAAGGCTGAGAGTCTAGTGTGTGGTCATGTGAGGCTGAAGGGCACGGTTTTTTCAGGCATGAGCTCTAGATGCGAAAGCCAACATTTGCACAGCTTCCCAGGCACCCACAACGCAGTGTGATGAGGTTCAGGAAACTTCAAAAGCCCGTGAGTCTGCTTTGTTTATATGAAGCTAATTGAGAACACTAAGAAGTGGGTTTCTGAAGGGTGTTTGTATTTGTCAGCCCACACAAACTGCATGTTACACTGCTCATTTCTGGTGAAGAACGTTTCAGTAAATTATAACATTCTTCTACTAAGGGAATAGCTTCCCTGGCTCTTTTTCAGTTCTTCAGAGGTGAGGATTAATCTGAACGAACACTATAATTGAAACTGCAGAACTTAGGAATCCCCATTATGAAATTACCTATATGATTAAATCTGTGATGGTAATAATTAATTGTAATGGTAATAATTAACAGTGCAAGGAGTGTCTGGTGTGTGTAAAATTAACACACAAGTAAAAAAACCAAGTCTACAATGACGGGTTTTGTGGCTGTATTTCAGCTCAGACAGCTCAGTCTTTAAACACCTGGTGCTTATTAAAGTACTTACTAAATCATCCACATCGCCACCTTCTTCAAGTCCTGCTGTGTCTTCCTTGCCTTTGTCTTTGGGGGCTAGAAACTAAAAACAGGAAGTTGGTCATAACAATAAAATGAGTATTATTTTTTTTTTTTTTATGAAAACAGCAAATGCAGAAAGGTTCTGAGACACAGGGCATGGGATCTCTTGTTCCTAAACAAGACTAGTTTTGAGGTTTGATAGTCCACACTAACTTGTCACCAGAGAGAGTTCTGTAAGAAGAAAATATCAGTTCTTGGTAAAGAGGTGATAACGGTGCACACCTGACACGTCATCTTTTCACAGGCTGTGCTGGCACGTTCAGGTTAAGAAAATAATAAAGGCCCTGCCCCGCACCCCGAGTAAAACCAGCACCTCTTGGTCTCCTCTGAAAGGAGCAGAAAAATTAAGCAGTTAGTCATCTTTTCCTGAACATAGCTGGGGACAAATGTCAACAGAGAACAAAATGTGAGCCTGTTTAATCTTCCGCGGAGATCCTTCTGTTTGTGTTAGAAATGATTTGAAAACAGACAGATGAGAACACTCTACATCAGTGTGCTAACAGCTGGAGCTTCTAAAAGGCAGACACACTGAAAAGTCTGGACGGATCCAGGAGTGATATCAGATTTTGAAAAGCACTGAGTGCTCTGGAAATTATCCGAACACCATTTCCCACCCTAGTCCTCCAGGCGGAATAGCAGGGAACCTTTCCAGACTTCACCGTATGGAAGGGGCGGGTCTGACCAAGGCATCCTGTGCCAGCACAGGTGACCTGCACTCCAGGAGAGAGAGACGAGCCTGTAGAAGTGTTTTAAATGGGGCAGTGAAGGTGGGCATGGCTTTCTGTTGTTATTCTGTGTGGCAAGCAAGCCTTCCAGTTCAACCCATGCAACAAGGAAAGCATGTACTTACAACTTTTTCTTTCCTAACATGAAAACTGTTTTCCCTACTTATCCTTGTTACTTTTATAAATGACAGGAATGACCATCACCTCTAAAACAAGACCTATCATAAAAATATCTCTTCATCAAGCCATAAACCAGGGTCTCCCATTACATACGAGACTTAGCACAGCTCATCCCTGGAAGTGTGAGGCTGGTGTGCCTCACTGGCTCTGCTCTCAGCACTGGGACAGAAGCTATAGCAGTCTGTGGACAACATCTTCCCCTGGACGTTTTTCCTCACTTCTTGCTGATCTCCATTTTGACTGAGATTCTTTAAAGACATTATGGATCTTCTCATAGCCCTATGGTGACCCTCGACTAGATTCTGTACAGACTTAGGATAAATGCTATCAGAGACAGAAAATCTGGGGCAGACAGTCTCAACAGACTGTAATGCAGCTGAGGTATCACTGATTCTACAGATTTATTCTGGGTGATATCACTAAAGATATCTGAGGTCTAACTGCAGATAAATGAAGCTTTGCACATGGTTTAATATGTATGTCAAAGGTTAAAAATAAGCTATGCTCACCCCCTGATTCTTAATCTTTATAGCTGTCCTGATTGATTATTACACTAAAAAAATTATTTTCTACCTTGTTTCTTCTGCTCATCAGAAATATATAGTAAGACTTACCTAGTTAGGGTGAAAAGAATAAAGCTCTCAGGGAGAAGGGTGGGAGGAGGGGGAGGGAAATGGGAGGCTGGGAGGAGGGGGAAACTTCTTTTTTCTTTTTCTCAATAAAAAAAAAAAAGAATAAAGCTCTCACTATATACCCTGTGAGGCCACAAATGACCAGCACCTCCCAACTTCCATGGGCCCAGTGGCAATGGCCCACTACATAAGGCACTCAGCAACCTGAAACATGGTAGGTTTTCTTAATGAAGCTTTTTTCTTTTTCTTTCTTTCTTTCTTTCTATTTTTATTTTATTTATTATGCATGCAGTGTTCTGCCTGCATGTATGCCTGCAGGCCAGAAGAGGGCACCAGATCTTATTAAAAATGGTTGTAAGTTACCATGTCATTGCTGGGAATTGAACTCAGGACCTCTGGAAGAGCAGCCAGCGCTCTTAACCATTGAGTCATCTCTCCAGCTTGATGAATATTAAAAAACCCTAATTCATCCTGGCGCTGATCCTCTAAGCTCCAGTTCCCATTGCCTCACCACCTGCAGGGCTTCATAGTGCAATTAAGACTAAATTAAGACAGGATCACCTGCACAGTATGGTCATGGTGTATATAACTAAACACAAATGGCACATCTCTGAGATGAGGCCAAATTCCTACGAAGAGCAGAGCAGCAGAAAAAAAGAAAAGAAAAAAGGGAAAAGAGGCCCAAGTTTCCACCAATTTCAGAACATCTGCAGCTGAATTCCTGACAGATCTCCACATTCTTGCATAAGCAGATTATGGCTAAAGGCTGGGCCAGGCCTCCTTATCCTTCCCAAAGCCCCAGGCTCATCTCTTCTGCAGGTCCACTCCTCATCAGCTTTAACAGCAAGAAACTTCTAGTGTGTGCAGTGACCAGGAAGCTAGAGAGGGAACACTGGAGGACTGGCCTGCTTCCTCAATTGAAGAAGCAAATTCTCAGGTCACAGCAGAAAAGGGTAAGAGTCACCTCCATCTGTTGTCATTCTTTTCCTCTGCAATATGCCTAAGTGGACAGAACCAGATGGACACATGGGTGGCACGCTTCCCCTTCCTCAAACCACCATCACTTCCTCGGGTTTACCACAGAGTCTTCTGTATAAAGATCTCTGAGATCATTATAAAATGAGCCGACAGCAGCACACAAGACTCACTCGGAGAGTGGAATCAATAAGCTCTGCACAGGAACTCCATTAGACTGAAAGCTAACAACCGGACCCTGACCAACACCCATGACCGACACAGGCGGGCTATGGTGGCTCACACATGCAGTCCCAGCACTTGGAGGCAGAGGCAAGTGAACTGCCACTGTTCAGAGTTCGAAGTGAGCTGGCTCTACGCAGGGGGTTCCAGGCCAGCCTGGGCTACAAAGCGAAACTGTGTCTTAAAACAAAACCCCGAGGCTTTTACACTGGGCCAAGGCCAACACCATCCAATGATTACATCAGATTCAAAAACATCAGGTTGGGACAATAGTGGTAAGGAGATTGACTGGCATCTGCAAAGTCCTGATCCAATCCCAATACTATAGCAGCAAAAAATAAGGAAACAAGCAAACAAACCAAAGCCAGATGTGGTGGTTCAATCATGAGGTGAAGAAAGGGAAGGACCCGGAGTTCAAAGGTCACCCTCCACCACAAAACAAGTGCAAGCCAGTATGGATTACATGAGCCCTGGCTTAAAACAAATACAAATCAATCAAAAGGAACACAAGGTTGCCTAAAATGATAGAATCTGGGGTTTCACTAATGCTATTCCCAGTTTACTTCATTCATAAGGATAATTCAGTGAGGCAGAAAATGCTGCAGCCTGGAGCAAAGGACACAGCTGGACCTTAGCTCTGCTGGATCCGAGGAGCCCCCAGGCAAGGACCTGGCCATCTCAGAGCTAATTATTCCCAAACATCTCCCCCCCCACCCCCGCCGCAGCTTACGGGTTTGTGTAGGTGTAAATGCTCTAATTATAGGGGTTCTGCCCAGCGTCTATCCAAGTATGTACACACACATGATTCTTCCATGTCTTCAGTTACAAATGGAAATGACTTCCGAAACAAACCCAGTGCCTGTCATCAGGAGAAAGGATAGATACGGCAGGAATCACACAGCTAGAACACAGCAAAGAGTAGCCGTGATAAATCACAAAAGGTATGACTTCAAGTCTACGAAGGCCAGCAACAGACAAAAAGGCTCTCAAGTGACAGTCAGTAGCAGCTGACTGCAGAAAGGTGCCAGGGAACCTTGGGGCAGTCAACAGTCACGTGATATTTTTAAAGAAGCTGTATACACACGATGTTTGTAAATGTATGAACTGCCTTAATAAAAAGTTCAAATGTAAAAATTGCCAAGCTTGCCAGGTGGTGGTGATGCACACCCTTAATCCCAACACTCAACAGGCAGAGGCAGAGAATCTGTCTGTTCAAAGCCAGCCTGGTCTACAGAGTGAGTTCCAGGACAAACAGGGCTACCCTGAGAAACCCTGTCTTGAAAAAAAAAAAATTATCAAGCCTACCATGCCTTTAATCCCAGAGGCAGGCAGATCTCTGTGAGTCCCAGGCCAGGCTGATCTACAAAGTTAGTTCCAGGACAGACAGGGCTACATACTTGAAAAACAAGTCTAAAAAGGACTAAGCTTTAAATAAACACACACACACACACACACACACACACACACACACTTTCCCTAACATATAGAAAAACTACATCAGTAATTTAAAGCAGAAATGGAATGGTCACAGGGTCCAACAGAGACCACCGTCAGTTAGAAAAACGATTCTTTTTTTCTAGGCAGGGCTGTGCATCTCAGGCTGGCCTTGAGCTCAGGACCCTCCTTCCTCAGCCTTATGAGGACTGAGGTTACAGGCAAGTGTCACCATGCCTAGAAAGAAACAATTCTTTGGAGCCTGGCTCACTGGTTAAGAGTATTTGCTGCCCTTCCAGAGGACCTGGGTTATTTACAGCTGTCTGAACTCCAATTCCAGGGGATCTGATACCCAGGGCACTTGCAGCACTTACAGCTGTCTGAACCCCAGTTCCAGGGGATCTGATATCCTCTTCTGACTCAGGGCACTTGGCATGCACATGGCACACATACACACATGCAGGCAAAACATACACACACACGAAAATAAACAAGAAAAATTTTCTTTGCTTTTTGTTTGTTTTGGTTTTTGGCAACCAAACCAAGGACCTTGGGCAGGCTGGCCAAGTGTACTACCACTGGGCTACACGGCACTCAGAGCAATGATTCTTAGACTTCATCTTAGACTCTTTCATCAGGATTCTACGTCCAAGAACAGGATTCCTGGCCAGTGATTTCCTATGGAAAGACCACATTAAATACTAATGACAGGCATAACGCCCCCCATTAGGAATAGAACAAGTTCAGCAAAAATATCACAGCGACATTAAAACGAATTACAAAGAGCAGTATTTTACCTAGATTTCAGAATGGAATGAGAGATGCCAGGAAACTTAAAGTGTCTACCTAAATTTATGGACGATTTTTTGTTTTGACATGGGTAGCCTGGTTGGGCTGGGCCTTGGTTCCACATGCTGCCTTCTCTCAAGTTGCAGGGTTATAGCCACAAAACACCATGGTTATCTCTAGGAAATACATTTCCATGTCTGTACCAGGACAGACTTACCTCCATTTCTCAAAGAATCATAAAATCCATACACTTCTAAAACATATTGGAGAGAAGTGACTCTCCTTAGGGTGCTGTAATAAGTTATAATTTAATTTTCACTTCAAGTGAACATTCCTGGAACATAACTGTTTCCTTTCTAATGTCAACATTTCACAGCAAGAGTCTGACAGCTTGCTGATGTTAGAAAGCTTATGGTAAACACCTTGAGAGAAATAGATGGACTCCAAGGCTGGTTCTTCCATCTCTGTGACTAGAGTCAAAGTTTGCTAAATGATTATTTGGGAAGGGGCAAACCTAACAATCTGTTGATTGCAAAGCAAATGAATACTCAGTATCTGGGCAAAAGGGTTCGCCTTTCACCAGCCTTTCATTAGCTGAAGCACGTTACTCCTACTAAAACCACAAGCAGGGCTGGGGATGTAGGGATAAGCCCAGCCCATTAGGGGGCGTGTTTGCCGGGGCTAATGTTTACATATAAATCTGGCGAACATGAGCCCACCGCCCCTTCTGTTTTCCTGTTCTCCGCGGGAACCTGTGGTTCTGTAAGTCTATTTCCCCGTTAAAGCTGTATATATTATTACAATCTGTCTGCATTCATTTACGCCGATACATGGGGAGGTGGCTCAGCTGGTAAAAGTGCTTACTATGCAAGCATGAGACCCTGAGTTCAAGTTCCAGCACCCATGTAAGAACATCAGGTGTGACAATGAATGCCAGCGATTCCGGCATTGGAGAAGCAGAAATAGGAGGCTCCATGTGGCTTGCTGGCCAGCCAGTCTATCCAAATTTGTCAGCAGAAGGTGAGTGGGAGACCCTGTCTCAGAAATTCATGTGGAGAATGACTAAGGAGCCATCTAACATTGATCTCTGACCTCCATGCACACAGCCCCAAATGTACACACACACACAAACACATTGCACATACACCACCAGAAAACAATCACAATGCAGGGGAAGACCATGAGGAACCTGTTTCCCTGAGCCAAGTCTGCATTTCTCTCCACTAGCATCTACAGATGCATTTTTCTCTAAAAAAAAACCCAACAGATGCCATTTTAGAATGTTTTTCAAAAAAATCTTTTTAAGTATGCATGTGGTGTGTGTGTGTGTGTGTGTGTGTGTGTGTACACATGAGCATGCAGGTGCATACATGCTACACTGTGCATGAGGTCAGAGGACAACTCTAAGTGCCAGTCCATGCCCTCCACCAGAGACCCCCAGCCATAAAAACATGCTAATATAAAAAGGGTTCACTGCCATTAAGGCAGACACAAAAGCATAGTTTTGCACATCAGACACCAATAGGATGCACTGTGAAGGTGAATCACTGACTCTATTTCATGGTCTTTCGGTCACTGCAAGCACCGTGCTCTTGGCAGTACCAGTTACTTGCTGAAATGAAGCAGATGGGGACAAGTGTGTTTTAGAGATTGTTGGTCAAAGGTCCCACTTACAAGGCCATTCGTTCACTTGGGATTGAAGGCCCAATGCAGCACACAGAAACTGGCATTTTAATCCTCTTGCTGCTTCTAAGAGCTCACATGTAACTCCACTGAACTCTTCTTGGGCTTGGCTTCCCAGTGGTAAGAGGATATATTCCACTCTCGACAGTTCTCAGCAGGTCACTGTGAGGCTCACAGAGTGGTCATGGAAACCACTGGTTCTATGGTTAAATAAATACCCCATTATTTTATCCCCATTACTTCCTACTCTTGCTTGAATATGATGTGTATACAAACACAGATACACATGTTCTAAATGAGTATCATACACTGTAGAAGTTCTTTATAAGTCAAATAGTATCATATAAATATTTGATGTAAACACTAAACTAAGGGCTACAAAGACAGCTCAGTGAATAGGAATACTTGTTGCAGACACATGAGTACTTGAGTTCAGATCCCAGCACCCACGTAAACAGCCAGGTGCTACTGCCTACAAGATATACTAGTGCAATAATGGCACACAAGTCATGGTAATAACTGTAATGTCTGTCCTGTCCCTTAAGAGACAAGCCCTGCCCACCCCCTTCCACTGAGGCAAAGATCTTCTTTTGCTTCCAGCCTGCTGCTCTCTTTGGCAGGTGGCTACCAACCTCTTCCCCTGCCTTCCCCTCCTTTCTCTCTCCCTTCCTCTCACTCTTTCTCACTCTCTCTCTTTCTTTTCCTCCCTCTCTCTCCCCTTTCCCCTTCCCTTCCATAACCCACTAAATAAATTATACCCACTTTCTCTGCATGGCATCTATCCATCTCTCACCCACCTCGGCTCCTCATGGGACCTGTCGCCTCCCACCCACCTGGGAGCCACAGAGATCTCGGGTGGTGGGACCTGGCTGCCCCTCAGGGACTGCAGCATTTTACCTAAACCATTACAATAACCAAGCCCTTTCTGATTGGATTTAAGGCCCATTCCATGAGGTGGAACCCACAACCGACACTGCAAAAGTGGCCCTGAATCTGAAGTGAGATGAGTCATGGGCCTAGGGGAAAATCAACTACTATTCTGCTAACGGGACACAGCAATAAAATGACCCCTGATGGAACAGTGCCATACCCATAGATTAGTGCATGATGCAAGCCCCTCCAAAGAAGCTTCCTGCAGTAGATGAGAATTAGCACAAAGACCTACAACTGGACACTGTGCAGCTGGAGAGAGAGTTTGAACACCCATTTCTCAATACAATGCCTGTATCACACCCTTCCCCTCAAGGCTCAGGGAAGAGGAGGTAGAAACCAGAGGTGACTGATGACACCAAGGAGACAGTGTCTTCCAGACACAACAGGACTGAAATACATATGGATTCAAAAAAGACTATTTCAACACGAACCAACCTGTGTATGTTCAAGCCAGACAAAATCCCAGCACTGAGAAGGGGAAGTGTACACAAAGTCCCACCCCTAACCAAGAAGTTATTTGCAATTGATACCTGCTGGGAAAGGGAAAATCAGTTTTCTTCAGTGGAGTGTCACTGGGTTTATCAACAACACTCCAGGTCAGGCCCCATGCCCAGGAATATTTGGCCAACTTAAAACAGAGTCCATGATTTGGGACTTTATTATTTTTTTGTAGGCTCTTTGTTTCATTTTGGTAATTTTTTGTGTCTTATTGTTTCTTTTGATTTCCAGGTTTATTGGGGTTTTTTGAGAGGGGAGAGGGAAAGAGCGTGAAGTTGGGTGGGTAAGGAGGTAGGAAAGAGTGTGGCAAGTAGGGGAAGGGGAAAGAACATGATCAAAATATACTGCATGGAAAAATTAATTAAAAACAATAAAGCCAGGAATGGTGACATGCACCTGTAACCCCAGAGACGTGGGAGGTAGACAGGAGGATCACTGGGGCTATCTAGGTGCCAGCCTAGCTCCGTGTTCAGTGAGAGAGCCTGTAATGATTAGCGTTTATTGTCAACCTGACACAACCTGGGATTACCTGGGGAAAGTGTATCAGTAATAGACTGTCTAAATCAGGTTGGCATGTGGGCATGTCTATGGGCAAACTGTCCAGACGGTCTTAAAGGCTGTGGGGAAACCCAGCCCAAAAGTGAGGCAGCATCACTGGATTGGGAGCATGGACTGCGTAAGAACAGAGAAGGCTGGGTAAGTACTAAGTATATATGCATTCATTCTGTCTCTGCTCGTCACTGGTCATGACCATCTGCTTTAGGTACCTGCCTTGACTTTCCTACAATGATGGACTGTAAACTGGAGTTGTAAGCCAAATAAACCCTTTCTCCCCTAAGTTACTCTCTGTTAGGGTATTTTATCACAGCAAAATTAGGACACTACCTATGTCAAAGCAATATGATGGAGTGTGACAGAGCAGGACACCTAATATCCTCCTCTGGCCTCCCTGCATACACAGGCACATGCACCCCCACAAACAAGTATGCACACACTATGCTCACACAAATACACACACACACACACACACACACACACACACACACACACACACACATTACACTGGGGCCAGGAAGTGGCAAACACCTTTAATCCCAGCACTTGGGAGACAGAAGCAGAGGGATCTTTGAATTCAAGGCTAGTCTGGTCTATAGAGTGAGTTCCAGGACAATTAGGGCTAAACAGCAAGCCCTGCCTTGAAAAAACAAAATAAATAAATAAATACATTGGCAGAATCACTGAAAATGTGAAAGAAAAAAAATGGTGTTTTCCAGAAGCAAAAAGAAGCCAGCCGTCTTGATGTGCGATACGCTTTTGTAGAGGCTCTAAGACAATGTACACCGAAGTGCTCCCTCAGAACTGGCATGCCATAGATTTGTAGAGGCTCTAAGACAATGCACACCGCAGTGCTCCCTCAGAGCTGCCATGCCATAGATTTGTAGAGGCTCTAAGACAACGCATACCGAAGTGCTCCCTCAGAGCTGGCATGCCATAGATTTGGCTGCATTTCCTGGCTTCTCATCTGCCATAAGTGGAGTTTTACTGGCAGAGAAACACTGTCCACCAAGCACGAAAGCACCAGGTAGCCACTGACAGAAGAGCTTCTCCCACCTGTCATACCCACGGCGCTACCTCCCCTCAAAGATGGCGGCATCCCAATTATCTTAAACTACAACTGAAATCGGTTCTGGGGATATTAGAATCACCCAAAAACTCCACCTTATTCCTAACAATTAGCTGAAATTTCTCTAAAGCTTAATTATCAGACATTAAAACTCCTGATGCATAGGTTCTGTGCTCTTTAACCCAAAAGGAGATATCACACGTGTGATACAGAATGAGTCTCACACAATCGGAAAGCGTTCTCTTGTTAGATTCCTTCCCTCACTGAGATGTGACATTTTTGGCTAAGATGTGCTGGGGGAGGGGGGGGGGAGAGCCTAGCTTTTGAATATGACCATTTGCCACTTCCTGTAAAAACTAGAAGATGTAGTCAGTCTCACCTAGATGGCAGATTTCTCACAATGCGTAATGACTAGAGAGAAGTAAATTATATATGAACTTACTACTGTACTTAGCAAGAGCCGACTGGCATAGATTTATTCCAACTTCTCTAGGCCTGTTCTATCAAATGCTATCTGATGTTTCGCTTCGTAGGTAAGATGAACATTTGTAAAAGCTGACTTTAAGAGAAGCCTTGGTAACCTCAGTAAACCTCATCCAATCAGGTGAAAGCCCTGAATGACACAGCAGGTCTCTCCCAGGAGGAATTCAAGATGGTGACACAGGCACCCTGCCTTGATCTCAAACCAGCCAGTCTACTGTGTGCTGGACAGCAGACGGGCAACAGTGATGACAAATGGGGCCCAAAGCATCTGCCCCGCTTATAACCTGCACAGATTGTCCAGATGAGTCTTAGATCTGTTGGGAAGGATGCTATCTTGAGAGGGCTTTTGATTTTGAAAGGTTACCTTCTTGTATCTTTAAACTTGATAAGGTCATAGGTCAGTGGCAGTCAACACCCATCATCAAGGAGGATGAAGGCAATCGACATACCTGTCTTTACCAGTGTCCAATTTGACTCCTCCCTCGTTACACTTGGGATAAAAACCTGTACCCACAATCAGCCTGTGTGTGCCTGCAAGTGGAGGTGGACAACCTGGAAACTTAATGAGTAGTCTTCCTTCTATAAGACGGTCAAGTTGTGGATAACAAATATGATGATTGGTACTTTCCCACACACAGGTCACTTTTGTATTCTCTAATCTAACTTTAAGCCAAGCTTAAATGCAGAAAAATATCTGGAACTTCTTATTTTTTTAAATGTCTCGGTTAAACAATCAAAATCTCAATCTCTCTCTCTCTTGCTCTCTCTCTCTCTCTTGTTCTCTCTCTTGTGTTCTCTCTCTCTCTTTCTCTCTCTCTCTTGTGTTCTCTCTCTCTCTCCCCCCCCCCCATGGGTCTTTCTTTGAAGACCCTTGATTGAAGCATTTCAGTTTAAGGGAAAAATATTGCTACAACATTTCAAACAAATCAAAATAAAATCAAACATTTGAGTGACATTCTCAAGCCCATGGCACTCAGAAGCGGCTGCAGGCACTGTGGAGCACTGAGACAATAATCAGTACCATACAGCATTCTTCTAGTGCTACGATCTTAGTTCTCTAGGGTAGGCCCATACCTGCTCTTTAACAATGAGTGCGGGGTAGGCATCTGTTGGGGGAATGCTTCCTGTACAAGCGAAAGGTCTTGGGTTCAAGTCCCACACTGCATGCACTGGTGTGGTGGTGTATCCTCAGTAGTTGGGGATCAGAGAATTCAAGGCCACACTGAGGAGATGGCCTACTGGGTAGAACGCTTGTTGCACAAGTAGAGACCTGAGTTTGGGTCCTTAGAACCCATGTGAACACTGGCGACTGTGTGCACCTCTGGAATCTTAGTGTCCCTACAGTAGAAACAGCAGAAGCTCTAGAAGCTTGTGGGTCAGCTGCAATGTCACAGGCAGCAGCAAGAAGAGATCCTGCCTCAAACAAGGATGACACCAAGGTTGTCCTCTAACTGCCACACCCATGTCACAGCGTAAGTGTGCCTGCACTCACATAAATGCACACTTAAACAGGTGTACACACCCTTAAACAGGTGTACACACACACACAAAGATTTTGTTTTTAAGTTCAAGGTCTTTCTTAGCTATACAGGAAATCAAAGCCAGTCTAGGCTATAGACTCTGTCTCAAAAAAATAAATCAAATAAAAAATAATCAAGAAAAAAACTTTGCAAATCAAAACACTTCGTAAAAATTCTTGATTTTTGCTGGCTAACTCCTCTCCCTCATAATACTCGGTTCCTGCCTCGCGTCTTTTCTGGTTGAATTTTCATGGCACTTTCCACTCTGCCTGAAAGTAAACAATAACCGTTCCCAGACTTGTCCCTGCCATTCCCTTACCGGCTACTCTGGTCGAGTTCTTCGTTACCACCCATGGTTGTGCCCAGTCTCCATCAGAGCCCTGTGCCCCCAGAACTGACCAGCTGAGCCCCTAGAGGTCAAGGTGCTGTCACTGTCCCAGTCTGTGACTAGCACAGAGCAGCTGAGTCAGCGGCCAGCTGCCAGGTAAGGTGCTGGCGGGACTGGATCAGCCGGGGACTGCGACTGAAGCAGGAGGTTATAAACTGTGTGCTCTGAGCTATTCAATTTAATTTCATAAAAATTTCATTACAACCTTGAGATACAAAGAAGAATTACTAAACTAAATAGCTACATATATTTGACTGACAGTTGAGTCGGATTTAATATTCAATACATCAAACAAGGAGGCCTTAGCCTAACAGACGTGCCAATCAAAAGCTCGTGGGTTCTGTATACATGGGGTCTTTCACTGAGAACACCTGGCTATTCCCAGAGCTAGATTAGGAGTGTTTCTCTACCGGCTCGACATTATGTTCACAAGAACAGATTTACAACCTCAAACAGACACTCCTGAGACCTGTCTCAAACCAGCAGAATCTTTGGAGTGGTTCCTATCTTTCAGTACCTCATGCATGTTATTTTAGCCAATTATTCTACCCCTGAGCTACATCCCCAGCCCTTGCTGCTTAACCAACACGTTTAAAGAGAGACGGGGAAGGAGCAGCTAGACGGCTCAGCGGGCAGGTGTGCTGCCATCAAGTCTGATAACCCACATGGTGGTAGGAGGGGACTGAGACCTGCAGTTGCCTCTAACATCTGCATATGTGCCATCTGCCACAGCATGCGTCCCATCCAAACACACACACACACACACACACACAACAAATTTAAACAATTCAAGGTGGGGAGAGAGGGCACTTGGCAGGCTTCACTAGGCTCTAGGCTAAGCAGGACGCACTGGAGTTCAACAGTTCTGAGGCTACTGAAGCTGGACTACAGGTGGACTCTAGAACCATAACCCCGGGAAAACGAACAGACAGAATGTCTCTTCGAAGAACACTGCAGTTGACGCAGGGGCGTGGCTGATAAGGAACAGGTAAGCTATGTCAGTAGCTTCCTCGTGGTGGAACTCATCTAGAGACAGGGAGGGAATTAGGTCATCATACCTCTGTGGCCTCCTCAGCTGTGACAGAGCTTCCAGGGCTTTCATCCTTGGTGATCAAAGTAACTCCATCTAAAAAGTAAGGTAAAGGGGGCTGGAGAGACGGCTCAGTGGTTAAGCGCATTGCCTGCTCTTCCAAAGGTCCTGAGTTCAATTCCCAGCAACCACATGGTGGCTCACAACCATCTGTAAAGAGGTCTGGCGCCCTCTTCTGGCCTTCAGGCATATACACAGACAGAATATTGTATACATAATAAATAAATAAATATTAAAAAATTAATTAATTAATAAATAAAAAGTAAGGTAAAGAACAACCGAGACGATTTCATCATCAACCACGGGCTTCCCCATGCATTTGTGTGTGCATATGTGCATGCATGGACACACACACACTCACACAAGCAACATGTGTCCCATGCACACAAACAAGCATATGCACATACATGTATACCACACACATGAAAAAGAAAAAGTAAAAAGAGAAGTCATACATACACACATACACATATGTGTGTGTGTGTGTGTGTGTGTGTATATTTAAGTAGCATAAATATTTGAAGAAAACACCACCACCTTACCCTGAACAACAATTTCCCAGAAATGATTTAATTGTTTAATTTCTACTTTCTCTCGAAGGTCTTTCAGGAAACTGTTGAAGCGCTGCTCTTCTGAAAACTGGGGGTGGGCAAGAGAAGAAGAGGCAAGTCAGGGCAAACACAAAGCCAAGCATAGCTCCATACCAATGCATTAGACTTGAACCCATCAGAAATAATGTGCACGTTGGTAACCAGAAACCAGCAACTCAGACTGCTCTGGCTTTTGTGAGTCAGAGGTGGCTAATCCTGGGAAGGCACGGAGCTGTCGAAGCCATGTAGATTTTGGCAGCTTAGAACTTTGTTTTCAAACAAAACAACACTTTACCGAATGCTCATGCAACTCAATACATTGATCATCTTACTTCAAGAATTGTCAATTTATCTAATCTTTGTTTCTTCTTGTGTTTATCAGAGATTGATCACAGAACTTCATGCACGCTGGCCTAGGGCTCTACCGCTGAGCTACGTAACTCCAGCAGTGACTCAGCCAGTCTTGTTTATACCCCATCTCACACTGCTCTATCAATAACTTTAAAGAAAATTTTAATTATAGTATTTCAATTATAAATATTTATGCATGTCATAACTAATATATATATATATATATATTAATTAAGAAACATTCATCTTGGCTTGTTGGAATATGCACTGGGGAAATGGAAGCAAGGGAATAAGTTCAAGGCCGGCTCAGCTGTACAACTATAAGCTCTAAGCTAGGATGAACTCCTGAGACCATGCCAGTAGTCAGAGAGACTACGAAGAAGTGGAGGAAAAGGAAAATACATGCCATTGCACATCAGAAAATTGAAGAGGGCCATAAGGAACAAAGAGCCATTTGATATTGTTTCTTTATATGAATTTCATATTCTTTTTAAAAACTAATTTTACATATCAATTCCAGTAAAATACCACTGTTTCAAAAATAAAAATAATTTTAAAAAAAGAAAGGAAAAAAAACCCAATTTTACTCTTAAAGCAAGTCTGCGTTGAGATGGACTGATCCGTCTCCAGACTCTTTTGGACCTCTCCTATCTTGTTCTCATCTTTGTTGTAGTGATGCAGGTAGAACATGGGGCCCTGTCCACACTAAATTACTGAGACAGACAGTCCACCCAAGTCCTAACTGGCCCTGATCCTGCTTAGCTTGCGAGATCGGATGTGACTGTGCCCTCAAGGTGGTGCAGCCAGCGCCCAGCTCTCTGGCTGCTGACATTCTTCCCCAGCTGTGCTGACAGGGTCCATGAAGCCTGAGTGAGATTTTAAAAGCAACACATTTTCCCTCTCCCCATTTAAACAGACTCCCTCTGGTTATCCAAGTCATCCTTCGTCTTCTCTTGATTCTACTTTTCCAACATTTTGTGGTTTTTTTTTTTTTTAATCTGAAGGGTATTTGGATCATCTCCTGATGACATTTTCTCACTTTCTTGTCATTCTTTGTATGAACCTAAATCATTCACGGATTAACTTGTTCACTGGGCACCCACACAGAAACACTCTACAACTATGTCTGTTTTAAAAATACACCTTCTACTTCAATCTTGGCTCACTCTTGCCGAGAGGACTAAAGGTCAGAAATTCTCTGCAAAAGGTTTACAAGCATTTCCTTTCTTTTTATTCTTTGAGACAGGGTTTCTCTGTGTAGTCCTGGCTGTCCTGGAACTCACCCTATAGACCAGGCTGGCCTTGAACTCAGAGATCCACCTGCCTCTGCCTCCTAAGTGTTGGGATTAAAGATGTGTGCCACCACCCAGCATAACCATTTTCTAAGAGTTCCTAACAAAACAAAGAAAATCCACTTTAAACACTGGGAAATTACTGTTTGTAGGGTTCTTTTTTTCTTCTAGCATTCATATACCCACTCCTGTCTTTGTAAAATCCTCCTCAACAATCACACTAATATATATTTTCTGTCAATTTTCCTAAAAGAGGCAGCTTATCCTTTATAATGGCAGGGCTACCAGAGGTCACAATGGGACTTTCCTCAGTTCTCTAAGTAGGAACATGACACCTGGACACTAGTGCCAATCAAAAGCTAACTCAGAGAGATGAATCCATCACCCCCACCCCCGCCCCAACTGCCCCCATTCCTCCTGAATGATGATAATGACGGCTGCAGAGAATTTAGCCATTTCTACTACTCTTGTATACTGTACTGTTCGCAGTGAGAATGATGCTTCCAAAACCCAGGCTTCTTTGTGGGGGTGCTGCTTGCCTCTGCCCTTTGACAGCTGTTGGGGCAGAAGCCGGTGAGCGCAGTTAGTACCTGTACAGCCTCCTCCCGGAAAGCTTTGATGCACTCCATACTCTTCAGGAAATACAGTATTTCGTTGGTATCCACAAACTGCTCAATGTGACTTATTAGCTGGAGGCTTGCTGGAATATAAGACAATTTATTCTCTTAGGTGGGAGGGATGTTTGTGAGGACACAGTACAGTTCTTGGCACATAACTGTAAGGATAAACTCTTTTGTTCAAGAGCCTCAGAATCTGGGTGAATATTAGCCAAGTTTCTCTAGGGAAGGATAAGATGCAAAAATTCCACCTCAAAAGTCTACATTTAAGAACTTTGGTGCTAGGCATGGTGGTGCACATCTTTAGTCCCAGCATTCAGGAGGCAGAAGCAGAAGGATTTATGGCAGTTTGAAACCAGCCTGGTCTACAAAGCAAATTCCAGGACACCCAAGGCTACACAAAGAAACCCTGTGTCGAAAAAACAAAGAAGGGAGGAAAGGAAGGAGGTTTGGTAAAGAGCTAGAGAAATAGCTTAGCAGTTAAGAGTCCAAGTACTGCTCTTCCAGAGGCCAGGAGTTCTATTCTCAACACCCACAACAGTCTGTAACTCTAGAGCAGGGAAGCTGATGCCCTATTCTGGCTGTCATAGGCACTGTACTCACATGCACATACTCAGACACAGACACATAATTAAAAATAATAAATCTTTTGAAAAAAGAAATTTGCTAATATTTGCTATTTGTCAAGAAAGAAAATTAAATTTCTAACGGGCTTAGAATTACAGCTAAGTATTCTTTCTCGGGTATCAAACACAAGATTGTAGCAGAATATTTTCTTTTGTGTTTTTGCTTGTTTCATTTTAAATCTTGTTCTTGGCTTTTGGGGGGTTTGGGTTTTTGGGGTTTTTTTTGTTTTGTTTTTTTGTTTTTTGAGACAGGGTTTCTTTGTATAACTGCTCTGGCTGTCCTGGAACTCCCTCTGTAGATCAGGTTGGCCTCAAACTCACAGAGATCCACCTACGTCTGCCTCCTGAATGCTGGAATTATAGCATAAGCCACCACCATCCAGCCTTGTTCTTGTAACATGAACGGGGCCTGTTTGTTCGGGTTTTCTGTCCTGCCTGGTTCCCACAGCTGTTTAGCCCCAAAGAAAATCACACAGAGATCTCTATAAGTCATAAAGCTGATTGGCCGATTAGCTCAGTCTTCTTATTAGCTCCTGTAGCTTATATTAACCCATTTTTCTAATCTATTTTTGCCATATGGCTCAGTACCTTTTTCAGCTGGCAGGTCACATCCTGCTTCCTTGGTGGTCTGTGCAGGACTGGGAGAAATCAACTTCCTCCTTCCCAGAATTCTCCTGTTCTCATTGCATCATTTCTACTTCTTTTCTGGTTTTCCCACCTATACTTCCTGCCTGGCCAATCAGCGTTTATTTAAAACATGATTGACAGATTACAGACAATTCTCCTGCATGTTGTTGTTTTTTTTTTTTTGGTTTTTTTGGACAGTTCAAAACTACACTTTCTAATATAGTCATAGGAAATTAATCCTTCAATTCTCTAACTCTGAGACTCAGGGTAATACAAACAGTACCAGACAATGAAAACTAACAAGCTGGCAATAACCTACCTTTTAGCAATCCCAGATCACATTAGAAAACAGCAATCATTACTGTGTCTATGCCCTTCCTAGACCTGAATATTCCCCCTGCTTCTCAGCACTGTACTCGCTCTGGACACTTAATAAACAATAGCTGTTAGCAGGCAACGAATAAATGCCTCAGAAAGCAGGAGGACATTAATAATATTATCATTTACAAAGCAAGCCGCAACTCACAGTTGCCTCACAAACAAAGAAAAAAGGAATTCTTCAGTATGAAAAATGCAGCGGAGGAGAGAAACATGCCCTGACCTAAGCTGAAAAAAACAATGAAACATAAATATCATGGCCTAAAGGTGCACTGCCCTTTGTCCCTGAAAACTACGAACTTCTTGGCTGCATGACAATTTATGCAGTATGGCCAAGATATTCTAAGACCACTATTTCCCAAAACCGTGACTTCATCTGAACATCCTGCTGAAAATGTATGTGAGAGAGAAGTATTAAAGCAAACTGCTTTTAAGAGTCACCTGTGAGGGCTCAAGGCCACTAACTTTGTGAATCAGAGACCGGAGCATTATTCAGGGTCTTACAAAAGACCTGAAATCAATGCCATCTAATCATTTCCTGAGGACCTTAAAGCATGTGAAAGGGATTTAAAAAAAAAAAAACATTTCTAAGATAGCAATTTCTCCGGGAAAAGTATCCCCAGGACCCATTCCATCTCTCCTACCAACCCAGAGATTATGATCTCCATTACCATAAAGCATTTGACAAATTTGAGGATTAAAGAAACACTTCCCTATGCAATTTGAAAAATCTCCCCCAATGTGTCCTCCGGCAGTAAATTAATATCCACGTACAATGAAGGAGAAACAGCATGTTCCAACGGTCTTTTAAAGGAAAATAATACAACCCTGATTATCGGGCAGGAAAAAGCTATCTACAAGAAGCTCAAAGCAAACAAAAGCATTTTCTCCTTTCAGCATGCAAAGGAAAAGTAACCCAATGTCTGGCATTTCTAATACAGATCACAACAGCTTCCTTTTGCAGACGGTTTGATATAAAGTTTACCTAGCATTATAAACCTAGGCACAAATAAAGCTCTTCAGAGGTCAAGGACAGGACACTAATCCCAAATATCCCAAGTCCCCCATTTTTTTTGAAATGAGAATGAAGAATCTTAGGAAGCTATAACATAACGGTTCTCTTTGCTTCACTTAATAACGACTTCATCAGCTTGTCCTATTTAATATTTATTGTGTATCTACTGTGTGCAAGATGCGATGCTATGTTCCTCTGGATTCAATTAAGTTGAAGGTAAACTCCTTCCCTTTGAGGACTGCACAGTCTACTGGGGAACGCAATACACATCATCATCATCATAATAGGGCATAGATATGAAGAGGACTTTGAATGGTGTGAGATCGTATTAATTTATCTAAAAGAAAAACGTGTATGCAACTGAATTTTTTCAAATTTTTGGTGATTGCATAAGGCAACATCAATGAACATGGCTCCTAACTGAGCAACAAAAAGTAGAAGCTGGCTTTCTTCTAGCAGAGCTCAGGGAGACACCTTAGTAGAGAGAGTATTACCACACAAGCATAGGGACATGAGTTCAGCTCCCCAACACCTCGGTAAATAGAGGCTCCTCAGGTGTCCTGGTTAGCTAGTCTAGCCTAATTAAATTGGTGGGTTCCAGGCTCAGTGAGAGACACAATCTCAGAATATAAGGTGAAGAGTGATTGAAGAAGATACCCAAAGTTGACCTCTGGCCTCTACACACATGCATATGTCCACATGTATACACACGCATGTCCTCATATATACACACACATTTCCACATGCACATACAGAAGCATACACTCATGCCCACATGCATGCACACACAGGTTCACATGTACACGCACATGTGTCCACAAATATACACACCCATATATATGTTCGTATGTACACACATATGTCCATATATATACACACATATGTACACAGATGTACCACACACAGGGTGAGGGGAAAAATGGGAGAGAACAAATAGCCCTAAATATGAAGAACAAAGGTGGGAAAGTGCCCAGCATGAGTGGACAAGAGAAAGGGAAGAAAAGCAAGTAAGAATTAGAAGAGAAACACGGAAGAAGTTTCCAGAGTGTACAGGTGAGGAGGGTGAAGCTTGATTCCTGAGAAAGAGCAGAAGACGAAAGGGCTCAAGGCTAAGCCTTAGGAATGACAGTATTTAAACACGGACAGAGGAATGAAAGCTGGAGGAAGCCAAGAAGGAACATAAAAGCCAGGATGAAGCTGGGCAGTGGTGGTGCACGGCTTTAATCCCAGCACTCGGGAGGCAGAGGCAGGCAGATCTCTGTTGAGTTCGAGGCCAGCCTGGTCTACAAGAGCTAATTCCAGGACAGGCTCCAAAGCTCGACAGAGAAACCCTGTCTTGAAAAACCAAAAAATAAAAAAAGAAGAAGCTCTCAGGATTTGTGACCATATGCAGATGCAGTCTTTCCTATGCACCTGTGTCTGGCTGCCTTGTCCTCTCCCCAGCAAGGTTGAGGAGCTCGGACAAATAAGCACAACCACCTTTCAACAACGCCAGTGAACACAATGAGTTGCATTTTGCCCGGTGCATCCGGCTCCCGACTCTGAATTCTGCCTCTTTACCTAGACTGTTTCGTGGCTCACTGACTACAGTGAACCATTTAACACCAGGGCATAACTGTGATTGGTAATGCCTTACATATTGAATATTAGGGAGAGATGTGAACAAAAGACTTCCCTCCAAACATCTGGGGCATGTCCTATTTCCTTGCCATCTTTTTAAAAAGATGCAAAAAAAAATGACTGGGGAAAAACAAACTTTCCTTCCTAGTTGGTTTGTGCTTTGGTTCCCCTGCTTTGTTGTATGAAGGAAACGACTGATCATCAGGTGCTTTTCTCTGCTTCTACAGCAGTTACGGGGCTAAGAGACAGTCGGTCTTCATACTCAGTAAGTCACAGATTCAACTGTAACATGCCAAAATGTTCGGAATTAGACAATGATTCAGTAATACTTATTAGCAGCTAATATAAAAAATAGCCATTTTAGGATACTACAGCAGGCAAAGGGCCTTTATTATCTTAGGGAGGCTTCAAGAGATCTGTTCTATATTCAGGTTGTATAGGGGCTTAATAGAGTGTCATAGTTAGGGTTTGACAGTTGCAAAGAAACACCATGACCAAAAAGCAAATTGGGGAGCAAAGGGCTTACACTTCAGCATTGCTGTTCATCACTGAAGGGAGTCAGGGAAGGAACTCAAAACAGGACAGCACCCTGGAGGCAGGAGCTGATGCAGAGGCCAAGGACGAGCTTGCTTCCCATTGCTTGCTCAACCTACTTGTAAGAACCCAGAACCTCCAGCCTAGGGATGGCACCACCCACTAAATGAGAAAATGCCTTACAGCTGGATCTCATAGAGGCATTTCCTCAACTGAACCTCCTGCTGATGACTCTAGCTTATGTCAGATTGACACACAAAACCAGCCAGGACATAGAGTAACACAAAATCTTGTTCATATGTGAAATGAGCCCCAATATTATCATGCATTCATGTCACATTCAAAAGAGACCCAGACTCAGAGATGTTCATTCCATCAGAGGAAAATGGCAGACTTTCTGTGTTTTACCTGAAATACATGCCCTCCATCTACAAAAAACATTTGACATCACCACAAGACAGACTATGTTCCTTCCCAGTGCATGGTAACCAGGGCCAAGACACCTGGGGCCATAACCTAGCCTGCCCTTCCATGAACTCGCTACCTGTGACCTACGAAGATGTGTTCACTCAAATGGAAGAAGGTAACTATGGGTTTTCCTCTTACCTAACAGAGAAAAAGAAGCAAGAGACTCTCTCACCTGTCACACATCACATATAATAAATGCTGAAGGATCCTGAATGATTTCATTGAACACAAGCATCATTCAAGACGTCTCTCGATGGAATCTCACTGCTTCAATGCCTCATGGGAAGTTTACTTATTGCTCATTTTGCAGGTATCAGTAGTTAAGTAATTTTTAAATGGTAAGAACAGATTGATATTCCTAATGACAATTGTATCTTAATTTTTAAAACTTATAAGGCAACAATAAAAATTTAAGTGTTTAAATCATAATGTTAGGCCACCCATTTTTAACAGAATAAAAACGAGTAATGTTCATTGGCAGATAAATCTCTAGGCAAGAAGTCTGTCACCAGTTAAACCTACATGTAAATTCCAACCCTGTTTAAGGCAGAAAGTTGGATGGGATATGTGCTTGATAATAAAAGGGAATCTGTCAGCTTAAAAGCAGGCAGCTAAAATGAATCAGTTCACAAAACAGCTTCCCTTTTGTGTCTCTTTACGGTAGGAATCGGCTGCTGAGGGTAAAGCCTGTGTGTTCACCAGCCGGGGGAAGAGGCACTCAAAGCATTTCACATAGGGAATGTAGCATGAACAGTCGTTTATCTCATGACGAGGAGCTATGAGGCCAACTGACCACGTTCTGTCAGGAAGCATGCAGCAACAGCAAGAAGCCTTCAGCACTTTGCACCTTGTGACAAAAAGAAGAGAGACTAATGAGGTAACCAGAGCCTGGGGACCTGTGCTATAGCAGGCAAAGCCATGAAGGACCAGAGATGCTGGGATGTCCAGGCAGATGGCAGGGCCACCTCAGTCTCCTGTCCCTTGTCCACCCAGTGCACACAGGGCCAGAGTGATTAGGTGCAGATCTAAGGGCCACCTGCCGCGAGCCTTATCATGAATTTACAAAAACAAAACAAAACAAAACAAAAACACCTCATTTTTTTGAACTGGATATTTCCAGGAGAACTGGATATTAACAAGACATTATTTAATATAAATAATAAAGGAAGACAGCATTTGCAGTATTTTCTCTTTCCTTCCCAGAGGTGGGAACAACAAAACCCAATTAAGGGACTGAAAAGGCTGGTCAGCAGAGCTGATGCTTTCCCTAGGCATTTGACTTTTTTTTTTTAGGTTTTACTCTACAAAAACAGAGCCACGTAAAAACCGTTCTTTTTACTAATTGTAACACCTTTAGCGAGTGCCATACATTTCTTTTCTTCAGGTTAGCATGGGGAAACAGCGGCAGTTACCCACCACCAGGAGCAGCTGACTAACTGCCCACTGCACCCAGATAAGTACAAAATGAAGGTATTTCAAGTATTTCTTTTTAAAGGACAAGAGACAGGCTGATTGTTTCTTAATACAAGATTCCAAGAAGTTTTCCTTGGATGTCTGTGCGCCTGGCTCTAATATTCCTGTTTAAGTCTATATAATCTCTAGCGAATATTCTTACTGGAGAGAAAAAAATCAAAAGACACAGAACTACAAAAAGCATAAACTTTATGAGCCTGAAAATGGCCTTTAAAAGTGCATGTTCAAGCATCAGTAAGCAGACGGAGCTTGCCCTTTGCCTCTTTTGTCCTTTGCTCCTAAGAAACCGTTCTGCTGGACTCTGTCTAATAATCCTTCAGTTAGCACAAGGGCTGTGGCCTCCTTGTAGAAAGAGAACAAAGACCAACAGGTACACAGGGATCTCCACCGCCATCACATTTTATATGCTGGCTGGGTAGCAGGGGAAGCTGAACTAAGAACACAAAATGCTGACCACCTCAAGAGAAGAGGTGCAGCCCTGGACTATTTTATTATTATCATCGTCATCGTCGTCATCACCATCATCTCTTTCCAATAAGTAAAAAACTCAATTAAAATCTCACCATTTAAGCTCCACAAGTTCCATCACAGCCCATTTTCTCATGCTTAACGATTTTCTCATTAAGTGCAGTAATTTCTTACAAATTGCACTAATAAAAGCAAGTCCTGCTGGGTGTTTCCTCCCTTTTTAAATGCTGTCTTTTCATTGATGTGTTAAATTAAAACCCCAGGCACAAGGAGCAGAGTAAATGCAAAGTCTTCATGGTCAGGGTCTATTCCTAAGGTCTATGTGATCTCTCGTTTTATTTTTGTTTTTATTTGTGTTAACTGTGAGTCCTACTTCTGTAGCTACAAAAAAGGAGGCTACTGAAGGCCTCATAACCTTAGTAGAATAAAAATGGTAGTTTAAGCTAAGGAAAGATTAGAAGAATGACAAACTCACCACATGTAAAAAATCATAACAACATATCATTTTAAACTCTGGATGGCTAAGATCTTCTTCTTAAACAGTCTGGTTGTAAGACCAGATCTCTTGCCAGGGTGGGTGGTAGTTTAAATTTCATGGCCAATGGATGAACTCCACAACATTTTATGATCTTGCAACTTTTTTCATTAAAAACATACATTAAACATTAAAAGCTTATTAACATTTCCCACAAAGCCTAAAGGTCATCAGTTAATACAAGAAATATAGCAGTGAGATACAGAACAAAGAACATTCTCTCTCTAAAACGATTAATTTTCTCTAGTTCCAGAAAAAAATGAAGGAATATATTTGAAGCAAAAAAAGTCACGCCATGCTAACATAAGAAAGAAACCAAAGGAAAACTTTCTCATTAAATAAAGAGGAGATTCCTTTGGGTCATTTATGTAAAGAATACACCATATGTTTATGTACTGTATATGCCATACTCCTGAAAGGACGTACTGGGTTTGGGGTGAGAGGCAGGAAGGGAAGAGAAAGTTGGGGCCCACAAGTTCCCAAGGTCCTAGAATTCTAGCAGTTGGAAAAATTTACTAAAATAAGAGATATGGAAGAATAAGAGCCTTACCATCTTGATCTGATCCTATTCCAGATGAGCAATAGGAAGAAAGAAGATGCAGGACGGCAGTGTTTTGTAGTAACTGGCTTCATACCTGAGTAGATACTGATGCCACTACCTACTGCAGGGATTAAGTAGAAGGAACCCAGTAGCCATAGTAACAGTAGCCAAGAGGAAACAGTCTGGAACAAGAGCCCAATCTGGCAATGGCATCCAATTAAAACTTGGTAATTGAATGAAATTGAAATTCCTGTATCAGTTGAAGATACACAGTGACTGATGAGTCAGACTGCACACAGGCAGGCAGCAGCTGAGGATGCTTCTGTGCACACCAGAGGCAGAGGCAGCATCCTACTTACACGATGCATCAAGAATTTGAGTCATGGGCTGGAGAGATGGCTCAGCGGTTAAGAGCACTGACTGTTCTTCCAGAGGACCTGAGTTCAATTCCCAGCAACCACATGGTGGCTCACAACCATCTGTAATGAGATCTGGCACCCTCTGGCCTGCAGGCATACATGGAGGCAGACTTTCTATACATAATAAATAAATAAATAAATAAAATCTTTTAAAGAATTTGAGTCATTCTTGAATATCAGTACTGGATATTTAGAATAACATATTCTCCATAACCCTTTGTTAATGTAGCACCTTCTCTTAAGAACCCTCAGATCTCCTTTTCCCCCATTTACATTTTTCCTCTATTGGTTAATGAAGAAAGTTTAATATTTAGAGTTCAGAATATAGAAATGCTGTATTTCCCTATGTGGTGGCTAATCTTTGCCAACTCTACTAGACTTGGTTACCTAGGAGACATATATCTGGGTGTATGGTTGAGCGAGTTTCCAGAGTTTCACTGAGGAAGGAAGACCCACTTTCAGTGTGGGTAGTTGTTCTGATCAGAATATGAATGGCCCCCATCGGCTCATATATGTGAATGCTTGGTCACTAGGGAGTGACACTATTAGGCATGGCTTTGTTGGAGGAAATGTGGGCTTTGATGTTTTCAATGTTCAAGGCAGGCCCGATATCACTCTCTCTTCCTGCTGATAAGGATGGAGACTCTCAGCTCCATCTCCAGCACCATGGCTGCCTGCACGCTGCCTTGCTTCCCACCATGATGGCAATAGACTAAACCTCTGAACTTGTAAGCCAGTCCCAACTAAATGTTTTCCTTTATAAAAGTTGCTATGGCCATGGTATCTCTCACAGACTAAGACAGAAGCACTGTCTCAGGAACAGGACTCTAGCCTGAAGGTAAGGGAACAAACAGGGCACCAGCACCCACCTCACTCTGAGCCCTGGCTGTGGGTGCAGTGTAACCTCACATCCTGCCACATGGTTTCCCTGCCACCACAGGCAGTCTCCCTATAAACTGTGAGCCAAAAGAAAGAGTACCGTCCATAAGATGCTCCTGTCAGTATTGTGTTATGGCCATGAGAAAAGTAACTAGTATATTCTATTTCTTATTTCATAGGTCTTAGATTTGGGAATTGATTAAAAGAATCAAAGAAAAAATTCTGGTTTAACTCAAAGATTCAAATTTCTGTTACTTCCAAGCTCTGGTCTATTAAAGTTAACAACAGAAACAAAGTGATTCAGTATGAGCTGGCAATATGCAGAGAGCATAAGAAAATATGGAAGTCACCTTGCCTCGCTGATGGTGGACTAACTATATTACTATGAAAATGAATTATACGACAAAAAAAAATGTTAGTAGGCATTGCTATCTACAGGTCCTCAAAGCACAGGCATTTTCAGAGTAGGTCTGAGGAAGGGAAAAAACAGGACACTTTTTTGGCTAGAATAGCATGAGCAAACATAGAGAGGGAAGAAAGCTCATGCCAGGAAGGGATCCCCAGGAATACTGTTTGGTTTGAGTACAGGGTTCACAGAAGAGACCACAGAATGATGGGCTAGGAGCAGCAGCATGGGATCAGATTGCAGCAAGTCTTAGATGATGGATTCATTTCAAAGAAATGGGGCATGATTAAAAAGGGCTGACCCACATGCTATAAGAACACGGGCTAGACTGAAAATAAGAACTTTCTGGATAATTAACACAGGGTGCTGGAACTGCCCAGTGGTGAGATAGTGACAGACTGAAACAGCATAGTGGTGGACAGGATGGAAAGAGAGACGTGAGGGAGCAGGTTCAGAAATGAAGTCACTGAAAATGACTACAGAGTGATCTGAAATAGTCATCGGCAGTAAAGGGGCAGAAATAACAGAATAACAGAAACAGCAAAAGAAGCTTGGGGGAAGCGCTGCAAACAGCAGGAACACTGGAGCAGGCCATCACTTAGGCTGCAGGGTCACTTGGGGACTTTCTGCCCTCTTACCTCCTTTTTATGACCTACTCCTTGAATTCTTTCTCAAACTGTTGTTCACCTGCGCCTGGACCCATACAGTCCATCTTCCCTCCCACTGCCTAACAGCTTTCCTGCACTCCGCCCCTGTTGGAGGATCCCACCCTGGCTCAGGCCTTTATAGAAGAGCATTTCTGTGTTACTTTCCCCAGAAGGACATAAGTCCAGATCTGGGTAACCAACTTAATATGCTGCTCCTTTCTCATTAGTAGCAATTTCTTCCAGATGCTCAAACCAAAAATCTTGGTAGTCCCTCTTGATCTCTTTCCTTCTCCCAGACCTGATCAGCTGAAGTGTCCACTGTACCCAGATCATACCAAGGATCTGCCTACTCTCATGGTACCTTGCCCCGCTCCCTGAGGTCTAGCCATCTGCCTGTCATGTCTTCCTTTCTCACAGAGGCATAAGCCAAATCAAATCGCCTTCTATCATGGCCTTCCGGTGGTTTCCTGCTGCACAGAGAGCACAGATCTGAAGACCCAGTACTCTGTGATGCACGCCCAACCACCGCTCTGACCTCTCCTCCTACTCCTGTCCTCCAGGAACCGTACTGGCCTCCCTGAAGGGGAGCCATGCACATACTGCTTCAAAGCGGCATGTTCATCCTGCCTGCAGGTTGCACCACAGATACTCACCAGACTCTTTCTTCCACAAGTGAGGCCTTCTCTGATCCTTCAGATAAAAGCACATCTCTAACCCTAGAATAACCAGGCCTATCACTCTGCTTAATTTTCCTTTATAGTACTGTGTAGCAGGAGGTTACTTATTCGTTTCCCAGCTGCCCAGACCCGAAATAACCACAAAGAAACTATATTAATTACAATACTGCTTGGCCTATTAGCTTATGCTTCTTATTAACTAAATCTTACATCTTAAATTAACCCATTTCTATTATTCTGTATTTTACCATGAGACTCGTAGTTTAGGTAAGGTTCCTAGGCATCACTATCCTTTGGCAGCTACGTGGTGTCTCTCTGACTCCATCTACTTTTCTCCTCTGTCTGTGCTTGGAATTCCCACCTTACTCTGTTTTGCCCTGTCATAGGTCAAAGTAGCTTCATTCATTAACCAATAAAAGCAAGACATATACAGAAGGACTTCTCATACCAATACTGTAATAAATTCTCCCAAAATTCATGCCCGTACAATGTGACTTACTTGGAAATAAGACCCTTACAGATATAATTAATATGAGAACACTAGAGTAGGTTTGAATCTAATATGACTGGCCTCCTTAAAAAGCAACAGCAAATTTAGACACAAATGCATATGGAGAATTCCATATTAGGAGGCAGAGACTGCAATAATACTTCATAAGTCAAGAATACCAAGGACTGCCAGATGTCACCAAAAGCTACACAAGAGTCACTAAACACGTTCTCCCTCGAAAGAAACCAAATCTGCCAAACCTTGATTTCAGGCTCCCAAACTCCAGAATGATTAGATCTTGTTGCTTTAAAAAAAAATTTTTCATCAGTGCAATATTTATAACACTTGAGTATCCAAGAAAACATCTACAATACAACTTCTGTACCTGAGGCTCAGCGACCACTCCTGAAGGAGGGTCAGAAACACTGTGAGAGCCAGAGGAACAGGAAGTTTGCTGTGAGATGTATCTCCTAAACATGTCAGAGAAACTTACAAGGAGAAACAGTCTTCCCCAGTGAAGAGCACACAATTCATTATCCAGTACCAAGTGATCAGCCCTAAAAACACCCACGAGCAACAGTATACAGGCTGAGGAGGCTGTATTATATATACATATGAGTGTACAACAACAATTAAAGAAAAAGAGGCCATGAATTTGAAGCAAACTTCTGCTGCTTTAAGCCACTCAGTTGGTCCTACCCTGTAGCCCTGGGAAACTAATAGGTACTTTAGCTGTGAGAATCACTCCTGGGCATGCATAGCACCTTATCTGCTATCTGTACATGTATGTCTTGCTATCATAACTGGTTCACAGAAGACATTCAACAAGCCTTTGGTAAATCCATGAACAAATGATCCAAGTCTCATTGTTTGATCCTCTAAAACCACACGGAAAGAAGATGCCTTCTTGGAACTCCGTGGACAGTTGAGAACTCTCTTTTACCTCTTCTTTAATTTTACAGAAACGGAAACAGTTTCAATGAAGTTTCAATGAAACAGGAAAATCCACAAAGAAAAATAAGCTACATAAGAGAGTACATGGAAATACAGGGTGATGACACATGACTAATAAGATCATAATTATTTCTACACATACTGTCTTTGTTTCTTTTCCTGTTGCTGTGAGAATTACCTTGGCAAAAGCAACTTGAGGGGAAAAGGGTTTATTCTGCTCACAATTCACATTACAATCCTTCACTGTATGGAAGTCAAGGTTGTAAGAACTTGAAGCAGTAAGACATTACATCCACACTCAAGAGCAGAAAGCAGTAAATTAATGCACCCATATTTGTCTTTACTCAGCTTTCTCCACTCTTTACACAGTCCAGAATTCTGAGTCTAGGGAATGGCTACACAGTCCAGAATTCTGAGTCTAGGGAATGGCGCCACCCACAGTGGGCAAGCCTTCCCACCTCAACAACATAATCAAGATAACTCCCCACAGACACTCCAACAGACCAACCTGAGCTAGACAAGATAAGCCCCCACAGAGACTCCAACAGACCAACCTGAGCCAGACAAGATAACCCTCAACAGACACTCCAACAGACCAACCTGAGCTAAACAAGATAAACCCCCACAGACACTCCAACAGACCAACCTGAGCTAGGCAAGACAACCCCCCCAGACACTCCAACAGACCAACCTGAGCTAGGCAAGACAACCCCCCCAGACACTCCAACAGACCAACCTGAGCTAGACAAGATAACACCCCCCCCCACAGACACTCCAACAGACCACCTGAGCTAGATAGTCTCTTATTGAGTTCTTTCACAACTAACTACAAACTGTCTCACAACTATCTATAGCTCCAAACAGGGAATCCAATACCCTCTTCTGACCTCCACAGGTACCAGGCACACTTGTGGTAATACAGCCTAGATTATTCCATATATATTTTCTCACATACATGCAGGGAAAATACTTACATAAATAAAATTTTAAAAACATTTTTAAAATTTAGCATATATTATCTCATTATTATGTTTTATTTTATTTTATTTTATATGCCAGTTCAAAAATCATTTTTAATTTTATTTAATTTTGTTTGTCCTTTGTTTTCTGCTGGCTTTGTTTTTTTCTTTTTTGCTTCCATGTATGTATGTGCACCTTGTGCCTGCCTGATGCCCAGGAAGGTCAGAAGATGGCACAGCTCTCGGGGATCTGGTGCTCTTTTCTGGTCTCTGCAGGTGTCTACTTTTACATACATGGCATTCACACAGAGACATATACATATAAGTAAAAATAAAAAAGTTCAATAAATTTTTAAAAATAAACTATAAAGAAGAGAAATGGAACAAATTGTGGGATAATACAGCCTAGATTATTCTATAAATATATTCTTTTCAGTGCATAAGACAAAAATTGAACAAAATACACATGAGCTTAATAAGAATAGCACAAAAGAAGAAACAAATGAGAGGAATAACAAACCTATTCATTTTGGCTATCTATAAACATTGGCTACGACCTGACACACTAAAGCATCTACCATCACTACATCTTGTCCACTTCCCACCTTTATGTGCTGATAGAGTCTGGTATCTCTGTGATATCTGCTGTCCTAAGTGACATTGTCTCTTAACAATACGAATGAATTCTCATAAAGTAGAGTTCTAAAAACAAGAATAACCTTGTAACACCTGTTTATTTTTCTAAAAACCTGTGTTACCTGAGCTGACCATGTTTTCTTTTTGGTACCATGTTAAGTACCTTCAGTCTCTTAGTAAGTGAGGTGAGACACAGATTACCATGGTCTCATTAGCTCAGAATCTCTCAAGGTGCAGCATTTTCAATACCCGACACATCACAAGAAATCCACAAAGACATGCATTGGAACAGATGTCCAGCCAAAGGGCCACGTCTGGAACCCTTCAGCTAGCAGCAGAATGCACAGTCCTTGTAGGCCAAAGGGAACGTGTCAGAGCAGGCTACACGACAGGCCATAAAGCATCTCCACAAACGGCCTAGTACCATTCTAAACTTAATCACGACAAAAGCTGGGAAGTTCTCAGCATCTCGAAGTTTCTCCTCTTTGGCATAGTGGCACATGTCTGTAATCCCAGAACTTGGAAGGATGAATGTGAGATGAATGTCAAGGCCAGACTAGTACATAGGATGTAGTAGGTTTGAGGTCAGCCTGAACCACATAAAATAGCCCTGATTTAAAAACCAACCAAATAAATAAGACATACAGTTTTAAATAACCCAAGAGTCAAAAGAAGATCATGAAAGACACTAGAAAATATCTGAATTGAATAGAAATAAGCACACGACACACGACAACCTAGAATATCCAGCTAAAGACTGGAAGTGTAGTGTAAATGCCTATATAAGATAAGAGGTTTTAGGGGCTGCGCAAATTGCTGAAAAGATGATGAAGTGCTTGCTGTGCAGGCATGAGTGTGAGTCCCAGAATCCATAGGAAAAGGCCAAGAAAGATGTCATGTCAAGCTCTCATAATCCCTGCTCAGGATAGCAGACTGGCGGGTTGCTGGGGCTTGCTGACCAGCCTGCCCAGGTCACTTAGTGAGCTCCAAACCAGTGAGAGGCCCAGTCTTCAAAACAAAGATGGATCCTGCCAGGGCCCTTGGTTACCAGGGCCCTAGGTTGCTTCCCAGAGGTTGAAAGTGCATCCCTATTGTTAAAGACACAGGACCAGAGCTCTGAGATGGATCTGACCCGGAAGCCTACGCCCTGAGTTCAGTCACATCAGGTGACTCACATCTTCCTCTAACTCCAATTCTAGTGGATCCAAAGCCATCTTCTGGCCTCTGTGAGCACCCACACACATGACACCTACACACATATACATAATTAAAAATAAAAACAACTTTTTAAAAAGACAAGCCATAGACAACATATCCGCAAATCATATTTGATAAAGAACTGGACCAGAACATACACATCCCTCATCTTAGTAAGACAAACCAGTTAAAGGTCATCAAAAAACTGGAATGCAAATACCCCAAAAAAGATATACAAGTAGTTTACAAACTACACATTAAAATCATAAGGAAATACCATAAGAAAAACCTGTGTTTTCCAAGTGGGGATGGTATGATAGACCTCTTTTCAGGAGTTTGGCTGCTTCTAAAAAGTTAAAACGTGGGTCAGTAAGATGGCTCATTGGGAAGTATTGTCTGAGAGCTTGGGTATTCCTTGGAACCCACTGTAGAAGAAAAAGAATAGCCTCCTCTGACTTCCATACATGGCATGTAGCAAGTTTGTATGTATGCATGTGCACACACATACACACACAAATAATAATAATAATACATTTTAATTTTTTCCAAAAAAAAAAAAAAACACGTGCAAACCACACTTACATACAAACATCAGAGCAGCACCATCTGAAACAACCCCAACTGGAAACAATCCAAGTGTCCATCACCTGGAGAATGGATAAGTGAACAGTGACATTCCTGAACAGGTAAGCAGGTAAAAGGTAAGGTTCTGTATTCATTGTTTTACCCAGAAAAAAGCAGTCTGCTGAAATCAGGAACCACTCGCGCCATATATTCCAATGTGGACAACCTTGAAGACAGGATCAGTGAAAAGCTGAATGCAAACCACTGTACTGAATAGCTCCATTTAGACTGTTCTAGAAACAGCAAATCTGCAGTGACAAAAAGTTGCTGCTCACAGTGGGATGACATGGGGCAAGAACACTTTCCTTCGCCGGGCAGTAGTGGTGCACCCCTTTAATCCCAGCACTTGAGAGGCAGAGGCAGGCCAGTCTCTGAGTTTGAGGCCAGCGTGGTCTACAAAGCAAGTCCCAGGACAGCCAGGGCTACACAGAGAAACCCTGTCTCGGGAAACCAAAAAAAAAAAAAAAAAAGAAGGAAGGAAGGAAGGAAGGAAGGAAGGAAGACCTTCTTTCACTGGATTTCAGGGTGACAACACTTCTCTATGAAATGCAAAAGTTCCCCCAAACATGCTTCCAGCAGGAACACTTACTTCAATAGACCTGTTGAGAGCTGGCATCAACAATGAGTAAGCACGACTTGCGTAGATCTAGCGTTCTACCGCAGCCAGGAAACACTACACATTTCTGCTACGAACCAGCTACTGAAGCTCAGCTGGAAAAATCAGCCCCAATGGATACAACATACTACAGGAAATGACAGAACACAGTTCTCCAGGAAGAATGGCTTGTTCAATATAAGTCCATTTTCCTGCTGCTTTGATATCTCTGGTGAAAACATTCCTAATCCCTGCTGGAACTCTTCTGGATGTGAATCAAAACCCCTTACTCCTGGCCAAAGAAGCGAGTGTGCCATTTTTAGTTAAGGACCTAAGAGGGACTAACTGTACCAATTACACTTGCCAGCTCTTCCTGCATCAGCATATTGTTGGCCTTGGGCTTGCAATTCGAAAGGAGAGGACCATACACTTTTATTCATCTAAGTGAGACTCCAAGCTGTTTCTCGGCTCCTTGCAACACATCTCAGCCGATTAGTGCCTATTTCAACAAAAGTCTGACATCCTTTCCTAAACATCTTAATTGGTTAAGAGCTTCTGTCGTTTGCCACTGGCAGTCACTTTAAGTCATTGATTAAAGCAGCTTGCACATCAGCACAATCTGAAATCCATTTCTTTTTCAACCAGCTGGGCTTGAGAAGCGACCTTTAAGACAGCCCAATTCAAGCACGAACGCAGTGCTCTGCGTGACAACAATCCATCACACAAGGAAGAGAATCTATAGACAGTGGAAGGGGCAAACCAAATTGCCATGAGTAAGTACTCCGCTGCTTTCTGTCTTATAAACAGGAATCGGACTGGTTCCAATGTTCGCACAGCAGGCCCTTTACCAACTAAGCCACAGTTCTAGCCCCTGAAAATACTCTAATGATAGTTAGTTACATGTGAATGATGGTCTTTAGCTTCCATATAATGTCATTTCTAGTTTATCTTTTCATCTTTATTTCACATTTCATTTTAATTATCTGGCTGATGAGCTTTACTGCACTAAAATGTACATTCAGGGTAGACGTGCATGCCAGAAGCTACAGAAGACATGAACTGACTCTCGGAACTGGACACAGCATCTTTTACCCATTTGCAGCAATCTGTAGAAAGTCATCCTAACTATTCTGGGCCTCAGTCCACCCACGTGGAAGATGACTCCAAGGGCCACTGATGTGTAATTATTGTGTCAAATTGTAACACATGTCTCCTGCAGGTCCTTCAGGATTCCAAATAGCCTTTTATGTCCGAGTATGATGTGTCTAGATCACAAGGCTCAAAAATCCACAGTTCAGAATTGACTCGTGGCAGAAAAATCACATATTTATGTAAATAAGTTTCTGTGAAAATAGGATAGAACTATATCACATGAAAATAGAATGGAAAAAAAAACACTTACTGCACTTTGATGAATAATATAATTTCACTACCATTTAATTATAGCATGTTTTACCTAGTGCTGGAAAAACTTGGAAAAATAAATTTTAGAAAACATTTCTTAATATTAAAAGAATATTTTTGAAGAAAAATGAATAAAAAACATGGTGGGGCTCACAAAATCACAGAGACGTGGGAGTGAGATCTGATCTAAATAAACTAAAGGAAAGAGAGGCAGAGGGATTAAAGCCTCTGGACCCACAGAACACACTGAGCATCCTCTATCAAACGGACGTGGTATATTGCCAGTGTCAACAAACAATGGAGGAGAGTCTGCACCACTTCTACCTGGTTTGTCCTGACACTCTCTGGTGAGCTGGAGTTCCAGTTCCCTGTCACTATGCAAATGTCTAATATAAAACAGACCCTATAATCTGCATGGCAAAAAAGGACCCATCAATGAGGAAGTCATGTCATTATAAAATAAGTTATGTTCCATCCTACTAGCTGCTTCCACGTGTCCATCTTTTCTAGCAGGAACATCTTAGCTCTTTTACCTAATGACCCATATGCAGGTGAAATTTATCAGTTCAGACACAGGCATGGGGAATGACTAAAGTGTGGCTAGTCTTTCTCCCCTGTCTTGCTGTCTGCCCTTAGACCACATTAGCGTTCTTAAGTAGAGTAGGGAAAGTGTTAGAAATCTGTGGCGTTCTACTAATGGTTGGGTAGGGAAAGACATTCAAACTAGTGGAACCTCGGAAAAGTCTGTGTAATAAACCATAGATGCTGACAACAGTTCTTTCATGAACAGCATGAATGAACAGGGAAATGAGCCAACTTTCACAACGGAAGGATGTTGTTATGCATGTGGTCATGGTCAAGACCGTCTACACTGTACAACTATGGTAAAAGAATGGCAGGGCGAACGGTGAAGAAGGGACTTAATAGAAAGATACAATAGCTCCCAGAAAGCCCAGCAGCCAGGAGTGTTTCTATCTCCTACCTGTCAATATGATTAGAAAAAGAGTAATCATCCCCCCCACCCACACTGACCGCCAGAAGACAAGGAAGTGTATAGCTGCCTACAGCAGACTGCTGATCTTAGCAGATGGTAGTATTAGTAAAGACTCAATGGACCCATGCTGCAAGCAGACAGGACAGAAAGTAAGTACTCCCATGTTTTAGTTAATACCAGTGGATGATACGGTCATTTCTACCTAAGCGATATTATCAACAATCTACTGTTAGTCAAACTTCTGTCAATCAATCAAAAAAACAGACAAGAAAAAGGAGGACTTCTTCCTCCCTTACCTTAACAGAGGTCTCTTGGAGGGATAAAGCAGATCACTACCTGGAAGGGTGCTTAAGATCTGGATAGAGTATGCTTTGATATGCAAGGAAATGTGAGTTTTGGATCATAAAGGCCTAGGTAGAGAGATGCCAAGCAGAAGAACAAAGCAAGACAAGAAATGAGCAGACAAAACTTTTAAAGTAGAAAGCAAGAGTGGGAGGAGCAAAAGAGAAACCACAACGCACCAGCATTACAAGCTGGGTCCCTTCACTGCAAGTCTAGTCTGGTGAGAGCCGTGGGGGCTGGGATTCAGCCAACCCTAAGAGGAAGTACAGAGAACACCCACTACCACAACACAGCAATGTCACATTCACAGTGAACAACAGGCTGCTGATCAAAAGGCCCAAAAGACACAAGGTTGTAGATATGGGACATATGTAGGAAAGGGGGCCATCAAAATGGCTTAGCAGGTAAAGCTGCTCGCCACAAAATCTGATGACCTGAGTTGGATCCTGGAGCCCCATATGGTAGAAAAATCAACTGATGCAAGTTCCCTCTGACCTACACACATGTGCATGCACACACACACACACACACACACACACACAAATATAACAATAATAAAAATAAATGAATAAATAAATGCAATTTTAAAAAATAAATGTAGGAAAAAATGTTGTTAGAAAGCAGAGAAACAATTTGCTAATCAGAAAAATTTGCTATGTGAATGAAGCTTATGTTCAAATCCCTGTATGATTTTTGGAGAGGTCCAGCTCTTCCGATTTTACCTTGTTTTTCATCAGCAAAATGGATATAATCATGGTGTGGGACAATGGTCTGTATTCTATTATATTTTAAATAAACGCTGATTGGCCAGTAGCCAGGCAGGAAGTATAGGCAGGACAACCAGACAGGAAGTAGAGGTGGGTCAATGAGAACATATCATTCTGGGAAGAAGGAAGTCCTAGTCTACAGTCCTGACCCAGCCACTGGAGAAGTAAGATGTGACTGCCTCGCTGAATAAGGTACTGAGCCATGTGGCTAACATAGACAAGAATAACGGGCTAATGTAAGTTATAAGAGTTAATAAAATGCCTGAGCTAATGGGCCAATCACTAATGTAGACCTCTGTGTGATTTCTTTGGGACTTAAGGGCTGCAGGACCAGGCGGGACAGAAAAACTCAGTCAACCTAAGCACACCTCTTAGAAGCTGTATGCCATGCAGTCTATTTCCCTTGTTATTTTAAAAGACTGATTCAAACCCTAATTCTGTGGTGCAGGGGAACCGTGCTTTCCTAAGCCAGAGTGAATCCTCAGGAAGGTTTTCTCTGGTGTTCTCATCAGAAGTCCTCTGTCCAGGCAGAAGGAATTCCAGACACCAAACTTCCCCTTCACAAGAGTCCCCCAGTACAGTAGCAACCCAACATGGCCAGAGTTTTGTCCCTCTGGCTTTTGTGGTTATCACTTGAGAACCCGTGGAGAAAACTGTAGATGTGCCCAGGGATTGCCTCGCTTACTTTCCTGGCCCTCTTACCGTTCCTCACCCCTCCATTCCTGAACCAGCTCTGGGACTTCTGTCTTCTAAGGAGCCATGGTGTTTCCCCTTCTTCTCAAGCCTTAGCAATGACTGGTGACCAAGCCTGGGACAAGGGTTTCCTCTTTGCCCTGAAGACCCATCCAAGTGTTTCCTGAACAGAAGCAATCCTCTCAGACACAATGAAGTGCTAACGTCCTCTCCATTTCCTCTGCAGGACTGCCATACAGGGTGATGAAGCACTAGAAGAAAGTGCTGCCTCAATGCTCTCCCTCCATAGATACCAAGTAACTAGAAGGTGCCACATAGTGGTGATCACAGTCCTGAAGAGACCATCCTACATGACTCTGGAAGACCAACTTCTTCCAGAGGACGAAATTACACACTGATTGGCCAAAGTAATTGACAACAAGCAACTAAAAGCTAAAACCCCAATCTTTCTCTAGATACAATAAATATGCCAGGAATGTTAGCATATTTCTTTAATACCAACACTTAAGAGACAGAGGTAAGTGGATCTCTGTGAGTTAGAGGTCAGACTGATCTACATAGGGAGTTCCAGGCCAAAGAGGGTTAAACAGTGAGATTCTGTCTCAAAAAACAAAAAACTATATCTATGACTGACAACAAAGTCCTTTGATTTATCTGCCCTCTTTCAAACACAAAGTCACTATAAAAGTCTCTACTGAGATCAATTCCTAAAAGAAATAATTTTAAACAAGCAAGCAAACAAATGAACAAAAACCAGTCTAGCAATTTTCCTGCCTCAGCCTGCCAAGCACTGGGTGGAAGTTCACGCTCATTGACACTGAGACATTGCTTCTGGCAATCCTCCTGAAACTGTCATCTATTTTGATGAAGGGTGTGGGAGTTTGAATGTAACTGGCCTCCATAATTTCACAGGGAGTGGCACAATTAGGAGGTGTGGATTTGTTGGAGTAGGTTTGGCCTTGCTGGAGGGAGTCTGTCACTGTAGGGGCAGGTTTTGATGTTTAGTATACTCAGGATACTGCCCAGTGTCTTAGTCAACTTCCTGTTGCCTACAAGATGTAGTAGGACTCTCAACTGCAACTGCCTGCACACCGCCATGCTCCTTGCAATGGTGACAATGGACTGAGCCTCTGAAACTGTAAGTAAGCCACCCCAACTAAATGTTTTCTCTATAAGAGTTACCATAGCCAGGGTGTCTCTTCACAGCAATAAAAACCCTAAGACAATGGGCTTTTGGTTTTGTTTGTTTGAGACAGAGTCCTGTCTCCTTGTAGCCCTAGCTGTCCTGGAACTTGCTCTGTAGACCAGACTGGCCTGGAACTCAGAGGATCCACCTGCCTCTGCCTCCAGAGCTCTGGGATTAAAGATGTGAGCCACCAGGTCAGGCTTAGATGGCATTTTCTTCTGTCGTACAACTCAAAGGCTCTTTTCCTATATAGTAACACTTAACATAACAAAAGCCTCTTCTTCCATCCCAAACATAGACCATACATAGTCATTTTCTGTCTGCAGATTACTATGACCACAAAGTTGGTCTTTGTCAGCAAATGATCATGAACTTGGCCTTTGGTGTTCCTGCCAATAGGATCTGACCTGGTGACAGGCCATGTTCTCTGAGGCTTCATACAGTAAGCTTGTCTTTGGGCGACAGCACAGCAAGCCAGGCATCTTGTCAGACCCCAGATTTCACACCTATGCTTGGGAACAGTGTTCAGTAGTATTTAAGGGTCAGTTTTCCACCACAAAGTTGCCACACAGGAAGAGAAATTTCTAAGCATACATGAAAACAGAGACACAGAGAAAAGGCAGCCAGGAACTGCCTGACTCTGGGTAGCAAACATGAATGTCCAGACTGAACGTGGAAACAAACCTACAGGCTTACCAACTGTCATCTGCTGTCTTGTAAGAGAACACGAAGAGGAATGGAATCAATCAATTTTAAAAACTGTTTCGATAATAGCTACAACCTAAATGGAACTGTGGGTTCTAAATGACAAGAAAAGGTGAGGACAAGGTCACGTGAAAAGGATATAGTCTGAGAACGCCAGTGAAGTGCTTCTGAGACTACACAGATGGGGCCCACATTCTTGGGACAGGGGCAAGAACTGTGTTTCAGAAGACAGGATGGGATCAACCTTACTCACAGGACACCAAAGAACTTTAAGATGGAAATAAAAGTTCCATCGTTGTGATCCAAAGCTTCTGCAATAGGGAGCCTGACACCATAGTTTCATTTTTGCTTGGGTCGATCTGTGCTGTATTGACCATCCCAGTCCCCGACCCACTGTGCTCATGATGCCAATTCCGTGAGCCCTGGCAAGTGGCACAGATCTGCCGGTGCAGATGAATGCTGTGAACGTATTGCAAGGAAACACCACAGCTCCTAATCCAGACTTTACATCAGCTGGACTACTTCCAAGTGAGTGGCATGCCACTTACCTTCCTCAAAGCTGATAATCTTCTGTCTCACTAGAACACGGAAGTTTTCAACAGGATTCACACTTCCAACCTAGAGCAGACCCAGAGAAACACACCTGCAGGTCACTTAAGGTTTTGGCAATCTCCCACATCTTAGTCTCATTCCAGCCGGGATAACACACCCTGACAAAAGCAACTTCCAGAAGAGTGTTGATTTGACTCACAGTTGCGGATTACAGTCAATCACAGCAGGGAAGTCACAGGGAAAGCCCTCTGAGGGAGTCTGGTTATAGCAAATCCATAATCAGGAAAAGAGAGCAAGTAATGTCTGCATGGGAGAGCTCAGCTGGCTTTCTGCAGTCTGTGAAGTTCCTAGGGAATGGTGCCACCTGCAGTGGGCAGGTTTTCCCACCTCAATTAGTGTGAGTGGGCTAATCCCCCATAATCATGCCCACAGGTCAACCTGACCTAAACAATTTCTCTCTGAGACTCAATTCCCAGATGATTCTAGGTTATGTCAAGTTGACAGTTAAAAATTAACCATCACATCTCAGGCAAGATAGATGGCTTAATGGTGTAAGTGTGCTCTTGAAAACAAAAAAGGCCTTTCTATCATTATGACTTCCAGGATTCTGTTAAAAGAAGATTCAGAGATGGGCAAGATGGCTCACCAGGTGAAGGTACTCTGCTGCCAAGCCTAATGCCCTGAGTTCAATCCCCAGGATCCACATGATAGATAGAGAAAACCAACTCCTGCCCGTTGTCTTATTTCTACATGTACATCATGGCATGCTCATGTGCATGTATGCAAACATGTACACATACAAAAATAGGCCACCTGTGCATTCTGATAACCAAGTAGGAAAGGGAGGGCACTGTCACCTGAGGTCATACTAAATAATTTTCCCATTATGATGACATGAGAAACAGCAGCCAAAAGCTTGAGTCATTGAACTACTGGAGGAGGGGGAGCTGCTACTAGCCCTTTGACATTGGTGTTTTGGTAGAATACATAAATATGCCCATACTGAACATATCCTTTTAAAAAATAAGATCATATATACAGATGTACTGCAGTACAACTCTCTCTGATCACACCTCTGTCTTTAATCTGCATTAATCTCAACCCTAACAAGGCCTATGCAGCGCTTAGCTCTGTGAGGGCTTCCTGTGAGCACTGGTAAACTTTACAAGATTATAAATTATCTTTACAAGATAAATACATTATCCCTGCTTGGCTTGGACCAGTGTGAGGAAAGTGTGCAGAGCATGAGGTTGTGACTTTTCAATACTACAGAAGATTCCCACGAAGCCCAAACCACTGTGTGGACATTTGATTTTTCTGGCACATTTTTGTTTGACTTTGCTAACTGGGGAAATGAGACGATCTGTTGATTTAAAACAATGCTGCACGTATGAAGGTAATACATTCCAAGTTCCAACAACCTTCTTTCTCATCAAAAGAAACTCTCAGGATCAAAGGGAATTTGATTTGGAAAGTCGTCACCTTGCAAATTCTGTTTTGAAGGGGGTTTTATTAGGTTTATTTTTAAATTACATGGGTGTATCTGTGTGTGGGTTTGAGCACAAGAGAGCAAGCACCAATGAAGGCCAGAACTGTTGGATTCCAGGGTTATGAGCCACCCCATGTGGGTGCTGAGAACAGAACACGGGTGCTCTCAACCATCCGAGCCACCTCTCCCACCTCTGAAGTTTTACACTAGGAAAAAGATAGAAATGGTACACTTACTTTAAATTTATGTATTTGGGGAATAAGATTCAGATCATTAGCCATCCCCTACTTACCCCTATCATCTTTACTAAATGGAGAACTGTGAAACGAAGCCAGTAAGAAAATCTGCACAGGAGTGCTGCCACTGAGGTGCTCTGCTCCACATCTTATTCAGAGCTGTTTACTACAGACAGACAGGTAATTCCATATGCCATTCTATTAGTTACTTCCAGGAAGAAAGGAAGAACGTGAGGTGGGTCCGTATCGTTCACAGAGAGGACCGGAGAAAGTGGCATGCCAGCAAACTCATCAAGCCCACGTCTTGGCCTCCCTGCAGTGGGAGGGAGGGACACCGGAAGAGCTCAGTTTACCTTGGTGACATTCCCTTCAGCCAGGCTGGAAATACTGATGTGAGTTTCTTCTTTCTCAGTCTTACATTTTTTAGCAGCAGGCCCCTCTTCGTGACTAGAAAGGAAAGAAACAGGTAAAATTTCCCCCTTAAAACAAAATAAAACAAAACAAAAATATAATACATCAGATATTTTATGTGAAAAGTGTAAAGCTATTTTCCAATCTAAAGTAAACAAACATAATGTTTAGACAGTCTTTCCGAATAGCAGGCCTCTCCTCCCAGTCCTGGGGTCCTGACAGGAGGCCTTGAGTAGTGTGGGCTTTGTTTCACAGTGGTACAGAAGGCAGCAGCGGCTGCTGCATCACGGGGTACATGAGAAAGACATCATGGCAAGCACAGGTAACGGGGTTGGACATTAACTAAGAAATCCATCTGTACACCAGACAGCTTCCTGAACCCATCTCAGAATCCAGAATTTGCGTACACAGAACTTTGTGGCTCAAAACTCCACCTCCCCGCTGTACTAACCTAGGTAAGATTTCTATAAGCTTCTGATTAAAGTGTCACAAGTCAAATATGCAAAAACTTCTTTTTCAAGTATTAAATGTTTTCTTCAAAGCCACCTTTTAATTTGCTTTCTTATAGCCCTGATTCTGTTTGGGCATGGTGCTAACAACGTCCAATAGCATCCATCAATGTGCCAAGGAAAGATCGCTCCAAGAAAGGCTATCAAACATCTGCCTCAAGTCACATACTGGCTATAATAACATGCTGGCTCCAAAGTCATGAGGACATTAAGGTAATCATAGAAGAAAAAAAATCCCAATCCAAAGTTCTTGCCTATCATCTCCCCCACATGATGAAACACAAAGACATGAAGAATTTTCTCCTGGAGAAATAGTAAGTGTAGGCTAAGGGCAGCCAACAAGAAACAACTGTAATCAGTAACTAATGAATTTGTGACTGTTCTAGTTAGGGCTGGGGAGATGACTCAGTCAGTCAAGTGTCTTGCAAGCAGACAGACCTGAGTTCATGGTATGTGTATGTGTATGTGTGGTGTACATATGTGGTAGTGTGGTGTATGTGTTTTTGTGTGGTTTGGTGTGTGTGTACACATGTGCGTGCATGTACGTATGTGTACACCTGTACTGTGTAAATGTGTGCGTGTGTGTACATGTGTGCACGTGTGTGTGGTGTGTTTGTGATGTGTGGTGGGGGGACTCTGTGTGTATGCATCTGTGTCATAATGGTACACGGTAGTTCTAGTGTTTGGGAGGTAGAGACAGGTGGATCCTTGGGAATTTTAACATACGTGGTGAACCACAGGCCAGTGAGAGATCTTGTCTCAGGAAAATTTTTTTAAATGTGGATGTTGCCAGAGAAATGGCATCCACAGTTGTCTTCTGGCTTCTGCACATTAATGTGCATATACATACAAACATGTATACATATGTACACACACACACACATATATATATATACCAATAAATAATCTATTTTAATTGACAAACTATATATGTCAAAAATAACAATGTTTTAAAACAAGAAACATTATTGCGGTATGACTAACTGGAGCTAATGAACACACACATTACTTTACCCTGCTCTTTTCTTCTTTAATTGTAATGGGAATAGCTAAAATCTCTCTATGAGCTCCCTCTCCTTTGGTGAAGTTGGGCAGTGTGGGTTTGAATCAAATTCAAAGTCTTGTGCATGCCAGGCACCCTTCCCTCCATTAAAAATTTTCAATACTATTATTTCAAATGTATTGGCTTTTTGCTCAAATACCTACCTTCAAATAATGAATCTTAAAAATGAAGAGAAAATTAGGAAGCAGAAACTGGATTCAATAAGGAGCCCTCTCTTACAGGGACTCGCAGAATAATCAGCACAGTCATAAGCTGTGTGTGACCTAAAACTTCTATTCACTGACATTTCCCTTTGAGAAGCAGAGAGGAGAGAGGACAATAGGACGAGGGCAGGCAGTGTAAGGGCGAAGTCATTACTGCTCTTCCCTTTCTAGAAGTGTACAAGTGCGTACCGACAGCAGACATGGAAGAGAAGGACACAGACCCGAGGGAGACAATTCCGACCGAGAGAGTGTGAAAACCAGTCAGAGCCAGCCACTGCAGCTGGACTGCACCAGAGAGACAGGAACAGAGCACAGGTGATGATCTGGGGACAAATATACCTGGCGTCCAGGCTCAGTGTTTTGTAGATTTTTTATTTGAAATTTTAACTTATTTCTCCTCTTCCTCCTCCACCTCCCTCTTCCTCCTCCTCCTCCTCCTCCTCTTCCTCCTCCTTCTTCGTGTGTGTGTGTGTGTGTGTGTGTGTGTGTGTGTGTAGGTATCCACATGCTACAGCTTGCATGTAGAGGTCAGAGGACAAGAGGCAGCTGGATCTCTCTCCACTGTGAATTCTAGGAATCCAGCTTAGGCCGCCAGGCTTGTACACCAAATGCTTTTATCTGCTGAGCCATTTTGCCGGCCCTAGTCTCAGCCTCTCATGTCTTCTTGGTACAGGCATATGATTTGATTCTAGGATATAATCTAGATTTTAGAGTTTACTTACTTACGGAGTTACCACTCAGCTGAGCTTCACTTTTCTCCTAACGAAAGCACAGCAATGGAAATTACCTTTAGTATATCAACTATCCTCTTCCTAAACACAAATTAACATATAATATCAAGAAGCATCACTGAGAGATGACTCAGTGATTAAGAGCATTTGCTGTTCTTGCAAAGATACAGGCTTGGTTCCTAGCCCTGACATGGTAGATCACCACTGTATGTAACTCCAGATTCAGGGGATCTAACATCCTCTTCTGGCCTTCACAGACAGAAACACACGTGGTGCATATACATACGTGCAGGCAAACACTTGTAAAAATTAATGAATGAATAAATGAACGAACAAATCTGGACCTGCCTAAGGATCATATGTCCTGCCTGGATTTCTGCACGTCTTTCTGCATCAGATAAATGTCTCTCTCTGTCTCTTCTCTCTGCCTCCAGCGCAAGACGCAAATCCAACATTTGGCCAGCACAAATTGCTCTTTAAGACTTTTTTTAAAGTCACAAACTTGGGTGGGTAGGGAATGGGGTAGATCCAGGAAAAGTTGGAGGAAGAGGGTTGAATATGATCAGAACGTGTTTTATGAAACTCAAAACTCTCAAAGAATAAAAATAAATACAAATCTTTTTTAAAAAAGAATGAAGTGCTACACATACAAAGTGTTACACTAAGTCCTGTAGAGTTAAATCACAAGAAGAGTTTCTTAGGCCTCTAAAAGAAGATTTGAGGAAAGGAAAGATAAAGTATATAGTATATGTATCATATTCCCTGTATCCAGCAGGTAAAAACCGCCCCAGAAATAAGTACATAGTAAAATTTTAATATGGTTAACAGTTTCAAGGTCAGGGAATTAACAGTAGTATTATAAATTTTGCATTTAATACTCACGACATCTATGTGAAATGGGAAAGGACAATGACAAAGGACAATGATAATCTCTGAATTATCTATGAAGATACTACACCCCAGAAAGCAGAAACTACCCATGCAGCCACATGGACACACAAACCTTAACAGTGTTGCATTAGGATGATGGGACCATTAGCAAAATACTTTCAGAAACATATAAACACTTGGTAATTAATAGCAAAATGTGTAAGCAACATTTATGTGTCATCCATTGAGCTAGATTCTAAATCCTGAATTTCCAAACATTAATTAATAGTGTTCTCAATACTTCCAACAAGGACAAATTTAAGAAAGGTAAATACAAGCACAGACAAAATCCTGTGCTAAGAAACATATCACATCTAGCAAGTGGCGGTACCAGCTGCGGCACAGGATGCAGCTGGAAGGGCTAGGGAGAGCAGAAATGGAAGGGGCTGGGGATGCGATCCACTGACAGAGCACATGGGTGAGGCACTGGAGTCAATCCCTAACCAAAGCGGCGAGGGTAAGGAACGCAATGGTGTTTTCAAGGCAGCGGGACTGTGTAGACTTCTGTCTGCTGGGCTCTCCCGTTTGTGTAACAGTCGGACCATCTTAGGTGGCAAGTAGGAGGAGGCGACCGAAAGCAAGACCAATATGCAGTTTAAGAAGCAGAACTAAACAGAGAACTCTCAACAGAGGAATCTAAAATGGCTGAAAGACACTTAAGGAAATGCCCAACATCCTTAGTCATCGGAGAAATGCGAATCAAAAACAACTCTGAGATTCCATCTTACACCTGTAAGAATGGCCAAGATCAAAAACACTGATGACAACTTATGCTGGAGAGTTTGTGGAGAAAAGGGAACATTTTTGCATTGCTGGTGGGAATGCAAGCTGGTACAACCCCCTTGGATGTCAGTGTGGCGATTTCTCAGAAAATTAGGAAACAACCTTCCTCAAGACCCAATAATATCACTTTTGGGTACATATTCAAAGGCTGCTCAATCGTGCCACAAGGACATGTGCTCAACTATGTTCACAGCAGCTTTGTTTGTCATAGCCAGAACCTGCAAACAACTTAAATGCCCCTCGACCAAAGAATGGATACGGAAAATGTGGTACATTTACACAATGAAGTACTACACAGCAAAAAAAAAAAATAAAATAAAATAACAACAGCTTGAATTTTGCAGGAAAATGGATGGAGCTAGAAAACATCATTTCAAGTGAGGTAACCCAGACACAGAAAGACAATTATCACATGCATTCACTCATAAGTGGTTTTTAAACATAAAGCAAAGAAAACCAGCCCACAAATCACAATCTCAGAGAACCTAGACAACAATGAGGATCCTAAGAGATACATACATGGATCTAATCTTCATGGGAAGTAGAATAAGACAAGATCTCCTTAGTAAATTGGGAGTGTGGGGACCTTGGGAGAAGGTTAGGGGGGGGGGCGGGGTAATGTAGAGCTCAATAAAAAAGAATAAGAACTAAACTGAGCAGTGGTGGAGCACACCTTTCATCCCAGCACTGGGGAGGCAGAGGCAGGTGGATCTCTGTGAGTTCAAAGCCAGCCTGGTCTACAGAGTGAGTTCCAGGACAGCTAGGGTTACACAGAGAAACCTGTCTCGAAAAAAAAAAAAAAAGGAAGAATCAGAACTATTGAAATCTTGTTCGATATGTGGAGTGTAAGGGTACTTTTCTGGGGAATTTCATAGTTTTGTATCAAATGAGTCCATCACATGGGGGTGAGATTAAGAATAATGGCATTAAAGAACTTTAAGCAGCTGTGATGTGGTCTAACTCTTTTTTTAAAATATAAAACATCCACTCATGCTAAAAAGATGACTTGGGATAAACGCACCTGCCACCAAGCCTGACAACCTGAATTCAAGTTCCAGGACCCAGATGACAGAAGAGAATCAACTCCACAGGTTTTCCTTGGACATGTGTACCACAGTGCAGGCATATTTCCCAACCCCCCCCCCACCCCCGCAACACATACACACACACATAAACTTTAAAAAAATGTAATAATTTTTTTTAAACTTCTCTCTAATCAGCTGGCAGCCTCTGGGTATCTCAGAAAAAGGTAATCAGAGCTGGGTGGTGATAATGTAAGCCTTTAACCCAGCACTCAGGAGGCAGAGGCAGGCAGATCTCTGTGAGTTTGAGGCCAGCCTCGTCTACAAAATCTAGCTCCAGGACAGGCTCCAAAGCTACAGAGAAACCCTGTCTCAAAAAACTCAAAAAAGAAGTAATCAGGAGAGATTAATAAAAAGAGTAAGGTGGCCTTAGAAAGTTAAGAATTTCTACTCCGCCCACTCTGATGAGGGAGCCCAAAGATTAAACTGCTCACCAATGGTCATTGATATAATCAATCTTGCCTATGTAATGAAATTTTCAAAAGCTCACAAAGGGGGCTGGAGAGATGGCTCTGCAGTTAAGAGCACTGGCTGCTCGTCCAGAGGATTGAAGTTCAGCTTCCAGCACCCACATGGGGCTTACAACCGTCTGCAACTCCAGTAATAGGGATCCAACGCCTTCTTCTGGCTTCTGTGGGCACTACATGCACATGGTGCACAGACACATATGCAGACAAAGCACCCATGAACATAAATTATTTTAGCTTTTAAAAAGTTGAAAAGGTGGGGTTCAGACAGCCTCTGAACAGCTGAACATATGAAGGGTCCCAGATCATGGTTCCTCAAAGGCTCAGAAGCTTGGAGACCTTCCTAAATACCTCACTCTGTGCACCTCTTTCTCTTCATTGCTCACATCTCTTACAGTAAACCAGGAAATGTTGAAAAAAGAAACACAAGACTTGCTGAGGGAGCAGAGTGTTTGGAAAGGATGAGACTACAAGGAAGGAAAGTGGCTATCAGTAAGACAGGCTGAAACAGGAGGCACAAGACCCGCCAAGGCAATGCTGCTGTGAAATGCTATTAAGGGCTAAAGAGCCAGTCACTAAGCCAAGCACGGTTCAATGATCTCGCTAAAGCTGTGTAGCAGCCCTCAGGATTATCTACTGTCACTGTCTTCTGGAGATGAGCAGATGAAGGCCCATCAAATGCAGGTATCTGCTTTGCACAGCACAGCTAAACCTGCCAATTCCAAATGCCAGTAAGGGGAAATGCCTGGGTTTAGATTCAAACCTGACTCCAAAATCAATGTCATTAGCCACTATACTAACCTGAAATAAAAAGGAGCAGATTTGGGATAAATTTAATACAGCTTGTTAAACCAATTAGACATGGAAGGTTAAAGAAAGGGATGACTCCCAAGAAAGCAGGTGCCGTCCTCTGAAACAGGAAATAACAGCCTGGAGAGGTACTGCAAAGAAGCATGCTGGGAGAAAGACAGTGCAGGAGCCATTTCTGTACACACACAATTTGAGATAAATACAGGCACCTGAGCCACCATGGATGGAATTCAGACGGACTTTGTGGTTTTTGAAGCACTGTTCATGAAATGATGTGAGACCTATGTTGTGAGGGCAAAATGGTATTATGGCTGAGTGAGCTCTTGATTCAGACTGCTCACATTTATTAAATCCTTCCTCCAACCCTTACCAACTGAGATGTCAGGCAAGTTGTTCCTTTTCTCCAATCCCTAGCCTTCTCAGACTTAAGATGGCATCAACAAAGCAACCTACATCATAGGATGGCCAGAGGATCTAAGCAGACAGCATGAGGAAGGCAGCTCACGTCATACCGTGTTCAGTAAATGCAGCTGTTCTGAGGACAAGACCAGATGCACAACTCACAAAAGGATGGCAGAGAAAGAAAGCATCAGAGGAATCTGGCAGGGTTTTGAAAGATTAGGAAGAAAAATCTGAAAGCTTAGGGGAGATACACAAGTTTCAAGAGGGAAAAATAATTGGCAATGTCAAATGCTACAAAGAGAAAAGTCACTGAAGAAAAGGGCTGCAAGGCTAACGGGAATTGAAGCAGTTGTAGCCTTTGGGTCTTCAGAGAGGCAGCGGAGAAAAGGAGAACAAGCGGAGAAAAGCAGTGGTGTAGACTGTTCTTCCAACAGGCCCAGCCTGCAGAAGGAACCGCGATTAGAACAGCAATTAGTAACAAGTAGCACTCGAGGGAGGAGTCTGGAGTGACTGTTTTGTTTAGATGAAAGGAATGCTAACATGAAGAAGATGGGGACAGAGGTAAAGAAGACATTATTAGTGTACCAGGATAACAGATACGACCACAGATGGCAGCTCAAGCTACAAGGAAGGTGAAGGGTGATAGATGCAGTGTCCTATGTCCACTGGGCCTGGAGAAAAGGAAGTAAAAGTAACTGCAAAGTAGGTACATCAGAGATTAGACGGTCCATAAAACTGAGAAGAACCCACCTACAGCCACAACCTTCTCTATGAAATCACTACTACTGTTGTCATTGATAATGTGTTAGTGATATGATGAGGGTCTTTAGGAGACTGTCTAGTGACAAGCACTGCTAGGATACGATAGGATAGGATAGGATAGGATAGGATACGATAGGATAGGATAGGATAGGATAGGATACGATAGGATAGGATAGGATAGGATAGGATAGGATACGATAGGATAGGATACGATACGATACGATAGGATAGGATAGGATACGATATGATACGATAGGATAGGATACGATAGGATAGGATAGGATACGATACGATACGATAGGATAGGATAGGATAGGATAGGATACGATAGGATAGGATAGGATAGGATAGGATACGATAGGATAGGATACGATACGATACGATAGGATAGGATAGGATACGATAGGATAGGATAGGATACGATAGGATAGGATAGGATAGGATAGGATACGATAGGATAGGATACGATAGGATAGGATACGATAGGATAGGATAGGATACGATAGGATAGGATAGGATACGATAGGATAGGATAGGATACGATAGGATAGGATAGGATACGATAGGATAGGATAGGATACGATAGGATAGGACAGGACAGGATACGATAGGATAGGATACGATAGGATAGGATAGGATACGATAGGATAGGACAGGATAGGATACGATAGGATAGGATAGGATACGATAGGATAGGATAGGATAGGATACGATAGGATAGGATAGGATAGGATAGGATACGATAGGATAGGATACGATAGGATACGATAGGATAGGATACGATAGGATAGGATAGGATACGATAGGATAGGATAGGATAGGATAGGATACGATAGGATAGGACAGGATAGGATACGATAGGATAGGACAGGATAGGATACGATAGGATAGGATAGGATAGGATACGATAGGATAGGATAGGATAGGATAGGATAGGATACGATACGATAGGATAGGATAGGATAGGACAGGACAGGATACGATAGGATAGGATAGGATACGATAGGATAGGATAGGATACGATAGGATAGGATAGGATACGATACGATAGGATAGGATAGGATAGGATACGATACGATAGGATAGGATAGGATAGGATACGATAGGATACGATAGGATAGGATAGGATAGGATAGGATACGATAGGATAGGATAGGATAGGATAGGATACAATAGGATAGGATACGATAGGATAGGATACGATAGGATAGGATAGGACAGGATACGATAGGATAGGATAGGACAGGATAGGATACGATAGGACAGGATAGGATACGATAGGACAGGATAGGATACGATAGGATAGGATAGGATACGATAGGATAGGACAGGATAGGATACGATAGGATAGGATAGGATACGGTAGGATACGATACGATAGGATACGATAGGATAGGATAGGATAGGATACGAGAGGATAGGATACGATAGGATAGGATAGGATACGATAGGATACGAGAGGATACGATAGGATAGGATAGGATAGGATACGAGAGGATACGAGAGGATACGATAGGATACGAGAGGATACGATAGGATACGAGAGGATACGAGAGGATAGGATAGGATAGGATAGGACAGGACAGGATACGATAGGATAGGATAGGATAGGATACAATAGGATAGGATACGAGAGGATAGGATAGGATAGGATACGATAGGATAGGATACGATAGGATAGAATAGGATAGGACAGGATACGATAGGATAGGATAGGATACGATAGGATAGGATACAATAGGATAGGATACGAGAGGATAGGATACGATAGGATACAATAGGATAGGATAGGATAGGATAGGATACGATAGGATACAATAGGATAGGATAGGATAGGATAGGATAGGATAGGATACGATAGGATAGAACAGGATAGGATAGGATAGGATACAATAGGATAGGATACGATAGGATAGGATAAGATAGGATACGATAGGATAGGATACAATAGGATAGGATAGGATAGGATAGGATAGGATAGGATACAATAGGATAGGATAGGATAGGATAGGATAGGATACGATAGGATAGGATAGGTGCTGTGCTGGGTTCTAGGTAAACAGCCTCCTGGCAAACCTATGAGACAGGTATTGCTACCCTCCCTATTTCACTCATAAGGAAACAGAATAAGCACCTTCTGCCTATAGCCACACAGTGACGGGAGCTAACTCACGCAGGCTGACTTTGGACTCTCAAGTCTGGAACGCGAGTCAGATGAAGCTGTCTGCTGAGGGTAAATGGGGAGAGAAGTCTCAGGGAACTTGAAAAGAACAGCAGGCCTCAGATGATCTGTGCAGAGTCCGAAAGAAAGCAAGGGCAAGTGTGTGTCATGTCCACAGGGCTGGACTTCAGATGTCTCAGCTCTGCTGCAACACCTGTCTTAGAGATGATACTTTCACTTCAAGGGATATGCCACCATGAAGGGACGAGGCTCTCAGACAACACAGGCAGCAGGTAGTACAATGTGGGACTCCAGGCAGGGGCCAACAGAGCTCTTTCCCTTTAGAAATAAGGACACCACACCCACAAGCACAAGGAATCTGACAGGCTACAGAGGAACAGCACTTTCTCAGCTGTGTTGTGTTCTCAGAAGGACGCCATATCGCTGACTTTAGATGACTGACTTGTCTCCCAAACAGTTCAGAGTGCTTAACCACTGGAGTTTGTTGCCATGGTGTCTCTTGAAATGAGACTGTTTGCAATTTTTTCAATTATTATCGGCGAGGGGCATGTGCCATGGTGGGGAGGTCATAGGACCACTTTACTGAGCTGGTTTTCTACATCTTCCTCCAGGTAGGCAGGCTTGCCAAGCAAGAATCTTAACCCTATGATTCATCTTGCCTGCCCTGTATTTAGAGGAAGAAATTCCCATACAGATAAAATTATTTAACCAAAATCCTATCAAGTGACATCACTGGTATAAAAACTAGAAACTCCTTACATAAGACTGAAGGCGTAAGTCACAAACAATGCCACATCAATTTGGGGTTATGATTATTAGGGTGGTATTTATTTAAAGGGGAAAAAACTTACAGATCACTGTCCCAGGCAACAGCCCTTTACGCAACCAGGAAAGGAGTCTAGTCGCCTGCGGAGCAGGAAGTGAGAGAAAGGAGAGGGAAGTGGCTGCTTTTTTAAAGGGAAAGAGACCACGCCCCAATGGGCTGGTATCTCAGCGGTGATAGGCTGGAGGAGTGGGAGGACCTCCTGCAACATAAGACTTTTTTTTTAACCATAAAATTTCCTCAGTAGACAACTATCACTCCCAAATCTTAGTCCCTTATCTGTCTACTAGAAATAGGTAAACTGGATTCAAGGATACAAAAATACAAAATACAGCTTAGTACTAGCAATCTGGTTTTTCCTCCTAGAATAACCTTTAAGATTAACTGGAACCTTTTCATTAAAACGGAAGAGTTTTTAATCCATGTGAAAGACACTGAATCATCCTTGAACAGAGAAGGTGCTAAGTAAGTATGTGCTGAATTCATTGCTCCTACAGTTCTTAAGGACTAAGGCAGGCTTCTGAATAAAAGGTAGAGAGCAGGAAGTGTGCAAGCACGCACGCCTGAGCTAGTTCCCAGGCCCGGGCAGATCGCTGGTCTGTGCTGCACACCACCACAGGAGCAAAAACAACAAACTGAGTACCCCAGGCTTCCAGGGCAAGGAGTGACAGGACCACAGCTGAAGGTGCAGTCCCTGCAGGGATCAGGTCATGGCACAACAGCCTTCTGGGTCTCTGTGGCTTGGGTTTTAACCAGCTAATTTACACTTTAAGCAAAGGAAGAGAAGAAAGGGCCCATTGCTTTCCCACAGTACCAGAAGGTAATAAAGATCACGAACTGGAGTTTAATGCCGGGAGCGAATGGCCCTGTGATTGCGGTGAGACGAGAGTAAGGAGCTGCTATGAATTGGCTCCAGTGGTGTGCGGGCAGAGAAAGACGAGGCCAAGCGCATTTGTTAGGGAGAAGCTTCCTGTGTAGAAGGCAGGATAGAACAAAAGAGCCATAAGCCTCTCCGGGGTGCCGTAGGAGTTCATGAACAGAATCAATCCAGTTTTGTTTTGTTTTGTTTTTCTTTCAACTCTGACAAAGCTTGGGCTCTTTACCTCTGGGAAGCTGTGAAAAATGCAAAGCTTTCTATTCCACTTGTACAATAACTCACTAAACATTGATTTATAGAAACCAATGAAGTTTCTGGAAATTACTCATCCTTTTCCACTGGGTATTTATAAATAGCAAGCCTTACTTTGTCAATGAAGATACAGCTGTGGGAAGGAAAGAGAAGAAAATGGGGCAGCGGGGAGGATCACGGTCTGATGTCAAATCTTAAAAGGCAACAGAAAGAAATATTACTTTGGCTTGCTTAAGAAAAAACTCACCAATAACCAGTCAATGTCCACAAACCCAAAGGATTCTAGATAGTGAACAATTTCTTCTGGCTTACTTTTGTTTATATGGAAATTAATACAGATTCTGAACGAAATGTGAAGAGAAACACTCATCAGCCATTTGCAAGCTGGGCTGACATATCATACAAAATGCATTTCCCTCCTTAGCCTGCAAAGACCTCCCTAATGCCATAATCAGCATGTCAGGGATGCGCTAGCAGAGCAGCTAACGGGCCATGGCTTTCACTGTTCTCCTCAGTTTCCCTCCAAAGATCTTACTGACACTTCACTACCACCACAGAAACCTCATGATGCCCAGCCTGCTCCTGCCATCCCCAGCTCTTTACTTTAGAAAGGGGACAATTCAGGACCAGCAGGATGACCTGTGGCCAAGCCGGACAGCTTGAATTTGATCCTGAAACCCATAGGGAAGAAAGAAAGAAACAACATCCATAAGTTGTTCTCTGACCTACACACACAGAAATAGAGAAATAAACATAAAATATTGTTTAAAAAGGGGGAAATTCAGCTTTGAGTATTCACAAATCTGTTTAGCCTTCCTATGTATAATTCACAGAAACTTTACTGTTGATGCAAAAGCCAACCCATGCCAGAAGGTTGAGCCCAGGTGGACATCAAGGATAACCTATGACTCTAATGGACAGGTATGGGAACTTTGTATTTCCACACAAGGATTAAAAAGCTGTGCTGACCCCCTCTGTGATTCCAGAAAACCCTGGGCAGCACCATAATTCCAGACTTGCCTCCACCCCCCAACCCCCACCCCCGCACTGCTATAAATATCAAAAGTGACTACAGCAAATACTCACTCGTCTTGGAAAATGTCCTGAGCAGTCACTTGATTCTTTTTCTTGATGGCTTCCGTCAGAGGGAAAAGGGTCTTTACTTTAGAAAGAGGAATCTCACACTTGGCTTTCATCTCAGTGGGGGGATTGAGCATACTCAAAATGTGCGGCTGAATTGGGGGCAGACGGTCCTGGGGGTATAAGGCCCGGTGCAGCAGACACTACAAGGAAAGCACAAAGGCTAGAGGATGACGCCAACATCCAATACGAACTTCTTCTCTGGTCAGCAACTCTCATCTTTAATTGGAAGGGCTGAGACCCATGGCAAACAGAAGAGACAGAATAGGATGGCTTGGAGGACAATGGCCGTATCTCAAAACAGCTATGAAACCAGACTCGAGCACAGAAGCTAACCCTCTGCAAGTCTTCAGGAGGGCCCTCATCTTATAACCACTCAGGGAACACCAAGGTTCCCCAAGACACAGCTCCCTACCCTCCAAGACTCCAGCCTTTCAGAGTAACCTTTTCCTTCCCTTAATCACAGGCGTTTTCTCTTTCACTTGGGTTTTCAAGACAGAGGCTAAAGGGGAGCTGCCCACTCTGAGCCCCAAGAGAACCTGAAAGACATGACACAAGCCACCAGGGAGACCACCCGTGAGCCCGCCTCCACCTGCTGCCCTCTCCCCTGCTGACACCACCACTCTTGCCTGCTCCTAGCCCAGCCACCTTCTAACAGGTCCCTCAGCTTCTGCTGCCACTGTTCTCCGGGACCCTGCGTCACCTGAAAGTGAGTTCCCTGCATCACCTGAAAGTGAGTTCCCTGTGTCACCTGAAAGTGAGTTCCCTGCGTCACCTGAAAGTGAGTTCCCTGCATCACCTGAAAGTGAGTTCCCTGCATCACCTGAAAGTGAGTTCCCTGCGTCACCTGAAAGTGAGTTCCCTGCATCACCTGAAAGTGAGTTCTGGTGTACTTTAAATCTGAAATGGTCCACGTTCTGAAGCTTATTACCCAGCTGGTGAGTGTGACCTTCGGGGGCTGGGGTAAGCTGGTGGCGGTAGGTCGCTACCCAAACCTTGCTTCCAACATGCTCCTCCCTGCCCTCCACAATGTGGACAGTCATCTCTACCATGCGCTGCCCCCACCATGGAATGAGCTGCTCCACCTGCCTTCCCAGCTGTAAAAACCCCTGAAACTGAGCCAATGGACACCTTCCCTCCCTTGTTTCTGTGAAGTATTCTGGAGACACAAAAGTGGCTCCTACAAGCTCCTTCCCACAGCCTGGGAGGCCCTGTACAACACAGCCCGATTCTGAATCTAGCCCTACCATTTGCCTCCTTAATCACAACCAAGTAAAGATGACCTCTCTGAGTTCACTCGAGCCAAGCTCATTCCTGTCTCTGAGTCCTTAGCTCAATACTCCTCCCGTCTCTTCTACCTGTTCCCTTTTTCTCATTCTGGTCTTTGCTCAGATATTACTCTCTCAGAAAGACTTCCCCTGGCGTTGTAATGAAGCAGCCTCTCCACTTCTGCGCTATCACCTAATCAAACTCCAACATTTCCCAACTCTGTGGTTTTCAAGCATTTATTTAAAACTGCCCAATTGCTTAGTTCACTTATTTATTATCTAGCCCTTCCCCTTGAAAACAGAGATCCCTTGTTTACTGACAAACTGTAAGCACAGAGAATATGTCCCACATATAATAAGTGTCTAGCAGATACTGACTGAGAACAAGGATGTCAGAAAGGAGCACCGAGAGTGGGGGAGGACCAAGAGCGAGGCAGGCTGTCCGCCGCCCAAGTGAGTGAACTGGACACAGGCTGCTTCCACTGGGGCATCTGCGCTGCCTTAGTCTAAGTCAGGCCTCGGCAGCACTTGTATCTAACACAAAGGTTCTCAGCCTTCCTGATGCTGCAACCCTTTAATGCAGTTAGTTCCTCATGCTGTGCTGACCCCAACCTTACAATTACTTTCATTGCTACGTCACAACTGTAATTCTGCTACTGTTATGAATCTTAATGAAAATATCTGATATGGAGGATATCTGATATGTGACCCCAGCAAAAGGGTCAACACAAAAGAAGGGGTCATGACCCACAGGTTGAGAACAACTGCTCTAACAGTACACAAGGTAGGCAATCAGATGCCATTAAGAAAAAAAATGGAGGGCTGGAGAGATGGCTCAGAGGTTAAGAGCACTGACTGCTCTTCCAGAGGTCCAGAGTTCAATTCCCAGCAACCACATGGTGGCTCGCAGCCATCTGTAATGAGATCTGGTGCCCTCTTCTGGCCAGCAAGCATACAGACAGACAGAATACTGTATATATAATAAATAAATACAATTTAAAAAAAAAAGAAGAAAAATGGAGTGAGACAGCTCGTCGATGTCTCCCTCCTGTGAAGAAGGCTCTAACCAGCCCATTTCATTTATTACTGCCATGGCTTGGACCCAGGTCTCGCACATGCTGGGCACATGCATGTGTCCCTAAGCTGCCCCTGCCCTATTCCCACATGTAAACAGCTTGCATATTAGTAATCTTGAAGGAAAAAGAGCTGAATAGCTTTTGCAATTTCACATCACAAAGTATATTATTTATTCTATTCCATCAACTGTTTCCCTACAACAAAGAAAATGTAATAAAGAAGTTTTCATTCTATGGAAAGAAAAATTCTGGGGTTGATAGTGAGTATCACTTAGGAGTCAGTATCCTGCGAATCCTAGGGACTCCTCAGGAATTCCACACCAATTTCATCTATAAAATCCATGTGCTCTTCCCTCCAGCATTCCCTTTCAACACACCAACAAGCCTTCACTGTCCACAGTATGTTCATTTCTTTCAGAGTTCACCTCCTGCTTGGTGTGTTCCTAATACCTGACTCCCTTGAGCTTCATCGGCCTTTTCATGGGTTCTCTGATCCTTTGTTGGGGGTATTGCTGACAAAACCTCTTCACCCACTCTGTGACTCTCTTCACTCCATTAACTGTTTCCTTTTGTGTGCAAAGTGTTTTAATTTCGTGAGGTCCCACTGTCAATTGCTGGCCTTATTTCCTGATGACGAGAGTCCTTTTGAGAAAATCCTTGTCCACACCTAGAAGTGGTTTCCCTCCTTGGCCCTGAGTCCTCTCTAGACAAATGGGATTGGCTAAACAAATGGCTCTCCATGCTGCCAGGCTTACAGTACTTACAGCACCAGGCCCTCGCCACATCAGGCTCCTTCTTTCTCTTCTAGATCTCTGTTCAATGTTACTACCTCAGAGGGGGTTTCCATAGGCTGTCCATGCATGCGCTCTCTCCCCTCCTGTTCCCATACCACTGCTGGCCTATGGCTTTAGAGGCAGGCGGATCTCTGTGAGTTTAAAGCCAGTCTGATCTATGTATTGAGTTCTAGGCCAGCCATCTCAAAAAGAAAAAGAAGGGAAGGAGGGAGGGAGGGAGGGAGGGAAGGAGGGAGGAAAGAAAAGAAAAGAAAAGGAAAGGAAAGGAAAGAGAACCAGAACTGCTGACCTTGCTTTTCTCACCTGGAACAGTCTTTGAAATTCGGGATTTGGAATTTTGGAGACTGGAAACAAGTCTTCAATGGTGTCTTCTTCCTCACTCTTCCTTACCAAGCTCATAGCGTCAATCAGATCGCCAACAGCACTCAGCTGTGCCTCTTAAAACAGCGATGAACCGAGAAGCAAACAGGAAAAAAAAAAAGATTATTTCTATTTATTCTCCATCAAATCAAATGCTTTCCACCTCTGAATGCCGCAACACTGGCAGGTCATACAGCACCTGCTCTGCCAACAAGTATCCCCTAGTTACCCAAGTGCTTAACCTGACCTTTGGTTTTCTCATCTGAGAAAAGACCTGGGGGCTGGAGAGATGGCTCAGAGGTTAAGAGCACAGACGATCTTCCTAAAGACCCAGATATGATTCCCAGCACCCACAATTGGCTGTAATCCTAGTTCTAGTCAATCTAACACCATCTTCTGCCTTCTGTGGGCACTAGGCATGCATGATACACAGACCTACATGCAAGCAAAACATCCATACACATAAAATACAAACAAATGTCAAAAAAAAATATATAGCATACAACTTTAACCTCAGCATTCAGGAGGCAGAGGCAATTCAAAGTCAGCCTAATCTACATAGCAAAGTTCCAGGCCAGCCAGGGCTACAAAGCAAAACCCTGTCTCAAAAAAAAAAAAAAAGGAAGGAAAGAAAAAAAAAGGAAGGAAAGAAACAAAACAAATAGCTGTCCTCTTGACTCTTTCCCAACTCTACCATTCAGTGAGCCTTTGGCAATGGAGTATCAGAAAAATATCTGTCATAAAAAAATAAATAAGTATAATAACTCCTATGGAGATATGAACAAATACTTAGTATCCTCTGAGATAATATTTCTAACACTTCAAACAACAAACCACTTCCTAATTAAGCGAGGCTTTCTAAAGACCTTGTGTAACTGTCAGCAGGGCGCAGCGGCGTCACAGGACGACACCCCAACCACAACCAGCACACTCATAATCTGTAGGTGTCTACAGACACCTGAGAACATCCACTCAAACTCTTAAGTTCCTTATGTCAGAAACATGGCCATTTCCCTTAGATGTCTTCCTTAATCCCTAGCGAGAGCCTTTCAGTAAACATCTACCAAGTCAACAGAAATGGCACAGCCCAAAGCTACGTGGACAAGAAGCAAGTCTTCTCTGGAAAGCTGACTGTGCTAGCACCTGTACGCCTTGCATGCTGCTGGTTCACGGCGGTTCACAAGGCCATCCAAGTAACTACTATGTGTAACGTCAATCACGGGTGGAAAGTGGAAAAGTGAGCACTTTCAAACAGTACCTTATGTCTCCATTCTCTACTCCTTAAATGTCACAAGATGAAAGAGCATACAGACATTCCCGAGGCACTGTCTGCCTGTGTCTGAAACGTCCACAGGCGGTTTCAAGCAATGCCACAACCATCACCATCATGAATGATAAATCAGGCAACTCAGATCTATTTCTTGCACAAAAAAACATTCAGTGAATCCCACTCACTAGCTTTTGCTAGATCTCTCTGGTATTATAAACCCCTTCCTAAAGATCAATTTGGGAAAGGTGCCGATAGCTTTAAGAAAAATCATTGAGTCACAGGAAATAGGTCAGCTGATCAAAAGATGTTCAACTTTTAGATTCGGGACAATTTGTAAAATAAGTTCTCAACGAGTTTGGAATGAGGGCTGGGTGTAGCGCAGTGACTAGACTGGGTGCCTAGTAAGCATGAGGCCTCAGTTCAGTCCCCAACGCTCCCTTAATTACTTAACTCATGATCAAGAGGCAGAGACGCACTCAACAGCACACGACTTCTCTCATGTTCAGGTCCACAAATGCCTCCACCATGACAGAAAAAGACCTAGCTCTAGAGGAAAGGACACTAGCCACGGGACCCATTTGATTTCTTGGTATTTTTATAGCACACTGATCCCTAAGAATTCATAGAGAGAATTCCATTTGCAAAGTCCCCTCCCCACTCCTTAACCCTACTGTGACATGGATGATACCGTATGTAACCTAAAGCATCCACCATCGTTTGTTCTATTTCTTCATCTCTCCTAAAACCTATATCATCATTCATTGCTGTTTATTTTTGGGGGCGGGGGGGGAGGCTTTGACATTCTGCCCACACACAACTACATAAATTGTGAGCTGCCTGGAAGAGAGTGCTGATAACTGTGAATCACTCTGGCACCCCGACATCTACAGCCAGATGTAACTCCTGGAAGCCAGCAACAAGCAACAGTGAGAACTGAACTGCAGCCGTGAACGATAAAGGAAGAAGAGAGCAGAGGCAGCACTTTAAATACTGTCACTATCGTCCCAGCTACATAGGACTGCATGCAGGACACGGACAGACGCAAATTCGCTTCAGCAAGAGCAAACTTTCTGCTCACAACTGGAGAACAGACCTCCAACAAGCTGCTCCTCAGATGTGTGCCGTAAGTCAGAAGGGAGAACCAGACAGTTGGGAAGGTTAGGAGAACTCGCGCCCTATCAGAACACCTGCTGAATCATCTTCATCATTATTGGGAGTGTGTGATTAGAATCCAACTACTTCACCCCATGAAGTCCTGGCACCATCAGCAGCTGCAGCCAGGTGATTTCCCAAGAACCAGCATGCGTGAAGAGCCGTTAGTGAGCTAAATGGAAATAAACTCACCTGTGGGAGTGCACTTCTTATTGTTTCTCAGTGAGGAAAACATGTATTGCCGCAAGTCCTCCATGAAAGGCAGCTGTACATAAACTAAACACTAATGAGAAAGAAAGGAGATAGAAAGCAGAACCGTCAAATTAATGGAGCTATATAAGTGGTCCCAGGAGCTGTGGAAGAGGCACAGCAGAAATACTTCCAAACTTAGTCTAAATCTGACACATGTAAAATACAGTATTTGACTCCTACTAACAACTTCACACTTGCAAACAGTATGACACATACCAGATACAAATGAGATGTCTCAAGGAAGGCTGCTAAAGAACTGCAAAATGCAGGGACCAGCCAGGAAAAATGGGAAGAGCCTGGACGGCAGGACATCTGACTGGGAAGTCAGTATCTCTACCTTCTCTTACAGCCTGGCCACATGGAGTTCTCAGCGGAACTGGGAACGAAGCAATCCTGATCTGTACTTTAAATAGACTGAACTCCACAGGGGTCACAATAAAACCACACCCACAGTCTTTATTCATGGTCCTTATGGGCTAAACTGGAGGTGATTTCTCTTCCCACATGGCTCTGAAAGGGCCAAAAGGATGAGAACTCGGAGAAAGCTTTGCGTCACCTTTACTAGTTTAATAAAAAGACCCTTAAATACTTTCATGAGTCATGTTGTTTTCTAGCTGAAAAGCTGGCTCATGGACCAGCAAATCCCAACGCTATCTGGGAGTTTGCAAGAAATTTATAAACAGGACCCACTCAGACTTACAGAACTAGAATATGTATTTTAACAAGATCCCAAAGCAGTGCTTAGAACAAAGGGACAGAGGGGAAATGAAGAGTAGCCTTGCAGGTGTGAGGCCCTGGGTTGGAAGGGATGGATCCCCAATACTTCAAAAAAGGGATTTCTAAAAACAAAAAGGTGAAAAGGGGGCAGGGGAGGAAAAGGCCTGCAGGTTTACCTCATAGGCGTCCTTAATATAAGGAAAAGCTACACCAACTTGAGGATTTGCTCTTTTGTCATAAGCATATCGAACGATGGCGACCATGTTTAATTCATCCAAAGCATGAATAAGGGAAGAGAGGGCTACAGCCGCCACCTGGAAGAAACACGTGTGTCAGCACAGGTCCAGCAGATGAGTGTCCACACAAACAGCAGGGCCTGGACACTCACACAGGGGTCTCTGCTCACTTCCTGTTTCAGGCATCTTTTCTAAGTCTCCACAGCTCAGGGGTAGAGCACCGGCTTAGCATGTGCAAAACCCTGGGCTGCATCTACAACACCAACAGGCAAAACAAAACTGTCCATTTCCACATTCAGGATCCAATAGCATTCTCAGTGTGCCTCTTTACGACTTTACTAACTAGACCCTACAACTTTGACCGCCTTTTCTCTGAGTTTAAGCCCACACTCTATAAATTCAAGACTCAGCCTTCCTAAACAAAATCTGTCTCTCTCCTTGCATGAATTACTACTGTATCTCTTTTTTTCTCAAAACCTTCTGAATCTGTTTAGAACATGATTATTCTTTGATTCAGCTATGCTTTCTACTTTCTTAGTGAAACTACTTTCCAGAGTCCATGACTTCTACCTGCCAAATCTTTGGTTGGTGGACTCACCATAGCTTCCTGCCTGACCCTCTTTCTCCACACTCTGACTGCAGAACTAACAGGGTACTCTCTACTCTGTGTGGGCCACTGTTCCACAAGTTGTTTTCTTCTTCCAACTACTTCTTAAAGTCTACTTTCCGCCTTCCTTTCTTCCTCTCGCTCTAAAATTCAACTTAGTGATTATTTCATCTAGTCCCATGAGTTAAGAGTCAAAAATCTTTGAAACTCTTCTAAGAGGGTGGGGAGACAGCTCAGTGAGTAAGAGTTCTTGTTCTTATTGATTAAAGATCTAATTCAAATCTCTGGCATCTAAGCTTGAGTCTCTAGCATCCACATAAAAATCTAGGCTGCAAGTGCCTGTAACCCTAGCATGGCCACACAAACAGACTCTCCGAGATGCAGGCGTAGACTGCGGCCAGAAGCCTCACCTGGCCACACCACTACTACCCTTCCCTCTTGTATCCCTACTTCCCCTAACAGCTCAACCAAACTATGGCCTCAAAGCCCCTGACAATACCTTCCTCATCCCTCAACTCAACTTCTGTGCCATCTCTCAAGCCCATCACTGCCACTCCAGCCCAGAGGAGCCAGGTCAGTCCTTCTACCAACCAGGAACAGTTCTACTCCAGCCTCGTAGAGATGATCAGTAGCAGGGCTGGGTTTTGTGCTTTGTGTCCCCTGGGGCTTCTGCTCATGTAATTTCCTTCTGGTTACAACCCCACCATGTCTCCTAACCCATTTCAGATCTGCCTTGCTCAGTTTCATCTTCCCAGTTCCCAAACACTGCAGTTTTCCTGTACCACAGCTAACCTGCATGCCAACCCTTCATACAAACCTACGGCCTCAAAAGCTTGCCATCAAAACTGTCTACAGATTTCAAGAGATAAATCTCCCTCATTTCAAGGAAGACTTACGCTAACCCTGTTTATCCAAGGCCCTATCACAGAACTAAGAGGACTCTGACTTCACTGAGCAAATACGTTCTTTATTAGTACAAATGAGACATGTAGCAAACACGATATGATGTTCTAATACTACGTCCCATAAAAGAGGACCAGAAAAGCAAAGTGTCTGAGGAAGAAACTATTTCTAATTTGTTTGAAATTTGAATTTGTGTGTCTTTGACAAGACCAATCAGGATATTTAATATAAAGGGTGATGGGTTAATAATCTTTTTTGTTTGTTTGTTTTTGTTTTTTGAGACAGGGTTTCTCTGTGAAACAATCCTAACTGTCCTTGAACTCGTTTTGTAGACCACGCTGACCTCAGACTAACTGAGATCCACCTGCCTCTGCTTTCCAAGTGCTAGAATTAAAGGTGTGCACCACCACTGCCCAGCTAAAGATTATCTTCTACATTGTAACAATACTAGTCCTGCATTTAACTCAACTGAGTCCCCATTCCTTTTCTTCCTCCTCTCCCCTTTTCTTCCACACACAATGCAAATCAGCACATAAATGTATACAGTCTACACACACACACACACACACACACACACACAATCATAAGCAAATAGCCAGAGAAAAATTTTAAGGAGTTAAGGAGTTATTCACAGAATATTTTAATTGAAAACCAGTAATATTCACCTGCTTTAACAACCCTTACAATGACCAACATGGGTACTAGTGGAGACTTTGCTGGCAAACTTCCAGAGCCGGGTATCTGACTACCTCACATAAAGCAACCCACCTGGAGTTAGCAATCTTGGAGCAACCCCCATCTGTTGGCCCCAGTTCACTTCTCTGGTGTGAAGCACAGATTAATGTCTACTCCGCATGATCATCCCCAGATTGCATGAAGACGGCTATTACATCTGTCATCTCCCTCCTACTCCCTGTCTACCCACACGAGCCCGCTGCATGCAGCTTTTACTGCAAGTTCTCATACAGCAACGCTTTCCCTATCTCCTACATATTGCATGAGCTCCAGTTAGATAATACCAATTTTTGGCTACCACATCAAAAACTAACAGACACAAAAGAGCCATTAGGAAATGAAGGTATCTTAAAAAAAAAAAAAACCTTCAAAGTGACCCTATAATATATAAAAGCCATATCTGTTACAACCCACAAAAATAGAAATCGAAGGACTATGGGAAAAAAAGAAACACCCAGGTCACCAATACCTGCCCCAAATTATCTCAAGGAAACAATCAGAGACAGCTTGCCCTACCTTAAGATCTATCTGTACTTAGTAACTGACTGCAGAACGGCCAGCTATAACCTTGCAGCTAGCCTTACCTAGGAACTTCCACAGCACACCAATCAGGGCTTAGCCACTCCCCAGAGCACCAATGTACCAGTGGGATATCTTTCATAATAACTGCACAGATTTCCCGATCCTAATAAAACCGCAAACCTTCCTCTGTTCAATATACCAGCCTCCACACCCATGTACAGGCATCCTAGTGCAATCCCAGTCCTTCTTCCAAACACAAGCTGCTTTATGGGGAACCTGTCCTTACATTTTCACTTGACTTTGACAACAGAAATTAGTCACTTATATGATAAATCTGAATGCAGCTCACGTGCCTCAATGCAGCTCTGTAACAGAACATTTTCTCACTGCCCTCCTAACAGTTCTCATGATGTCATCAGAATTTCCTTGGTGGAAAAGGAAAACAAGTGGGGATTAAATGCACAGCTGAAGTTTAAAAAGTCATGGTTTAACAATACACCAGACCAGACCAGCACAGCCTCTAGGCAGGCTTGATTCAGAAGAAAACCATGAACTAGAATTCTCAAATGGGAAGTCGTCTATGTGTTGTTGTGATGGACCACCCCACCAGTGAAGTGGAAGCCAAGCATCTTCTTTTCCTAATTTTAACTGTTCTCAGACAACAATCACAAGACCACCTACTAGGTGAGCAGCCAGCCACATTCCAGAGGTGGGGAAAAAAGAGGTCATCAATACCCTACTCCCACCTCAATCTTCTACATTAAATTCATTATTTTCTAGTACACATGCTTTCGGATTTTAGAAGCCTACTTACTCTCTTAAACACATTTTGTATTGAAATTTTCAGTTAAAATCAACACCAGTGAAATATTGAGTGTTGACTTAATATTTCAGAAAGAAAACAAGGAGCAAGGTGTGAGTGTAGGACATGAAGTCAAAGTTGTCAGCAGAAAGAGGCCAGCCTGACAGTAGAGACTCTCAGAACATAGGGAAAGAGGAAACCATTCCCAGGTCAGGCCCACTCTCCAGGTCCACACACCAGCACTAAACACTAAACAAGTGTCAACCAGACCCAGCCTTCCTGAACACCTAACAGGAAATGCCTACACCGAAGCCAGACTGGTCAAAGGTTACTCTTTGTGCAAGACTGTGGCCTCCAGTCTTATGCTCAAGCAAAAACAAACTCATTTATCATTTTTCCATTGTCAGAGTTAAAGGTTGGTGATTTTCCCACCACTGTTGAAAACTGTTCATGTCACTTAAAACAGAAAGGCAGGCCATGTGTGGTGGTGCACACCTTTAATCTGAGCATCTGGGAGGCACAGGTAAGCTGACTTCTGAGTTTGAGGTCAACCTGGTATAAGAGAGTTCTAGGACAGCCAGGACTACACAGAAAAGAAACCTTGCCTCAAAAAAACAGAAATCAAAAAAAAGGACCCAAAACAACCCACTTCCCTAAAACAAAAGCTCAATTTTGTAGTACTGTCTCAAAGTTCCACACCCAACTCACCTCATCATCTTTTGCTGCAAAGACCTTTAGAACTTGATATCCCATAAAGAATCTTCTAGGGACCTACAAGAGATGGGGAAAATTAGTTTTGAAGCAGAATGAGAAATATTTACAGCTGTAAGGCCACACATTGCTAAGAATGTCTACTCAAAATGTTCTTATATCAAGAGTGACAAGAAACAATTTGTAAGCTCCTTCAGAAGGAATTCAATGCAATGCTGTATTATAGTCCACTAAGAACAAAGAACTGGGCTTGCTAGTAAGGGTTTCAGAAGAAGCATGCAAACACTGACACCTCAGCCAAGAACTGGAAAGTAGGAACTGACCAAAAGAAAAGTCTAGGGGTTGGAGACAGGGCTCAGCTGCTAAGAGCAGTAGCTGCTCTTACAAAGGGCACCAGGCATGGACATGATGTACATACACTCATGCAGGAGAACACTCATACACAAACACATAAAAATGAATACATCTTGGAAAAGAAAAAGAAAAACAAGGTCTATATACTAGACCCTGGGCAGACATAACAGTGAATAGCAATTCAGAGTGACAGGTGCATAGTACCCGTTCATCAGCACTGCTTTTAGAGTGCAGTGGCCACACGGTGCAAGGGGAAAGGGGAAAATTAGAGATTAGCAAAGACTGTCTCATACAGCCCCTTAGGAACAAATTCCTCAGGAGCAGTGACGAGCACCTGATGAACTGCAGAGACCAAAGCAAGGAACCATTCTCAGCAGGTTAGAGGCAGGGAAATCAGGTAAACAAAACGTACTGCCGGTCCTTGTCCCCTCCCGAAATGCAGTAAGACAGACTCTACAAATGCCCAACTAGAAAATGAATCTTAGGGGGCTGGAGAGATGGCTCAGTGGTTAAGAGCATTGCCTGCTCTTCCAAAGGTCCTGAGTTCAATTCCCAGCAACCACATGGTGGCTCACAACCATCTGTAAAGAGGTCTGGTGCCCTCTTCTGGCCTTCAGGCATACAGACAGAATATTGTATACACAATAAATAAATAAATTATACATAATAAATAAATATTTTAAAAAAAAAAAAAAGAAAATGAATCTTAAAGTTCCTTAAATCACAATACCTACACCCATCTACCAAGAACAAGCACTCACCATCCGCGTAACCGGAGCCTGGGGCTTATTTGGAAGAAAATGTTGTGAGCTGTACTTGGCAGTGTTTCTTATCCGTGTTTTCCTGCACTCTTTCCTCTGAAGCTGAGAAACTAGGAGCACTTTCCTGTAACTGCAGCTCACGAACACTCAGCTGTAGATACCCCTCACTTCTGCTTCCATCTCCCAGGGGAAAGCCACTGTTCTAAGGCACACCAGAGTAGCCCCACAGTTCCATACGGCATATTCACAGAGATTTACTTACCCTGTGAGAATGTATATTTTTTTTGATTTATTCAAAAAATAGCTAATGAGGGTGTTGGAGAGATGGCTCAGCAGTTAAGTGCACACACTGCTCTTGCAAAGTCCCTAGGTTTGGTTCCCAGCACTCACGTCAGGTGGCTCACAACCACCTGTAAAGCTCCAGGGGATCCATGACCTCTGGGCTCCTCAAGCACCTGCAATCATATGCATACACCTACACATAGGTGCACACATAAACATGTAATTAAGAATAAAAACAGATCTTTTTAAATTTACTTATATGTTACGTGCATTGGTGTTTTGCCTGCATGTATATCATTGTGAGGGTGCCAGGTGCTCTGGAACTGGAGTTACAGATATGTGTGAGCTGCCACATGGGAATTGAACCCAGGTCCTCTGGAAGAACAGACATTAACCACTGAGCCATCTTTCCAGCCACATAAAAACAAATCTTTAAGAAATAGTTAGTGCTATCTTTTCCTAGTGCACCTAAATGAATTTTTCAAAGAACAGCAAAGAATTTGAAGGGAAGCCAATAGCTAAATTCTTACAATTATATACCCAGAACACCTGACAACTTGGCAAGAGAACTGAAAAACTGCTTGATACTTTAAAGAAAACAGCACACACACACACACACACACACACACACACACACACACACAGTATAGCTCAGTGGTGGCGTGCTTGGCTAGCAAACAATCACCATCCACACACACAAATATTTCATACCAATTCATTCCAGAAATGATATTTTATCAACGTTCTTGCTGAAGACACTGAGATTTTATTGAAGATAACTGATAATCACTAGTCTGCGCACATCTGTATTTTGTCATATTCCCCATGGAAAATACTGTTTAACGCCTTTGGTTAAGATAATGCGTGAAAGCAAGTATGTACAGTGGGCTACTCAAAACCATGCTAGTTCATGTGATGAGCTAAATAATAAATAATAATAGTGTGCCACTTAAATAACAGCACAGACGGGGCTGCAGAGATAGATCAGCAGTTAAGAGCACTGACTGCTCTTCCAGGGGACCTGAGCTCAATTCCCAGCAACCACATGGCAGTTCAAGACTGTCTGTAACTCCAGTTATAGGGATACAACACCCTCACACAGACATACATGCAGGCAAAACACCAACGTACATTTAAAAAATGGTGGCGCATGCCTTTAATCCCAGCACTCGGGAGGCAGAGGCAGGCGGATCTCTGGGAGTTCGAGACCAGCCTGGTCTACAGAGCTAGTTCCAGGACAGGCTCCAAAGCCACAGAGAAACCCTGTCTCGAAAAACCAAAAAAAAAAAAAAAAAAAAAAAACATAAATAATGGCACAGACTTTGGGGATTCAAAATCCATGTCCACTCCATTTCACTGTAAGATCTTGGGCTAGTTACATAATGGGGCTAATCTTCAATTTCCTAATCTTAAAAAAAATACATACTATAGAATATGCCTGAGAGGGTATAGTAATTAAATGAGAATTTTTATCAACCGCTTACATGCTGGAACACCGTAATTATTCACTGAACGGTAGTTATAATGATAATATTTTCATGATACTTGTCTGAGATGGAACTTTAAAACAAAGCTGCAAAGTAGCCCTGCATGACCGCTGAGTACAAAGATGAACAGCATGTGTAAGCCTGTCGAGCCTGTGACCATCTATCTAAGGACACATGTGAGACCCTTCTTTCACTTTGAGGAGCAGAATTCTTCTCTTTGAGATGGACAATCTTTACCCATTTTCCTAAGCCCAGACTTGAATAAAAGTATTTCCTCCTACAAAAGCAAAATCAATAAAGTAAAATTGATTTAGAAGTTAAAAATTGATCCAGAAAGCACTTCAAGTTTTTAAAAGTAAAATTTGAATCTAATATAAATATTTTTAAAAGGAATGTATTTGTTTGATTTTTTTTTTTTGTTTTGTTTTCTGGCTCTGTTCTCCCTGTTTTGCTTTGTTATTTAGCTAAAATAGGCCCTCACTTCCAGCCTGGCATAAGAGATTTCAGTATTCACAGTATGAATTATACTAAAAGGTGTGGAGTACGGTTTGTCTGTCTATCTAGACACAGGCAGAAAGGGTTGCTTCAATCAGATGTGGTAATGTACATCTTTAATTCCAGCAACCGGAAGCAAAAGAAGATCTCTATGAGCCCGAGGCCAGCCTGGTCTACATAACAAGTTGCGGGCCAGTCAGGAATACATTAGGAACCTGTCTCAAAAAAAAAGGGAGAGGAGGGCTGAAGAGATGGCTCAGTGGTTAAGAGCACTGACTTCTCTTCCAGAAGAACCAAGTTTAATACCCAACCCCCACGTGGCAACTTACTATCTGTAACTCTAGTTCCGGGGGCCTACCACCCTCTTGTGGCCTCTGCCTGTACTGTGTGCTTATGGTACACAGATATACTCACAGATTACATGCACATTGAAATAAAAAATAAAAATAGATCTTTTTTAAAAAGAGGAGACAATTTCTACAAATTGGTAAAAAGGTTAGTTTCACTCAAAATTAATAAGCATTGCCATTAATAATCAGAAATTTTAACTTATATACTTCACAATGTAAATAATTTTACTTTAAAGAAATTTTAGGTGTTCTAAACTTCAAAAAAATAATTATTTTTACTTAGTACATCTCATTTCAGTACATTCTTAGAGTTGTTTGTTTTGGCTTTTCGAGACAGTGTTTCTCTGTGTGACAGCCCTGGATGTCCTGGAACTCGCTCTGTAGACCACCAGGCTGGCCTTGAGCTCACAGAGATGCACATACTTTTGCCTCCTGGGTGCTGGGATTAGAGACATGCGCCATCATGCCTGACTCATTCTTAGATTTTAAGTAAGTTTGCTCACTTTTTGGCTTATGGAGGTTTGCTTTATTTGCTTTTTAAAGAGTGTGTGTGTGTCTGTGTGTATGTATGTGTATGTGTGTGCATGCGAGTGCGTGCGTGCGTGTGTGCGTGTGTGTGTGTGTGTGTGTAAATGTATACCATGTATATGCAGATACTCCTGGACACCAGAAGAAGCTACCAGATACCCTTGAACGAGAGTAATAGGCAACTGTGAGTCACCTGACATGGTGCTGAGAACCAAATTCTGGTCCTCGAGCAGAGTTGTTCATGTTCTTAAACTCAGCCTTGTCTCCTTGTCTCCGTCAGCCTTGGTTTATGAGTTCTGAAAACACTTGTAAAAATATGGAACTTCGCTGAACTAACCTAACACTAAAAGTACACAAGGCTTGCGTGCTAGAGCAGCATAAAGAATTTCAAATCCAGCCTACTGGATGGCATTCACTTTCATTATAATTCCCACCTGAGTTCTCCAATAAAAATCTCTTTATCCCTAGGGATTTAGGGAGAAATACACATAAAAAGATAATAGTTTCTGGGCAATGGTGGCTCACACTTTTAACCCAGCACTGGGGAGGCAGAAGCAGGTGGATCTCTGAGTTTGAGGCCAGTCTGGGTCTAGAGAGTGAGTTCCAGAGCTACACAGAAACAGTCTTGAAAAATTTTTTAAAAGATTATATTTATATTTATTACCTATGATTTATCATGTTTCAGTCTACCCCAAGAATAGCGAATCCAGATCTCTAAGAATCTTTGAACAATGCTTCCTAGGAGAGTATGTGGGATCCTATGGTAAGCTGTTGCACTTCCCAGTATGTCAACTTCATGTAAATGCACTTTGGTACCTAAAAACCATATGACTTAAAAATAAGGTGCGCATCCTAAAACCCTACACCAGAAATTGAGGAGAAAGGTGCCCAACATAAATCAATGATATTCTAGAATGGGAGACAGCATGGCTAGGAGCTCATCCCCTCCTTCCAGAGGACCCAAGTTTGACACAGCATCCATGTCAAGGGGCTCACACTGACTGTAACTCCAGCTCCAGAGGGACCTGACCCCTCTGACCTCCTCGAGCCCCTGCACTCACATACATAAACTCACACTCAGCCCCACAGACACACACATAACAAAAAGTACATTTTAAAAAAATATATTAAAAATAAATGATATTCTAAGACTGAGTTGACATTCAAAGCTAGACTCCACATATATACACCAGTTTGAGTAAGTCATACAACTCCAAACAACTGGGGGGTGAGGAAGTTTCTGGGTAGCTTAGTGAGTGTGGTCTTCAGGTTTATGCCAAGTCTCCATATCTTGGTTTTTCTTTTCAAATATCAAAGATGATGGGCTGGGGAGACAGTTCAAATAGCAAACACAAAGGGATGAGTTCAGTCCCCCTAACCCACAAGTGCTTGTAATCCCAGCACTGGTGAGGCAGGAAGACAGATCCCTGGGGCTCACTGGCCAGCCAGCCAAGCCAAGTTGACAAGTTCAATGACAGTAAAAGGCCCCATTCCAATGGGCACCTAAGGTCGTCCTCTCACGTGGACATATGCATCTACACGCACACACAAATTAAAAAGTTTTAAATAAAAAACAGTAACATTCATCCCCAAACTACATTTAAAAAGACTGAATGGGAAACAAGTATGAATTGTAAATAAAATAACCAAGCGAAAGCTCAAGGCATGCATTTTGTTCACAACTGCAGAGTAATTGCTGTACCTGAGAAGATCTACAAAATCCCAAAACAGAGAAGCACTTCCCCTCCGATTTATATTTCATTTGTTCCTCATCCACTTTAGAAAAAGGAATTATATCGCTTCCGTAGCGGAACCCTGGGGAAGGAGAGCAGAACATCTGTTAGGCATACGGAGCCTGAAACGAGCTCTGTCCACACATCAACAACACACACACTCCAGGGCTGTCTCCTTCTTCTACTGCCCCCATGAGCAAGGGAGAAGCAGAGGCAGAAGCAAACCACATACACCGTATACAGATAACTAAAATCTAATTACAATTTTAAGTAGCGTCTTCTGCAGTCTAGTTACCTTAATGATTACCCAGCCCAGAAGAAAGACTGTAGCGAATACGGCACCTTAGTTATCCTCAGAAGACAGCCGTGTTGACTACAGCACAAGGAGGAGCTGTAAACACATTCACAGCTGCAAACACAATCTCAGAAACCTGGATCCACAGAGAAAATGGCCCATCGGAAATCTTCAGAACAAAATGTCCAAAGCACATGCAGGAGACAGACAAGCCTTCAGCCATCTAGCAGAAGCCCAAACTCTACATAAAAACATCCAGTTGACAAGTTCTATACTTTTGTTTCAATTTATTTCATTATTGGAATTTAGTTGTATTTTTTTTCAAGGTCTTAGATTGGATAAATATGGGCTCATATGCCCCCCCCACAACTAAAAAAAAATAAAAAAGGCAAACCCATAACCCTGTGCTATGGCACCTGCTCTCTGGAAGGCTGTGCCCCTAACGTGCACACACAGCACACAGCATCTCTTCAATGCGACTGCAAGAGGGACCATCAAAGCCCAAGAATCAACACAGGGAGTCCAGAGGCAGATGCTGTGGTCCGATATCTATTTGTTCCTGATAGGCTGCTGGGGTCACATTCTTAATTTAAAAAAAAAATCTATTTTCATACAACAAATTCAAAAATTCCAGAACAAAAGTCATCAGGGAAACATGACATGTGGTCAAGTGTGGTATCTAAACCAAACATCTTCCTTTTTCCCCAGTCATCTGTGTGCAGGTAGAGGAAGAGCACGTACATATATGTGCATGTGTGTACACAGGTGTGCTCACCTGTGAGTGCACACAGAGATCAGCAGCCAACTTCACACGTCTTCCTCTATTGTCCTCTGCTTACTTTTTGAGACAGGATTTCCACCTGAGCTGGTGGCTCTGCATTCCAGCAGTTTCGCTAGTCAGCCCCAGATCTTCCCACCTCCACCTCTCACTCCTAGTTTTTATGTGGGTGCTGGGGATCCTTGTGCGGCAAGCACTTTATTCACCAACCCATCTCCCGGACCCTAAGTCAAGTATGTCTCTAACTTTCTCTTGTCATCAATCATTGATTTGAGTTAACAGCATCTAAAAAGTGCTTATTATAGCTACCCGTGTTTTCTAGTTCTTCTACTTAACGTGCAAATAACTTTCTACAAGGCAGGGAGTAAAGAACAGACTCTCAACATACAGCCGGGTTCTCTGGCCCACAGGTGTCTACTGGTTTCTCTGGGTAAGAAGGGACAACCTACGTATTAGTGAGTAGACAATGGGGGAGAGAGGAAAGTGGCAGAAGAGAACAGAGGACCTTCTGTACTCTATGACCCAGTGTCTAATGCTTCCCCCTCAATTGCCGCCCCCATAAAAAGCTTTTTGTCCCAGATAATCAGAGCTTTCTTGCAACAACTCAAAGAACTGGTTACCTCATCTCTATCCCTCTTCCTTCTAATCCAGCTGTCACACCTATCTCCCTAATGGGACATTTCTGAACACTGCAGATGTATATAGGTCCCCAAACACCATGTATAAATTCTGGGCTATCTCTCAGTCCCAGTGCTGAACAGTATGGAGGAAGGCAGACAGACCTGGAGGAACAGCTCTAGCTGTAGTTCTGAACAGTATGGAGGAAGGCAGACAGACCTGGAGGAACAGCTCTAGCTGTAGTTCTGAACAGTATGGAGGAAGGTAGACAGACCTGGAGGAACAGCTCTAGCTGTAGTTCTGAACAGTATGGAGGAAGGCAGACAGACCTGGAGGAACAGCTCTAGCTGTAGTTCTGAACAGTATGGAGGAAGGTAGACAGACCTGGAGGAACAGCTCTAGCTGTAGTTCTGAACAGTATGGAGGAAGGTAGACAGACCTGGAGGAACAGCTCTAGCTGTAGTTCTGAACAGTATGGAGGAAGGTAGACAGACCTGGAGGAACAGCTCTAGCTGTAGTTCTGAACAGTATGGAGGAAGGTAGACAGACCTGGAGGAACAGCTCTAGCTGTAGTTCTGAACAGTATGGAGGAAGGTGGATAGACCTGGAGGAACAGCTCTAGCTGTAGTGCTGGGCCCGTGCACTGCTAGCTGGGTCGCATTATGTATGCTAATGAGTATCTTTCAGTGTTGGTCCTTCTGATGGTCAATCATCTATTTGATAGAATTTGGAATCACCATGGAAACAAAGCTCTGGCTCTATCTGTGAGGAAGTTCCTACACTGGGTTAGCTGAGGTAGGAAGATCCACCCTGAGTCTGGGCGGGGTCCAGAACTGAACAAAAAGGAGAAAAAGAGCTGAGCACCAGCTCGCTGAGTGCAGATGCAACAAGAGCCAGTGGCCTTGCATTCCTGCCCCTGTCCCTTCCCTGCCCAGAGTGTCCCCTCAAACCAGGAACAAGAAGAAAGGAAAAAAAACCAACTTTCTTGTCTTAAATTGCTTTGTCAAATATTCTGTCACAGCAATAACAAAGTAACTACAAGAGCTTCTGTGTAAAACGGGAATGACAAGAGTGTCTGCTTCACTATTTTGTGACAATTAAGAGAGAAAATATAAGCTGCCACTTAAGATACGGCCTTCTGAGCCCGGTCTGTGCCTAATTCACGCTTCTTCTCCACACCACGAGCCAGTCCTCAAGCCAGAATAGAAGGATCAGCTAAAGATGAGGCTGTGATTCCAGCTCAACTACAATTCTAAGATCCACTATGCTATGCTGCTAAATTCAAACCTGTGACAGAAATCGTGAAGTACTAATTGCATTCTGTATATAATTCCATCTACTACCAGCTTCAAACCATCCAACTCCCTCAAGCACTGAAACATATGCAGCAAGATATAGTGCCATACGCGACACTTTCTTGCAGGACTGGGAAATTACAACTATACTAAGTAGTGTACAACCAGGTAATAAGTTGATCTAAGCACCCAGGCTACCATCTTAATCATATTTGGCATATGAGGATTTGAGCTCTTGAATATTCAGATATTCTCAGCTGGCTTCCAAGTCCTCTGGATAAAGATGTCATCTAAACATATTATTTAAGACAAATGGGTGGAGTGTATTTAGCACAACTTTAAAGAGCCTAGTGTGTATAAGCTATGACAACAATCATAAGTAATATTTTTCCACTAAATGAGCACATCTGGTAGGATATAAACCTGGAACTGGCACTTAAAGGAATAAGGGGAAAGCTGCCTCGGTCCCTTTAGATAAGCATCTTCCCAGCCGGTGAACCTGCACATTAAAATAAAGCCAAGTCCTAAGTCCTGTCACTTGACACACTTAAATTCGGAAGGATCAAATACACAACCCTTTCGTAGGAGCCATCTTGCCCAAGTTCCCCCTGACCTACAGGACCCAGTGTCTCACTGTTGTTCAGCTGCATCTCTGCGACTCTGAGAGACGTCTGCAGCTCAACAGCCTAGGCTGCCTCCCACCCTTGAAGACAATCTTCCTTGGGCAAAAGAGCGGATGCTTATTAACATACCTTGAATAGTGTCCTCTTTGGAAACTTCGGTTTCGTCATCGTCATTTAAGCAATAAACAGTTTCTTTTCGTACATCTTCCTTCTTTAGGGTTCTTGCATCCACAACTGTCCAGCTCTTTTTAACCTTCTCCTGTACGATCTATTTCCAAATGATAGTGGAAGGAGACATCAGGAGAGACAGCACAGTGACCGCAGGATGGGAATCTAACGTACTCTGAACACTCTCTCCATCTGCGCAGTACTGAGCCTCGCCTTTCCTAGTATGTAAATGTTAGCTTACTTCAAAAGGGACTACCTTATAACTGTCTCTATGTCCCCTTTTCTCCTCTACTGACTTCTAAATACACATATATATTCTATAGAAAACCCTCAAATTGCCAAGTTAAGAGAGGCCATACATTTTCCCATAGTCAGAAAGAAAGGGAGAAGTCAAACCAGGAGACTGAGAAAATGAGAGAATATACACTCATCCACAATCTCACTCTTCCAGCCTTGACAGAAACCAAAACAACTCAAAATTACCTCCATGGTTCTCAGGATGTGTTTGGGAATTAAGCTCTTAAACATACAAAAAATGCCTGCATATTTGTTTCTAAGATTTAATTCTATTTTTTAGCATGCATTTAAAGAGGGGGAGAAAGCAGAGAAGCTCGTGTTGAAGCACAGATCAAATTTCTCCTCAGACCAGAACTGAGATTATCGCCGAAGGCAATTCACTTTTGAAAGTAAGCTATGACATCGAAAGGCATGTGAATGATGACCCACACCCTGACACGAACAAGTCAACACTTCTGACATTCTATAGATGCTGCTACTATCAGATGGCTACTAACTGAATTAGGTGTGACCATGTCTCCAAAGCTCTAGAGTATTATCGGCATCCCTGCTACGATACACAATGACAAGTCAATCCATCATGCTTTCTTTCTCCTAAGAGGAAAAGAGACAAAGGCCTGAGTTCCTGGTTAACAATGAATTATCAACTCAGCAAAAAAGAAAGAGGAGGAAATCAAGCCATATTATAAATAATTCTCAAAACTTCTCCTCGTATGCCTTTTAGATGAAAAGCTAAACGGAGATGAAATCAAAAGGGAGAAGAGCTACGGAGGCAGTAATTATACACTGAACGGCTCACACATGAATTGTCAGCATCTTACATAAGCGCATTTATCCGCCCAGTACACTGCTTTAAAAATGAATATATATTCACTACCTACCGATTTATAGGCTACAATCTTTATAGACAAATTGGAGCCGATGGTCAGCTGGCAGGGCCAGGGCATGGAGCGCCTCTCAATCTTCTTAAAGACCGACAGCTGCCGTAGACTCTCACTTAATAAAGGAAAACACATAATGAAAGACCCAATTTTCCAACGTTCATTTGGACTAGATGGTTTACTTATTTCACTAGACAGAGAAGTGCGCTGCTGTTGACTATAAAGAGAGAAACCTCAGGGGGTGGCAGGAAAATGCCAATCATGGTTGGGAAGGAGCCAGAGGCAGTGAGCTGGCTGGGGGGGTGGAGGGTAGTAGAGCTGAAATCACTTGTCTGACAGGAAAAAACCTCCCCTCCCATCCTCTAGTCATTTCTCTCAGCTCCCCCAGTGATTCCCAATGTCTACTCAGAACCAAGCACACCTTTGAGGATATGATAAAAGCATATTCGCCATGAGTTGAGACACAAGGCAAGGCGCTCACCAGCTCCCAGAAAACAACAGACAAGAGGCTAAGAGCCCCAGCTCTGGGGTAGCATAGGAAGGGCTCCAGGCTAAGCATCACTGCTCACAATTCATTAGTTAATGCCAACTCCCCTAAGTAAAAGACATGATGTTTTATATGCACACAACAGAGAGAGTTACATAAAGACTACCTAGGGGACAAAGGAATCAGCAGTCTGTTGGTCTTATGTAAAGTAGACAACTGTACAGTTTTTAATAGTGAGAAGGGCGGGAGAAGATAAATGTGATGTAGAGAGATGCCTCATTTCAACAAGGGTGAAACTTGCCTGGTTTTATCCGCCTCTAATCAAACACAACAGAAGACTGCAGGAGAGGTGGAATTTGTGGTGTTCACTTAAAGAGAAAAAGGAATGCATGGTAAAATATGTACGAAGTGTCCAGTCCAGCCCTTATGACCGACGTCCATGGAAGAAGAATCTAAAGTAGTGAGAACTACTCTATGTTACCCACCTAGAGACAGATCTCAACAGACTCCAAACCTCAGAACCACGTCACATCGAGCAGAAGCTGTTCTGCCTGAACGCTACTTCCGAGGTCCACAGTGCACCAAAGCCAACCTGAACATGTCTGCACCAGACCTAATCTGTCTCGTGAGACATTACTAGTCCATCCAAGACATCATGAGGTATGGATTCAGTACCGGGGATTTTTTAAAAAATTTTTTATATAAAAATAATTTCCCACAGCCTTATTCCTTCCAATTAAAACTTTTGCCTCAAAGTTCACTCTCTAGTCTTGGTTTTTATTTCTAGAATCACCAGGACAAAGACCAAATATGTGCAATATCAGAGAAACTCAATTTGAAAATCCACTTAATCATAATTAAAATAGAATAGTCGCTGTATTTGAATGACAAAGTTCCATCTACACACAAGACCCAGAACGCAAGTGTTTTAAAGCACTAAGACATGCACAGCCAATAAGTTATCTGCTTGCTGGGGAAGGGAAGATACCTTAGAAAATAGTTTATACTGGCTCATAACAGGGTAGCTTAAGGCAGGTATTCCCACAGTTCGGAGAAAAACAACACATCTGCCCACAGTGTGACAAGCATGTATACTATGTCACAGCATCTCATCTTATAGGGCTCCTCACTAATTCCTTTGGTGAGCACTTGGGAAATTACAATTCCATTCCCATTTACCAATAATTTCAAAGGTTTCCATATTTAGAAAATCACGATGTGTTTCTTGTCAATTACTGATCTCCAGAAATTCTTAAAAATTGTAGCTGAGAATAAAACAACAGATGTAGACCATTGCTGACCTACTTCAGTGGAGAACTTTGCTTCTACTTCTGAATTTCATGTACCTACCGATGGATGGAATTAATTCCTAAACAAAGGCAGCACTATCCCTGAGACTCTGGGTCAGCACAAGCCTGACTGCTTGGCAAACTACTGTACAGCCACCTTTGGCAAGTTTGACTCCTCACACAGACGACAGAAGATACAACACAAACCTTCCCAGATTCTCTGCTGAAAATCAGTGTGCATCCAACACTAACCAAGAACAAGATGGATAAAAGAGATGATCTCTCCCACAGTATCTATAGACAGATGAAAAAAAATAGTTTCTTTTATTGTTATAAAGGGGTTATTTTATTGTTATATGGTACTTCAGGGATTTCATTCTTTAAAAAAAAAAAATCACTTGCCTTTCCAACACCAAGGTGAACATTTTCCCTTCATGACAACATTGCAATAATACTGGCTTTAAATTGTTTACAGTTTGGTTGTTTATTTATGTGAGAGGGGTTTTGTTTTTATTTGTTGTAACAGGACTTAGTCAGATTATTTACTGATTTAAAGCAGCAGGTCCTCGACCTGTGGGTGGAGAAACCTTTGGGATGGAACAACCCTTTCACAGGGCGCACATATCAAATATATTTCCATTATAATGCACAACAGTAGCAAAATTACAGCTATGAAGGAGCAACAAAATAATTTTATGGTTTGGGGTCACCACAACAATGAGAAACTATATTAAAGGGTCATAGCATTAGAAAGGTTGAGAATCTAGCATAAAGTTAGAGGGGGAAAAAAGAAGAAGCCTCAAATTAGAAACCATGTTATACCCTCCCTTGATGCTCTCTAAAATTAGTATCAGAAAGTAAAGGAGCACTGACAGTCAGACACGACACCATTTTTCCTAATTACAGCCATTACGGACATCAGCGAGAATAAGAACTATGCATCCCACACTGCACAGACATACCTGCACAGCCATGTTTATTGCTGTTTTAGTTACAACAGAAAGGAAAGGAAGCAGCCTAGATGTCCATCAGTTTATGAACGGATAATGAAAGTGTGGCACCCATACACAACAGAATTTCAGTAAGCTTTAAAGAACAAGGAAATTATACAATCTGCAAGAAAGTGGCTAGAATTGAAAAATATATTAAATGAGATAACCCAGGCTCTAATTTGTATACATTATACAAATTCTCTCATACACGAACCCTTGCTTCTCCTTTTTATATATGTGCATTTATGTAGAAATGAGTTTACAGGGCCTAGGAAACCAGAAAGGGCCCATGAGAAGATAAAAAAGAGGCCTAAATTGTGTGTGTGTGTGTGTGTGTGTGTGCGCGCGCGCGCACGCACGTGCACACGCATGTGTGTACAACAGAACACATAATATGGAGGTGGAAGAGGAACACTGGGGTGGAAATGTTTACATGGAGATGGGAGGCTATGAAATGAGACAGTAAACCCAGACTAAAGATGCATTAGGAGGCTGGAGAGATGCCTCAGGGATTAAGAGCACTGGCTGCTCTTGCAGAGACCCTGGTTCGATTCACACACCCACATGGTGGCTCACTACTGTTTGTAACTCTAGTTCCAGGGGATCTAATGCCTTCTTCTAACTTCTGTGGACAACGGATATGCATGTGGACCCATACATACATGCAGGCAAAAGACTCACACAAATAAGGTACAAAAATATATTTTTTTTCTAAAAATCTTTCTAAACCATAAAGAAACCTACTTCTCTGTAAGCTAATTAAAAGACAGAACTTTAAAGAGTTTGAGCGGAGAAGTTCAGGTCTCATGTGTGAGTGATAAAACTGTCCCAGAAGTCACGTGTTACTAAATGAAAATCCCAGGGGCAGGTCACCTCCCTATCAATTATTGGTAAGGGAAACCCCTGAGGTCCACAAGACAATAGGGCTATTGCCATTACTGTTTGTTGCACAACAGAACTATGTGGTAAGACTATTGCAGAAGGTACCATGTGCTTTAGTTGCAGAACATAAAGAAAGAAAGCCAGTGCTGAGTGTGAAACCTGTGCCCTGCTGTCCGCTTGTCCGATGCTGGAAGGACAGTCACCAACAGTCTTACTCAGTCCCCTATGTGGCCACTGTGTACTGTAATACTGACCGGACAGGCTCACTGATATAACAGTGGCATCACTACTATGGTGACCAACCCCTACATGTTTGAATTTAAATACAGTCCATAGGAGAAAAGCCACGTTTAGTACTGCAAGCCTGGTCAAAAGCCTACGGCTATAGAGGTCATAGGTCCTAGTGAAAAAGCTACTACTGTTTTGCTAAGTGGACATGATGTCCACCTCAAACTGTCTTCTTGTAGAATATTCTTTTAAGGTGTATTTTTTTTTTTTATGCTGCATTTGTTTAACTCTGTGAAGCTGTAATTCTTTGCCTGTCTAAAACACTAATGAAGAGCTGAGTGGCCAGTAGCAAGGCAGGGGCAAAGATACGTGGAATTGGCAGGTTGAAGGAGAAATCTGGAAGAGGAGAGGAGCAAGAGAGAAGGAGGAGGACATCACAGCCAGTCATGGAGTCAGAGTGAAAGTAAGATATACAGAAGTAAGAAAAGGAAAAAACCCAGAGACAAAAGGTAGATGGGTCAATTTAAGTTAGAAAAACTGGCAAGAAACAAGCCAAGTTAAGACCGGATATTCATAATTAGGAATAAGCTTCTGTGGGAACTAGACGTTGGGCCCCAGAAAGCCAAAAGAGTAAAATATCACACTACAATTTGGTGCACCAATGTGGGTCTGTATTTCCATGCAGGCCTGAGAAAGCAAAAAATCAAAAACAGAAACAAAAAAAGTATATGGCTTCTTTAAGAGTTTCTGCCTGCTGGTGAGCCCATGAGCAGCCAGTAAGTTAAGTAGGAACAAAAAGCAAAGTAAAAATGTCTGCCATGGCACAAGCATGGGCATTCTAGAGTTCTAGGAAGGTTGCATGCAGTTCCCAGTCACACATGCTTTAGGCTTGGCTTTCACAACCAAACCTGAGAGTGGGCAGAGCCAGTTTATAGCGCACACAGAGAATCAGGTGTAGCTTAGCAGTCTAAAGTTTGCTCGGTTACACAGTAGAGGAGATCCAGACAGAAAACCCCTAAATAGATTCCAGTGTGTTTTACAATGTGCATAAGTTTAAGATGAAAAGATATAGGTAATTATAGGAAAAACAAATAATTTTTAAAAAATAAACTCTTTACAGAGAAAATAAAAATAATATAAAAGAAAAAAGCCACATAAAGATGAGAAATACACAAGGAGTCTGGATTCTTTATGCTATTATGTTGATTTTGAATTTCCTGATTGCTGAAAAGCAAAGGACAGCGGCTGAGAGACCTGTAATCAAAAGAGGGACTGCTGAAATAAACCAGTCTATAGACTTTAGGAATAATTAATATGCACTAATAAAAGAACTTCAAAATAAAGACAATGGGTTTTGTAAATGTATGAAGAGAGTGGTCCAAGAAATGTACCTCAAGCTTGGAATAAAGACGAAATCTAGTACTCCATTTCTAAAGCGTCTACATACTCCCTCCCGAACTTCAGTGGCACATGTCTGGAAATAAATGAGCACCCTGTGCAAGCCAAACTCATAAAAGGGAGATTAAGGGTGAGTTTGAGACTTCTTTAATAAAATTCAGAACAGTTATTAAAGAATGACTGCTAAGTTGAGAATTGCTCAGAAAAGCATTGGGAAGACCTCTATTCAAAGAAATCCACGTGGGAAGATTAAAAGTTGCTGCCAGTGTCTCCAAGTCTTACCTGAAGGAATAGATCTCATCCAGCCCATCTTCACCTTCTAGAGACACCATCACTCTTTGCACCATGCGGATACCTTCCTCTTGCTGCTTAGTAATCCCTTTCTGAGGGAAGGACAGTCCAAGGTGGTCCAAGCCCAGGTCACCATCTCCTCTGCTCCCAGCCTCACCGCTCTTGCAGATGGGAAAAGGCAGACTTTCAGGAAAGACCATCAGGAAAGAAGGTGAGTTTGGGTTCCAAATCTGGATTCCAACTCTGTGACTGTCACAACACACGAGTACGACGCCTGCCTGCCAGTCAACCTTATGCAACTCCATAATTTTGTCTATCAAGTGGCACGCATCCACCTGAGGATTATTTAAGCTTTAAACTTTAAACTTCTAAAACTTCTTGGACACGGTAACAAGGGAGACTGGCTGACACAACCAAGTAACCAAAGGGCAGGCTCTCTAGGTAGCAATGGAACGGCCAGGTCCAGGGGGCCTTTCGCTGCTACCTCTCCATGTCACCTCATCTGCCTTGTACTGCTTTCTTTCTCAGAATGGCTTCTTCCACACTGCCCTACTATGGACTGTGCTCCCAAATTCCTTATGTTGAAATTTAAGTATGGGAGTGGGGGTCGGCAGATGACTATTATGATGGTAGAACCCTGAGTTTTATGCAAGGTACTAGAGATGGTACCTTTTAGCCTTTTCTGTCCTGTCATGTGACACTCACAGCATCCTCTGGGAGACAGACATCTCCTACCAAACAGCAGACCTGCGTTAGCACTGTGAGCTCAGACTTCCTTCCTCCAGACCTCTGTGGGGCTGGTCTGTTTGTAAATTCCCTCCCCTGTACTGAACAGCCATAGCAATCGACTGCGGCAAGCTCACATCTACAAAGGACTCAGGGTTCAACCTGCTGATTTCAAACGTTTACAAATATCGGGGATCAACAGGAGGGATCTAGAAGAGTTCACTGAAGGTCACTAAAGTCACAGGCTAAAGTTCAGGAAGAAATACTTCCTAGAACAAATTCAGGCAATGCATTAAGAGCACCAGAGCACTGGGGAGGTCACCAACAATCCCTCAGGGTTCCTATGGGGATTTAATAAGGACATGAAGCTGAGGACGTGTGGCTCAATGATAGAGTGGTTGTGTTTCATACACAAAGTCCTGAACCAACCCCAACACTGCAAATAATCACAATAATAAATAAGAGGCTGTGAAATAAAATACTTAAAAATTCAAATGTTATTGTACACATTAAAATCTTATACAGAAGCTGGGCATGGTGGCACATGCCTTTAATCCCAGCACTAGGGAGGCAGAGGCAGGTGGATCTCTGTGAGTTCAAGGTCAGCCTGGTCTACAGAAAAAAAAAAAAAGAAAGAAAAAATCTTATACAGAAATAGAATATTGCTAGAAAGAAATAAAGCCCAATTCTGTTATGTTGCTCTCTAGTTATTTGTTTGAAATGAGGCTAACTCCAGGTTAGGATTAATAACAAAATATATTAATAATCAGAGGCTAGGGAGATGGCTCAGTGGTTAAAAGCACTTGCTATTCTTTCAGAGGATCCATTTTGGTTCCCAGCACCCACATGGTGGTTTATAACCATATGCAACTCCAGTTCCCGGGACCCAATACCCTGTTCTGGTCTCCACAGGCACCAGGCACACATGGGGTACATGGACATACATGCAAACAAGACATCCAAACATAGAAAATAAAAATTAAGTTTAAAACATTAAATGATCAATCTATATGCAAACTGAAAGACCACCCAAATACATGTTAGCATAATATGATATCTGGTAATTTAGATATGATTACATCTAAACAATAGCATTTATTTCTCATATACTAAGTCAGTGGGGGCTTGTTTTCACTAAGAACTAAAACAACTGAGATGAAATAACTGGACCAGAGTCACCCAGTCACCTGACTGACAGGGTGACGCTCTTGGGCTATGGCATACCGCCTTACTTTATTCCTGCAAACCAGAGGGCTGAATTAGGGTAATCTTTTCCATTCTCCCGACACTCTGTAGGTCACCCCTATGTGATGGATACTTTAAAGACAATCAATCATTCAGCTTGCTATACTCAAAATAAGGCTTTCTGGGTAACCTTTCTCTTCATTTACTTAGCATGAGCCACAGGACCTGTATTGCACATCAAGCACTTCCCAAGCACTTCCCACGTGCACGGTGGACACTTTGCATTAGGTGCCGACTGTTACTGGAGCATCAACAAGAAGACACAGATAACGTGAAGATGAAGCATAAGGAAATCTGCCCTAGAAAAAGTTATAGTAACAATTCTTTCTATGCTGCATTTGGCCAGAGGAAGCGAAAACCTATGCCCATGGAACAGTATGTTTTAAATGAAACTAAAGTGATGGGGAATGCACCGGACAGCAGGCGCTGGTCTGCAGTACAGGAAGAAAACATTTCCGAGGAACAGAAAGCCACCAGACAACTAACAGGCAAGCGGAAGAAAAGACCGCGTTCCTTCTGCGTATCCTACTCTGGCACTCATTTCTAAAAGAGAAGAGGCAGCTCTTTCAAGTGACATCGGCAGAAGTACAGCACATTAGGCTTCAAACATGAGGCATCCTGAGGCCACGAGCAGGAAACTGGGCTAAGCTGCCTTCTGAAGTGCCGAGCAAACCTCGGGTCCGTGAGAAGTGTCACTTGAAAAGCACTTAATTTCTCTGAAGTGCCATCTTAACAAGCACCAGTTTGGTGGGCTCTTCTGAACTCTTCTGTATAGTCCCACAGGAAGATGTGCCCCAGCAATCTTAAGACGGGCATACATGCATGCAAGAGGGGTTCTTAATTCCCTATGGTAGGCAGTCACCGAGGCCAGTGGTGCCCACTCCAAACACTTCTTAGTGCAGGGCTCAATTTGAAAGATGATCAGATTAATAATTCAACATCCTATAGCATTACTCTGCTCCAGCCAAAAATAGGACAAGAAGAAATGGGTTTTAAATGCAGCAGGAAGGATTAGCGAAGTGACGAGAATTTTTTAGTGGGGATGTATGAGAAAGAAAGTAAATGTTAGAAAGGAATTCAAGTTACTGTGAGGTGAAGGGATTTCTTCCTTATCAACTATAAAATACACATTTTCTCCTCAAATTTTATAGCACACATAACAAATTACATTTTATTATGTGTCTGCACCCTGAGAAAGGGTTACATATAGGTATTATATTGCTATAAATTGATCCCTAACATTACGCTTTGTCTGCCCTCAGTCTACTGCTGTCTTCTCTGAGCCACATAAGAAATCAACTATCATATCAGTCTGTTAATGTCGTCTATGCAGACAGGAAATAAACCGAACATCCTCAAAAGATGTTTTTCTAATTCCTTGATCATTTTAGGTCTAAAATCTGTAATTTGCTATTAAGCTCAATTTCTCTGTATCACTACTTCAATTATTTCTTTATCATCACAGCTCAAAACAGTTCCATGAACACAGGTATAATCGACACACGTAAGGTGGCCAATCGGTCACCTGGCAGATTCCTACTTAGCCAAAAGAGGAGGTTCTACACAGGGCCCTGCTCACTGCATAAAGGAACAAGATGTCCTACACATTACTCTTGAGCTCTTACAAGAACTGCAGGGAGATGCCAGATTTCTTCAAGTTACAAATGATGACATCTAGTTGATCTTGGCTGAACGGGCTGCTGAGGTCAGTGAACACTTCAATGTGCTTCTTCCCAAACTTCTTCCCTCTAAAAGACAGAGTGGTCACATAAAGAAAGCATTCTCTGAGGGTCAGTGAGATGGCTCAGCAGATAGGACGGTTGCCCTGAATACTTGTAACCTGAGTTCAGTCACCAGAACTTACACAGGAAGAAGAGAACTGACTCCAGGGTAGTCATCTGGCTCCACACATGCGCTGTACATGTGCACACGTGCGCGCACACACACACACACACAAATACAAGAATACCAAAAAAAGGTGATTTTTGATTATTGCTATTGTTGGTTTTTCTTAGACAGGGTTTCTCTGTGTAGCACTGGCTGTCCTGAACTCGCTCTGTAGACCAGGCTGGCCTCGAACTCACAGAGATCCACCTGCCTCTGCCTCCCTAGTTTTGAAAAAAGGGTGATTTTAAAGAAAGTATTCTTTTGAGTTTTTTCTAGGAGCTAAAATATACTTGGTCATTGAGCAGAGAGGCTAACGACTGAATCTAGACATACTGATAGGTGTGATTATAGCCTCAAAGTCCACATACTCTTAATGCTCAGGTAAGTTCCTATTAAATACATAATCAACTTTATATGGTTCGCACTTGGCTCAGCATTACAAAATATAATATTCTTGTCCCCTAGCTCTGATTCGTAGCACTGTAGTTTAAAACAATCCCTTCCCCTTCTCCCCCACCCCCTACCCCCACCCCCTCCCTCCACCGCTTCAGAATGTAAACAAGGCACTCCCAGGTGTAAGAAGACGTCAGCCCTGCACCTTCACTTTCCAAATGTCCTGGTGGGGTACTAAACAAGGGATTAGCTGCAGGATTTTGCAGAGGATTCAGACTGAGATAAAGTGATCCAGATTCAGACCTGGGATGTCAGCACAAAACGGCTTTCCTAACAATACATCCATGTGTTCAAGGGCATACACATTTCAAGATACAGTAATTAAACAATAATGGGTCAGGATGTTGACTACAATTACTGTGTACAGCATAACAATCACTATGGATCATATCACTTAGTCCTTTTTAAAGATTTGGGATAATTAGTTTAAGTCAAATAAGAAAACTGAGAGATGCCAAATGCTTATTCTCCCATAGAAACTCCCACCAAATGTGGTCCTTTGTTTTAAACTTTCTACAACTAGAAAAGTGGGCATTGACTTCTGTCAAATAGTCTCTCTGCTAGACTAGCATGCTGCTGTGTTAACAGCAAACCATACAGAATACTGAACACAGCAACTCATGCTCTTCCCAGAAGGCCTCATGTCTGGACTCCTTAGGTGAGACACTCACATGGTTTCCCGCTGAATCAGATCCATGCACACAATCAGGGCGTCCAGGACTCAGCTGGTTAAGGGCAGGAACAGAGCCAACAGTGCCATCACCCCACGAACACTGCAGTTTCTCCCAGCAAAGCCCCCACTACTGACAACGGTGGACAGTGGATGACTTGGAAAGGCTTGCGCATGTGCCCCTCTTCCAGATTTTACTTCATAAATGCTATCTATCAATGTATACATTCTGACAAGTAGTGTGAAAAAGAAATTAAACACAAAAGAGTTAATGCATATTGTTTTAACAAGAACATGTCATTTAATAGTGCCTAGAACCCTATTTAGTAATCACCGTCTATTCTTAAATACAAAGCAGGCCATAAGGCAGCATTTGTAAGTCACTCCAAACACAGCAGCACCTCCCAGTGGTCAAGAACACTACTACTAATTGTTTAGGGAAAAATACTAAGACTAGACCCTTAAAATTAGAACCCCATTCTTGGGTGTTGTGGGGGGATGGTGAACAGAGTTTCATTTCATAGCTAATTTTTTTGTTTTGTTTTGTTTTTCTTGGGACAGGTTTCTCTGTGTAACAGTTCTAGCTGTCCTGGAACTAGCTCTTGTAGATCAGGCTGACCTCCAGCTCAGAGATTCACCTGCCTCTGCTTCCCAAATACAGGGATTAAAGGCGTATGCCACCACCACCTGGCTCACGGCTAATCTTGATTGTCAACTTGACACCTGGGAGGCCAAACCTCAGCTGAGAATTGTCTCCAGCAGATTAGCTTGTTGACGTGGCTGTGGGACATTTTCTTAGTTACCAAGTAACATAAGAGGGCCCAGACCACTGTGGGTTGTACCATCCCTGGGCAGGTGGACCTGGCTGTTTAAATAAGGTGGCTGAATAAGAGCCTGAGGAGAAAGCTCAGTAAGCAGCGTTCCTCTGTTGATTTGTGCTTCAAGCTCCTGCCTGAGCTCTTGCATTGGCTTCCTTCCATAATGGACTATAACCTGTAAGCTAAAATAAACCCTTTCCTTCTCAAGTTGATTATGGTCAGTGTCTTACCACACCAACAGAAGAGAAAACTAGAATAGACCTATGGGAGATATGAGAAATCTCAGCTTGACTATTAACGTGATTTTGTGGCATAAAAATGTCCTTCAGAAGAGCAGAGAAAGTTAATGCTATACTCTTCTAAACATACATTTCTCACCTCTGTGGTGGTCTGAAAGAAAATGGTGCCCAGAGGTTCATAGGGAGTGGCATTATTTGAAAGGATTGGGAGGTGTGGCCTTGTTGAAGTAGGTGTGGCCTTGTTGGAGGAAGTGTGTCACTAGGGGTGGACTTTGGGGTTTCCAATGCTCAAGCCAGGCCCAGTGTCGCTCTCTCTTCCTGCTGCCTATGCACTGGGATATAGAACTCTCGGCTACTCCATCACCATGTCTATCTGTGTGCTGCCTTACTTCCTACCTTGATGATAATGGACTAAACCTCTGAACTGTAAGCCAGCCCCAATGATGTTTTCCTTATAAGAGTGGCCGTGGTCAAGGCATCTCTTCACAGCAATTAAACTCTAAGACAAACACACTATAAGCAGTACAATCAAGCCCTCTCCTCAGTCCACACATGCATTTATTCCCTAGGATTCCCCCACCCCATACTTCCCAACTTCTCAATACCACAAGGAACAGAAAGAGCAAGAGACTAGAAGACCTGGAGCTGGGCATTAATTAATTAGTTAACTAATTCCATATTAATTATACACCCTCTTTTCCTCAGAGAAAAACATGCCCCGATGTTCAGATCTGAGACTCTGGGAGAGCCTCACCAAACTGGACTGTGATTTTCCAGATAAATGAAAATTTCTTGACTCCTTGGGCACAAAAAGGATACAGTCAGCTTGTCGAGAGCCTGGTTGGATTTTGCTTTCAATGTCTTCCAGCAAATCAAAATCTGGTAGCATCAGGTGTCTGCGCACTGTGATGTTCTGATACTGGTCCTCACCAGCAAGGGCATTATCAGTGTTGTCTGTACCGAAGAGGACTAAAGCAATCTCATCCTTCCTCTCGGAAAATACCTAGGACAGAATATCCAAAAGTTGAAGACTGTATGCAAACAGCCTAGAAGGAGAGGAAACCTAACCTTCAAGGGGTAGGAAGATCATATCTCCTTAGGAAGGTCCCCCGGCCACCTGATATTACTGAATGAACATGGGACTTACTAGCAATGACAATTAGGTTCTAAGCAGATTTTTTCTTTCTAATTTTTAAAAAATCATTTTATTATTATATTTAGATGGATATTTTGTCTGTGTGTATATGTGTTTATGTTCATGCCTGGTACCCCAAAAAGAGTATGACTAACCCGGAACTAGAGTTACAGGTAGTTGTGAACCACCATGTGGGTGTTGGGAATGGATCCCAGGTCTTCTGGAAGAGTAGCCAGTGCTCTTAACCTCCAAGCAGTCTCTTCGGCTCCCAAGCAGATATTTCATTACCTACAGACTTCTTTTCATTCCAGCACAAGTAAGCATGCATACTTCATTCTCTCCTTCTGCTCCTGACTTTATGCTAGATGTGACTAGCAGTTGCCAGTTTCTGCCTCCACTTCCTGAGAACCATGGGCTCCAGCCTGGAACAGCAACCTGAAATGAACCCTTTCTTCTCTAAGTCATGTTTCATTAGGCTTTTGTTGTTTTGTTTCTTCTTTCTACCAGCAGCAGAAATTAAACTGGGACAGCTGTCTCTGAGGCAGAGTCCTTTCCGATATCCCATGCTGGCTTGAAACTTGCTGTGCAGCCCACGTGACCTCAACTGCGCCAGCCTTCTGAGGAGAGGTTACAAGCATACACCACCATACCCAGGTTACAAAGCTACATTATTCCTCAAGTGACTCTGCCTGGTAGGGATTATCACTTCTTACTTTGACACAGGGCACTGAAGCATTACGTTACATGTCCCCAAGATAGCCACCATCCATTCCTTTTCTCCATACATCTGCAGGCTACTTCTTAATTAAAAAAAAAAAAAGTCTAATTTCCTCTCCATCCTTACTTGTGAGCTGGCCTTAATGACTTACTAGCAAATACAAAACAACAAAAAGGCATTCTGGGAAGCTGGGTGTGGTGGCGCATGCCTTTAATCCCAGCACTCAGGAGGCAGAGGCAGGTGGATCTCTGTGAGTTTGAGGTCAGCCTGGCTACAGAGTGAGTTCCAGGACAGCCAGAGTTACACTAAGAAACCCTGTCAAAAAACAAACAAACAAACAAATGGCATTCTGGGACTTCTAAAACTAGGCCATAACAACCACACAGGCAGGGCCTCTGGGAATTACTTCCTCTTAGAATACTCCTTAGAAGTAGTATAGCTGCTACCAGCTGGGTAGTGTAATGCAGGATTTTAATCCCAGCACTTGAGAGGTAGAAGCAGAGGCAGGCAGATCTCTGTGAGCTTGAGGCCAGATTGGTCTACAGATTGAGTTTCAGGACAGCCAGGGTTACACAGAGAAACTCTATCTCAAAAAAACAAAAAAAAAAAAAAACAAAAAACAAAACAAAAACAAAAAGAAGTAGCTGCTACCATGTGAGGCTCCCAAACTGCATGAAGAGGCTGTACATAAGCGGTTTCGGATGGGCAAACCCCAGCGGAGTTCACAGCTGCCATAAAGCTTCATCCAGAGAGCTGTGGGCTGCCATCTTCGACATCCACAACAAATGAGCCTTCAGATAACTCCAGCCCCAGCCTCCGTCCATGTGCAAATTGTGTGTGCAATTGTGAAAGAGGTGTCAAGGGGAAAAAAATCTACCAAAATGGTATCTTACGCCTGTAATCCCAGCAATTGGGAGGCAGACATGAGAACTGAGAGTTCTAGGCCAGCCTGAGTTACAGGGAAAGACCCTTCTCATTTAGGAAAAAAGAAAAAAGGTTGGAAGTAAAATAGAGTGTGATGGCTAATATTGATAAATTGATGCCAGCTACAAATCTCTGCCATGCCTATGCGAGATTATTTAGATTAGGTTAGCCTGTAGGGGGTTATCTTGAGTAACTGAGGTAGGAAGACCCACCCTAAATGTGCTGGGGTCTGGGCTAATCAACAAGGAGAAAGGGATCTGAACTGTAGCCTTCGCCTGGCGGCCTCCCTCTGTTCCCTAACTGCAGATGCAATGAGACCAGTGGCCTCAAGCTCCTATGACCATGACTTCCCAGCCATGGCTGCTGGACTCTGAACTGGGACAAAAATAAGTCTTTTTATATTTAAGTTGCTTTTCAAGTGTTTTGTTGCAGCAACAAGCAATTGATGGAAAGGGGACTGGGAAACCCCCTACCTGAGCCTACCTCATCATCCCATCAAACCCGCCAACCATGAACAACTCCTTCCTAAGGTCACTAAGATACTAAGTTTGGGGTAGTTTGTTATGCACTGAACAATAACTGGACTAGGCACAAACACACTGAAGGGCTTGCTACAGATCATGGGGTCAGTGAATGACAGCGTAAAGGAAGGATTCCTATGCAAGTCATCTGCCTCCAGGAAGGGTTCTTTTAAACATTTTGTATTGCCTTTTGCTTCCGCTTACAACTGTCGCAGCTAGAGAAGGGGCCAGATCAGGAAAAGCAAATAATATCAGGCTCTGGTGGTAGGCAGGCTTGAGTATATTCTGCAACACACAGGCTGGAAATACTGAGGACGCCAGGAGCTGAAGGCAATGAGTGTTCAAAACACGGGTTACAAGCTTAAGGTTAATCTGAAACTTACCTGTCGTTGGACAAACATGGTCATCACTTTCTTTGCTTGTTCAAATGGGGATTCCTCACCAGGAAAGGCGTTACCCATGGCAGCCCCCACGTCCATACACAGCACAACAGCTGCCTAGAAACGAGTCCCAAAAAAAAGTATCCAAGGAAAAAAGAAGTTATTAGCAAAGATTCTGAAATGGGTCCCCATGCTGGTATGTATAAGAGGACCGATAAAGAAGGGGACATGTGCTATAGACAGAATGTATGACAGAATACAACGTCCCACTCTGGAGAGGCTGTGAAGGGACCAACAATCCCCTAGATGGAGGAGTCAACCATGTGAGTAATGAAGTCACAGTCACAAGCAATGGCACCAGACCATTCAATCATACACTGGGGACTCTCTTGAGTTTCTTTTCCTATTGCTGGGTCTTTTCACATCAATTACCATAACCAAAACAATCTCCCCACAGGCAGGCCCAACGGCCCATCTCACCCTGTGATTCTACAGTTTGTCAAACTGGTGAGTAATACTATCACAGGGGCTAAGGAAAGGAAACAAACTAAATGTTAAACGGACACATGTGAAGCTTTATGTGCTTTACATACAAAATTTATTCAACTATCAACTTCAAAAGACCTGACCTAATAACTCATAATTTTAAAGTAAATTATAGATTTGAGCCAACAAGGTGATATGGCTGCAACATTCTAGCCTCACAAACATGTTAAATTTTATCAGCATTATAATGTATTCAAGATACTAGATTAGCAATTCAGAGATCTGGGTTCTAGTCCCATCTCCACTAACAAATTAGTTCTGACCCTGTGGGAATGTTAACTCCCACTTAACCTCACTGTTAATGCAGTCAGGCATAAAGCTGTGGACTACGTGAGGTCTAAGACTATTTACAGATTAACAGTCTTGATCCTACCAGCCTCATCTGTGCTTCGTGCTGAGCAGACAAACTATGAGCAATTCTAGGCATCACATATGAGAGAAAGATCTAAAAGTGACCAATGAGGAAGGCACTCTTCTCTGAATCAGTGATAATCTGTCTCTAGAGGTGTTTGAAAAACCTGCATGACCTCCTGTGCTAGGGAGATGACTCCTAAATCTGACCTTTTTTACAACACTCAAAGGAAATACTATTTTCTCTAAATTCATAAAGAATGGAACCACGCCAGGAAATGGTAACACACGCCTTTAATCCCAGCACTCAAGAGGCAGAGGCAGGTGAATCTCGGTGAGCTCCGGGCCAGCCTGGTCTACAGAGTGACGTTCCAGGACAGCTAGGGCTGTTACACAGAGAAACCCTGTCTTGAAAACTCCCCCACTCACCCCCCAAAATGGAACCATATGATGCAGTGATATTAACAGATTTCAGAAGCAATGACAACTTATTTGGGAATGAACAGTAATAAACTACAGAGTACCTCAGAGACCAATTCAATTTATACCCCATAGGAATTCCCTCAACATAAAAATCTTTTTAAAAAAAGAATCATAAAATACTCTGGCTGTGTTTATTTATTATATGTCCACAAAACCTGTTTATAAAGGACCAGAAGTCTTTTGTCAAGAATTAGAGAGTCAGAAAAAGACATCAAAGAGTTTCACAGTATGAAAAATCTGGTCTGGAAGAATGTCTGTGATACTTTATTTTCTGGAAGCATTAAGAAAACAGGGACAAGAGACTTGGAGAGTATAGCGACTCATTTTGACACGGAAGCAATACAGCTTTCAGGTACATCTGCCACAAATAAGCCCTTCACAGGAGTTACAACGTTTTCAGTAACTGAAAGAGCAAAGGAGGAGAGCAACATCATAATGAGTTCATAATTTAATCAAAATTTCCCAAATGGGGGTGCAGGAAAACAGAGACCAGTTATTCAAACCCCTATCTTGTTTGCCTATATTAAGGGAATGGGCGAGTGAATGAATGAATGAATAGCAATTACACTTCTCTCTGTTGATCAGAGTATCACTTTAAAGCTCACTGTAATTTCCTTTATCAATCAAAGAAGCCAGGTGTCACAGATTCTTAGCAATGTGGCAAATATCTTTTTTTCAGGGCTCTGAAAATGGCTTGAGTTCACATCTGTATTTTACCACCTATGGAAACCATGACCACGTTCTGAACACTTGAGTTCTTCGTACCTTGGTTCTCTTACTTACAAAGCTAAGGGCAATAATGTTCATCTCAGGAGTTGGTGTGAATATTTAATGAAATAGGAATAAAAGGCTTAGTTCTGTGCTTCACACTGTAAGCTTTCAAAAAATTCGAGAAACTAAATTATTAGGAAGGTAATAATATGACACTATATTTTTGAGTTATTCACAGAATCCTATCTCAAGTTTTTCAAGCCTGTCACGTAGGAGATAATCCTGGATAACATATAAATTCTTACATAGATTTTAAGAACCCAGGTTCAGAAGTGGTAAGGGGCGCCGGCGTCAGCAGCAGGTGGTGTGGATAGAAAGTAGAAGGGAGGCAACTAGTGACGGAGGGAGGATGAGGAGCAGGTGAAGCAAGAGGGAGAAGAAGAGGCGTGAAGGTGAATAAGGCTCAAAAGCAGAACTCCGGACCCCAAGCTTTTCGCTTTGGGGCATCCATCCTTCAGCCTTCAGACTGGCACAGCTGCGAGCCCACAGTTCCTGCTACCGAACCACCCTCTGCAGATCCCAGGCTTGAGTAAGGCACAAAGGCCAGCAGTCAGTACCTTATTACCGGACCACGCCATGTTGCTGGTCCACGGGCCGTTTCGTTACTTTTCCCGGACGGAAACCTACAGTGTGGCAACGCAGTTCCGGGTGGCTCATAGGCCTAGACTTCCGGCTCGGCGGGCAAGGGGCGGGGAAACCCAGCTCCAGGGCTGTGAGCATGCGCACAATTCCCTCCCTGCCTCCCTAGGTAGGGCTTTGTTTTGAGGCGTTAAAAACTCGAGTACTGGGCTGGTGAAGTGACTCAGCTAGTGAAACCATTTGTCATCAAGCCTAACGACCCCAGTCTGACTCCAGGGACCCACTTGGTGGAGAGAAAGAACCAACTCCTGCAAGTTGTCCTCTGACGTCCACGTGTCCCACACATCACAATAAATAAATTTTAAATAAATTTAATAGTAAAAAGTAAACAAAGAGGGCTGGAGAGATGTCTCAGCGGTTAAAACAATTGGCTGCTCATTCAGAAGCCCTGAATTCAATTCCCAGCAGCCACGTGGTGGCTCACAACCATCTATAATGAGATATGATGCCCTCTTCCGGCCTGCAATCATGCATGCAGACACAGCACTCATACATTTTTTAAAAAGTACATTTTTAAAAAATGTAAGTAAATAAGGGACAGGAGGAATTGGCCACAGGTTAAGGAAGTACTGGTTTTGCAAGGGTAAGTTCCCAGTACCCACATCAGGCAGTACAAAGCTCCAGTTCCATGGAATCTGACGCCCTCTTCTGACTTCCACAGGCACTTGCGCCCAAATGCACACACCCACATACAGATGCATGCATACACGATTTTTAAGACTAAAAATAAATAAATAATTGTTAATAGTGGTCCCTGAGCTAATAGTGACCACTCCACCTAGCATTTGTGTTGGCACTCTGGAGTTAGAGTCCCCTAAGTAAGAGGAATGCAGAGAGTCACGTATCTCCTCTAAAGGCCTTCTAAGCAGGATACTAAAGAAAGACTATGAAGGTACAGTGGCCTTAGGACCAACTGCCAAAGGAAAGAGGGACAATTCTCCGAGTAAACAAAAGTAGAAAAACTTTACAACTTTGCAGACAAAATGGAAAGTATAAACACCTAAGGAGGGGGCAGGAGTTGCTGGAGAAATGGTTCAGTGGTTGGAAGCACTGACCACTTTTCCAGAGGCCCTGGGTTCAATTCCCAGCATTGACAGAACAGCTTACAACTGTCCATGACTCCAGTTCCAGGGGACCTGACAGCCTCACACAGACATATATGTAGTAAAAACGCCAATGCACATAATAAATAAATAATTTTTAGAAGAAAAAAAAAACACCTAAAAAGTAATCTCTGGTAAGAGCTCCCTGATAGGTTGGAGTAGCTGTAGCTGAAAAATAAGTTCAGGAAGCCTAAGGTGTCTTTTTCTAGAAATGGAGGCTGCCGCTGGCTCTGAATGTTTGCCACTCATTTTCACAGAACTCGCCCAGCAGTCCTTCCCTTCCGGTGACTCTGCCTGTTTTCTCTGAGTCACAAACAACAGGTGCACATCTTTGTTCTGATGCTCATGTGGTCATCACTCAGGTTGTCCACGCTGTTGTGCAATGAGACATTTTCTGGAGAAGAAGTCATAATGCACACAGACAGGGAGCCCATGGCAGAGCAAAGCCCTGGATACCACCGAAGTCCAACGTGGTGAACGAATGAGTCCTATGGTGGGGTTTGAGGTGTGTATTGCCATACCTGGCTCTAGGGCTCTTCTGAAATTATTTCAGTTTTGTAAGTCCCTAGGTCAAGGTTGACCACCATGTAAGCTTCATCTTGGTATGCTTTGGGTGGATTCTTACCCTCGCCCCATTGCCACCATGCTCCTTGTCATTGGTTCCCCTAATCAATGTGACTGACAGATAAATGTGATAAATGTGATTGCATTTTTAAAATAAGAGTTAGGTAAAAAGGTGACTAGGAAACAGATCGTCTAGATAGAATTCCCATAAATCTGTGGTCCACAGACAATCAGAACTTAAGATAAAAGATCCCTTGCTGAGAGCATCTCCCTCAGAACCACCACAGGCTCGCGTTTTTCTGTAAACAAAAGCATTCAAAGCTATTGGGGGGCCCTCAAAAACAAAATAGGTAACTGTTAATCAGACTTTATTATCTTTATTTTTATTTAAATTATTCATATCTCTGGAAATGCACCAGAAAGCACCACAGCTATTCTCAAAAATACTGGACACATTTTCCTTTTCTTCTGATCAAGCTAATAACAGGATTGTTTTTTAATTCTCTGAAAGTGGAGTTCAGCACCATACATTAAATGAATGTCCCTGGGTGGCAGTTGGGGGAGTTTGATCAACCCCTCTAGTTCAGTTCATGGCAGGTTTTCAAAGCACTTCTTTCTGAGACAACGAAAAATGAACATCACCCCTTCTTGTAAGAACCCAAACTCCAGAACTCGCTGACCTCTTAGGACTTGACATTTTGAAGCCAGTACACTCTTAAGAATGAACTTGTTCTTTCTTCCATCCAGAATCTTTTCACCTGGATGGATTTGTTGTGTTATTCCTAGTTCTGCCAGAGGAGCTTCATGCTGGAAAGATCGAGTGAGTAAGGCTCCTGGGTTGGATCAGAGTACAAGCTAAACATGGTTTGTGTTTTAAGCTACTGATCCCTGCTGGGTTAGTGTTCGGCAGATTCCCCTCCCCCTCCGTCTCTATAGTTTATAGATTAAATACTGTCAATCCCTGTTCCCCCTTCCTTCCCAGGAAGAATTATACTGTGATTATATGACTGTATGCTTCTATCTAATGGGCTTTCTAAAGAAACCTGAAATCACATGGCAAAAGTTAAGTTGCCAAGTACATGAGATGCTACTATCTAAGGCATATGCATAGTGTATGCAGCTCATATCTATCTTTAAATCCTCTGTGTAAGACTAGGGCCAAAATAATGAATAAACAAATAAATAAATAAAACTGCACTAGTAGTTTGGAACTCTGAATCATCTAAGTACCTATCATAAGATGTAGACTCCTACCCACCAGCCAAAAAGCTATTCTCCCTGTTCCCACAAAACCACATAACCCCAATATCATCTAGGAATATAGCTACCCAGATAAAAGACTACATTTCCCAGTATCTTTGGATGGTGAGGCTATATGACTATAGTGTGGTCAATGAGATATAATAAATATTGACGGGGGCTTTGTGCCCTCCTTTGCTTCTTCTGTGTTTTCCAGGAACACTGCTATGATGTAGATGTACCGCTGGAGATGTTGTCAGCATTTGGAAATCGGAAACTGAAGATACGAGCCCTGAGGACCACATTCCATCATCCAGAGAACTCCAGATGACATCACAGGGTCCTGGGACGGTCCACCTACAGACGTCTATATAAAAAGGAAATGGATTTCTCTCTTGTTTGGTTCACTGATGTTTGGGGCTTTACTTACATGTCATTCTCTCTAAGCACAAGTGATGCACACAGTTTATAGCGGTAGCTCAGCTCCCTAAATATGTCATTCCAGCTCCAGCTATTTTCTAGGTGGATTTGGTTACCCCTGAGCCTCTTTTCAAGATTTTTTTATTTATTTTATGCATATGAGTGCTCTATTGACTTTATGCCAGAAGAGGGCATCAGATCCCACTATAGATGGCTCTGAGCCACCATGTGGTTTCTGAGAATTGAACTCAGGACCTCCGGAAGAACAGCCAGTGCTCTGAACCTGAGCCATCTCTCCGGCCCCACCCCTGAGCCTCTTTATTCTTTCTGTCACATTTAGGCACACACTTCCCTGGATTACAGGCACCAATAACACCTTCAGGCCCCTGAGGGAATTTATAATGGATCTCCGTATCCCAGATAAATGGTCATTTTAGGGCAAAGAGCCAAGACACATTTGTATATCACACGAACTGCTTTTCTGTTTCCTGCCCTCTTGGAATGATGAAGATGATGGGATGACCAATGTGAGCCAGGATTTTCCAGGACTGTAAAGGGTATTGGATGGTTTAAGGAAAGAACCTGCTAGAACTGTAGAATGACTATTGACTACTAGGGCCTGGGAAAGAAGTCACCGGTGGTTTAGACAGTGGAGGTTTCTACTCCCTGGATAGGGTCCTTGTTGGAGAGATTGCCTGAGGTATTGTCAGACTCCAGCAGTTCCACGATGCTGTAGGGAGAGCAGTCCTCCAGGCCCAGCTTGCTGCAGAGCCAGCCGCAGAAGCCTTTCTCCATGTCACAGGCAGCTCGCCACCACGCTCCCCAGGACCACGAGAGCTGAACCACAGCGGCATAGAGCCCCAGGGAGGAGGCCATGGCCATGATGAGCACCGGGTAGAGGAGAATGAGGCAGGGGCAGTAGGAAATCTTATGCCAGAAGGTCCTCTCCTCGTTGTACACAAGGAAGATGTTGTACCAGGTGATAGTGCCATAGTAGAACGACACTACAAAAGAAAGGACGAAGACCACAGGCAGGCAGACCAGCGTCCAGAGAACCACGTGTGGACCCTGGTCTGCCCCCACCTGGCAGGCCCTTCTTCCCTCAGGGGCTACTTCCTGGGACAGCCCTTTAGGTTTGGTCAGTTCCTGCAGCTCCTTCTCTGTCAAGGTGACATGGATATCCACCATCTGACCCTTTTTCTTCCCGCGCGTGATGGTCCCCGTTAGCGTGACGTAGCGGCTGTCCGAAGGCATATTCCACACACCTGTAGGGCACAAAGGGGATGAGAGTCGAGAACTGAGGAGATCATGTTTCCCCTCAGCCCCATCCTGAAGCGAGACCTGAGCAGGAGCCGCAGAACCAGTGAGTCAGCCGCAGGCTTAAAGCCGATCTCCCTTGGAGGGCAATCTCTGCCATTATCACTCCCGCAGACACCGATGACACATGACAAAACCGCGGGCAAGATTAACTTGTTCTTCCAGCTGTCACGTCATTTCTCTGTACCCCAGCCTTGGCACAGTCTCTGCAACATGCAGATTGGTGAGGAAGCTCACCAGACACCATTTTATCATGACCCTGCTTCTGGGTAACAAGTGTTATGAAGGCATTATTTGTGACTATTAACCTGCACGTGTGTGTGTGTGTGTGTGTGTGTGCGCACGCGCGCGCACTGAGGGACTGGTACATCCCTTCCTTCTCACCCCTAGTCCTGTTTCCCTGAGATGCCTGTAGACACGCCAGCTATTATATTTTGTTTCTTATTTATTTATTTATTTTTGGTTTTTCAAGGCCTCAGACTCACAGAGATCTGTCTGCCTCTGCCTCCCGAGTGCTGGGATTAAAGGTGCGCGCCACCACCACCCAGCCTCTAGCTCTTATATTTAAACTATAAATAATAGCCACTCACTACACACACACACACACAAACTAAACATATATAATAAGAATTTTAAATATATCTATACAATAATTAACAATATGTCTGCCTTGCTTGAAAGTTCCCCTTAACATAGTTCCCAACCCCACATATGCCCTTGCTAGATGCACCAGGGTCCAGCCTGGCTTCCCTGCTGACCTTCCACCATCCTCCCCCTGGTTCTCACCACATCCTAACAAACACCCCTTCCCATCTATAGGCCAGTGTTGCTCTCACCCCAAGTCCGTTGCTGTCACAAAAAAAAAAAACTCTTCCCCACATCTTTCTTACCTGGCTCCTTCATGTTACTTGGAGGAATTCAAATGTCACTCCTTTAGAGAGGTCTCCTGCGGTACAAAACCCCTCCACTGGCAGTCACCTCCCCAGTGCTGTGAATTTGCTGTCTTTGGAACTACTTATCTTCCTCACTGTCTGTCCTCCCCGGGTGGAAGGTCAGCTCCAGGGGAGCAGAGACACGTCTTGTGTCATTCACGCTGGGCGTGTGAGTCTTAACACCCATCCTTCTACACCAGTAGGTCTGTCCATTGCCGCACAGTAATTCTTAACATAGAAAACCCGCATATTTGCTCCTTAATGGCAACAAATGTCCTTAAACGGGCAGAGTACAGGCAGAATTTCTGTGACATGCAGTACACGTACTTCGAATCTTAATAAGCACTGAGCAGTTCCTACAGTGCGGGCAAAGTGGCTTTAACGTGAGCTTAAGGAGTGTGAGAGTTAACTAGTTCCACACAAGGATTCTATCATATTTCACACAAATTTCAACAAGCCTATATTGTGAAGGAATACTGTAGCTCACTGATATCATACGTTTTAGTCTGTGCTGGCTAATCTAATGTCAACTTGACACACAAACTAGAATTATCTGAAAGGAGGGAATCTCAATTGAGGAAATGCCTGCATAAGATCTGACTGTAAGGTAGTCTCTCTTTTTTTGTTGTTTTGTTTTTGTTTTTTGAGAGAGGGTTTCCCTGTGAAGCCTTGGCTGTCCTAGAATTAGCTCTGTAAACCAGGCTGGCCTTGAACTCACAGAGTTCAAGTTTAATCCTCTGCTGGGATTAAAGACATGTGCCACCACTGCCCAGCTTAGTATTTTCTTAATTAATGATTGATGGGGGAGGGCCCAGCACCCAGCCCATTGTGGGTGATTCCATCCCTGAGCTGGTAGTCCTGGGTTCTATAAGAAAGCAGGCTGAGCAGGCCACGAGGAGCAAATCAGAAAGCAGCTTCCCTCCATGGCCTCTGCATCAGCTCCTGCCGCCAGGTTCCTGCCCTGTTTGAGTTCCTGTCCTTTCTTTGATGGTGAAAAGTGCAGTGGAAGTGTAAGCCAATCCTCCCCAACTTGTTTTTATTCATGGTGTTTTGTTGCAGCAATAGAAACCCTAAGACATAGCCTCCTGATGTGTTGGTGGTGGTCGTTTACTTTTTATTTTTGAGACATGGTCTCACTGCATATCCCAGGATGGCATCCAATTCATAACCCTTGCCTCAATCCCAGCCTCCCAAATGCTGGGATTACTAGTGTAAGCCACCACACCTGGCTGCCTTTCCATAATTATTAAGAAGCGTGACCCATTTATGTTAAGTGGTGAGTCTATAAAGCAGCTTCTTCTCTTACACTAGCAGTTATGAAAGGGTAGATATTCCATATACCCAAAACAGAGTGTTGTAGGCTCTAAGTAACTACTATCAGTATAATTAATGAAGATTGCAACACCTCAAGAAATTCATCACCCGAAAAAGAAAAGAAAAAAAAAAAGGCCAGTGAGCAGGTTCCTGTCTCTTGGAGGAGGGACCCTGATTTAGTTTTCTTCCGATGACTTTGAACAAGGAGCTCCAGAGAGACTCACCGTCATCTACAGGGTAGTCCAGGAAATCCTCCCCTTCCTCCTCTTTAGGCCGATCTCCACCTTCTGACTCTTCAGGCTCTTCGTCCATCTTCTCATTATCTGACCGGTAGATGATGATGGACTCTGGGCGAGACTCTTTCCTCTTCTTCTTCCTGCGGCCCATTGTGGACTCGCCATCCAGGGCCAGCGCAGCAGCCACTGCCCTCCTCAGTGAGCCATGGTGGGGGCTTGGGAGCTGGCTCTGGGTTTCTGCTGGTGCTGACTCTTCCATCCCAGTCCTGAGAAATAGCCCAGCTTACGTTAGATGAGTTTGACTTGCTTGAGCAAACTCAAGGTCCATGCATCACACAGCTTCTACCTAGAAAGGACTATGCAAACATGTCCCCAAAGATACATGCGACCTAAAAGACAGAAAAGCAAAGCATCAGTTGAAATCAAAGACGGCAGGCTGGAGAGAAACTGGGAAATCAACAAAGGAGGGAGGGGTCCATGGAAATCCTCTTTCAGTAACAGATGACAAATAAAATTTTAATATTACTTTTTGTCATTCGTATACATATAGTATTGCAAAAAACCCACCAGTCCCGTTAAAGGGCATAGAGTATAGGAAAGTTAGTGAGGAAGTCTATGGGCAGGTAGGAGTTAAAACCAATCCTACTCTCATTGTAGCTGGAGACTGACATGAGTAGGGCCAATACTTTGTACTTCTGACTGCCAAGAATACATCCCAACAATGCCCAAGTGGAAGAAGAGTCGTTGGACCTCATAATTGTGACTCCTTTGCTATGTGGGAACCCTGTCTCCTAGTACAACACGTACTGAGAAAGTTGCGAGAATCTGGAAGAGGTGCTTTCACTTTCAACACTTCATCCTCTCTTCTGCATATAAACCAGAAAGAAGAGAAAAGAACAAGCCTCTTATGGAGAAAATACTGGCCCATTACTTATGGTTGCAAACTCACCTTGGGCTAAGTTTGATTTTCTAGGTCAGTGGTGCTCAACCTTCCTACTACTGAGACCCTTTAACACAGTTCTCCATGTTGTGATGATCCAGCCATAAAATGATTTTTGTTGTTACTTCATAAATGTAGTTTTGCTCCTGTTATGAATTGTAATGTAAATATCTAATATGCAGAATATCTGATGTGCGACCCCTGTGAAAGGGCTGTTTGACCCCCAAAGGGGTCGCAACACACATGTTGAGGACTGCTGTTCTAGGAGATCGAAAAGCTTCATCTGGAACTTAAAACGTTAAGCCAAGGCATGCCAAGAAAACCAAGACAGAGGAGCTCTGTTCTCTCAATTCAGCCACCCACTCAGGTGGCTGCAATCTATTTCTGAGCTTGAGCCATTCTAAGGGCTGCTGTGACTGTTGTTGCTACAAAGTGAATATTAGCAACATCCAGCCTGACACACGTAGGTAACCAGCGGCTGATAGTCTTCCAAAGAGAAAGAGAAAAGAAAGCTGTTATTATAATAAGCGCTAACGGCTTACAACGGGGGCCCTTTCTATTACATAGGAACAATAAGTACTTTAATGTGTCTTCCTGGCACCCATCACCCAGTTTCAACAATAATAAGCTATTCCAGGTCAATCTTATTTCTTCATTGTATTTAGCAGCAAATCTTAAACACTTCCTTTCTACTTCAATATGTAAAATAAAATAAATGGGATAATCAGATGCCTCAGAGGGCAAAGGTACCACCGGCCTAATATCTGAGTTGGATCCCTTAAATGCACCATGATGGAAGGAGAGAACCAAAACCCCTAAAGCTGTCCTCTGCCATATACAATCCCCCAACACACACACACACACACACACACACACACAACACACACACACACACACACACACACACACACACACTATAAAGCCCCATGATAGCAGTACTCTGTGTAATTTTAAAAGCCATTCTTTAACATCATTATTAATTAAATTAACATTAAATAGAAATCTGCTCAAATCTCCCTGTTCTTACAAATGGTACTACATCTTTTTGTCTATAGCAGCACCACCCGGTGGAACTTTCAGACACTGCATCTGAAAAGAGGCTGGGCAAATAAGGAAGGGTTTTTTTGAGTTTTTTTAAAGAAGCTTCAGCTTTTTTTTTTTTTTTCTCTCCAAGACATGGCTCTGTGTAACCACTGTTGTTCTAGAACTCGTTCTGTAGACCAGGCTGGCCTCAAACTCACAGAGCTCTGCAGACATCTGCCTGTCTCCACCTGTCAAGAGCTGAGATTAAAGGCGTGAGCCACCACACCTGACTCACTCTTGGTCATTTTAAGTAATTATGCCCACCTTTTGACTTACGGAGGCTTTTTGTTTGTTTTTTTTTAAAGCTTGTGTGTGAGTGTACATGCATGTATGCCGTGTGTATGCAGGTGCCTTTAGATGGGGATGAAGTGGTCGTTCATGTCACAACCACACCATGACACAGCTTCTCGAGTGTCTGTTTTACTAAAGGATTTGGATTGGAGGAAACATTATTTTATTAAGCACAGACACTTGGGGAGTAGGATTTTATACCCATAGACATTTTTAACTAGGAAACTTGGAATCCTTAGCCTTGGGGAGAGCCATGTCTTCCCCGTCTCTTCATGTTGGACCATTTTGGTGAGGAGCCCTGATTTAGCTCACTGACTCCTGAGAGCCATCCAACATCGTCATGTTGGGCTCTTTGCTCTGGGAAGTCCATCTGCTCTGACTCTTCCTGGAGAGAATGGGGGGCTCCTAAACGCCTTGGCCCCGTGAATTCACAGCCCAACTACCTGGGCGATCAGCTAGACATAAGTAGACAAGTTTGGCAGAGTTCTTGCCTTTGTCTGTCTTCATCCAAAACTGAAAACTCCATCCAGGTTCCTTAACTTTTTTGCAGAAGCAGCAATATTAGTGCAAGTTTTTTACAATGTAAAATAATTTTTATACCACATAACCTGATTGTATTATTTTCTCTTGTCTCGGTTTGGTGATTTATTCAAGAGTGCAAGTGTATTTATTATGCATGTTCAAATAACACACCAAAAACACAGTGCCTTCTGTGATGAGACCCTGTGGGTTTGTGCTGTTTAGGGAGTCCTCTAGGCATGACCAGATAATAAAGGGGTATAGAATATCTTCCTCTATGCCTCACCTTTAAGAATGCTACCCATAAGCACCTGATTTATTTCAGGCAGTTAATTAAGGTTAGGATATAAAGGCAAGGCTCAAAAATCTGCTGATCCACGGGGATTACAAAAGAGTGAAAGGGCAAAGGACAGTTATCTACTGCCTGGAACAACAAAACTGTCATTCCACAAAAAACAAATGCACCCAAAGTTTGGAAATAAAGCCGAAACCAGCTGTGTGTGTTGGCATTGGAAGAAGGATGATTCAGAGTCCTTCCTGTCACACGATAATGTTTTAGACACAGGTTGTGCTTCAAACTGAATGGCAAGCTAAGATGTATTTCTGCTCGCTCGTCCACAGCCACACTTCACTTTAGCTGTGCCTACTGGGCCAGTCCACGAGACACTGAGACTATTCAAAACAAATAAGAGGAGGAGAGACTAAGTAATTGAGAATAAATGACACTACAGGGTGTGCATTTGGCATTAAAACCAAGGAAATACTCAGAAAGAACAAGAAGGAAATGAAGGATTGAAGAATTAGGAACAAAAATAGCGACAGAAAACTGGAAGCCCATAGCTACTGGGAGCATACATTCTCAGGGGCCCTGGGAAGACAGGGTTGGGCATAGACTCCAGCAATTCTCAACAATAAACCAACAGTTTGAAAATGGAAAGTTTTTTGGTAAATAGCTTAAAAACTTCCCTATCAGTAGAGGCTGTCACTGTATTTCATAAGCTATTTTTCATAGTATGCTTACTAATATATGACAGCAGGATTTATTAATATATAACAAATTATTAATCTGTTATTAATAATAATATTTGCCTCCACCAAATTTAAAATTATGTTAAAAGTGCATAGGGTGGGGTCCTGATATTGAATCTGGGAGGAGTTGGGGGGCAGAGTGGGGTTTAAGTATTATCAAAATACATTATATATGTGAATTTTTATTAATAAGAAATATTATATTAAAACTCAAACATAAGCCAGGCGACAGTGATGCACGCCTTTAATCCCAACACTCAGGAGGCAGAAGCAGGAGGATCTCTGTGAACTCAAGGCCAGCCTGGTCTACAGAGCAAGTTCCAGGACAGCTAAGAATACAGGGAAACCCCGTCACAAAAAAAAAAAAAAAACAAAAACAAAAACAAAAACAAATCAAACATAAATAATTCCACTGAACATGGATACCAGACAAAGCAACGTAATGTGTAATGCAAACTGAGCATGAACATGTCAAAGACATAGAAATGGCCCAAAGTCCTCATTCTGGTTCACAGAAGCAGCCTAGTGTTTTCCCCAACTACAGCCTCAGACGTGCTGTGGGAGGCTTTCTCACAGACATTAGAATACATCTTAGACTCACACCCACTGTCTGACAGCCAGTCATAGCAAGACCTCTCCAGAGCTGACAGGTTAAAAAAAATGACATCCGCCTTTGCTGACAGTCTGTTGCCAAGAGAGACACTTATCACTGGTGTTGGGTATGTTTTACTTCTGCAGAGGGACAAAGTTTAATCAATCACAGGTGGACTCCTGACATTGCCAGATCTTCAGTTACTCTGCTCATTGCTGTAAACCCAGGGGAGACAAGAACTTAGTGGACATTAGTTGCCAGTCGGTTTATTCAAGGCCAACCCTGAGGAAAACAGGAGAGACTCTTTCGCGTTCCTCCTTCACTTGGTTCAAGACTTTTATGGGGTATGAAGGAGTCACAGATCATGGGGTGTGAAATCCCCACGCTGGATGGAGTCTTTCTCCAGGGCTTCATGTCTGTCATTCTTTAAGAGTATAGTTGATACTATCGGGGCATAGTGGTATATGCCTTTAATTTCAGCACTTGGGAAGCAGAGTCAAGCAGATCTCTGTGACTTCAAAGCCAGCCTAGTCTACATAGTGAGAGAGACCCTGTCTTGATAAAAACAAAACAACAACGAGTTTAGTTGATCTCAGCTCTACCTCCTGGACAGCATCTGCATTTTCTTTCCAGGCAAACACTTTTCTGCCATCAGTTTCTATGAATTGAGGGCAGGAGGGTCATGACAGAGTTCTGTGTGAGCTCCCCAACACCAAATAAATTGTCTTAACAAGTAACAACAACAAAGTGCATGCCAGGCGCTGGGAAGATGGCTCAATGGAGAAGAGCTCTTGCTACGAAAGCAAGAGGACCTGAGTTCAAATCCCTAACACCCATGTGAAAGCGAGGCATGGTCATGTGCCTTTAACCCCAGAATTGGGGTGGGGGAGTTCCACAGCACCCACCATGTGTTCTATACTCTCAATACTTAGTTATACAGCTCCTCATGCCGTGGATTAGGAGTGGCATCGTGAGTTCTCATTCATCCCCACAGGCAGACAGGAAACATGCAAAGGTCAGGCGCTGCCCCACGCCTCATACCTCTTCGTCCCTAGTGGGTTAGACTCCCACCAGAAAGTCAGTATGCACCTGTCGATTGCTTAATTCAAGAAATGTCTTCTCTGAATGATGTAAACAGTTGTTGAAAGAGGAGGGTCTATACATCCTGGGCCTTGGGCTGGCTCATCCTCACATCTACCCCATCTCTGACCTGCTGGAGGGTGTGAAGAGACTGGTCCTGTGGAATGACAGCCACAGGACCTCCACGACTCGGGACAACAGCAGGCTATCCGAGAGGAGTTTTGGCACACAGTGGTGTGCCAGAGGCCTTGAACTCATTGCAAGGAACATTTGCAGGTGGGGTTGACAGAATGAAAGGGTGAACTGCGAGACACACCAAAGCTCCCCACGCCACTAGGATGAAGAGGTGCTGGAAAGACAAAGGAGTGAGGTGGGGGGGGGGTTGTTGCTTTGTTTTGTTTTAAATTAATTTTCAGGGGCAGATATGGAGAGAATGGCAGGCAGACGGGATTAGGGTAAATGATGTGAAATTTGCAGAAAAATCAATAAAGGGTGTTAGAGAGGGGAGGGGCTAATTCTCTTCCCTGTTTTTGTGCACATAGCATGCTATAGTGTTTGGTGTGAAAAACAGATTCTGAATCTCTCCAGCATTTTGGATTCTATAAGAGGGTAAAATAAATCCTCCACGTTCCCAAAACGTTAATCAACAGGATCAAGAGAAGAAACTCCTTTCTGGAAACCAGGCCCATCCTCCTATCTATGACCAGTTCAAAGTCTGTCCATCAGCATGGGAGTACAGAACGTTAACCTCACACTGAACTCTTCGTCATCCAGGGGATCAACAGATGTTGAAAAAATACACTTATACGCTAGAACTCATTCTTAGAACAATTGGTTTTAGAGGCTGGTGTGCTGATGCACGTCTTTGATCCCAGCGCTAGGGAGGCAGAGGCAGGTGGATCTCTGAGTTCAAGACCAGCCTGGTCTACAGGGTGAGTTCCAGGACAGCTAGGACTACACAGAAAAACCTGTCTAAAACAAGGGAGGGGGAGGAGGGAAGGAGGAAGCAATAAAAGAAGAAAGGAAGGAAGGAAGAAAGGAAGGAAAGAAGGGAAAGAGAAAAGAAAAAATTGGTTTTAATTTAATTTAATTGCATTGGCTTCTAGTCTTGTTGCCTTAGTCAATCCTTCAATTATAATTAAATAAGATTTTTGGTCAGGAGGTGGTGGCACACACCTTTAATTCCAGCACTCCAGAGGCAGAGGCAGGCGGATCCTTGTGAGTTTGAGGCCAGCAAGGTACAAAAACAGGCCTGAGCTCTCTGACCTTTGGTCAAAGTGCAACAAATCCACATTCATGGGTTCCCACAGAAGCCAAAAGAGGGGATCCAATTCTGTAGGACTGGAGTTACAGGTGACAACGAGCTTCCCAGTATGGGTTCTGGGAACCGAACTGGGGTCCTGTTGGAGATCAAGAAGTGCCCTGGAGCCATCTCTCCAGGCCCTACAAGTTAAGTGTTTAACTTGTAGGAAGATAGTGAGTTCATCAAAGGCACGAAAGAAAGCCAATGTTAACTCAAGATTATTACAACAGAAGAGAAGAGAAAATCCAGTCTGCGGGTGGTTAAGGTTCAGTTCAGCACATTGTCTCGCTGCCATGGCCCACCTGGTCCTTCCGCACTTTCCTATAAAGGCCTTGGAGCTTCTGGGTTCCCTATAAGGAACCTGAAAGGATGGTAGTTCTCTGCCATCTTCTTGGTTTGCAGCCTTTCCTAATGAATGCTTCTCCTTCCCTAGCAACCTGTCCCACTCCCCGGATTTTTGGATGGAAAATGAAAGAATTCAGTAGCCCAGGCTGGTGGTGTGGGCCTGTGCTCTCCTGCTCTGAAAGCTAAGGCAGGGGAATTGCAAGCTCAGTGCTTGCCTGAGCTACAGAGTGAGGTCAAGGGCACCCTGCGCAACTAGGTAAAGCCCTTTCTCAAGATAAAAAATGAAGAGGGTTGGAGAGACAGCTTGGTGGGAGAGTGCTTGCCCATATACACAAGGCCATTTTGCTCCGTATGCATAAGGGCTTAGGTTCAATCCTTAGTAAGGAGAAAACTACAAGAAGGCTGATTTAGCACCATCTGTCTACAAAGGAAACAGTTCCTAGAAGCAGAGGGAATTGTTTCTGAAGACATAGTACGCTCCTTACTGAAAGAACTGAAGATCGAAGCAGGGAGTCAAGGTCATGACAGGGAAACCCACAGAGACAGCCGACCTGAGCTCGTGGGAGCTCACCTCTGAGGAGCCTGCATGGGACTGACCTAGGCCTCTGCACGTGTGCGACAGTTGTGTGACTTCATCTGTTTGTGGGGTTCCCGGCAGTGGGATCAGAACCTGACCAGCGCTTCAGCTGGGTTTGGGAACCCAATCCCCACGCTGGGTTGCCACATCCAACCTTGATGCAGGGGAGGAGTTTCTGCCTCAACTTGACGTGCTTTGCTGTGTTGACTCCCATGGGAGGCCTGCCCCCTTCTGAATGGAGACAGAGGAGGAGGAGGTGGGTAGAAGAAAGGTGGGGAGAGAGAACAGGAGGAGAAAAGAGAGGGGAAACTGTGGTCGGTATGTAAAATAAATGAAAAAAAAAAGAATCGAATTCTTTATTTGGCTACTGTTCTACCTATGGTGGTGAGTACTCCTCTCACCCTACCCACCCTGACCCAACCCCTCCACTCCTACACGATAGAAAATAAGACAGGGAAACCCAACTATCCCATTGACTGTGCTGTATTTCCCAGGCCTAGAGCAGTACCTGGTACACAAGGGCTCAGTCAGCACTGACTGAACAGTCTGAGAGGGCTCTTGCTTTGAGGCATAGGCAGAGTCAGGGGCCTTACTGGTTTCCTTCAGCACAGCAATTCTGTGAATCTGCCTGTTGAGAACACCACAAGCACCTGTCACTCTGAGCCAGCAGCTGCTTTGCAGAGCAAGGAGAAATGATGTTAACTAGGAAGATGGGGAGGGGGAGGGACAGGGAGCTGAGTGAGCAGCGAAAGCATCTCAGCCGAGAAAGGAAGCCACTGCTAATGGGGTGTGACAGACAGCTAATGGGGCGTGGAGGCATCCTGGTGACAGCGAGCCAGGACAAAGGGGGCAGCCATGCAGAGCAGTGCTGGATTTGACCAAGGGAGTCACTGAAGCAGCACGGTGGTGGGCTCAGGACTGGGGTGGCTCCTGAAGGGGGCAGAATTAAAATCTGAAAACAGACAGCTTCCAAATGAAATTGCTGGGTGTGCTGACATTTAGGGGTTAGCAGATTTTGAAACCCTAGAGGCAGAGGAAGAGACAAAGAGAACGTACCTCCTTATTTTAAACAAAGGAGCCCCAAGAGATACCACACTTCTGAATCCCAGGTTTTCCTGGAACCGAGGGGGGAAACTTTGACTGCTCAGCCTGCAGCGTCCACGCAGAAGACAGGTGGCACCCTGTCATCCCCACTGGGCATAACTGCCGCATGTCCCCCGTGACCTTCTCACTTGATCCCCTGCCTCGGTCTGCTCAGTGGCCACATTCAATATTTTTTTTTCTGTTAAAAAATATATTGGGTGGCCGGGTGATGGTGGTGCACGCCTTTAATCCCAGCACTCGGGAGGCAGAGGCAGGCGGATCTCTGTGAGTTCGAAACCAGCCTGGTCTACAAGAGCAAGTTCCAGGACAGGCTCCAAAGCCACAGAGAAAACCTGTCTCGAAAAACCAATATATATATATATATATATATATATATATATATATATATATAGTAGGGGAGAAGGAGGTTTAGCTCCAAGGAGGAACGATGCGCAAGCCCCATGGCTGGGCTTCAACAGGCAAAAGAACAAACAACATATATCACTTTATCATTGGGATCAGAGAACAAGAAACTATATTTTTCTGAAATGATTCTTCAGCACTTCTGCCTAAATTCTTTTTAGGGGACCGTGGAGATGTCACAGAAGGTAAGGGTACTAATTTCTGTGCAAGCGTGGAAATCTGAGTCAGATCCCCAGAACACACTGGCTTGTAAGCCCAGAGTTAGACGGTGCTGGATGGAGATGGCAGGGGGGTTGCTGTGTCTCTCATCAGGTAAAAGGGAGCAAGCTCTGGTTCAGTGAGAGACCCTGTCTCAAGGGAATAAGGTTGAGAATGATTGAGAAGGGCATTCAACATCCTGCTCTGATTTCCACGCATGCACACACACACACACACACACACACACACAAATTTACTTTTCAAAAAAGGTTACAATGGTACCATTTTTTAAATGTGTTCATAAGCACACAACTGGCATAAACAGAAGGATAATGGAGCCCTTGGCCAACTACCCAAAGATAGCCAGAGAGTTTTAGTACTTCCTTTACACGGGTTGGTTAGGCGCTATCGGCAACTTAGAGAGGGATCTGCTCTAAAGAGAGGTTAGAGAAGGGCAGGGAGGTGGAGGGACCAGGAGGAGATGAGGTTCTCCCAGAGGTGCAGTCTTGCTGGTCGGAGAGACCCAAGGAGAGAAGCAATGGTTAATTCTACTCCTAACTCTCTGCATGAGTTTTAAGTGGTGGCTCCAGCCCCTGCCTCTTGAAACACAAACAAATGGTTTATGGCTTGCTACCTGGAAAGGGAGAATAGAACACCCCCACAAACTTACAAATGCCATTATTCTTGGAGTAAGAACAATGACCTAACATAGTCCCTACATCTGCCAAATTCACAAGTCACAAATAAGAAACAGAGAGTGGACAAGGCTAAGAGGATAAAGGTGCTTGTTGCTAAGCTTGATGTCCTCCCTTCGACTCCTGAGACTCATGCAAGGAGAGAAGTGACTCCTGCAGTTTGTCTTCTGACAACAACAGTCATTACACACACACACACACACGATAGATAGATAGATGATAGATAGATAGATAGATAGATAGATAGATAGATAGATAGATAGATGATAGATAGATAATAGATAGATGATAGATATTTGATAGATATGGACAAACAGATAGATAATAGATAGATGATAAATAGTAGATAAATGATAGATAGATAGATAGATATAGATAAATAGACAGATAGATGATAGATAGTAGATAGATAGTAGATAGATAGATAGATAGATAGACAGACAGACAGACAGAAGATAGAAGGATAGAAGGGCTGGGCATGGTATCACATGCCTTTAATCCCAGCACTCCAGAGGCAGAGGCAGGTGTGTCTTTGAGTTCTGGGTCAACCTAGTGTACATAGTTCCAAGACAGCCTTGTCTAAAAATAAAAAAAAAAAGGAAAGAAAAGAGAAAAAGAAAGAAAAGCAATAATAATAATTAAAACAGAATGTGAGTAATAAATTATTCATTGGAACCAACTTAGAGCAGAGATGTTTCGTGCTGAAGGCAGGTTCTCAAACATAAACCTAGAGATGAATCTTGCAAGAAACACGCAACAATTCATCTTTTTTTTTCCCTCTATGTAGCCCAGAATGAAACGGATTAGATCTCAAATCTAGGGAAGGGTACTTCTTTCTTTCATTTCTGGGTGGGGCACAGAGGAGGTAAGAGTGGGCCTAAATCTATTTCTTTTTAATCATTCATTATTTAGGCTCTGAGGACAGCTGCAACTGTATGTCCTCTCCGGACCCACACCCTCTCTTAGACTCCCTCCCTGAAGATGAGGAGATCTGGGACCTGGATGTCTGTCTTCCCTTCAACTAACCTAAGCCTTTCCCACTTCCTAGCCCCCTGCACACTGCAGCAGGAGCCCAGACAGACGGACGTCTGCTGTAGAAGGACACAGCGCGGGCCCAGACCTGCAGCCTTTCTCTACACAGATGCCCTGGAGATTTAATTTTAATTAACGGTGAGACCTATGGCCCCAGGATTGGATTTTCAGAACAGAGAACATCCTCCCCATTTCTTTTCTTTCTCACTCTCTCTTTTCAATCCCCTCTCCTTTTCCCCAATGTCATCAATATTTAAAAATAAATATGAAAAATCGAACGAGGAGTCTCACCCACACTTGCACTGGGACCCAGGAGGGAGGCGGGAGGCGGAGGATGCAGAGGGCTGCAGGCCAGGAGCGGTCCAGCTCTGGGAGGACGCCGAGTGCGTCGCGAAGGCGGAGCCTGGGCGGGACCACGCGGATACAGAGGCAGGGTCTGTTCAGTCACGTGGGCGCGGAGCCCTAGTGCCCTGCTCCCGTTAGGGAGCCAAAGGTCTGTCTGTCTGCGGAACGCTGTGACAGACGTTCTGCCGCAATGGGGTCTTGGATTAAGGGTCAGAGCTGCCTAGCGGCCGGGCTGCTGCAGAACCAAGTGGCCGTGGTTACCGGCGGGGCCACGGGCATCGGAAAAGCCATCTCCCGGGAGCTCCTGCACCTGGGTACGTGAGCAGGTCTCTGGAGCTGGGCACCCAGAGCTAGGGTCCACCGGGGTCTAGCTCGGGTAAACTGGGTTCAGAAACAGAAGTGGGCGCTGTTGGGGCAGGAGAGAGGTTGTTAAGCTAAGAGTTGCAGCGCTTGATGAAAGGGAGGCGTTCTTCCCAAGAGCCGGAAATGTTGGTAGATGAGGCACGAAGTGTGAAATAAAGGACCTTAGAACCAAAGATTACTGCGCCCGAAGTAGGAAATAACCAGACCTGTGAGAACGTGCTGTGGAATTGTGTCTTTGTAAAGGTAATGCATTCAGAATGATTCCTAATTCCAGACACACACACACACACACACACACAATAAATACATGTCGTAAAAATCAATGTGTTTTATGTTTCAAAATTACTAAAAGACTTTTTTCTGGGTTTGGGATTGTAGGGGTTTTAGTTTTGGGTCTTTTGGATTTAGTGCTGAGAATTGCACCCAGAGCTTGGTTCTTGTTCAGCTCGTTCTAGCACCGAGACACATCCCCAGAACTCTTTTTTTTAATTTTTTGTCTGGCCTTGAGCTCATTCTGTAGCCAAGGCAGCTCTTGAACTTTGACCTCCTGCCTCAGACTCCTGAGTAGCTGGAATTGCAGGCCTTCAACACCAGGATTGGTTTAAGAATAGACTTTTACATATCCTTAACACAAAGAAATTGTAAGTATGGAAGGAGATGTGTTAATTAGTCTGATTTTAATCACTGTATAGTATATAAATACCAAAACATCAAAAATGTACTTATAAGCGTACAATTATTTGTCAATTAAATGCATAAGACCAGCTGTAGTGAGTGACTCCTTTAATCTCAGCCCTCCAGAAAGAAGCAGAGGATATCCATGAGTTTCGGACCAGCTGAGGCTACATAGTGAGACCCTGTCTCAAAAGGAGAAAAAAGAAAAGGAATGGTCCCAAGAATTGCTTTAGTGTGAAGCTGGTTGGTTGTCATTTTTTCTTAAACATGTTCAGCCTTGAGTTTAACCATTCTCCCTGTTTATGCTGACAAGTTGCATCCACCAGTGTCTTCTGGCTGCATGTCTCTCAAAGGTGTTAGCATGCCCACATCTGCTAACCCCCTTGGCTTTTGTTCTGAAGTCACCTCCATTGTTCCCAGTTTCCACTTCTTTGTTTGTTTTGCTTTCATCACATTGGCCAACATGGTTTAATCATTCACTTTTGCAAAAGGTCACAGAATTTATCGCTGTAAGATGAGGAAACAGCACAGCTAAATTCTGTACCATCTGTGTCTGAACTGAAGAACAGATGGGTGGGAATCAGTTACTGAAAGACCTGAAGAGAGTCTAGCCATCTCTAGAGCCATACCAGCCTGATGTGCCTGACCTTGGAAGCTAAGCAAGGGCCTTGCCCAGTTAGTACTTGGAAGGGGAGAAATAACTAGTCACTAATCACGAGAGACCCTGTCTCAAGAAAGTAGGCTGGTGCTCATTATATGTATTTTGTTTTGTTTTGTTTTGTTTTGTGTTTTCAAGATAGGGTTTCTCTGTGTAGTCCTGGCTGTCCTGGAACTCACTCAGTAGACCAGGCTGGTCTTGAATTCAGAAACCTTCCTGCCTCTGCCTCCCAGAGTACTGGAATTAAGCCACCACTGCCTAGCTGATTTCTACATATATATATATATATATATATATATATATATATATATATAATTTATTATGTATACAATATTCTGTCTGTGTGTATGTCTGCAGGCCAGAAGAGGGCACCAGACCTCATTACAGATGGTTGTGAGCCACCATGTGGTTACTGGGAATTGAACTCAGGACCTTTGGAAGAGCAGGCAATGCTCTTAACCACTGAGCCATCTCTCCTCTACAAATATATTTAAATCCCACAATATATTGTTAATTTTTGGCCTTCCCATGACCCTTTAAGTCAATCTGAATGGAAAGAAAGTGTGTATATTCACAAAATTACCATTTCCAGTTCTTCTGATTGGTGTAGTCTTTGATAAGTTTGTTCAGGTAAGTAATGAATTTTAGTCATTTCTAACCCCCATTGTTCTCTCTCATCTCCCCCCTCTCCTGAAAGCCTTGTCTTTGAAATAGATTTACCCCCTACTTTGATGTGTGTGTGTGTATGTGTGTGTGTGTGTGAGACCTATTGAGTTTAATTGTTATTGCTTGATGAGCATGGGTTGGGGGCTTTTTATTAACATATGGGCAACTTACCGGTGGCTACACCACTGAAGAAAATTGCTCCGCCTCCCTCAGCCACCATTGACTTGCCATAGTACACCAGGAAGGGGTAAGGCCTCATGAGCACTTCTTCCAACCCTGATACAATGTTGATGGGCTCAGTCTTGTGCAGGTCTCTGTGGGGCAGCCACAGTTGCAGGGAGTTCCTGATTGGATCCGTCCTAGACTTACAGCTTAATGTGCCATTGTCCTTCTACTTGAAGGACATCTTTGGACTGACTGGTTGGTTTTTTTTTTTTTTTCAATGAGGGACTGCTCTGATGATGTCTTCTCATTTGATGTGTGTGGCTTTTGCTGTCGATCCCGAAAGGATGTCTCTGTTTGTTATTTGTATTTTTGTTGTCTTAGCACTTTGCTTATTCCACTGTCTTCTGCCTTGCTCTGTTCTGGAAAAAAAGCTCTCAGCCTTTGTTCTTATTGTTACTCTGGGTGTCATGCATTGTTTTCCTCTGTTTTGAAGATTTCTCTCTTCATCATTAGTTTTTTAAAAAAATTTATTTTTATTTTAAACTATGTACGTGTGTGTGTGTGTGTGTGTGTGTGTGCACGCGCCTGTGAGTACAGGTGCTCTTACGAGGCCAAAAAAGGGCATCGTATCCCTTGAAGCTAAGGTTTTGAGTGGTTATGTACCACCCAACATAGGTGCTGGGGAACTGAACTTGGGTCCTTTAAAAGAGCTGCAAGTGCTCTTAGCCCTTGAAATATCGTCTCTATAGCCCCATCGGTGGTTTCTTTAGGCATATCATCAGTGTCGTTTCTGGAGTGGTTTCTATTAGTTGACATCTCTCTTTTTTTTTTATAAATATTTATTTATTTATTATGTATACAATATTCTGTCTGTGTGTATGTCTGCAGGCCAGAAGAGGACACCAGACCTCATTACAGATGGTTGTGAGCCACCATGTGGTTGCTGGGAATTGAACTCAGGACCTTTGGAAGAGCAGGCAGTGCTCTTAACCACTGAGCCATCTCTCCAGCCCCTGACATCTCTCTTTATGGGTTTGCTGGATACTGACCGATTTGAGCCTTATTGCTGCTGGCTATTTTTATAGTCTTATAAATGTTTTTGAGCTTCCCTTCCCCACCTTTGCCCCTCATTGGCATGCAGCTTGGTTACTTAGAAATAGTTTAATACTTCCAAAGAGTATTCTAAAATTACGAGTTGATCCTGGCAGTCTCTCTTGGCTAGTGTTGCTTCACTGCCAAAGTTACACTTTTCACCCAGTGAAAGATTTTTTTTTTAGTGGTCAGCAAAAAAATCCTTCCCTGGATTCCCTCCCTGGCTCATTTCAAAGAGTCCTTTCCCCAGCCTGCTTCTGCCCTCCCATGCACTGATCGCACTGACCTGGACGAGATTCAACCAGGACTGTAAAATCTCGTCACCTTTGGTCTCCCTATAACCCGTGTGGCCAGCTGCCTAGCCTCCTGGGAATCCCAGCGTCACTTTTACCACTCCCAGGGACTTCGGGGCTGAGAATGGATCTATTCTGTGCTGCAGTCTGGAAGCTCTCTCTTCAGACGGTAATGATATGCACAGTCTGGGGGTCTTGACTGGGTTAGTTCTCTCTACCAACTAAAAAATTTTAAAGGCAGGAAAATCTCAAGTGTGGCCGATAGCAGCAGAGACATCTCGCCTACCACATGCAGCAAACACAGAGAAAACGGCTCGGCAGAGCCGAGAGGGAACTCAGGAAGCCAAATGTTCCAGTCTCTTCTTGAGGGCTAGAGTTCTTTAAATCTCTGAAGAATTTTTTCTCCCCTAAAGTAGAGTTGGGTCAGTCTGAAAAAAGATAGGATGATTGATTGGCCCTAACTGTTGAGTAGCATGCCCTGACTCTGGTGTAAACCCGATGACCCAATCCATCAGTGGGGGCCTGATGGCAGGAGAAAAGGCCCACAAGGCCTTTGTTTTAAACTGCCAGGCTTTAGTCTCAAGTCAGGAGGGTGAGGAAGAAGCCAGCCAAAGTTCACTACCTTTATTGCCTCACCATGGTCCTCTTATTTGTCTGTCTGTCTACCATGGAGTCTGCCTAACTCCTGGTCTTACAGTAATATGCTTTATTCACAGGTCTCTCTTACACTGCTCTCTCTCAGAGGTGGCTGCTCATTTTTAGTTCTATGACACTTGATATTCAGTATTTCAAAATCATTGTTTCCTGTGTTTATTCTCGTGTGTGTGTGTGTGTGTGTGTGTGTGTGTGTGTGTGTAGGTTATCATCTAGCTTCTCAGTCATTTCAGGCTAGAGGGTAAATTCAGTTCCTGTTGTTACATCTTACCAAAACCCATTCTGATTCCTCTTCCACCCCACCGTCTTTTACAGGAATACACAAAATAGTGGATAGCTCCATACCCTCTCCCCAGGTGGGGTTTCTCTGTGTAGCCCCAGATATGCTGGAACTCACTCTGTAGACCAGGCTAGCCTCAAACTCGCAAAGATCCACCTGCCTCTGCCTCTCAAGTACTGGGATTAAAGGCATGTGCTACGGACAGCTTTTTATTTATTTTTTTTATGTGTAAGTGTGTTTTGCCTATATATCTGTCTGTTTATCGTGTATGTGCCCAGTGCTTGTGGAGACCAGAAGAGGGAATCAGATCCCATGGAACCAGAATTACAACCATTTATGAACTGCCATGTGGATGCTGGGAATCGAACCTGGGTCTTCTGGAAGAGTAGCAAGTGCTCTTAACCACTGAGATATCCCTCTAGCCCTTTAATTTGGGCAGCTCTGGGAAGCTTATTTCCTTCCTCTCTGGCTGCTTTCTCCTTAGGGTGTAATGTGGTCATTGCTTCCCGGAAGCTGGACAGATTAAACGCTGCTGCAGATGAGCTAAGAAAGTCCCTGCCTCCCTCCAGCCGCGCTCAGGTCACTGCCATACAGTGCAACATCAGGAACGAGGAAGAGGTAAAGTAAAGATGGCTGCACAGCACAGTTACTCGTTGCTCTTTGCAGAAGTTAGTCCTAACCCCAGCTGTACTTAAAGGTGATGAGGACCACAAGAAGGCAGTAGTATTAGAAATTAATACTACTGAGGCTTGTGTGTAGGAGTATCTTGGTGACTCTTTGGTCTATCTTGCTATTAAACTTGGAATGTTGGCTTGTGACTTATGAGTATTGTAGAGTGGTAAGTTCACACTGGGATTAGGGGTTTATTTTTTGGTGGCTTTATGTGTTTGGGTTGTAGTATTTAGAATTAGCATGCATTGTTAGAGTCTACTAATTGCTTTATATTTCTAAAATAAGCGACTGGGTCACATAGCAGGTTAGCTATTAAACTTGTGCTTTCACTGTCTCTTCAGGTGAACAATTTGGTCAGATCTACCTTAGCTAAGCATGGTAAGATCAACTTCTTGGTAAACAACGGAGGAGGCCAGTTCCTATCTCCTATTGAAGACATCAGTGCAAAGGGATGGCAAGCTGTGATTGAAACCAACCTGACAGGCACTTTCTACATGTGTAAAGCAGGCGAGTGTCTTGACAGCCACAAAACAGCAACAACAACAAAATGTGTCTTTAGTGAGCAGTCCCAGGGATGCTGGAAGAGGCGGTGTTAGGGACACAGAAGGCGCGTGTCAGTAACACTTGACCCATTTGTGATCGATCTGGTACCTTATCAAAATTCCTTATATTTATATTTGTGATATTCCTATCTTATATTTGTGGTCTGTGTCTCTTCAGAGATTTGTTTTTATTTTAGTAGCATGTATGTTTGGCTGAGTGTATGCATGTGCAGCGTGCATGCAAAGTTGCCCCAAGGGGCCAGGACAGGCATCAGATCCCCTGCGACTGCACTTAGAGGTAGCTATGAGTCACACAGTGTGGGTGCTGGGAACAGAGCCTGGATCCTCTGCAAGACCGGCCAGTGCTTCCCCACTGAGCCATCTTTCCAGCCCATGTCTCCTTCAGCTATAAGTCACACAGTGTGGGTGCTGGGAACAGAGCCTGGATCTTCTGAAGACTGGCCAGTGCTTACCCAATGAGCCATCTACCTCTCCAGCATGTGTCTCCTTGGTTTGATATGAATCTTTTTCAAAGATCCATGTTCTTTAATTTTCTAAAAATTAATGCTATTTCTTTTTTAAAAGATTAATGTTAGGACTGCCTAAAATTAACGTGTAGAATGCCCCCAAATCCGGGATTCCCCTTGTTATGGTGATTTAGTTAAAAAGTTTTTTTTTGGGGGGGGGGGGATGGCCTCACTTTTGGGAATGTGTACTTCCACCGCCTGATGCCTACAGTGCTGCACTGAAGGCTGTTTTGTTATTCCCTGCTTCTCACTACACTTCATCACTAATTTGAGATTCTGTGAATATGTTAGATAATTGTCCATATGAAACTGTACAAAAGACAATCCTTAAAATCACATGCACAGCTGGGCTGTGGTGGCACATGCCTTTAATCCCAGACTCGGGAGGCAGAGGCAGGAGGATCTCTATGAGTTTCAGGTCAGCCTGATCTACAGAGTGAGTTCTGGGACAGCCAGGGCTACACAGAGAAACCCTGTCTCTAACAAAACAACAACAAATCCCACGTAAAATTAAACGGATATATTTGTTCACTTGGTGGCCTAACAAAGAGAAGGGAACCCTCTCGAATGACTGTAACACAGTGCATTTACTGAATAGTCCTAGTGGGGTGTACTTTATAAGAGAGGAGAAAAGGCTCAAAGAGATCTGAAGCTGCTGTTGGTGTCTGTATTTTTTATAGAGGTGTTGGTCCCTTCTGAGGCTGTCCTGGCCTGGTGTGTGTGCTAAAGAAAAGAAATAAATTGTGATAGTAAAACTGAGAACTGGGACTTTTGGCACAAGAGAAAGAATGAATGGGTGTGGGAAGATCACCCCAAGTGGATCTCCTTTATGACTGGACTAAACTGGAAGTGTGAGTGTGTGGTCATGACAGAGTTTTTATTGAAATATATATTTCTGACTGTCCACTACAAAAATAAAACACTAACCCACTGAGGGCTCCTTCAAGGGCCCTGTGGTCTCTGAATGGAATTGAGGCTTTGCGAAGAGATTTGTTATTCTCAATGTGGGGAAGGAAATGTGCACAAGAAGCCTAGATTAGTTTATCACTTCAAAAATTAGAGAACTCAGCCAGGCGGCGGTGGTGCATGCCTTTAATTCCAGCACTCGGGAGGCAGAGGCAGGCAGATCTCTGTGAGATCGAGGCCAGCCTGGTATATAAGAGCTAGTTCCAGGACAGACTCCAAAGAAACCCTGTCTCAAAAAATCAAAAAAAAAAAAAAATAGAGAGAACTCTGGAGTATGCAAAAGGATTCCATAGATACTTTCCATGTAATCCAGGCTGACCTGGAGACCTGGAACCTGCCTTGTAGCCAAGGTTGGCCTTGACCTCCTGACACCCCTCCCACCCCCCTCACCCCCTACCCCACCCCACCTTAGCTTCACAGGTGCAGAGATCCAGACTTGTGTCAACACGCTGGTTCCAACAATAATCCTCAATAGGCTTTTGTTGGCCAAAAATGGTATATTTTGAGCCTTACTGGGAAAATTGTGCTTTGCATTGAGATAAATCAGTATTTTTAAATCCATGAATTCAGACTTATTCTGAGGAAGTCATAGCCACTTATAAAAAAATTATTTTGTGTGTGAGTGCTCTGTCGACATGAGAGAAGAGGACATCAGATCCCTTTACAGAGGGCTGTGAGCCACCATGGCCCTGGAAGAGCAGCCGGTGGTGCTCTTTACTGCTGAGCCGTCTCTCTAGCCTCGCAAAAGCCGCTTTTTGAAGGTTGTTAGGATGTCAAGTCATTTCTTTCCAGGGCTGAAAAAGGGAAGGAATTTTTTCTTTTTTTTTAAATTTTAATTGCAATTTCTCTCTCACTCTGCGTATGTATTGTGTGTGTGTGTGATGTGTGTTTACAAACACACTCATGCAATTGCATGCATGTGAAGGTCAAAGGACAACTTTTGGGAATGGCTTCTCTCCTTTCACTGTGGCTTCCTGGGATCAAACTCAGTGTTTTTTCCCCCTAGGCCATCGGCCAACCTGTGCCTGTTTTCTGCTTTTCATATACACACTGTACAGCAGAGAAATGGATCATGCTAATAAAGAAAGGAAATCTTCATTTTCAACTCCCTAATGAATAACTGGGTTAAGACAACAGCTATTAATAGCATATTGTCATATCACAAAAGAAAGAAGACAATTAGATATGCCCCTCAGGGACTAAACAGTGTTTCTCACCTATGAGGCATTCTCTTTGGTGCGTGCACCTGTGTGCATGCACGTGCACACACAGAGATACACACATAAAGGTGTGTGCATCAAAGCCTAAGTCTGCCATCTTGTAGGTGACACAGAAGAGGGAACACAGGTTGAAAGGCACCATAGAATGCAAGCTGGCGGGCTGGAGAGATGGCTCAGTGGTTAAGAGCATTGCCTGCTCTTCCAAAGGTCCTGAGTTCAATTCCCAGCAACCACATGGTGGCTTACAACCATCTGTAATGATGTCTGGTGCCCTCTTCTGGCCTGCAGGCATACACGCAGACAGAATATGTATACATAATAAATTAAAAAAAAAATGCAAGCTGGCACAGTTCAGCCTGTGAATAAAGGCCAGACGGTCCATCTCCTCTAACACGTAAACTGCGCCTGGTTGGGAAGAGCTGAAGGGCAACTCTAAATCGATGAGAAGGAAGTTGGAACTGATGCAATGTGGGTCTTACTTGCCGCTAACGCCTACAAAAATACTGTAAACTTATTACACACTAAGGGAAATGTGACTATCACTTGGTGATATTTAGGGGTTATTAATTAAGCCTATTAATGGCATGGTGGTTATACTTTTCCTGTGTTTAGAGATACAGAAATATTTACTTATAGATGAAATGATAATATGCCTTGTAATAGCTTCTAGAATTATCCAAGAGATGGCCAAATGATTAAGGATGCAGACAAAACTAGCTCTGGCAGGGCTGGAGAGATGGCTCAGTGGTTAAGAGCATCGCCTGCTCTTCCAAAGGTCCTGAGTTCAGTTCCCAGCAACCACATGGTGGCTCACAAACATCTGTAATGAGGTCTGGTGCCCTCTTCTGGCATGCAGGCATACATACAGACAGAATATTGTATACATAATAAGTAAGTAAATAAATAAATATTAAAAAAAAACTGGCTCTAGCTTGATCATGATGGATCATGGCAGCTAAGACCTAGGGTTCATTATGGCATTCCTTTTTCGGTATATATTTAGTATGTTTGATGATACAATGATTTTTTAAAAAATAGGCATTTATGTTACTGTCTCAGTTCAAAGCCAAAATTACCAAGTTATTTCTTGTTTTTTCCCCATGCCATGTTTGCCTCTTCTTTTTCCACAGTGAAAAGAGAGTTTTTATGTTGTCTTGTTCTTATCTTGAAAGTAAACAACTAAAAATAATTCAGTGGGTTTTTTAACCATCATACTAATTTTTTTAAAGATTTATTTATTTATTATGTATACAACATTCTGCCTCCATGTTTGCCCGCACGCCAGAGGAGGGCACCAGATCTCAGTACAAGATGGTTGTGAGCCACCATGTGGTTGCTGGGAATTGAACTCAGGACCTCTGGAAGAGCAGTCAGTGCTCTTAACATCTGAGCCATCTCTCCAGCCCCAATGAAGTGTTTTGTTTTTTTTTTTTTAATGACAGCATTTCTCTGTATTGCCTTGGCTGTCCTGGAACTTGTGCTGTAGACCAGGCTGGCCTTGAGCTCACGGAGATCTGCTTCTGCCTCTTGAGTGCTGGGGTGAAACTCGTGCTCCAGTTGCTTAGCTTTGTAAAGGAATTCTTCATCCTGAAAATAAAGTGGTAGCTGCCAGGAATGGAACCAAGGAAATGGAAAATGTCTGTTTAATGGCATAGTCTGTGTTTTGCTAGAGGAACGGCATTCTGGATGCCGGTGACAGTGGCACCGGGATGTGACTGTACTAACAGAAAGTGGCTAGGGTGGCAAACTTAATGTTATTTTTATTTCACCACAAGAGAACACTGGAAGGAAAAAAAAAAAAGGAGCTGAGCCCACTTCACGTCTGTTCTTTAATCAGGCTCTGAAAATCCGACACTTTCTTGTTTGTCCAGATCACGTGACTTCACAATACAGCGTCTCCTCACACTGAGGGATGCTTGTGACCATTCTGTGTTGTTCCTGGCGTTCTTGAACATTTTCTTCTTTCTCCATTTGTTCTCTATGGTGTCTTTGTTATTTCAAATACTTTGAAGAAAAGCCCACGTCTGAGCTTGGGAAAGTATCCGAGTTTGGGGTGTCAGGCTGCCATCAGAGCTGTGCCGTGGTATCTACCCAGAGGTCGTCTCTTTAGAACAGCTTAGACAGGCTTACCGTCGTTTTCATGGTAAACTCCAGAAGCTCTGTGTAGCTTTTAATAACTGACTTGACAGTTACCGTTTTCAGTCCCAGACTTTTCTGGTCTGTTCATGATCATATATCCCATTTTAAACTGCCCACCTAAAAAAACAAAAATCTTTTTAAATTCAGGTTATGCTAAGTAAAATTTATGGCTATTGCCATTTTGAATAAATCGATGCTCCAATAATTTTCATCTAGATGGTTAGTTTATTGGAGAATTTTCTCAAGTTCATTTTGTATCTTTCCTTAACATTTTTCAGCTTTACCTAATAGTTTATTAAATTAGTTTCTTACTATATAGCAACTGGAGGTCATCCTGGGCTACACAAGACCTTGTCTCAACAACAAAAACTAAATTAGAATAGAAGACATCGTGTCTGGCAGTGGTGGCACACACCTTTAATCCCAACACTTGGGAGGTAGAGGCAGGCGGATCTCTGTGCATTCGAGGCCAACCTCGTCTACAGAGTGAGTTCCAGGACAGCAAGGGCTACATAGAGAAAAGAAAAGAAGACGTCAAATGTATGCTAGAGCAGGGTATAATAAACAAAGAAATAATAAACAGGACACTGTTTAATAGGATTGTCGTTTGTCTGTGTTGTGCAGTTTACAATTCCTGGATGAAAGACCATGGAGGATCTATTGTCAATATCATCGTCCTTATTAGCAATGGGTTCCCAGCAGCCTCGTAAGTATTTTATATATATATATATATATATATATATATATATTTTTTTCTCTATGTCTTTAGATTTTGTTCTCTGAATGAAGGGCAGTAATAGGAAATGTCTTAAATCAATGGTTTTACCCCTCTAATTAGTTGCAACCCAAACTTTTAAAGTAATGTTACTATTAATTCATAGAAATGGTCATACAATATATTTTGATCATATTCATCTCCCATTTCCTTTTATTTGAACCTTAAAAAAGAAGTGTGTTCTTGGAGGTCAGCATCAGGCATCTTCCCCAGTCCCTCTCCACCTTATTTTTGAACCTACAGCTTTCTGATTCAGCTAGAATGGCTGGCCAGCGAGTCTCTGGGACCCTCCTGTCTCTGTCTCCCCCTCCCCCTTCCTGGAATTGCAAGTATACACTGCCATGCCTGACTTTTATGTGAGTGGGAGGGTCCAAACTCGTGCCCTCAAACACGTGCCCTCAAGCGGCAAGCACTCTACCTACCTGTCTTTCCCCTGGTTACTAAGGATGCACATACGGAGTAAGGTGGCTCTGTGTGCTGGTTTGAATGAGAATGACTCCCATAGGTTTATGTTTGCCTGCTTGGTTCTCCAGTTGGTGGAACCATTTGGGAAGAACTGGGGGTGTGACCTTGTTGAGGCAGTGTGCTGCTGGGGGTAAGCCTGAGGTTTTGTGGAGGTATACATGTTCTTTATGTGCCTGAAATTCATATTACCTGGAGGTCCTGTGTCTTTCCTGGCAACTAAATGTTACAAGACTAGCTGTCACTGTGGGAAATAGCTTCTTTGTTAAATTGTGAAAATTAAATTGATCTGGATTAATTTAGATGTGAGCACCATGAATATGCCTGTTTGATTTCTTTTTAAAGATTTATTTATTTATTATGTATACAGTGTTCTGTCTGCATGTGTGCCTACAGACCAGAAGAGGGCACCAGATCTCATTACAGATGGTTGTAAACCACCATGTGGTTGCTGGGAATTGAACTCAGGACCTCTGGAAGAACAGTCAGTGCTCTTAACCTCTGAGCCATCTCTCCAGCCCTGCCTGTTTGATTTTAGAACTACTAAATTGTAACTCATAACAGAAACTCAGAGTCATCGTCCTCCAAATTCTGAGGGGTTGTATTTCTAACTAGCCTCTGTCCAAATAACAAGTTGACTTCCTCTATGGAAATTTTATTTTTTTTATATTTATTTATTTATTTATTATGTATACAATATTCTGTCTGTGTGTATGCCTGCAGGCCAGAAGAGGGCACCAGACCTCGTTACAGATGGTTATGAGCCACCATGTGGTTGCTGGGAATTGAACTCAGGACCTTTGGAAGAGCATGTGATGCTCTTAACCTCTGAGCCATCTCTCCAGCCCCCTCTATGGAAATTTTAATAACGCACTTACTTCCTGTATTATTTAGGACTCCTTCAGTTGTATAGAGTATGGGTCACTCTCTGTTTCTCTAATATACCTGGCAGAGATAGCATCTTGGAGTAAGGGTTTGCTTTGACTCATGGTTTCAGAGCGTTCCATTCATCATAGTGAGCAAGGAAGCAGAGAAAGGAGGATGCTGCTACTCTACTTTTATCCGTTGGTATTCTTGCCTCTTGGGATGGTCCTGCCCACATTCAGGGTGGTTCTTCCCTCTCGCCTCCCCATAGTGAATCCCAGTGAATTATCTCAGAAAACATCTTCAGACACACTCAAGATTATGCCTTACTAATCCCTAAATGCTCAGTAATCCAAACAAGTTGACAAGCAAAGTTATTAGCTCTTGGCTGCTGAGCCATCCCTTCAGCCACAACCCAAATTCTTTACCCAATGAGATATATATAAGTGGGAGAGAGACAAAAAAAGAGAGAGAAATAGGGGCTGGAGAGATGGCTCAGAGGTTAAGAGCATTGCCTGCTCTTCCAAAGGTCCTGAGTTCAATTCCCAGCAGCCACATGGTGGCTCACAACCATCTGTAATAGGGTCTAGTGCCCTCCTCTGGCCCGCAGGCATACACACAGACAGAATATTGTATACATAATAAATAAGTAAATAAATATTTAAAAGAGAGAGAGAGAGAAATAAAGTATCTTTCAGATATATTAAATTGTTGGGGGAGGTCGCTTGTTCGTTCCCAGCTGCCCAGACTCCTGAAATAATTACACAGAAACTATATTATTTAAATCACTGCTTGGCCAACCACTTAAGCATATTGCTAGCTAGCTCTTATATTTTTTGGTTAACCGATTTCCGTTAATTTGTGTATTGTCACATGGCTGTGGCTTGGCAGCAAGGCTCCCGCATGTCTGTCCCCGGCAGCTTCTACATGGCTTCTCCCTGACTCTGCCTTCTTTCTTCCAGCATTCAGTTTAGTTTTCCCTGCCTGGCTCTATTCTGCCCTGCACAGGCCCAAAAGAGCTTCTTTATTAACCAATGGTATTCACTGCATACAGAGGGGAATCCCACATCATTAAATATGCTTATCAAGTTAGTTTATGAGAAAAATGTTCAGCAGAAACTGATGTTAATACTTGTCTTTAAAGGCACTCCGGAGCTGCAAGGGAAGGTGTTTATAACCTCACCAAATCCATGGCTCTGGCATGGGCCAAAAGTGGAGTAAGGATCAACTGTGTTGCTCCTGTAGGTACCTGTTACAGGCGAAGTCTGTTGGCAAACTGGGCTTCTCTGGTTCTTTGTGTGTTGTGGATAGCTGTGTTATCAGTGACAAGATAGGCAGTACATACTAACAACTATGTAAATATACTATAAAAGATGACTTTGGACATAGGTGTCCTGGCTGTTGTTGTGTGCCACCTTGACACAAGCTAGAGCCGTCAGAGAAAGGAGTCTCAGCTGAGATCCAGCTGTAAGGCATTTTCTCATTTAATGATCAATGGAGGGGGCCCGGCCCATGGTGGGTGGTGCCATCGTGGGCTGCTGGTCCTGGGTTCTATAAGAAGGTGGGCTGAGCAAGCCAGGGGAAGTAAGCCGGTAAGCAGCACCCCTCCATGGCCTCTGCATCCTGCCTCTGGGACCCTGCCCTGTTTAGTTCCTGTGCTGACTTCCATCAGTGATGAACAGCAATGCCTCAGTGAGCGCTGAGTTCAAGATTAAGGAGGAAATTGGATGTCGACCTTTGACCTCCATATGCACATGCACGTTCTTGTAATTCATACACACACTCAGCTGGGCGGTGGTGGCGCACGCCTTTAATCCCAGCACTCGGGAGGCAGAGGCAGGTAGATCTCTGTGAGTTCGAGGCCAGCCTGGTCTACAAGAGCTAGTTCTGGGACAGGCACCAATTTAAATTAGCTTTCTAAGATACATACATAAATCTTGGATTCTGGTGTGTGTGTTTTTTTTTAAATTTTACTTTAAATTTAGAAACTGAGAAAATCCTGTATTTGCACCTCTTCCCTGGTAAAGCAGGCGTACTCACAGGAAGATGAACTAGAAGCCCTAGGTCCTTTGTTCCTGCCAAGGTGCCCCACTGAAAACTACTTGCATAAACATGTTCTTCAGAAACCAAGTCTTTCACAAAAAAGTCCAAGACTTAGCTGATTATTAAGGGAAGAAGGCCTCCCAAGTGGCCAGTTAAATGCTCTGCTTGTAGATAGCGGTTGGCTGGACCCCCTTTGACAGTTTTAAGAAAAGTTGACTTAGAAACATTTCTCTTAGGGCTGGAGAGATGGCTCAGAGGTTAAGAGCACTGGCTGCTCTTCCAGAGGACCTGGGTTCAGTTCTCAGCACACACATGGTGGTTCCCAACCATCTGTAATGAGATCTGGTGCCCTCTAATGGTATGCAGGCAGATCACTGTATACATAATAAATAATTTTTTTTTAAAAAAAATTGCTTATCTTTTCTGTTGACATTTGGTTGTTGGTCAGTGTATTCCCAACACCTGCTTGTTGCTGTTGTTTGAGCCTTAGGGAGGAGCCCAAAGCCTCAGGCATGCCAGGCAAGTGCTCTACCTCTGAGTCCATCCCCAGCCCTTGGTGACTGACAACTTCATTTTCTCCGTTTCATCTCCTTCCTGATTTTTTTTCCTAATACAGGGAACCATTTATTCCCAGACTGCTGTTGACAACTACGGTGAATTGGGACAAAGCATGTTTGAAATGGCCTTTAACCACATCCCAGCTAAGCGCATCGGAATCCCCGAGGAGGTGATGTATATGTCTGGCACTGATGAGAACGACTTGAGAAATGTGTGACATTTGGAACCGTTTCTCCTGTGCTTTGGGCTCTGGGAAATAACCTACTTAGTTGTTCTCACTGCTGACGGCAGAATTTCCTCCGGCACAGCGGTGGCGAAGGTAAAGACGACAGGTTTTCCTATTTCTTGCTACTCTGCGGCCACATTACTTTATCGCCTGCAGTGTTGGTACAGGCAGCTTTAAGCAAGCCAGATAATCACAGATTCACGAAGTTTAAGTATGTAAAAACCAATAGCTTTTTCCGGTGACCCAGAAGTAAGCTTAGCTCTAATGATGGTGGGAAAGGGCGAGAAGGTTCTTACTGAAGAATGAAAAAAAAAACAGGATAAATAAAGGATGTGGGGCTAAAGAGATGGCTCAGCAGTTAAGAACAGGAACTGATCTTCCAGAGGACCTGAGTTCAATTCCCAGCAGCTACATCAGATGGCTGTCAGTTGCCTGTATGAGAATCCAGGACCTCTGGCCTCTGCAGGCAGGCACCTTCACTCATGCACACACTCACACACACACTCACACACACACAGAGAGAGACTAACAATACATATTTTAAATAAATAAATACATGTCATATTTCTTGGTGGGAGAATCAGTTTTATTAAAAAGGTTTTTTTTGTTATTTTTGCTGGGCCCATGCCTTTAATCCTTTAAGTATGCAGGAGGCAGACGCAGACAGAGAGATCTCTGTAAAAATGAGGCCAGCCTGGTCCACATAGCAAATTCCAGGCCAGCCTGGGCTACCTAGTGAAACCCCATCTTCAAAAAACAAACGAACAAACGAACAAAAGGCGGTGGTGGCGCACGCCTTTAATCCCAGCACTTGGGAGGCAGAGGTAGGCGGATCTCTGTGAGTTCGAGACCAGCCTGGTCTACAAGAGCTAGTTCCAGGACAGGCTCCAAAACCACAGAGAACCCTGTCTCGAAAAACAAAAAAAAAAAAAAAAAACGAATAAAAAACAAAATTAAAGTCAAATGACAAAGTTGTAGGTACAGTAAGATGGGTCAGCAGGTGAAGATTGATCCAAACTCGCACAGGTGGTCCCTTGACTGCCCCACAAACAGCAGCACACACGAGTGCAGTGCCCTTGGAGGCCAGAAGAGGGCGCTTGATCCTCCAGAGCTGGAGTTTACAGGGCATCGTGAGCCACCTGACAAGGGTGCTGGGAACCAACTCAGGTTCTTCGCAAGAACAAAAACATCTTCTTAAATACTGAGTCATCTCTCCAAGCACAATTAAAAATTTTTTAAATCAGATTTCCTTACAACATATAAATTTAATACAATTTTGGAACTTAATATGCTGAGATCAGTGTATCTAAACATTCGTGCAAAAAACTGCCCAAGTGCCGGGGAGATGGTTCAGTGGGTAAAAGTAGCATCCAAGCTTAAGGACCTAAGTTCGAATCCCTAGAAGCTGTGTAAAGCTGAATGTGTAGTGTGTCTGAAATCCCAGTGCCCCTAAATGAAAATGGGAGATGGAGACAGGAGAATCGGGTAGCCTGGTGTACCCAGAGGAAAGACAACAAAGAGACCTTGTCTCAAACAAGGAGGAAGGCAAGAATCGACCCCTTTGAGTGTCCTCTGAACGCCACACGTGAATCGTGGCATGGGCATGACAGAATTCACTCTCATGAACATACGCACATTTACGAACCCACATACACGCATGTGCACGCATGCGCACACACACACCATCACACACACATACTGTTGCTGTTTTTTATTTATTATTTTATTAATGTATATGTGTCGATGCCTGCTTGTTTGTGTGTGCACTATATGTGGGCAGGGGCCTAAGGAGGCCAGAAGAGAGCATTAGAGCACCTGAAACTGGAGTCACAGGCAGTTGTGAGCCTCCTGATGTTGGCGCTGAGAACTGAACCCAGATCCTCTGCAAAAAGAAGTGCTGGGAAATTCCTATTTGTCAGGCCGTGCCGTGTGCTTATCTCCGGGTTCCACATTCACATTGCAGATCTGTTCATTGCAAATCTGAGCAATTCCAGAGAAAGGTCATTGGCAAGCAGCAAGTGTAGACAGAGTGTCAAGATACAGTAACAATGGAAACATATCAGTTGCCGTGTGCCAGGCATTGTCCTGAGCCAGATTTCCAGATCACACGGAAAGATGTGAGCATGGCTATTGGAGCATTAGTGCTGAGGGTAGCGTCACTTCACTTCCTTGTTTGTCATAGACTATCGGAGCTCCTGCCTGAGACTTGTGTCTGAGAATCTGGGATAAACAGTAAAGATACTTTAAAATGAAAAAAAAAAAACTGCCCAAGTTTTTGAACTTTATTTTATGCATTATCGCTGTGTGTAGACATGTGTCTGTGTGCACTGTGTATATGTGTATGTGTGCTCACTTGCACTGAACACACTCATAGGCCAGTTAGTTATGAGGCCAGTCCCGAAACTCACTCTGCAGACCAGGCTGGCTTGTTCCAGTAGTTTAATCACATACTCTTTTTCTTGAGATGGCCACTGTACTTCTCTGTGGAGCTAAAGAACTTGGTGTGTGTGTGTGTGTGTGTGTGTGTGTATTTGTGTGTGTGTGCTTCCTAATTTGTCTGTTTAATTTCATCACCTAGAACACTAGAAAGATGTTCCCTCACCCTTCCTCCATGCCCATGAGTATCTGGACCAGAATATTTCAACTGTTGGCAGCTCAACTTCTAATATAGTTTGCATTCTTTAAAAGCCTTTACACGTTTTAAATTTTTTTATGAGATCTGGTCTCCTTGTGTAGCTTTGGACTGGATATCACTGTGGTAGACCAGGTTGGCCCCAAACTCACAGAAATCCGCCTGCCACTGCCTCCCAAGTGCTAGGATGAAAGCATATGCCACCAAACCCAGACACATCTATCCTTTTGTCTTTTTGTTTGTTTGTTCGTTTGTTTGTTTTTTAAGACAGGGTTTCTTTGTAGAGTCCTGACTGTCCTGGAACTCACCCTGTAGACCAGGCTGGCCTCCAACTCAGAGATCCGCCTTCCTCTGCCTCCTGAGTGCTGGGATTAAAGGTGTGCACCACCACCCAGTCTATTTCTTTTTCTTTCTTTTTTTTTAAATATATATATATATATATATATATTTTATTTATTTATTTATTATGTATACAATATTCTGTCTGTATGTATGCTTGCAGGCCAGAAGAGAGCCCCAGACCCCATTACAGATGGTTGTGAGCCACCATGTGGTTGCTGGGAATTGAACTCATGACCTTTGGAAGAGCAGGCAATGCTCTTAACCTCTGAGCCATCTCTCCAGCCCCCTTTTTCTTTCTTTTTATCTTTATCAAATTTAGGCTGTCTGCTCCACCCATACAGTTTTTTGTTTTTGTTTGTTGTTTTTGTTTTGTTTGGTCTGAAAGCCAGGAGAGGGATGTGCTCAGGCCTTCATTCTTTGTGGGACTCGGCTTCCTTTTACCATCAGTAAAATGAATTCTGTTTGGTTAGGGGAATTTCACTAAAATCTCAGCAAGTGACTGTGTTTGGGGGGATGCGATGGGAACCTTAGAAATCCCGCTGTGGAAAGCTGTGATCTGCACAGCTGTGCCTTGGGCCTGACAGGCTGACAGGACCTCAGACTGAACAAATCAGAATGCCAGCCCTGCTGCACAAACTCACTGTATCTGGGACCACGCTGTTTTAAGGAACACGCGGCGCTGATGACAGATAGGGTTGTGTCAGACACTGCCGAGAACCAGCGTTCCCCTTCTCCTTGCCACGCTGCCACTGTCTAAGGCTTCTTCATATCTTGCCGCCTTTACCTGGCTTGTTTTCAGACTGCGCAGGGGCACGGCCTCTGGGCTCTCACGTCATGGTGCGCATGCGTGAGGCTTCAGGGCGCATTCCTGCGGTTTGAGATGTGGTCAGTTGGGAACGGAGACGAGCCTTTGGTCCTTTTCCTAATATCTCCAGCCTTTCCTCTTATGCATGCACATATCCTTTTCTGTCCCCAGGTCTCCCCTGTAGTGTGCTTCCTGCTGTCCCCTGCAGCTTCCTTCATCACTGGACAACTGGTCAATGTGGACGGGGGCCAGTCTTTGTACACTCATTCCTTTGATATACCAGGTAAGCAGCCAGGAGACAGTCATTAGCTCTTCGCCTGCCTGGGCTTCATGTCTTTTGTTTGTTTGCTTGTTTTTCAAGACAGGGTTTCTCTGTACACCAGCTCTGACTGTCCTGAAACTTTTTTCATAGACCAGACTGACCTCGAACTCACTGAGATCCACCTGCCTCTGTCTCCCTCCCAAGTGCTGGGATTAAAGACACCGCCTGGCCAAGCTCCCTGTCTTAACTCACTACTTTAGAGGTGGAGGCTTTCTCCTATAGGGTATCAAAAAGTACAAAATATTTATACTTATGATAGGATTTTAAAGAAAATTTTCTCAGCTGAAGCAAATCTCTAAATACAAAATGATAGGAAGGAGGCAGAAGCTGCCTGTGCTGTCTAAAGGTATAATTCCTTTTCTTCCCCAGTAAGTGGTTTGCATAGACGGAAGAGTCTATACAGTCCAAGTCTATTTTGGCTTCTCTTTGAAATATATATGGTGAAATGATCAGTTTCTGTGTTCAATCACTTTTTGTGTGCATTGGTGTAGTGTTAGACCCCCTGGGACTTACAGACAGTTATGAGCTGCCATGTGGGTGCTGGGAACTGAAATGATAAGGGATTCCCTGAGAAATGACCAAACGGTCTTCATTTACATTGAACCCGGGTCCTCTGGAAGGACACTCAATGTTCTTAACTGCTGAGCCATCTTTCCAGCCCTCAATCACTTTTTAATCATAAAAGCAGTATTTATTTTATTTTATTGAGACAGAATCTCTCTGTGTAGCCCAGGCTGCCCTCAGCCTCCCAAGTGCTGGTAATTCAGGTCTGTGCAACAAGGCTTGGCTTGAAAACGTACTTTTATAAATTCAACTCCATAACGATATCACACATTTGGATGAGTGTGTTTGCATCTCTTTTGGGCTTGGAAGGGTCTTATAAAAATCAGATAGTCTAGGCCAAGTGTGGCGGCACTCACCTTTAACTCCAGAAGTCAGGAGGCAGAGGTTAGCAGATCTCTGTGCGTTCCCAGGCCAGCCAGGGTTATATGGAGAGGCCCTAAATAAAAAAAAATAAAAAAAACCCCAAACCAAACAGACAAATGAGATAGTCCAGGGGGCTAGAGAGATGCTCAAAGGTTAACAGCACTGGCTGTTCTTCCAGGGGTCTTGAATTCAATTCCCAGCAACCACATAATGGTTCACAACCATCTGTAATGAGATCTGGTGCCCTCTTTTGGTGTGCAGGCAAAACATTTTATATATAATAAACAAATAAATAAATAGTTCCACGTCCTGGTTTTACAAGTGACAAAACAAGTTCACAGGGAGTACAGAGCACAGGAGGCTGGAGAGGGACTCGGTGACTGCAGCACTGGCTGCTTTTCCAGAGGAGCCTCCATGGAGGCTCACAGCCACCTCTAACTCCAGTTCTGGGTGACCTGATACCCTCCTCTGGCCTCTACAGGCACCAGGCACACACAGACCATACATGCAGGCATTGACACATACATATAAAACATAAATAAAAAAATTAAAACATGCTAAAGTCCAGGGATGTTGCTCAGTTGGCAGACATTAGCAGCATACACAAACCCTGGATTGAATTCCCAGAACCCCATAAAAGCAGAGATGGTGGTACATGCCAGTACTCAAGGTGGTAGAGGCAGGAGGATCAAAAATTCAAGGTCATTCTTAGTTACTCTTAGCTACTTACCAGTTTGAGGCTAGGGTCTCACTATGTTGCCCTGGCTGAAACTCACTATGTATACCAGGCTGGCCTCGAATGAAGAGAGACCCACCTGCCTCTACTTTCCAAGTACTGGGATTAAAGGTGTGGCCACCACAATCTTAATACCGTGATTATTAGGACCTTAGCTGCAGAGACAAAAATGTCTAGGTGGTATTTAATAGTGATCACAGTGGAGTTGAATCAGTGCTGCTTACTAGGGGTGGTGCTGTTTTTCTTCAGAAAGGGAAAGAGAAGCCAGGCATGGTGACACATTCCCTTAATCCCAACACTGGAGAGGCAGAGGCAGACAAATCTCTGTGAGTTTGAAGCCTGGTCTACATAGTGAATTCCAGGACGGCAAGATCTATGTAGAGAGACCTTTCCTCAAAACAACAAACAAGAATGTATTTCCTGGGGATGTTGGGGATTAAGTTACATGACACATGGTGTCAAGTCCGGTGTGGTCTAGACTGCTTGTTACCGTTTACTGTTCAGTAAAGGAAGTTATTGGCTCACTAAGCAGGTGAGACTTGTCAAAGCCGCCTTTTCCTCCCCCTTCCTCTGTGTTTGGTAATCTGTCTCTCAAGGCTGGCTTTCTTGGTTGCAGTATGGCAGCCTGCCATTCTAAGTCACATGCTTCCCTCTGTCCATACCCCACTGATCGGAGAATCAGAAGGGAAGGCTTCATCTTAGCACGCCTTCCATGGCTCTGAATCTGCTTTGTGCTGTATCAGCACACAAAGATGCCCACTTTTAACCAATAACCCAAGGCCGGCAGTTACTCCCTTTACACGAACTGAGAAAGCTAGAGAGCCATCAGGCCTGGCATTCAAATCTAAGGATTCCTGCAGAACTGTTTGTCCTATAGATTTTTTTTCCTAGACTCGATGAGCTTAAAAAAAAAAAAAAAAAAAAAAAAAAAAAAAAAAAAAACAGGCAAGCAAACAAAACCATGAAGCTTGGGTTGAAGCTAGGACAAAGGCTGCAGAGATTTGCTAGTGACACACGCTTTCCACTTACTGACCAGATCATGACAACTGGCCTGAGGGAGTTGGGGACCTTTCTGTGGTCAAGAGAATGAAGGAATCTTTTAAGAAGAAGGCGGCCAAGCTCTAAGTCAAGGAAGCACTACCATCTTGTCCCTGTTTGCCTTAGCATCTTGAGAAGGTTTTGTACATCACAAGACCTTATAATTTCTGTGGGGAAAAAACTAATGTTAACATTATCAATTTCACCTATGCAAAAACTACTCCCAAAATAAACGTATCTTCATGTACAAACCAGTTATCCGATTTGATTTTATTTTGAACTATGTGTCAAAGTGGTGTGGGGTTGGGTATGTGCACAAGAGCGCAGTGCCCAAAGAGGCCTCAGATATCCTACGAGCAATGCAGGAATTTCAGACAGTTGTAAGCCACCTGACGTGGGTGCTGGGAATTGAAGTCACTCTTCTTCCAGAAGAGCCCTAGATGTGCTTAACCACTGAGCCATCTCTCCATCAGAAATAATGGTTTCTGACAGTGGCAACCCACAGGTTGAGAACCAGTGTCCTACAGTGTCTGCCATTCCCTGTTGACAACACCTATGGCCAGCTGGCAAAAGAAAAATCATGTAAGGGCCCAGTTCAATTTCTACAAAGCTGACAGACAGTAACCTGTAAAACTGTCTGGGGTGAAGCTTAACTGCACAGCCTACATGAAGTTCTGGTTCGATCCGCAGCACCCCGTAAACTAGATCTAGGGGTGCATCCTGTAATCCCAGTGTTCAGGAGGTGAAAGCGGGAGGCTCAGTTCAACGCCATCTTCCACTGCAGTGAGTTCCACCCTATACAGCTACACCTCCCCTAGCCTTGTATAAGTGGGAATCATGCTGCCAGGCTCACCTTCAATGCCCATTGTTCCAGGTCTAGGATGTACCCAACTGAGTCACGTGTCCTGCAGCATGTTCCATGGTGGTGTCTTGGGTGGGCGGGTAAGAATTTAATATGGAGCTGGAGAGATGGCTCAGAGGTTAAGAGCATTGCCTGCTCTTCCAAAGGTCCTGAGTTCAATTCCCAGCAACCACATGGTGGCTCACAGCCATCTGTAATGGGGCCTGGTGCCCTCTTCTGGTCTGCTAGGCTACACACAAACAGAATATTGTATTCATAATAAATAAATAAATAAATATTTAAAAAAAATTAATCCCAGCACTCGGGAGGTGGAGGCAGGGGCAGGCGGATCTCTGTGAGTTCGAGGCCAGTCTGGTCTACAGAGCTAGTCCCAGGGCAGGCTCCAAAGCCACAGAGAAACCCTGTCTCGAAAAACCAAAAAAAAAAAAAAGAATTTAATATGGAATATAGGACTAAACACTCTGTGCCCACTCCTCTTTGTTCCGCCTTACCTCATTTCTGGGCCAACGTATCAGCTTATCAGTTGGCCACTCTTCAGGAATCTGTGTGTGTGTGTATTCTACCCTCAGGTTGGTTTTTTTTATTTTTATTTTTATTTATTTATTTATTTATTTATTAAAGATTTCTGTCTCTTCCCCGCCACCGCCTCCCATTTCCCTCCCCCTCCCCCAATCAAGTCCCCTTCCCTCATCAGCCCAAAGAGTGATCAGGGTTCCCTGCCCTGTGGGAAGTCCAAGGACCACCCACCTCCATCCAGGTCTAGTAAGGTGAGCATCCAAACTGCCTAGGCTCCCACAAAGCCAGTACGTGCAGTAGGATCAAAAACCCATTGCCAGGCCAGGCGGTGGTGGCGCACGCCTTTAATCCCAGCACTCGGGAGGCAGAGGCAGGTGGATCTCTGTGAGTTCGAGACCAGCCTGGTCTACAAGAGCTAGTTCCAGGACAGGCTCCAAAACCACAGAGAAACCCTGTCTTGAAAAAAACCAAAAAAAAAAAACCCAAAAACCATTGCCATTGTTCTTGAGTTCTCAATAGTCCTCATTGTCCACTATGTTCAGCGAGTCCAGTTTTATCCCAGGCTTTTTCAGACCCAGGCCAGCTGGCCTTGATGAGTTCCCGATAGAACGTCCTCATTGTCTCAGTGTGTGGGTGCACCCCTCGCGGTCCTGACTTCCTTGCTCGTGCTCTCTCTCCTGCTCCTGATTTGGACCTTGAGATTTCTGTCCGGTGCTCCAATGTGGGACTCTGTCTCTGTCTCCTTTCATCGCCTGATGAAGGTTAATATTCAGGAGGATGCCTATATGTTTTTCTTTGGGTTCTCCTTCTTATTTAGTTTCTCTAGGATCACTAATTATAGGCTCAATGTCCTTTATTTATGGCTAGAAACCAAATATGAGTGAGTACATCCCATGTTCCTCTTTTTGGGTCTGACTTACCTCACTCAGGATAGTGTTTTCTATTTCCATCCATTTGCATGCAAAATTCAAGAAGTCCTTGTTTTTTACTGCTGAGTAGTACTCTAATATGTATATATTCCATACTTTCTTCATCCATTCTTCCATTGAAGGGCATCTAGGTTGTTTCCAGGTTCTGGCTATTACAAACAATGCTGCTATGAACATAGTTGAGCATATACTTTTGTTGTATGATAGGGCATCTCTTGGGTATATTCCCAAGAGTGGTATTGCTGGGTCCAGGGGTAGGTTGATCCCGAATTTCCTGAGAAACCGCCACACTGCTTTCCAGAGTGGTTGCACAAGTTTGCATTCCCACCAGCAATGGATGAGTGTACCCCTTTCTCCACAACCTCTCCAGCAAAAGCTATCATTGGTGTTTTTTATTTTAGCCATTCTGACAGGTGTAAGATGATATCTTAAAGTTGTTTTGATTTGCATTTCCCTGATCGCTAAGGAAGTTGAGCATGACCTTAAGTGTCTTTTGATTTGAACTTCTTCTGTTGAGAGTTCTCTACTCAGCTCAGTGCCCCATTTTATACCTCAGGTTGGTTTTATATCTTATAAATACCAGCTGCCCTTGCAGATTTCCCATGAAAAGGTTTTCTGACCACCTCTGGGCCTTTAGGAAGTTTTGACAGCTGCGGTGGAGAGGCAAGGAAGGTGGGTCCAGTAGGCAGAATCTCAAGAAGAACAGACCAAGCTAATGGGAAGCCCTAAAGTTGCCCTAAAGACAGCTCTAGTTCTCAAAGGTGATAGACACCTGAAAAACAGCCTTGATCTGGTCCAGCATAGCAAGAAGCAGCGGGGAATAGTGAGCGATCCTGCTGTTTTGGCAGCAGGTCTGACGGTCAGCAGTTATGTTCTCAATAGCTGGAGATCTGAGGGCTGGATTTCCACAGCTGCCATACTACTCTATCCTATACCATAAAACTGCATTTAAGAATGTTGTCGTAGGGGCTGGAGAGATGGCTCAGAGGTTAAGAACATTGCCTGCTCTTCCAAAGGTCCTGAGTTCAATTCCCAGCAACCACATGGTGGCTCACAACCATCTGTAATGGGGTCTGGTGCCCTCTTCTGGCCTGCAGGCATACACACACAGACAGAATATTGTATACATAATAAATAAAAGAATGCTGTCGTATAGTTATGTGCAGAATATCAAGCCAGCTGCCTCTTGGGATCTGGCATGGCTGTAAAGCTTCAACTTGAGTTTTAAACTCTTCTTTCAGTATTTCTTTTGCACTTTTTGTTGGCCAGCAACCATAGTTTAAAGACTATTCTGTTGTATGGTAACAACGGTGGTTTGTATGGAGACCGTAAGCTCTTGAGGCAAGGTAGCTGGTGCCTGCACACTTCCATGGCAGTTACACTGTCCTATCCTCCTAGTACCGCAGCTGTCGGTATCCTAGGTGCACCCTGGATGGTAGGTAGGAAGTCCTCACTCCTTGGTCATGTCTGCTTCCTTCTGTCCACGTTTGCTTTTCTGTGCATCCTACAGAGCTCTGTGTGGATTCTCATTTTTCTGTAAATTAGAACACCTTAAAAGTCCTTACTTGCGCTTGTAACATTTTTAAGACAACTGAGGGATTTGGCAAGCAGATCCTGGGGGGCTCACTAGGCTAACGCCAGTATGGCGAACTCTTTCCCACAAAAGACCTTGTTTTTGTATCCAAGCAAAAGTCCAAGAGCTAGGTTTACTACAGCCAGAAAACCCTATATTCTTTTTCTGCCTTCCCTTGAGCAAGTTTACTCAAACCTTTAAAAGGTGGGAGAAAGGAAATATAAGCAACTTATATGTACTTACCACCCAGCAGTAGAAAGAGACAATAGAAAAAGACATAAAAAAGAAAAACTATAACAGAGACTTATTCATATAAAAAGTAAAAGGGATTTCTACTGCCTTTTATTGAACCAGCTTTATTCCCCGAGGGGTGCACCGTTCCTGGAAATACTGCAATACCAGGTCGATGCGTGGAGTGGACGGAGCAAGCTCCTATTCCAATTCCTAATTACAAAAATACATTTAATATATTGTCCTCAGATAGAGGACATATCAGATATTAAACTGATAAGAACAGATACTACACTTGATCTTAGCCAAAAGGCCGAGAAGCGATACCGCACACCCACCACGCACCCTTGCCCTGCGCCCGCGGGACACACTAACGTCCTGGTGACCGCCCGCGACCCTGACTCCCCGTTTTCCCCGCGCTTCCTTCCGCTTCCGGTCTGCGTCCGCGTCCTCGGCGCCTCACTCGCACTCTCAAATCCACAGCTTCAGCTATGAATTCCACGACCGCGGCGCTCCCGGCATTCCCGCGCGAGCACGCACGCCGCGTCTGATTTGCATGTCCCGCCCCCTCTCCGGGGCAAGGCGGCCGCTCACTGAGCTCCTTCCCGGCTGCTTTCGCGCGGCCTGCAAGCAGGGTCCCGAATCACCCCACCGGAAACGGAGGTCGGAGGGGCGGGCCCACGCTCGGAGGCTCCTGAAGAGCGTGGTGCGGGGCTGGTGGCCGAAGGGTGGACATACTTGTCTAGTTCGCGTGGCCGTCCACGAGCTTCGCCTGTAGGTGGAGTGACTGGTTCTAAGTCGGCGGCGTCGCTGGGAGCGAATGAACGAGACTGGTGGAAGCCGAGGGATTCTGGCCTCGGGGAACGCAAAACCTTGAAGCCATGTATGACTGACACCGTGACCACCCCTTCTTCACCTGGTCACTTAAGGACCGAACAGCGCAGCGTGGGTGTCCCCGCCTCCCTGAAGCTGTTTCTACGCCCGCCGCTCCACGTACATGGAGCGTATTAGTCACACGAGCAAACACATATGTGCACATTAAATGGATATATCTCCAGCACTTGTACCTAATTCACTGTTGATAGTCCTTGGGCAATTATTTTTAGTTTTACTGCAGACTGCAGGCTTTGGGGTTCTGTGTGCCATGCAGTATGTGCTCAGCAACCGTTTGTGGGGAGACTAAGCTACCTCTAAGTGTTGATACGCACAAGCCCAGAGAATAAGAAGCATCTGGGAGTCCCAGGCCTGATTTAGGGGGCAAGGAGTGGTCTGTGACAAGGATTGACAAAACACCAGAGAGGAGCAAGATACAGGCGATGTTCTGGAAAATGTTTGGAGCTCAGAATGGCAGACAATAAGCTGTGACAGATCGCACTGACCTTTTCCCTTCTTTCACTGAAGCACTTTTATTTTTTTTATTTTATATTTATTTATTTATTATGTATACAATATTCTGTCTGTGTGTATGCCTGCAGGCCAGAAGAGGGCACCAGACCTCATTACAGATGGCTGTGAGCCACCATGTGGTTGCTGGGAATTGAACTCAGGACCTTTGGAAGAGCAGGCAATGCTCTTAACCACTGAGCCACTCTCCAGCCCACTGAAGCACTTTTAAATTGGAGGTTTTGTCAGTCACTTGGGTCAATGATGGAGGAAGACAATTCCAAAATGGTTTATTCCAAGCCAACTCTCAAATACAAACTCTGGGAACAAACTTAGCATGGAGTCTGGAAGGTTCCCTTTGTAAACTGACTGCGCGGTCCCTTTACCTGTCTTGGGGTAGGGGTGGGGGACAGTGAAAGTAAGGAGCCATAAGGGTATTTGCTGCTAAGCAGAGTGACTTCAGTTCCATTCTTTGTTTTGGGTTTTTTGTTTGTTTGTTTGTTTTGTTTTGTTTTGTTGTTTTGTTTTTCGAGACAGGGTTTCTCTGTGGTTTTGGAGCCTGTCCTGGAACTAGCTCTTGTAGACCAGGCTGGCCTCGAACTACCAGAGATCCGCCTGCCTCTGCCTCCTGAGTGCTGGGATTAACTGCGTGCGCTGCCACCACCACTGGCTTTCAGTTCCATTACCGACTTACCCACCTGGTGGAGACAGCTCTTCTGTCACCTGTCTTCTGATCTCCACATGTTCGACGATGGGATGCAACACACGCACAAGCACACGCACGCGCACACACACACGCACACGTTTTGGAAATATAGAGTAAGGAAAGTAGGGAGCCAGCTGGCATCATCTCCCAGTAATTCCAGCAACTGAGAAGTGTACACAACTTCAGGTTTCAAATCGAGCCTCAGCCATGAAGCCATTAAAGCTGGTCTACATAACTAGAGATTTTTCCTAAAAATCTGCAAGGAGCCGCATGGTGGTGGCAGCTCACACCTTTCATCCCAGCACTCAGGAGGTAAAAGTAGAGAAATCTCTGTGAGTTCAAGGCCAGCCTGGTCTATAAGCAAGTTTCAAGACAGCTGGGGCTACACAGAGAAACTCTGTCTAGGAAAAACAAAACAAAAATCTGCAGAGGGGCTTGAGAGATGGCTCAGTGGCTAAGAGTTCTGACTGCTCTTCCAAAGCACGAGTTTAAATCCCAGCACTCAGCATCAGGAGGCTCACAATCACCAGCGGTTCCAGCTCAGGGGGAATCTGCAGATATCACAGACTGCACACACCCAGAAACACTGGTACACATAACGAAAAATAAAATCTTTTTTTTTTTTTTTGGTTTTTTCGAGACAGGGTTTCTCTGTGGGTTTTTTTTTGGAGCCTGTCCTGGAACTAGCTCTGTAGACCAGGCTGGTCTCGAACTCACTGAGATCCGCCTGCCTCTGCCTCCCAAGTGCTGGGATTAAAGGCGTGCGGCACCATCGCCCGGCTCCACTAAACTCTTTCATGTGATAAAGACATATTTTTATATAAAATAGATGTAGGATTTTGAACATGGTAGCTAAATGTAAAATAACTGTACATTAAATCTGTTAAGTAACGATGTTTTGGGCATGTCTAATTCAACAAGTTACTAAACTTAAGCCAGGCGTGACAGTATATGCCTGTAATAGTGATAATTGGGGAACTGATGCAAGAAAATCCAAGTCTGTGAATAGTCTGGGTCACTGAAGGAAACCTGGCTTGAGAAAATAGCAAAAAGCCCAAACATAGTTCAGTTAATAAGACACTAGCCTTGCAGGCACCCGGACCTAAATTTAATCCCCAGAAACCATGTTAAAATGGGGTTGGGGCCAGGTGGTGGTGGCACACCTTTAATCCAGCACTTAGGAGGTTGAGGCAGGCTAATCTCTGAGTTCTGAGTTTGAATCCAGCCTATCCAACATGGGGTTGCAGCCTGGAGAAAGGGTACATGCTGATCTTGCAGAGAACCTGGGGTTGATACCCAGCAAACACATGGTAGCTGGAGACTGATGTCTCCCTAAGCCTTACTAGGCAGTCTCCCACACACACAAAAAAAAAATTAAATAAAAAAATAAAAATATATGGATGGTGCCTATGAACAATATGCAGAGCTAGCTTTAGGTCTCTGCAAACATTTGCTCACATATGTATACCCAGTGTCCACGCGCGCGCACACACACGCACACATGCTGGGGATGTAGCTAAGCCGCTAGAATGCTTGCTTATCATGTATGAAATCCTGGTTTGATTCTCCCAGCATAGCCTAAACTGGACAAGATGTTGCATCCCAGTAATCCCAGGACACAGGAGATGGAGGCAAGAGGATAAGGAGTTCAAGATTATTCTGGTGACTTTGAGGTCAGCCTGGGGCTACATGAGACCTTGTTTCCAAAACACCCCCTAAAACTTAATCACCTCTTTAAAAATTTTCTTCTGAAAACATGGCTACTACGTAATTTTACTATTTTATCTTTCATTACATTGAATAGGCTTTAAAAAACATATTTTAGTTATCTATGTTGAGATAAGCTTACACTGCTTGTGAGGAGACAGCACCATGACCAAGGCAACTGTTTTAAAAGAAAGCATTGAATTGGGGCTGGCTTTCGGCTTCAGAGCTTTAGTTCACTGGCATGGTGGCATGCGGGCAGGTGCTGGCGTAGTGGCTGAGAACTACATCCTGATGTGTACGTTGAGAGACACTCTGGCCTTGGCATAGGTTTCTGAAACCTTAAACCCTACCCACAGGGACACACTTCCTCCAAGTCCAGACCTCTCGACCCCTCTGATACTTTCAGATAGTGCCACTCCCTAATGACCGAGCATTCAAATACACGAGCCTATGTGAGCCATTCTTATTCAAACGGCCACACCTTCACTTCACAGACTGAGAAACAGCACTTCGTGGTGGGAGAGGTTTGCTTTCTTTTAAGATTTATTTCATGTTTGCCTGAATGTACATATATGTATTACATGTGTGCCTGGTGCCCAAGAATGTCAGAAGAGGGTAATATCCCTGAATTGTAGTTACAGATGGTTGTGACCCACCATGTGGATGCTGGACATTGAACCAAGAGCTCTTAACTGCTGAGCCATCTCCAGCCCTGTTAGGAAAGGGTTTCGGTTTGTTTGTTTGCTTGCTTGCTTGCTTGCTTGTCAGTTTGTTTGTTTTCGATACAGGGTTTTTCCGTGTGTACCCCTGGTTGTCCTGAAACTCCCTTTGTAGGCCAGGCTGGTCTCGAACTCACAGAGATCCACCTCCCTCTGCCTGTGCCACCACCGCCCGCCTTTAGAAGAGGTTTTGAGTCGAGTTCCATGAGGTGATTTTGTGGGTTGATGTCACAATGTATTTACACAAACTAAGATGGGTGCAACACCACCAGAGGATGCCACCTCCTAAGAGTACTGTCACATGGTCATGTGTCACTATGTAGTATATGAATTACTTCTTTTTCTCCTTCCTAGGCCACTTCTCAGAGGGACTCTATGCACAGGTCACATTTCATCGAAAGGTTTCTTCTTGGAAGTGTGCCTAGAGAAAAGCTGTGCTGATTCTCACTCCATCTCGTATTTATGGTGGGGGTATGCATGCCACAGTGGTGCTTGTGGAGGACGGAGGGCAGGTTTAGGAAGCTGATTCTCTCCTCTGCCATGTGGGCACCAGAGATCAAACTCAGGTCTTTGTCAGCCTTGCTGAGGTGGCTTCACTTGCTGACTCAGATTGTCATTGAAATCTTTATAAACTTAGGAAATGTATGCATATCAGTGCTTAATGTGACCAAATGCGATAGTAATCTAAGGATCAATGATATTTGTTTGGTACCTGGTAGCTAAGAGAGGTGCATTGGTTAGTTTTTCTCAATTTGACATAAATCTAAAAATTTCTGGGAAGAGACAGTCTCAATCGAGGAATAACCTTCATGAGACTGGCCTGTGGGCTTGTCTGTGAGGGCATTTTCTTGACTAATGATTGATGTGGGAGGGCCCGGCAGTGTACTATGGAAGGGGTCACTCCTGCACAGGTGATCTTGGGCTGTATAAGAAAGCAAGGTGGGAAGCCGGGCAGTGGTGGCTCACGCCTTTAATCCCAGCACTCGGGAGGCAGAGGCAGGCGGATCTCTGTGAGTTCGAGGCCAGCCTGGTCTACAAGAGCTAGTTCCAGGACAGGAACCAAAAAGCTACGGAGAAACCCTGTCTCGAAAATTTAAAAAAAAAAAAAAAGAAAGAAAGAAAGAAAAGAGAGCCAGGCCATGGTAGCACATGCCTTTAATCTCAGCACTTGGGAGGCAAAGGCAGGCAGATCTCCGTGAGTATAGTATGGTCTACAAAGTGAGCTCCAGAACAGCCAGGCCTGTTACACAGTGAAACCCTATCCTGAAGAACCACAAACAAACAAACAATCCCGTAATTCCAGTAACTGGAAGACAGAATCTGGAGGGTTGTGTATTCACACCCAGCCTGGGCTGCACGAGATTCTTACTTTAAAGCATCATCACCATCACAGCCATCATCTCCATCACGACAGAACTCTACAGGCACAAGTGTGCTTGGAGTTCCAGCGAGACTTTGGGGCTTCTCATAACATATGAACAATGAGCACCCTGGTTTCCAGTCAGGCTTCTGTAGCTCTGTCCTGTGAGGGGAGCTCAGGTGACCTAGGCTGCTTTTGAGTTTGGTATTGTTGGACTCTAGCGTCTAAACACCGAGGAGGAGTCGCCCCCAGAGACCATCTCATACACCACAGCCGATGCAAAAGCATGAGGATTTTATTAATTCTGTCATGACAGGGTCCCCCAGCATTCGGGAAGCCGAGGGACCTCGAATAGCTGGTACAGTCTACTTTTAAAGGGGCCACAGAAGCAAGGGGGGTTGTTCTTTGACTATTCTGATTGGCTTATTTGAAAGGACTATTACCAATAATTGACTGGAGAGCTGTTGCCAGATCAGATGAGGTAAGAGGTCATTTTGACCCCGTTTCCCAGGGGACCGAACCAAAGCATACGTATATGGGTAACTGAGTACGTGCGAGTGTAGCTGTTAGGTCCTTGGTTCCCAGGGGAGGAGGGGAAGCACTATGGCACAGAGGCTGAGAGGATTCAGAATTGTCAAAAATGGCTTCAGGATTGTCTTAAAGTCTTTTTTTTTAATATTTATTTATTATGTATACAGTATACAATATTCTGTCTGTGTGTATGTCTGCAGACCAGAAGAGGGCAGCAGACCTCATTACAGATGGTTATGAGCCACCATGTGGTTGCCGGGAATTGAACTCATGACCTTTGGAAGAGCAGGCAATGCTCTTAACCACTGAGCCATCTCTCCAGCCCCCTGTCCTAAAGTCTTACAGTATGCAACCGCGATGACACTGAGCCTCCCTTTCAGAATGTGGGACTACAATCACACTCCACTTTTTTTTCAAATCAAAGAGACTTTTGATATTTCCTACAATTTATAATTTTGTGTCACTGTGGAGGCCCCAAAATAAGCCTTTTTCCACCTTGACCAAAGGTCAGAGAATTGGAATTTACCTCAATTCCATCAACCACGGCATGGGGATTAGAAATATAAGAGTATGAAGACGCGTTTAAAAATAAAACAAAAAGCCAGGCGGCGACGGTGGTGGTGCGAATCTCTGTGAGTTCGAAGCCAGCCTGGTCTAAAAGAGCTAGTTCCAGGACAGGCTCCAAAACCACAGAGCAGTGTCTCAAAGAAAATAAAACAAGACAGAAAAAAATAACTACTCCAATTATACAGGACACTAAAAACAAAAACATAACACTAAAGTTAGAAAGTTAACTTCGAAAGTAAAAGTTAGCCTACTATAACTTATTTACCCAAAACACCCACATTCCATACTTCCGCTGTTACTACCTGTTCTTTCATTAAACCAACTTTACTCCCCGAGGGGTGCACCGTTCCTGGAGATACTGCAATACCAGGTCGATGCGTGGAGTGGACGGAGCAAGCTCCTATTCCAACTCCTAATTACAAAAATACATTTAATATATTGTCCTCAGATAGAGGACGTATCAGATATTAAACTGATAAGAACAGATACTACACTTGATCTTAGCCAAAAGGCCGAGAAGCGATACCGCACACCCACCACGCACCCTTGCCCTGCGCCCGCGGGACACACTAACGTCCTGGTGACCGCCCGCGACCCTGACTCCCCGTTTTCCCAGCGCTTCCTTCCGCTTCCGGTCTGTGTCCGAGTCCTCGGCGCCTCACTCGCACTCTCAAATCCACAGCTTCAGCTACGAATTCCACGACCGCGGCGCTCCCGGCATTCCCGCGCGAGCACGCACGCCGCGTCTGATTTGCATGTCCCGCCCCCTCTCCAGGGGCAAGGCGGCCTTGGCCCGCCTCCTCCTCCTCTTAACCTCCGGGTGGTGCAGTCGCGGGCTCTCAGTTGACATCCAGCAATAATAGAGGTTCCCGAAGGGAGACAAGTCTATGGCCAGAATCACCTGAGGAGCCGCGGAGGCCAAACGGTGGCCGAAGTGGGGACCTACTTCCTAGTTCGCGTTGGCTGCAGGACGATCCTCCCTGTTGATGGGCTGACTCCTGCGGAGTAGGGAGGCCGGCGTCCTAGCGATTTTCTGTTAAGTGTTTCCACAATGTTGTCAAAGCAAACTTACTTATATAGTTAAAAACCGTAATAAATGTTGATAAATAAGTGTTTTATTTATTGAAATTCCGTAATAAATTGTGTGATGTCTTTAAACCTTCCTAGAGGTGGCACACACCTTTAATCCCAGCACTGAGGAAGCAGAGGCAGGTGGATCCCTGTGAGTTTTAGGCCAGCCTGATCTACTATGGAGTTCCAGGAGAGCCAAGGCTACACCAAGAAACACCATCATCTTGAAAAACCAAGCGAACCAAACAAACAAAAAAGCACCTCCAGGGGGCTGGAGAGATGGCTCAGAGGTTAAGAGCATTGGCTGCTCTTCCAAAGGTCCTGAGTTCAATTCCCAGCAACCACATGGTGGCTCACAACCATCTATAATGGGGTCTGGTGCCCTCTGCTGGCCTGCAGGCATACACACAGACAGAATATTGTATACATAATAAATAAATATTTAAAAAATAAAAAATAAAAAAAAAATAAAAATCTGTCTTTAAAAAAAAAAGCACCCCCAGAAACAAAGACATGATTGCAAGGTGGTCATAACGAGTGGTATAGTAACTTTTCTAAACAAAGGCCTGGTACCGCCCTTGGAATAGGCAACACAGAGCCATTTGTAGTTAAGGTTTCGGGTAGGGTAGAGCCCAATCCTAGAGAAACAGGTTGAACCAACCATAAACAGGAATGAATCTTTAGATGGCTTTCAAGGCTAATACTTCTGGAGGTCGCAGTTGTCTGTCCAAGGATCTGTTGAAGTATGCATACTTTTTCTAAACAACATTGTTCTCAGCCAGGCAGTGAAGGTGCATATCTTTAACCCCAGCACTTGGGAGGCAGAGATCAGTGGCTCTCCGTGAGTTCAAGGCCAAGCCAAGTGAGTTCCAGGACAGGCTCCAAAGCTACAGAGAAACACTGTCTCAAAAATAAACAAACAGCGGGGCGGTGGTGGCGCACGCCTTTAATCCCAGCACTCGGGAGGCAGAGGCAGGCAGATCTCTGGGAGTTCGAGACCAGCCTGGTCTACAAGAGCTAGTTCCAGGACAGGCTCCAAAACCACAGAGAAACCTTGTCTCAAAAAAAACAAAACAAAACAAAAAAACAAAAAATAAACAACCCCGAACAACAACAACAACAAAACGTTCTGCATATCTTGTAGAGTTCCTACGGGCTTAGGGCCCTAAAGGGATCACAAAGTGGCAGTTCCTTGTGGATTCAGTTCTGTCAGATGGCAGCATCTCCTTGGACACACACACACAAAAACACAGTCACTGTAAGTGCAGAAAGCGTTGTGGTGAAAGACCCTCGACGAGGACCTCTTTTCGGGAGGAGACCTCCCCAACGCCAAGAAACAGGCCAAGACCGCACGGATGCAAATCGCAAGAGGTTTATTGAGTAGACACAGGTACCTGTGGGCAGCAAGATCTCTCGGAAGATTTGCGCACCTGCCAACTGGAGGGCGGGCTTTTTATAGGGAAGAGCAAAAAGCAAGTTTACAGAAGCAAAAGCGTGGTAATCGGTCGACCGAATGAGGCGGGGGCATGAATGGTTTCCTCTCTCAGCATGGATGCCTGGCAACAATCATCCTGTTCCTATCTTATAGCTAACCTGCTTTGTTGACATCTTGCCTTGCAGTCTTCAATCTCTATCTCCTGCTCTCTCAGGCACATGGGATGTTCTTACGGGAGCAGGCTGGCTGCTGATCCGGAGAGTTTTTTTTAAAGCAAACAGGACGTTCCCCCGGGAGCATGCTAGCTGCGGGTTTTGAAGAGGGGGTCTGTAGGGTCTTTCAGTGGGAGTCCACTTAGCTGTGACATGGGAAAGAGCATGGAAGATCTGGGCTGCCTTTTGGCTTCTCAGAGCCATGCTTCTTGTGCTTAGAGCTGATTTTCCTCAGGAAACCCTCTCCTGCTCTTAGGCCAAGGTCTCACTTTTCTGGTCTCGCAGTTCTTCCGCACTTGAGAACTGTGTCGGTGTGCACGAGACTGGTACTTTCTATGAAGCCAGATTCCCTCCATCTACACAGCCCATCAGGGCTCAGGCCCGGACCTGTTGGCTGGACAAGTGGGAAGGAGCTGTTCTGAGTTAACTAACAGAAAAGATGTGCAAGACAGGGCTACCGGGCACATGAGAGTGGCACCAACTCATTCCTGGATGAACGCGCATGAACTGAAGGTGTACACGACCACACTTATTTCCTGGTACGAATCAACCAGCAACCAGTGTCACAGCACATACAGGAAATCTGGGCTTTGCAGCAGAGGGAGGGAATACTTGTTTGGAAGCATGAAGAACCTGGAAATAAAAGACATGAACAAAACAACTATGGACTAAAGTAGACCCTACACCTAGATGAGCCTGGCCTCCTTGCCTATCCCTGTACAGTATGTAACTGCTTGTCAATGGAGTTCTCAAAAATGCATTTCTACTGGTTTTTTATTTTTATTTATGAAGTCCATTTTGATCTGAGTGCTAGGAACAATACCCTACTATGAAAAGTTGAAAGTATATGTCCTACTCCACCCCTTAGCCCTGTTTCCTCTTAGTAAAGTTTCCTTGACTTCACCTTGCCTCAGAAATGAATACCAAAGAAACAGGCACACACACACAAAGCAAGTAACTTAAAAAAAAAAAAAAACAAAAAAGTCATTGTAAATGACATTGACTTCTTCCCTCAATCTTCACTATTAGTTTCAAGTACAATCAACTGAGCAATACTTAAATACTTAAGACTTTTTTTCTTTTCCATTGCCCGGTGACTTTTTATTTTTTCCCCCCCATTAAGAAAAGTGGCTCCTAGCCGGGAGGTGGTGGCGCATGCCTTTAATCCCAGCACTCAGGAGACAGAGGCTGGCGGATCTCTGTGAGTTCGAGGCCAGCCTGGTCTACAAGAGCTAGTTACAGGATAGGCACCAAAGCCACAGCGAAACACTGTCGAGAAAGAGAGAGAGAGAGAGAGAGAGGGGGGGGGGTTGTCATAGCCAGAACCTGGAAATAACCTAAATGCCCCTTGATTGAAGAATGGATGAAGAAAATGTGGTACATTTACACAATGGAGTACTTTACTACACAGCAGAAAAAAATAACGACAGCTTGAATTTTGCAGGAAAATGGATGAAGCTAGACAACATTATTTTGAGTGAGGTAACCCAGACACAGAAAGACAATTATCACATGTACTCACTCATAGGTAGTTTTTAAACATAAAGCAAAGAAAGCCACAATCCCAGAGAATTTAGACAACAACAAGGACCCTAAGAGAGACTTACATAGATCTAATCTACATGGGAAATAAAAAGTAGAAAAAGACAAGATCTCCTGAGTAAATTGGAAGCATGGGCACTTTGGGGAAGAGGGTTGGAGAGGCAAGGAGGGAAGCAGAGAAAAATTAAAGATCAATAAAAATAAAATATAAAAAAAAGCGTAGACCTCCTTCCAACGTTTAACATTTTGCATATGCAAACTTATAAAAACTATTAAAAGCTACATTGGAATAAAATGACAGACACAGGAATAAAACAAGGTATTGTGCATTTGCCAGTACAAAGAATAAGAACTGTTTTAGGAACTCAGCTTGGAAATGTAGCAATAAAAGGTGCTTAGGAGAATTTCTTAAGACATAAGTTACCAGTCCTAACTACAAGACTCCCAGAATAGCATAAAATAGCTGCATAGAAAAGTTTGTAACTCTACCCAGCTATGGTTAACTTATCATGACAAAGCACGAAGCCAACCCAACTACCATAAACAACCATGGGAAAAAAACGAACAGACGAGCAAAATTCTTTCAATGAACCAACTTTATTCCCCGAGGGGTGCACCGTTCCTGGAAATACTGCAATACCAGGTCGATGCGTGAAGTGGACGGAGCAAGCTCCTATTCCAACTCCTAATTACAAAAATACATTTAATATATTGTCCTCAGATAGAGGACGTATCAGATATTAAACTGATAAGAACAGATACTACACTTGATCTTAGCCAAAAGGCCGAGAAGCGATACCGCACACCCACCACGCACCCTTGCCCTGCGCCCGCGGGACACACTAACGTCCTGGTGACCGCCCGCGACCCTGACTCCCCGTTTTCCCCGCGCTTCCTTCCGCTTCCGGTCTGCGTCCGCGTCCTCGGCGCCTCACTCGCTCTCTCAAATCCACAGCTTCAGCTACGAATTCCACGACCGCGGCGCTCCCGGCATTCCCGCGCGCACACGCACGCCGCGTCTGATTTGCATGTCCCGCCCCCTCTCGAGGGGCGTGGCCGCACGGGTTACCTCCCATCAGCCTCCGTGCAGCCCCGGCGGGCTGGAACGCTTGCGGAGACAACAGGCTTACATGAGGTACAAAAACAGCAAAAACAGCCATACGCATAAAATGAATTGTAAAAGAAGTTGACCTCACTATATATCAGAATTTCTGGAAGAGTAGGATGAAGCAAGGTTGAAGTTTTAAGATTTTAAACCGAGATGAGGGAGGGGGAATTGATTGGGGGAGGGGGAGGGTTATGGGAGGCGGTGGCGGGGAGGAGGCAGAAATCTTTAATAAATAAATAAATAAATAAATAAAAGATTTTAAACCGATTTAAGCATAGGAGTTAATACGAGTGCGGGAAAATGATAGTACACACCCACGTGTGGATGTGGATCTCTCAAGATAATTTCCTGTGTGTCTTAGCAATGTATGTGGTTTTTGTGTCTCCTGAAAATTTGTAAGAAATTGGTAAGGATCTCCGGATCTTCCCACACCCCCTTTTGGAGTGGTTTCCGTGGTGGTTTAAATAGGATGACGATCCCCTGGTCGCAAAGGTTGCACAAGGCCTAAAGTATGCCTTTCATTGTGTTGTTTGGTTGGTTTTTTTTTTTTTTTTTTTTTTTTTTGGTTTTGGTTTTGGTTTTTCGAGACAAGGTTTCTCTGTAGCTTTGGAGCCTGTCCTGGAACTAGCTCTTGTAGACCAGGCTGGCCTTCAGCTGAGATCCGCCTGCCTCTGCCTCCTGAGTGCTGGGATTAAAGGTGTGAGCCATTACTGCCCGGCTTCACTGTGGGATTCTTCTTGTGAGATTTACTTGCTCTTTACAACTGGGAAAGGGGAAGACTTATTACTACTTAAATGTTTTTATTTGTGATACCTATATATAGGACTAGTGTCTCCATCTAGGCAAGGATCACTGGAAATTTTGTTGCTTATGCTTGAATTACTGACTGAACTGGCAAAAAGTTTAGCTGGACTCGGAGAAGCTTCCACCTTCCCAAGTCCCCATAATTTTCACCCTTCCTCCCACACTTTCTTTTCTTCCCTCCACAGGGTTTCTCTGTGTAGTCCTGGCTGCCCTGGCACTTGCTCTATAGACCAGGCTGGCATCAAATTTAAGGATCCGCCTGCCTCTGCCACCCAAGTGCTGGGATTAAAGGCATGCACCACCGACCCCGGACTCCCTTCTTTCTATCCCCAGGTATTTATAGGAAGTGAGGATTCATCACTTTTCCCAGTAACACTGTGTATCACAGTGGTCTGGAGTGACAAATCTCACCAGGGCTCCATTGGTGTGCTCAGTGTGTTGTATGTGGTAATCTTGTGTTGGGTGACTAGGCCATGGGTATCTGGTGAAATGTAGGCACTGATTGGTGAGGCCTTTGGGAGGCTGCTGCCCTGGTGCTGGGGGCAGGAAGGCAGATGTGGCATGGCACAGTCCTCTCATACAAGAGGATTGGGGGCTGGGTAAAGCTCCAGGAGAGGAAGGGATGTTTTTTCCATGGAGATAACCTTAGCCTTTCCCACCCTTCATTTTTGTTGAGTTTGTCATGTTCTTGGTTGTTTTTTTTTTTTTTTTTTTTTTTTTCGAGACAGGGTTTCTTTGTGGCTTTGGAGCCTGTCCTGGAACTAGCTCAGTAGACCAGGCTGGTCTCGAACTCACAGAGATCCGCCTGCCTCTGCCTCCCGAGTGCTGGGATTAAAGGCGTGCGCCACCACCGCCCGGCGAGTTTGCCATGTTCTAAAATGCTAATACCCAAACAAAAAGGTGGTATATTTCTGAGCTAACATTAAATACCAGATCCAGGGAACACAAACTCTAGAAGGTGCGTTTCTCTCCAAAGCAGTTGCACGAATCTATTGTTTTTCCGTGGGCACAGAGGCTGCACTGTAATCTACTGCTTCAGACAGTAATTGCGGCTCTGCAGTTACTGGCCTGTTTCTCTGGCAGCAGCCCAGCGGCTCAGGATTTCTATCCCTGCAAGCATAGGGTTTGTCACTGCCGCCAAATATAGCTTTTAATTAACTTTCTACATTTATCAATAAGACTCAGGAGTCAGAGTCTGGGGTGAAAACCTGCTAGTTCAGACAGGTTGAGTAGTAACTTGCTGACCTCTTTTTGCTGGGTCTCTGAGAGCACCCTTCCACTCCGCCAAACAAAAACATAAACCATTCCATTCAAACTCCCTCCCTACTACTTCCTGTTCAACTCTACCGGACACTCTCTGACTCTCTAGATTACTTTCTGTCAACTAGTTGCTAACTCAGCTCCTGACCCAAGGCTGATTTTATTTAATTAATGCAAATGAAACTCGGGGTTCACAGTGTGATTGAATAGCCCACAATACTTTACAGCCCCAAGAAGAAAGTAGAGAGTGTAGTTTGATGTTACAGTCCTATAATCCAATCTCTTAGGCGGTGAAACTAGGAGGAATATTAGGAAGGGAAGAAAAGGGCAGGCAAGCTGGGCGGTGGTGGCGCACGCCTTAAATCCCAGCACTCGGGAGGCAGAGGCAGGCGGATCTCTGTGAGTTCGAGGCCAGCCTGGTCTACAGAGCTAGTTCCAGGACAGGCTCCAAAGCCACAGAGAAACCCTGTCTCGAAAAAACCCCCCAAAAAAAGGGCAGGCAATATCAGGTAGGTGACACACTAAAACTGGGATCCTCAGAGGTTCTTCCCGGACTCAAGACTTAGAAACCTGAGGTCCCTCGAGTCTCATACACTCCACAACATGTAGCAGTCAGGAAGACACTATGTTCAATGTAGAGGCTGATGTGAATAACCAGTGGTCAGCAGGGCATAAATAGCCTAGTACAACCCAGCTGATGAGGACTTCTTCCTCATTTATTTATTGATTGATTGATTGGACACATGGTGTCTCTGTATAGTCCTGGCTGTCCTCAAACTTGCTGTGTAGACCAGGCTTGAACTCACAGACATCCTCCTGCCTCTGCCTCGCGGGTGCAGGGATTAGAGGTGTGTGTCACCACTGCCCAGCTATAGACTTCTTTGTAACACTAGATCTCTCGACAAAGTCACAACACTCTCATCAAAGAAACTAATTGGTTGGATGCTCAAAGATAGGTTCTCAGGAGAGCCATGGTAAGTCTATAATCGTAACCCAGTCAGTTGCTTTTCCCCTACAGGACAGAGCTGGCTGTTACTACCTGACAAAAGAACAAGAAAACCCTGGGCCCTGGGTTCTGAGTGCCCTCCTACTTTGGGTTTATTTAGTTCGTTCAGAAACTCTTTTGAGTGGATGGTAGTGTCATCCAGGGCCAGTATTAGGAATACATGAGTCCTCCAGTTTGGTTTAAAGAGTATCACCCCTAACATTTCCCCAATCACATGATCTTAATGGAAATTTGTCATTCATTGATCAAAATTAGTATTGAAAATTTTGATATGCCGGCAGTGGTGGCGCACACCTTTAATCCCAGCACTCGGGAGGCAGAGGCAGGCAGATCTCTGTGAGTTTGAGGTCAGCCTGGTCTACAAGAGCTAGTTTTAGGACAGGCTCCAAAAGCTACAGAGAAGCCCTGTCTCGAAAAAAAAAAAAAGAAAATTTTTATTTTTTCAGAGTTTTGGACATGCATACAGATACACAGGCATTTCACCCTGTGGTCTTAGGCAGAGTTTTACTTTTTTTTCCTCCACTCCTGTCCCCACCTTGTCATTATCACTTCCATTTTACTATTCTGTGCTGTCTGTTGCATTGGCTGTAAGCTACCGGTAGCCCTGAAAATGTGTAGGTAGTTCTAATTCACTGAGTGGTGAGGTTGAAATACTAGAAAGCATTTGCTGAGTGCCCAGGTTGCTACTGTGAGAGTAAGAAGGGGTGAAGTCATGGTGGCTACCAGGGCCTGCTGTGGCTGCTCGTGGGTCAGTCAGGTACTATGTGTGCAACTGTGCCAGAGAGCAGGGTCAGGAGACAGAAGCTTGTATATATATATATAATCTTCAGTTTGACCATCGCAGCATGATATCACATTTATGGATGGTTACCAACCCCCTAAAGGAGAATTACATTTCAGGTAGTTTCTACTTTTTAAAAGGTTTTCATGCCAGGCGGTGGTGGCGCACGCCTTTAATCCCAGCACTCGGGAGGCAGAGGCAGTCAGATCTCTGTGAGTTCGAGGCCAGCCTGGTCTACAAGAGCTAGTTCCAGGTAAGACTCCAAAACCACAGAGAAACCCTGTCTCAAAAAACCAAAAATAAATAAATAATAAATAAAAAAATAAAAATAAATATTAAATGTTTTCTGCTCAAGTAATTTAATATGATTTGATTTACCAAGAAAACAAAACTAAACTAAAAAGCCATGAATAAGGCATTTTCTCTACCTTCAACCTCAAGCTAGGAATGGCCTAGTCAGCCAGCTTCAGAAGGAGGAAGTGGGGCATTAGCAACCAAATCCTTTACCCAAATTTTCTTCTGAAATCAGACAGTGACAGTCAATCAGAGAGCAGTGCCACCTGCTTGTTTTAAGTCCCCTTGTTGGTTCCTGGAGTTCCTGGAGGGTTGCTTGGAAGAAAGTCCCTCCTTCGGTAGGAGCCCTTTATGTATGTTTCCTCTATACCACATACACTGGTTTCTAGAGGAAGGCTGTGCTTTCTCCATTCATTAAAAACATTCTAAAAGAAAACAAAAACTCACCTTTGAAAATTGAATCTTCATGATTTTGAAGCCAACATCTACTCTTTTGCATGAGGTCCTTGCCTTTTGCATGCACCTCCTCCCCCCCCCCTTTCCTTTTGAGACAGGGTTTCTCAGTGCACCCTGGCTGTCCTGGGACTCTCTGTGACCAGGTTGGTCTCAAACACTGAGATCTGCCTGCAGTTAGAGTGCTTAAAGGTGTGTGCCACCACTGCCAGACCACCTTTCATATTTTTATTTAGACTTGTGCTTTGGTAGGACACTATGGAGGCAAGAATGTCCCCACCACTTCTATGATCAGCTCCATCCAGTCTTCCACCCCTCTTACTAGGGAGCATGAAGCATTATTAGGAAGAGCCTGGGAGTGTTTCATTCCATGATGAAGATGCAGTGCAGTGCTCCCAAGAAGACAAGGAAGTGACTTTTCCAAATATGTGTCCTATCGAAAGGTGGCACACACATTGATCTCAGTCCAGAGCTCCAGAATTGCAGACCTCAGAGGACAGCTCTCCAGTTTCCCATTCCCATTCCCCTTAGTCTCTGGTTTTCTCCTCTAGGAAGTGGGTTGTTTTTTCCTTTGTTGGTCTTATTGTTTTCTTTCCTTAGTAAAGGTTCATAGGCAAGCTGAGCTGTAATGGTTAAAAACTTGCTCCATTGCAAACTGAATTTCACACTAAGCTACTGTATTAAAAAGAGAAAAACCAGGGCTGGAGAGATGGCTTAGAGGTTAAGCGCACTGGCTGCTCTTCCAAAGGTCCTGAGTTCAATTCCTAACAACTACATGGTGGCTCACAACCATCTATAATGAGATCTGGTTCCCTCTTCTGACATGCAGTCCAGAATACTGTATACATAATAAATAAATCGTTTTTAAAAAGAGAGAGAGAAACCTAGTGCTACAAGCCACAGGATTATGCAGTAAATATTCAGCCATCATTGCATAAAGTCAACCCAGCAGAATCAGGAATTCTGTTGGAGGATTAAACAAGACATAAGGCATATTGGAGCCATTGCCTTGCGAATGAAATGGCTGTTTTCTAGCTGCAGATTTCTTGCTGTAGCTTACTCCCATTTGTCTGTTATAAATCTGTTATAGATCTCCCATATTTCAGCACTATTTCATCATTTATTGAACACAGTTTCCCCTAGCTATGTGTGAAAACAGTCACATAGTCAAAAAAAACCTGGTTCCCACTACCAGATCTTTGTTCCTTTCTCCAAAGTAAGCAAAGAGATGTAACTTCTTGCAATTATCTTTATTGGCAGACATTTGTCAGTGTTAAGTATCCATGAAAAAGTATTTCACTTAAGACATCCCCAGATATGCAAAGGCATAGAACTGCTACATGGCTAAAACTGTTGATGCACAGCCGCACAGATAGATGATGGGGGAGTGTCATATATCAATCTGTTGATTTCATTGGTTAAGCAATAAAGAAACTGCTTGGCCCTCATAGGTTAAAACATAGGTGGGTGGAGTAAACAGAACAGAAGGCTGGGTGAAAGAAGTTGAGTCAGTGTGTCGCCATGATTCTCCCACTCCAGGCAGACGCAGGTTAAGATCATTCCTGGTAAGCCAGCTCGTGGGCTACACAGATTATAAGAAATGGGCTAGTCCAGGTGCAAGAGTTAGCCGAGAAAAGGCTAGATATAATGGGCCAAGTGGTGTTTAAAAGAATACAGTTTCCATGTAATTATTTCGGGGCATAAGCTAGAGCTAGCTATGTGGGTGGCCGGGTGCCGGGGACGCAGCCCTGCCGCTCCTATTTCAACAGATAGATAGAAAAATAAGCATACCCTGGTTTTACCTTGCTTGTAGATAAGAAAAGCCATGACCTAAATCTAACCGTGCATTAACAGATCCCTAACTCCTCACACTTACCTTTACTCCTGTTATTAATGATTTCAGATCAGGAAATTTGCTGCTTGTGTTTTACTCTCAGATAGCAGGAAAAATAATTAGCCATCTGCCCACAGCTGGGAGAAAGACAATCATCCCACAGGCACCTCTAGACTTAAACCGCCAATGACCAGAGCAGCTGAGAGGCGTTACTCTCCAGACACTATAATTTAGAGGCTTGGGTCTCCTCTTTGTTTCAGCTGCTTAGAGCAAAAGGTGTAATCTTCAGATCAAAAAAGCCCGAGAGCCGGGCAGTGGTGGTGAACTCCTTTAATCCCAGCACTTGGGAGGCAGAGGCAGGCGCATCTCTGTGAGTTCGCGATCAGCCTGGTCTACAAGAGCTAGTTCCAGGACAGGCTCCAAAACCACAGAGAAACCCTGTCTCGAAAAACCAAAAAAAAAAAAAAAAAAAAAAAAAAGACCCTGAGAGCTTGCTAATATTTCCACAAGCTTCCTGTTTGTTTACATAGGTTGCCTTGTTACCTGACACTCTATGCCTGCTGGGGAAAAAAGTGGCACACTTAGTAAAGAGACAATCCTTGCCTTGTTCATGATTTTTACTGATTATATACTTCTTAGGTCTTTATCTAATTGCTTAAGAATATAGCGTACCACACGAGTTTCCCATCCTAGATTTCCCTGATTTAATCTCTTCCTTCATTAACCTCCTTCTCCCTTAAGAGTTCACGGAGGGGGTCTGGAGAGATGGCTCAGAGGTTAAGAGGATTGCCTGCTCTTCCAAAGGTCCTGAGTTCAATTCCACATAGTGGCTCACAACCATCTGTAATGGGGTCTGGTGCCCTCTTCTGGCCTGCAGGCATACACACAGACAGAATATTGTATACATAATAAATAAATAAATAGTTCCCGGAGGCACTCACTAGCCACTCCCACCTTGAGTCATAAAGTAAGCGAACAGTTTATGCTTTGTATGTGAAAATCCATCTTTTATGGTCCTGAAAGAATTTCAGTCCTGGATTCCACCAGGGATGAGGATGGCTAGTCGACTGTAAGGGTATGTAGACTAGAAACCCTTGCAGCACGAGAGGCTGAGGAGCTGATTCGTTTCCTTTATATTTAGATATTTCACTCGCCAGCTATAATAACCTCAGCTGGACCCTGAAGGGGTCTGGTATCTCAAAAAGACCCCATTTACCTAGGAGTTGGCAGGACTTATTCTTAGCTTGAGGATATCAACCACATATATCTAGACCCTGTCTTGACAGCAATCTAAAGATATACCCCCATTACTGTGTAATTGTTATCCGAAAATATTAACCAGATGCTCATTCTGTTTCTGTAATCTCTCTTAACCATTGCTTGTTCAGAAAAACAACCACGATAATGCCCCACGCAGCAGAAAAATCTCCGGTGTTGAGATAATTGTGGCTTGTGCCTTTATAAAAATGCCAGCTGGTCTTACCCTTTTGTGACAGATCTCAGTTCGGAAAGGAGGCTGTTGTAGCAGCACTGCTGAAAATAAACTTAACTGTTCAATTGAAAATGTGTTGTTGCCAGGCAGTGGTGGTACATGCCTTTAATACCAGCACTCAGGAGGCAGAGGCAGGTGGATCTCTGTGAGTTCGATGTGAGTTCGAGGCCAGCCTGTTCTACAAGAGCTAGTTCCAGGACAGACTCTAAAACTACAGGGTTATAGAAAGAAAATAAGAAAATGTGTTGTTTGGGGGTCTTTACCTGGTGGTCTTGGACTTTGTAACAAAGCATTCCTTGTTTTCTGCTTCTGCCATTACAATGAACTAACCACATTACCAACTGAGCCAATGTTGCAACTCTGAGGAACATGCCACACAACAGCAGCCAAAAGGGTGTATTTCTACTCTTCCTGTTTTGTACCCCACACTTGTGCACCTGGAAATTTCTATTTTGGTATTAGGTCTCTTTTTGGAGCTGTAGTCCAATGTCTCCTATAGATAGAGCGTGGTCAAAATTGTTTTAAGACTGCGGCAAAAGCCGCAGCCAGCTGTGTTCCTGAATACCCATAAGGAGAAGATGGACTACTGAAACACATTTAAGTGGGTGTAATCTTGATTGGGTCACACTCAACTGAAAGCCCACTTAGACAAAGCTTATCTTTGGTAGTAACCTTAAGCCCAAACAAGAAGCGCTTCCAGTCACAGTGAAACTACTCTTCATTCTATCATTTATTCCCCGAGGGGTGCACCGTTCCTGGAGATACTGCAATACCAGGTCGATGCGTGGAGTGGACGGAGCAAGCTCCTATTCCAACTCCTAATTACAAAAATACATTTAATATATTGTCCTCAGATAGAGGACGTATCAGATATTAAACTGATAAGAACAGATACTACACTTGATCTTAGCCAAAAGGCCGAGAAGCGATACCGCACACCCACCACGCACCCTTGCCCTGCGCCCGCGGGACACACTAACGTCCTGGTGACCGCCCGCGACCCTGATTCTCGGTTTTTCCGGCGCTTCCTTCCGCTTCCGGTCTGTGTTCGAGTCCACGGCGCCTCACTCGCACTCTCAAATCCACAGCTTCAGCTATGAATTCCACGACCGCGGCGCTCCCGGCATTCCCGCGCGAGCACGCACGCCGCGTCTGATTTGCATGTCCCGTCCCCTCTCCAGGGGCGTGGCGACCTCAGGATGCGCTTTCTCCTTGCACAGCTTTCCCTCCACGCTTAGGCGGATAAGTGGTGGGCACTTCCGCTTCGGCCACCGTAGAGCAAAGGCGGATGGGCCGAAGTCCTTGAGCATTCTGGGAGGCGAACGGTGGCCGACGTGGGGGATCTCCAGTTCTTACTTCTCGAGACTGGTTCCAAGTTAGGCTGTCCGTGACCCGTGACGCTTCCCCTAGTCCTGAAGTTGTGTGTCTTCATGTCCTCCCTTCTCTCACCTGGCCTCTTAGCAGTGACGGAAGGCTCTCCTGCGCCCATCGCAAGCGCGATCCTGGGATGTTTTAGCCCCCGCGCATGTGCAGCTAATCCAACCCTCTGGCTGTTTTATTCCAATCTGCGCCCTTTATTGGCCGTCGTGTCAACAGGACTTCTTAGCCCTGTCAGGTGCCCACGGCGCAGTAGGTGCTCAGTGAGACGTTGGTGGGGTAGATAGTGATGTGAACACACAGACTCAGCTGGCGGGCTGCTGTCCTGATCCAGGGGTCAGTAAAGATGATCGACTTAGCGGTAATAACAGATCAGGTAGAAAGATGGGGCTACGTTTCTTTTTCTGTTTTCTTTTTCCTTTTTTTTTTTTTTAATTTTTTCCCCCCCGAGACAAGGTTTTCTCTTTATAACAGCCCTGGCTGTCCTGGAACTTGCTTTGTAGACCATCCTGGCCTCGAACTTACAGACATCCTCCTGCCTCTGCTTCCTTGAGATTAAAGGCCAGAGCAGGGGCTCATTTTCTTTTATTGTGCCTGGGCTGCCCTGGAATACAATATGTAGACCAGACTGGCCTCGAACTCGGAGATCCACTAGCCTTTGCCCGGCAATGGGATAGTTTTTATGTTCATAACCATTATATAACATTTGTTCAAAGTAAGATATGGCCAATTTTCTGGGTGAATGACCTTGGGTAGAATGTCCCATACTTTGCATACTTCATAGACCTCGGCTGGGTACTAAAAGATTGACTATTGGAGTTGCGAGTTTGGAGCATGGTATGCAGGGACATGCAGACAGTGCATCCCTTCTAATTCCCTTCCCTTGGCTTTACCTCTGAGCCTGCAGTGCTGCAGTAGCCTGTCGTTCCTACTCCCTAGGCACATTTTCTAGGATCATCACCTTAGACCAGAGGCTTTTTGCATGGCGGGACTGAGAAGAGGGTAGAAAAACAAGCTGGTAACAAAGATTTGGGAAGCTTATTCAACAGTGTTGCCCAGACACCATGGGCCCTGTGTTTCTAGTGCTCCTTAGATAGACGCTTTTAAGAGGCTAATAGTGAGTTACATAGTACATAAAAGAAACAAGCCTTTATGAAAACGATAAAATGTGTGTCTCCGTGCCTTGTAGATCCCCTTCTTTCTCTATCCCTGTAGGTGACCACTGGTAGTTGAGCTTTTGCTCACACTGCCCCTTTGTGACATTGACTCCTCCTCAGGGCTGGCCAGACTGCAATGGCTTGAGTACATTTCCTAACTAGTGCTAAATGGGACTAAAGTTTCTGGAAACTTCTAGAAGCTTTCAGTTGACACCTCTCTTCTAGAATGTCACAGGTGCTTTTCTCATAGTTCAAAAAAGGGCTAAGAAACCTGTTCTCCTGTGCTACCAACTGCCTTTCCTGCCAGAAGTCCACCCTGTGTCTCTTGCTAGAGCTAACGTGTGACGCCTCTATCCTGCCAAACACGGATAAGTAAGAGACCACTCCAAATCTAAAGTAAGAAGGGAGACACCTGCCAGCCGGTGGTGGTGCACACCTTTAATCCCAATCATGAGGCAAAAGGCTGGCAGATCTCTGTGAATTTGAGGCCAGCCTGTTTTACAGAGTGAATTCCAGGACTGTCAGGGTTACGTAGAGAGACTTTTTCTTGAAAAACCAAAACCCACCAAACAAGCAAAAAGCAAAATAACAAGCAAAAGAAACAAAAAAGAAAAAAAGGAGGCTCTGAGTGGACTTCATGGGGCTTGAGCCCTGAGCATCTTTGATGGGGTCCTGCTGAGAATGCCTAGTGCCATGCTGTAGGTTCACAAGTGGATCACAAGCCAAGCAATGAGAGCTCCAGCTGCTCCATAGTCAGCCATACTATAGTAGCTATGTATGACCCGAGAGAAGCCATTCATTTAGCCCTTAGAGAATTCTTTATTCATCAAACAATAGATCCGACTATGCTGGCGTGAGGATCCACACAGGGGAGGAATTCACTCTGAACCAGCAGTGGTGGGTTCCAGGTTACTGCTGGTTTGAAAATTGAATTAGGAAGCCTGAAAGGGATTATTGTCAGCTGGGCAGTGGTGGCACTCGGAAGGCAGAGGCAGACAGATCTCTGTGAGTTCGAGGCTAGCCTGGTCTACAAGAGCTAGTTTCAGGACAGGTTCCAAAGCTACAGAGAAACCCTGTCTTAGAGAGAGAGAGAGAGAGAGAGAGAGAGAGAGAGAGAGGGGGGGGGGAGATAAGACTGTCACAGTGGATGTAGTGGCACACACCCTTAATCCCAGCACTCCTGAAGAGGGTCAAGCAGATCTCTGTGAGTTCAAGGTCAGCCTGTGATGTGGTGAGTTCCAGGACAGGGTTATGTGGAGAGGGAGAAATTGAGAGATTGTTGTCCCCCTGTCAAGGTGATCCTGCAAAGAAATGAAGGCTAAAAGTCGGGAAGCTTAGTTCTAGGGGTCAGTCTTACCTGAGAGCTAGGAGTCTTCTCTGTTTTCTCCCAAGGTCCTTAAAATAACCTCTCCTATGTGTGTGTGGGGTGGTAATTAAGAATATCCCTCTCTGGGGGCTGGAGAGATAGTTCAGTGGTTAAGAGAACTGGCTGTTTTCCTAGAGGACCCAAGTTCAATTCCTAGCACCCACAGAGCAGCTCACAACTGTCTGTAACTCCAAGAGTGACACCTCACACAGACATGTATGCACACCAATGCACACAAACTAAATTAATTTTAAAAACACTATCCCTTTCTTTTTAAGTCTTCTTTTCCTGTAGAAAGCATTTATTCTAAGATGTACATTTTCAGGGGGTGATTTTATCTTTTGCAGATGCCAAGACCTGTGGAGCCCCTACCCTCTCATTTGGAGTTAAACCATTATACCAATTCTTCATCTTTAGGAACTGTATGGAAACTAACTAGACAGAAATGGGTCTCTCCGGGGTTGAAGCATTCATGAGGAGTCCAAGTAGCCTGGCAAGAAACCCAGTCTTTGTGCTGTTATTTAGAAGAGGTTTAAAGAGTAGGGAGTGAGTGACTAAAAAAAAATTCCCTACCTGAAGTAATTAAGTCCTCTCCCTCCCTCCCTCTCTCCCCTCCCTCTTCTCGTGTAAAAGTCCAGGCAACACACTATAGATATAGATATATAGATATAGATATAGCCAGGGCCAGGGGTTCTCTGTACATCCCTAGCTGTTCTGGAACTCACTCTGTAGACCAAGCTAGCCTCCAACTCAGAAATCTGCTTGCCTCTGCTCCTGAGTGCTGGGGTTAAAGGCATGGAGTAGCTATATTTATAGTGTGTTGCCAGAGAAGGAGGCCATCCTTTTCCATTTAGCTGGGCATTCGCAAGCAGAGAGGTAGCCTGGAACCAGTTCAGACCTCTCATTTAAATGTTGCTGTGACTATTTAAGAGGGAGTCTTTCGAGGTGTTGAGCTGCTGCAGCTTTACATGTGGCGTGAAAGCCAGTTTGCTGATCCATTTTAGGTCCTCAGCCCCATCTGTGCAGGCTGCAGCTCATTTACAGTAAAAGCCACAAGGAGGCAGCATGAAGATCCATCCAGGACGTAGAGCACCCAGAATAGGTTCATCTGTATAGAAATTGTTCGGGAGAGGTGCAGGACCATGGCTTGTTTGTATCTCAGTAGGTGTTATGGCGAAATAATATAAAGGAACGAAGGTAAAACTCAACAGGCACAAATATGTTTATCTGTGGCAATGAGATAGCTGGCCTGGAACCTGCTGTGTAGGCACAACTGGCCTTGAACTTACAGAGATACGTCTGCCTCTCACATGCTGGGATTTGTTATAATTCTTGTAGCTTCTCTTTTGTTATTTTGTGATATCTTGCAATAAGGTGTTAATGAATGTTTATAAGAGACTAGTTGGGGAACAGCACAGCATGGTAGGTAGATCTGGGCGTAAACCTTTTAGTTGGGCTTAATATCATAAAACCCTGGAGAACATGGGATACTTGGTATTGGGTCTAGGAGATACCAGAACCTAGCTGTCATTCCCTGGTTGATCACTGCGACCACTCAGGGAGCATTAGCAATGCTTATTATGGTAGAGGGCTTGACAGTAGGTGTAGATATAGGGGTATAATTAGGAGTGTGTTGGGCATAGTGGATGGACACATGGAAAAGATGACTGAGGTAAGGAAGACTATGCTGCAGGAATCAAAAGTTGTGCATGGACATCTGAGTTTCATAATTTTCCAACTTTTGTTCTGGGTTCATTTTTTTCCTGAGCATCAATAGCCCATTTTTCTTTCATCTTTGATATATTCCTTAAGATACTGGGCTCAGAACCAGCCTTAAAAAGTTGACAATAGCCGGGCGGTGGTGGCGCCCGCCTTTAATCCCAGCACTTGGGAGGTAGAGGCAGGTGGATCTCTGTGAGTTCGAGACCAGCCTGGTCTACAAGAGCTAGTTCCAGGACAGGCTCCAAAACCACAGAGAAACCCTGTCTCGAAAAACCAAAAAAAAAAAAAAAAAAAAGTTGACAATAGATATAGATCTCTGCTGTTGAATAATTTTAGGTGCTAATAGTTTTTTTACATAAAGGGATGTGGTACCTTATTTTGTTTCCCTTTAGTGAAACACTTTTTTTTTTTTTGCATTTTATTTGGTTTTTCAAGACAGGGTTTCTCTGTAGCTTTGGAGCCTGTCCTGGAACTAGGTCTGTAGACCATGCTGACTTCGAACTCACAGAGATCCGCCTGCCTCTGCCTCCTGGGTGCTGGGACTAAAGGCTTGCGCCACCACCACCTGGTTTAGTAAAAAGCTTCTGCAGGCCAAGTTGTTGGGTTTGACACCTAACAGAACCATGGACTTGACCTTACTTGTGAAGTCAGCAATTTCTATCCACTGCAGATGGCAGCATCTGTGACCAGAGTCAGTTCACCGAGTGTGTGGTGGCCATGCTGTGGGCCATGCTGCTCCTGCTTACAGCTGGTTTCCTTAGGAAACGATCCCTCTCCTGCTCTTAGTTCAAGGTCTCACTTTTCTGCTCTCCCAGTTTCTCTTCATTTGAGCACTGTGTGGGTGCACGAGACTGGCCATCTTCTCTAAAGCCAGATTCCCTGTCTGCAAAGCCCATCAGGGCTCAGGCCTAGGCTTGTTGGCTGAGGGGTGGGGAAGTTGTTCTGTGTGCTAACAGGAAAAAAGCAGACCAACCTTTCTTCCTCTAGGACCTAGGTCCAGTTGTGATACCTATAGACAGAATCACTTCTGACCTAATGGGTTCCTTAAGGGGCTGCATTGCCGTTTGCACTTCTACCAGTCTGAGTGTTGGTACCATTGGTAATTAGCAGCTGCTCTCTACTCAGTGATGGTCACTCAGGTTTAGACAGGGTTTTGGGTGGACACACAAAGTTCATTTACTTTCATGGTAGACCTGAAGGAATCAAGCTATTCTAGGCAGTGGTGGCACTTGTCCTAGCATTCAGAAGGCAGAGGCAGGCAGCCTGCTCTACAGAGCAAGTTACAGCAAGGGATACACAGAGAAAACCAGAATAAGACTCTCTTGTTTTCTCATACCCCCCCCCCCCCCCGTGTTGGGGATTAAACTCAGGACCTTCTCAATGGTGGTATCTGCTCTACCACTGAGCCACATCTCCTGGCCCTCACTTGTTTCTCTTTCTTCCGAGGGCTTAGAAACCCAAGTGTCTTGCACTGTAGGAACCACAGCTTAATGGGACTGAAGGGTGGAGAAGCCAGGCTGAGAAACAGTGCAAATCTTGACTATGACTTTGTGCTTAGATGATGCCTAAGCATGGAAAGTGCTCTCCCTGTCACACTGATCCTTTTCCTATCCCTTGATGGGAACTGTCGAGAATTACATTTGAATGCAACAGAAGCTGTCCCTGCAAAAACAGAGTAACTCACAGAACAAGAAAAGTTCAGTAGGGATGCTCCGGGCACCTGAGGAACAATGGCTGTTACCTCAAGAAAATTTCCTAAAATAATTTATACCTTAACCTCAAGCATTCTCCATCACTGGGTCCTGGTTGAGGTTTGAAGTGTGGAAGGTATATCAGCTTGACCTACTTTGGTCCTAGCCTGTCCCTCAAAGACAAAGGAGAGGTGGGGATATTATAGATGCAGAAGGAACTCAGCTGGGCATAATAGTGGTGCCACAGTTTTTGCTTTGCTTTTCAAGACAGGGTTTGTTTGTGTAGCTCTGGCTGTCCTGGAACTCAGAGATCCGCCTGCTTTTGCCTCCAGAGTACTCAGGAGGCCGAGGCAAGGGGATCTCTGTGAGTTTGAGGCCAACCTGTTCTACATAATGAGTTCTAGAACAGCCAAATATGCATAGGGTCTCACATTTATTATTTAATTTAAAAAAATACATTTTTGTGCATGAGTGTTTTTTCTGCATGTGTGTTAAGCTCACCATATTTGTGCAGGTGCCTAGTGTATAAGTTAGCTCGATTCGGTAAATAACCAGGCTAGCTTAAAGATAAACAATTATATTTTTACTTATTAGAAGAGGAAACTTACAACACAGGAAAGTCCAAGTTCTGCTGTGTCCCGTGGGACTCACCCAGAGAGTGTGAGCACCTGGTCGGTCTAGGTTTTTCTCCTAGTCTCCAGGAAGCCACACCTTAACTAGGCTACGCCTCTTAAAGATGATTGGTTAACAAAGCTTCCCCCATTACCTCCCCCTTTTGTCTAAACAAGATCAATCCATACCAATACAACTATATACAATAGGAACAGATACCAAGTATAAAATAACATCAGCAATATTAAGCAAGGAACACATGACAAATGTTTTAATAAACATTCTATTTCAATGAGTCTAAATCTTACATTGGAAATGAGCTTGGCTAAATCATGAGGAAAGTAACTACGACTATGTAATCTTCAACCCTATCGAAGGCTGGAGAAGGGAGATAATATTATTTGAGTAGGCAGGAAGTGCAATCAAGCAGCTTCCAAAGTGAGCAGTATATGACAGAGACAATTGGCTACCTGAGCAATCACCCAAACTCTCATTTGCAATGTTGAAGCAACCAACTTTGGCTAAGGCCTAGCGTAACTGACAGACCATTTTCAGGGGCAGGAAATTTTTAAAAACCGTCCTACCTTGTCTTGGCAAGATTTGACAGTCTTTTTTCTTGTGTCCTGCTTATCCATTCCAGATACCATGTACTTTTGTCAGTGGTTGAGGTATGGGCAGTTCCTTGCCCAAAGGCCAGTTTTGCCAAGTGGAGTGTCTTTGGTGCTCAACATTCTCTCGGAAATAGATTGGTGCTGTCAGGAGCAATCATGTCTCATGTCAACAGACCCTAAATTATTTAAATGCCATGTTCTACAGATCCTTGAAGTGGTTGAAGATTACCTATCTAGGCAGAATACAATCTCTATATATCTAAAGAACCTAATTAATCTGACTATGTATAACAAGCATGAACATCTATTGAACTAAGATATTTAATACCTGTATGACTTAAAGACTAAGACTTCATGTCAGAATACTAAATAATCTGTAAACAAATGTGCAGCAAATGAGGACAATGACCTCAAAATATAAACAATATGTAAGTATCTTGATCAGAGGTAAGACTATATAATGCAGTATGAAATATATATCCTAAAAGTTGTATCAGTATACAAAATGTCCTTAACAGATGTATAAATGTGCATACAATCCAACAGAATAACTTTGCATAGGTGTACAAATATTGTAAACAGAGTTAAATATAATTTGAACTTGTATCAATATACAAAAACTATACCAATGTAAATTATCCATAAATAATAGCTCACAAATATTCACTCTATTACCCACTATTATTACCCCCCCCCCCCGGAACAGTTTCCACCCCAACCCTCTACCTGATACAAGCAATAATCCAATCCCTAAATGGTGTTCCCAAACCCTGAGGACAAACTTTTTAGGGAGGGGGGGCGTCGTCTTCTAGAATTACTTCCTGTTGCCATGGGGGCGATGTTCTCTTTATGGGACCCTGCAAAAGTAAAGTGATGGCTAAATTTCAAGATTACTGTCTAGCATAGCTGCAAATGATTTCTGAGCAGTTGATAGGGTTTTCCCCAAAGTTCTCATTTGGAGTTCTGGCCAGAACGTCATGAGAAGGTGCACCATGCCAGCAGCTGGTACCCAAAAACGGGTCTTAGCGTAGCACTATCAGCATCATGATGTCATCTCAACCAGGTGGAGTTGTTGCTGTGGGGCCCCATCTTCTTCCTGGAAACTTCAAAGATTACTGTAGGAAAAGGATCTGTAGGAAAGTCTATTGTTCATCGTGGAAAGCTTAAACATCATTCAGAGAGACATAAATTCAATAAAGAATGCGATATAGACAAAATACATGGAGAAAGTAAACTTCTTTTTTTCATCTGTCCCATACCAGATGGCTCCTGATATGAGACAGAAACTCTGAATGTTCCTTTTAACAACACGCTTGGATTTAGAGAAGTACAGAGCCATTGTCCAACTCCAAAGCCAGCTCTATATATTCATAAATATATATTTAAATGCATATGTATTAATCACCTGACTTCATAAATCATATTCCTTTTTCTCGATGACCCTTAGTGGATAGCTATTTTTCCTTTTGTTGTCATCCAAATACCAAGGTCTCTTGAATTTTTTGAAGACGTTTATTTTCCTGTAAAGACAAGAGCAGATCCCTGCCCCAACCCTGTATGGTTTCCTTACCAACTATAAGGTTGTTGTCACCGTTGTGGATGAGCTGTCATTTCTCTTTTTCAAGATCTCTCCTTTTCAAAGCAAATCTTTATTAATTTTGATGGTATCCATAGTTTTTCTTCTCCTGTGGAAACAAGAGCAAAACCTCTTCCCCAGCATAGCACATCTCCTGGTTTCTATTGTGAGGTCAACACATCCTTGAAATACACTGGTTGATTCAATTCAGAAGTTTTTTCCATTATCCAATGTCTCTTTGCTGCTGTTGTTCCTTTCTCATTAGTGTTTAAGGAAATTCAAGGTTAATAAAGCATTATGCAATATTTCTGGGGGTATTTTCCATCCCTTTTTGTTTGTTTAGCATATCCTTTATAGTTTGATTTGACCTTTCTATAACTGCCTGAATTGTAGGATTATTTGGTATACCTGTAATATGCTCTATATTATAATAAGCAAAAAAAAAAAAAACCCCAAACAAACAAAAAACCATTTCATTTTCTTAGATACATATGCTGGACCATTCTTTATTTGTGCAGGGATGGCCATAACTTCTAATAAATGAGTAATTACTGAGACTTTTCTGAACTCAAGAGAATTACCCACTGAAAACCTGAATACGTGCCAATGGTGTGGTGCATATATTTTAATTTACCAAATTCCATAAAGTGGAACACATCCATTTGCTAGATCTCATTCCTTGAGTACCCTTTGGGTTACTCCCTGCAGGCAGTGTTTGGTTATAGAAAGAGCAAGCAGGACATTTTTTTCATAATCTCCTTAGCTTGTTGCCATGTAATAGGAAACTCTTTAAACCTTTGCTATTGATGTGATGTTTTTTATGAAATTCTGAGGCCTGCAACACACTTCCAATCAATAATTGATCAATTCCAGCATTACCTTGTACTAAAGGACCTGGCAGAACCATATGGGATCAGATGTGTGTTATGTATATAGGACAAAGCCTATTCCTGACTATATCTTGCACCTGTATGAATAATGAAATCAATCCTGTATCATCTGGTACAAATTCAGCGGTTTCAATATGCAAGATAACTCTGCATATTGTGAATCAGTAGCTATATTGAGAGGTTCTTTAAAATCCCTAGTACCACAAGAATAGCATATAATTCTGCCTTCTAGACAGAATTATAAGTGCTTTGTTCCACCTTACTTAATTCTTCTGATTTGTAACCTGCCTTCCCTCATCAGTATAAAATGTATGGGCTCCAGTTATTGGTGCATCATGTACAGTTTGGGGACGAATCCAAGAAGTTCTCTTTCTAAGGTTAAGTCTATTGCTTTTGGGATAATTGCTATTAATTTCTCCCAAAAAGATTAGCACAAGCCCTTTGCCAGGGTTCATAACTTTTTTATTTCATCAGCAGTAAAAAGTTTGCCATGAAGGCAAACTTTTCTCTGTCCTTTTCTTGTAAAGGTATAGTGAAGAAACAATCATTTAAATCAATAACTATGAGGCCATCCCTTTAGTAACAGACAGCGGAATTCCAGACTGTAGAGGGCCCATAGGATGAATAACCTTGTTGATAGCTCTAAGATCTTTCACCATTCTCCATATTTCTTTTTAACAACAAATACAGAATTCCAAGGGCTGGTAGAGTCTTCAATATGGCGAGCTTCTAGTTGCTCCTGTACCAGCTGTTCTAAAGCCTACAGCTTTTCTTCAGTTAGAGGCCACTGTTTAACCCATATTGGTTTCTCAGTTAACTATTTTAAAGGCAGGGCCGTTAGCAACTCTGAAGATTTATTAATTGCTTTGTGTTCTTGTACAGCCTGGTGACCTTTGTCTATAATATCTTCCAATATTTTCCCCAGAAACATAGGGTTCCAATTCCTAGGAACTGAACCTCTTGAAGAGGCCAATTTGGATGGCAAGATTCTGGAGTAATGATACTTATATCTAAACTTGTGTCTAGTAAGCCTTCAATAAAAATGCCATTTATACACACTCTTTGATGATTTATAGAAGTCTGCCAGAAAATACATTTCCTCTGTCCTACTGGAGCTTTTGACTCATCCTCCACTTATTCCATCATCCAGATCAGTATTTTACAGTAGGCACTGCATTCTTTAATTTTCCTGGTGAATTTTACACAGTAACTGGTAACGACTGGACCATATTCGTCATGGGGGCCTACAAGAGACCCACCATGGAGTTTCTCAATGGTATCGGGTTGCCTGAACTGTCTTTTGTTGACCTGCATTCATTGGTCCAATGTCGGCCTTTGCCACACCTCCTACATATATCCAAAGGCTGAGTCCTCCTATTCTTGCCATTTCCAGAGGAGACATTCCTTGGAATTCCTTGTCTACAATCCCTTCTCAGATGTCCAATTCTACCACAATTAAAACATTTGGTTTCGTGATATCTCCTTATACCTTTGGAAATTGCATCGCTTACCCAATCATCAATATCATAGTCAAATGTCTCAACATTTATTGTATGTCCCTCACCCAGAATTTGATCTTGGGAAATCTTAAATTCTTTTGCTTTCTCCTCTTGCTCTAAAATTTTAGCCTCTTCCCTCCAGTAGTACCTCTGTCTTTGTACCTTTTGTCCCTTGTCATCAAATTTGATAAATTCCTCAATCTTTTCAAATCTTTTCACCACTGCCTTTTGTAGAGACTGGATCTCCTGTCTAGTCTTCTGTTCTAATGCCCTCACCGAGGATTCCAAGGTGCTAAGTCTGTCCAGTAGAGATAATGTCTCATTCTTGGACATAATCTTTGTAGCAAGCATATTCCCTTCCTGGAGAGACATTCTATCAGTCAATTTATCATAACCCTTCACCAGAGTCTCACTAATACATTCAACAGCACACATTCTCCCAGACAATGTCTTAGCACCCTCTGTCATTGCCTGGGTTTTGTTTGTTAAGTTGGCTGTATTCTTCTCCAGAATGCTGAATTTTCCTTTTAATTGATCATTATCAGTCTGTAAAGACTGTACCGTCTCTAAAAGTACCTCATTTGACTGAGTTTTGCCAGCTAAATTGTTGACATCCTTCTCCAGAGTTTTGAATTTTTCTTTCAGAAGATTACTACCAGTCTGTAAAGACTGTACCGTTTCTAAAAGTACCTCATTTGACTTAGTTTTGCCTGCTAAATTGTTGACATCCTTCTCCAGAGTTCTGAGTTTTCCTTTCAGAAGATTACTACCAGTCTGTAAAGACTGTACCATTTCTAAAAGTGCCTCATTCTTGGCTCTATTATCAAACCATGTTTTTAAGAAAAAAATATGGAGGACAAAGCTGATCTCCAGAATCAAATAGAAAGGTATAAGGGGGAAATCATATAAACCTTGCATGACATCATACATAGTATAAGTGAGTTCCTGGATTTTTAAATAGTCTGTCATTTTTCCCTTTTAAATTATAAACTTATATTTCCAAATTATAAATCTTACCCGTGGTTGATTTTGAGCTGGAGTAGGTGCAGTAACTGTCACCTGCCAGTAGGTGTCGCGGCGCACTTGGAGCCACGTGCTTGGTTTAAATCTGATTTTAGAGTTAAATCCTGAAAAGATATGCTTAGATTAAAAAGTTATTTAGTGCCGGGCGGTGGTGGCGCACGCCTTTAATCCCAGCACTCGGGAGGCAGAGGCGGGCGGATCTCTGTGAGTTCGAGACCAGCCTGGTCTACAAGAGCTAGTTCCAGGACAGGCTCCAAAACCACAGAGAAACCCTGTCTCGAAACCCCCCCCCCCAAAAAAAAAAAAGTTATTTAGTATAAATCACAGACTGTGTGCTCCCTGAAGGTCCCTGGCTGTTCAACAGCCACACGGAGACAGTCGGCAGTGGGAGGCGGGCGCCTCCTGCTCAGGACAGAGGGAGCGTTTTCCCCGGCGGCGGTGGGTGTGCTGGGCTCGGCGCGGTGCGAGCTCCTTGGCCCTTGCCCCCAGCAGCGATAGCTGTGCCGGGTGCGAGCTCCTCAGCCTTTTCCACCTCGGCCTCCCGTGTTTCCGCACTGCCTGAGCTTCAGCGAGCTCAGAAAAACTGGATCCAGAAGTCAGCGGTAGCGGCTAATCAGGGACGCTGTGCCCAAATGAACACGGCTTGGCCGCGGCTGGCCAGAGCCGCCAGAGACTCTAGTGGCCCCACGAACCTGGCACCAAGTGAAGAAGTTGGCTCGATTGGGGAAATAACAGGCTAGCTAAGGGGAAACTCACGCCACAGGAATGGAAAGTCAAAGCTCCGCTGTGTCCCGCGGGAATCACCCAGAGAGAGCGAGCACCTGGTTTGTCCCAGTTTTTCTCCCGGGCTCCAGGAAGCCACGCCTTAACTAGGTTCCACCTCTTAAAGGTGATTGGTTAACAAAGCTTCCCCCAGCACCTATGGGCACCAGAAAGAAGGTTTGGATTCCCTGGAGTTAAGAGTTATAGTTGGTTGTGAGCTACCATGTGGGTGTGGGATCTGAACGAAGGTCCTCTGTAAGAGGAGCAAGTTCTCTTAGCTGCTGAGCCATCTCTCCAGCCTAGAACTCTCTGTACAGACAAGGCTGGCCCCAAACTCACAAAAATCTTCTTTAATCTCAGTCTTTAGAGTGCTGGGATTAAAGGTACACACCACCAAGTTAGGAGGCAGAGAGGCAGGTGAATCTCTGAGTTTGAAGCCAGCCTGGTCCACAGAGTGAATTCCAGGTAAGCCAGGGCGACACAGAGAAACCCTGTCTCAAAAAACAACAACAAAAACCAAAAAGGCCCGTACCACATTCTGTTTTGAAAAATTTTGATTTATGTATATATGTATGCATATCTGAGTGTGGGTAATGCACACGTTGTAGGGTGAGAGGGACACCAACCAATCACTGCACATCCTGACTCTGAACCCAGAGTCAGTGAAAGAAACACGTCCTGTATTTAAGACCTGGGCCAAGGAAAGAAACATCATTATCACTGAACCCAGGACTAAAGACATGTGCCCTGGCTCCGAAACTAGTGTCAAAAAACACACTTTGTCCCAGAATCAGAGCCGGTGAAAGAAATATGCCTTGGTCCTAAGTCAAAAAGCTAAAAAGGACCAGTGAAAGAAACACAGTTTGGCCATGAAGTCAGAGCTATCTCTTCCGTCCCTGACCAATCCCACTGCTCCCTGGGAAAACTCCCCCCCTAAGAAGCCCTATATAATAAGCCTTTCTGCCTCTTGTTAATATTAAAATTAAAAGGCTGCTGTTAATCCCTCCCTGGACTCTCCTCTGGACTACTACTTCCCAAATAAATCTCCTCAAGAGAGTTTTGGGTGACAACCTTCATTTGCCAGTGCAGATTCAAGAACCTGGCTGGGACGTCCATTAGGGAACTGAACTGAAAAACCTTGCTGAGCCGCTCCCTAGAGAGCAGAACAGAAGAACTTTGATAGGACGCTCTTTAAGGGGGGTTGAGCAAGGCGGGGCAGGTAAAAGTAAGTTTCCCCCTGAGTCAGAGGAGATTGCTACATTTCTTCAGGGGCTTCCCCTTTAGCAGAGTGCTAGCCAGAGGAGAAGCAGATAGCTCTATCAGGACTTTCCCTTAAGGGAACAAAGCAGAACTGAGCTGTAAAGGCTCTCCAGGAGAAGAGCAGGATCACTATATCCTGTGGGGAGACTGCCCCCACCGCACCCCAGCTTCAGGTAGCCTGTCTTCCCCATAGTCAGGACACCTGTCCTCCAGGGCTGAGCTGTCCTGTTGCGGCTCTACCCCTCCAGAGCTGCCCTATTGCAGGTCTATCCTCGAGGGCTGAGTTGTCCTATTGCGGCTCTGAGTATAAGCCGGCTTCCAGATAAGTCAGGATATCTCTGCAACACTACAACTGTAACACATTCCCCTACACACGTGAGTGCATTTACACATAGAAACCAGTGGTATCAGATTCCCCTGGATTGAGAATGAGAGGTAGTTGTAAGTGGTCTGATATGCATACTTGGGAACAGAACACACCTCATTTGCAAAGCCAGTATATGCCCCTATTGCTGAGCCATCTTTCTAGTCCTGGGCCTTTAAAATGTTTTTATATTTTGTAGTATGTGTGTGCGCGTGCATGTGTGTGCACACTCACACTATGCCATGATGTGCAGGTGGAGGTCCGAGGACAACATTTGGGAGTCATTTCACTTCTTCCATGAGTGGCCTGGAGATCAAACTCAGGTCAACAAGTTTGGCAGCAAGCACCTTTACTTGCTGAGCCATCTCGTTGGCCCTCCTGGGACTTCTTGGTATGATTTCTCTGAACCATGTTGGTCCTCCTTGGCATCTCCCTCCTGGAGGGGTACAACTCCTAAATACAGCCATCAAAATTAAAGAGAGCTTTCCATGCAAACACTAAAGCTATTCAGTGCAATACACTGATGATAGAGCGTTGGCATTTAAATATTTGGATTTTCTTATTTTCCCTCCTGCATGCACCCCCCCCCAACTCTCAGTAATTGTTAGTAAATTTCTAAAGACTGGGGGAGGGGTGAGGGAAGACTCCAAACTATACTAATTGTTTTCAAAACAGACTCAGAGTTTTCCTTGCCATAAAGAAATCTGAAAATAGAGGCTGGCTTCCATCCTAGCTCTGCTGGGAAAACAAGCAGCTGATGGCTCTGTGACTCACCAGTTGCTCAGGGGACTGCCAGCTCCCTCGATGTCAGGTGCCCAGGGGCTCTGGGTAAATGTCAGATGCTCCTGTGTGTGGTTGGCGGTGCTGGCGTCATTGCAGGCAGTGGAGTAGCTCCTCTCTGAAAAGGGAATCTCCCTCCGCCCCGTGAAGGATGTAGGAAAGGGGAAATGGGCTGTCAGATGTGCTCAGATGTGAAGGTGGAGGAGGAGTGTTGTGCCTCCAGTAGGTCATGAAAATGAGTGGAGCAGGAAGCAAGTCAGCTCCCGGGAAGACCTTTGACAAAGACTGAGGTGATGAGCCTTAAAGAGCCAAAAATCAGGGCCGACTCAAAGGCTCTGTGAGGGGAAAGGCAAGCCCCACAATCTCAGCTGGACCCCTGGAACCCACCTGGTGGATGGAGAGAACCAGTTTTTGCTGGTTGTTCTCAGAACCCCGTACGTGTTGTCAGGGCACTCACACCCCTCCAATAAATAGATAATAGTAAGTGAACTTTAAAAGGGAAACTTCAGCTGGTGGTGGTGGCGCACGCCTTTAATCCCAGTGCGGAGGAAGAGGCAGGTGGATCTCTGTGAGTTCAAGGCCAGTCTGTGGTCTACAAGAGCTAGTTCCAGGACAGGCTCCAAAGCTACAGAGAAACCCTGTTTCAGAAATAAATAAAAATAAATAAAAAGGGAACTTCCACTGTTTCATTCATGTCTTAAAATTCAAATTAAAGAGCTGGAGAGATGGCTCAGCAGGTAAGAGCACTGACTGCTCTTGAAGAGGACCCGGGTTCAATTCCCAGCAACCACATGGCAGCTCACAAATGTCTGAAAATGCAGTTCTTCAAGATCTGACACCTTCACATCAATGCACATAAAATGAAGTTAAATAAATCGTTAAAAATTATTTTAAAAAATCAAATTAAAGAGAAAAATATTTGTAATTTAAAAGTAGACATAAACTGAACATGATCCTTATTAGGGCTGAACATTAACCTCTTGATCCAAGTCATTAAAAAGATGCAGTCAGTGGACAGGGATGGTGCTGACCTAACATGAGCGAGCAAAGGCCTGAGTATGATCCCTAGCCCTGCATAAAATGGTGTGAAGGCGTGAGGGAAGTTGAGGCAGGAGGATCAGGAGTTCAAGGTCATCTTCAGCTCTACTAGAAGTTTGAAGTCAACCTAGGCTACGTGGAAACTTTTCAAAACAAAAAACTAGGGTTGTAGTAGAATCTGGCATGACCCATAGGCGAGTGTGCTCACACACTAAAATGCTCAAAATAGTATAGACTTTTTGCTGGTTTTATTCACTACTGTATTCATTCACATGTCATAAAACATACCTAGCACATAGCTGGTAATAAACACTTCTCAAACAAATAAGATTGGAAAAAAAGCTTTTATCTTGTATTGGTGAAAATGGACATTCATATACCAGAATCTAAACTGGAATTGTTCACTGGAGAGCAATTTGTCAAGATTCATCAAAATCAAAGGGGCATCTGTCTTATGACATAGCGATTCAACCACCAAATGGTTATTCAGTTGATGTAGATGCACCCAAGTACATGTTCAGGGCTGTGCACTATGGCCCTACATTTTAGTACAAGTTGTTGGGATTGGGCTACATATGCACCATCAGGAGTCTGGTTAAATAATACACTGGCACTCAAAAGATACACACACTCATGTGGTACAGTCTGCATGATACCGAGTGAATAAAGCCAGGCACAAAAATGTGTGCAGAAGAAGGATTGAGGGAGGAAAGGTATATATATATATATATATATATATATATATATATATATATATTTGGATATGGTAAGCTTCTGTTTGGACATTAAAAAAAGAGGAGTCGGCTGGGCGTGGTAGCTTGCATCTTTAATCATAGTACTCGGGGGCAGAGGCGGGCGGATCTCTGTGAGTTCAAGGCCAGCCTGGTTCACAAAGCTCCGGGACAGCCAGGACTACACAGACAAACTCTGTCTCGAAACACCAAAAAAATAAGGGGCTGGAGAGATGGCTCAGCGGTTAAGAGCACTGGCTGCTCTTCCAGAAATCCTGAGTTCAATTCCCAGCACCCACATGGCAGCCCACAACTGTCTGTAACTCCAGTTCCAGGGCATCTGACCCTCACACCAATGAACATATAATAATAATAATAATAATAATAATAAAATAACAAAAGAAAGAGAGGAGGGTTTTGGGGGCCTAGAGAGATGGCTTAGTGGTTAAGAGCACTTGCTGCTCTTGCAGACGACCTGGATTCTGTCCCCAGCACCTACTTTGGTAGCTCACAAAACCACGTCTCTATTATAATAAACATCAAGAAACAATTCCAGAACTCATAAGCGATAAATTTTTTTTTTTTAAATCCCGTTTAAGGGTTGAAAGTTTGGAAAAAAAGAACTTTTTTCAGAGCCTGTATTGTGGGAGACCTTTCACTTCTTCCGCAGCGAAGTCAATTAAAAGGACAGTTGGGCTCTGCCTCGAGCAGCAGACCTCGCGGGGTGCTCAGCGGCCACCCCTCCACCCCTCCACCCCTGACCCCACCCCCGCCGCCCGGATTCTGCGCTGCGGCTGGAGCGCGCTCGCTCCTTAGAGGGCAGCAGCGGGGCGACACGGGGACGCATGCGCTCCGGCGGCACCCGGGGAATTAAAAGAGAGAGGGAAAAACTCCCGCAGAAACGCGCGGCTCGCGTCCCTCGGCCGCGGCGTGATGCGCACGGCCCGGCCCGTGACGCCGCGGCCACCCCCGTCTCCGCGCCCCAGCTGCCATCGCGCGCCCGGCTCTGGGAACCCGGTGTCCGTCTTCGCTCCCTATGGGGCTGCGCCGCTGGCTACGGAGCGCCTGCTGCTGCTGCCCGTGCCGGTGCCTGGAGGAGCCCGCGCGGCCGGAGAAGGAGCCGCTGGTCAGGTGCGTACCGGCGTGGGCCGGGCCTCGCGGGGTGGGTACCCGATGCCCCCTGAACCGCGCAAGGGGGTACTATGAGGTCACACCGCGGCGCCATCCGAGCCCCTTGGCCCCCATCTCGGCTAGTCTCAGGAGAGACGTTTTTAAGCTTCAGATCCCTGGGTTAGATGTTGTGTAGCTCGGAAAGCGCCGATCCTCAGAGGCAGCTGATGCCCCTGGGAAATGGCACTGATTGGTGCAGGGCTGGGAAAAGAAGTTTCCAGAGACGGTGGTCTCGTCGGGTGAAACGGACGAGTGTGGGTTTCTGTGTCACTCAGCAAAAGAAGTTTGGCTATCAGTGTCATGACCGAAAGAAGTCGAGTTCGGCGACTGGGCTTAAGGAAATCTTTCTCGTGATAAAAATAGCGCGTGTTGTACCGGGGATAGCCTATTGACTGTTCATTGTAGCTTAAGCTGTCAAATGTGAGGAATTTAATGTTCACTAGCTATGTTCTTTTTTTTTAAAAAAAAAAGGCTTGTGAAGGAACAAACAGATTTGTTTGATTTTTTTTTTAAACGATACTTTAATACGTTCATAAACACAAGGGATAGGAGAACGGGCAGAGAGAGAGAGAGACTGCTTTTTATTTTTCCTTAAAATGATTTTTTTCTATCGTGAGTTTGCCGAAATCAAAGTTTCATCAAGTCTTGCCTCAGGAAACAGATTATTTAGAATGAAATTAGGGCACGGGATGTAGGCTGGAATTCCAGGCTCAGTGAACCAGCTCGGATTGAAACCAGGCTTCTTTAAGGCATCTACAACGAATACAATAATGCTTGCACAGCTCTTTCGGAAGCATGACTTACTTACCTTTCCTGATTCTGTCAAGTCCAGACACTTCCCCTGACTCCGGAGAGTTACATAACCGCATCCTGCCTGCCTGTCTGCTTGTATTTTCCAGGGCATTAAGCACCCTGTACTTCCCACTGTAGGAACAATCCGCTCTTAGTCCCTCCAGGCTGGAGGCCAGTAGTGACCTTTTGCCTTCTACCCCTTCCTAAATGCTGGTTTTCAAGCAGTCTTCTTTAATCACATTGCCCTTTTTCATGTTCCTCCTGTGATGTAGGCCTTGGAATCTATCATCTTGTTGTTTGGTAAGCACACAGGTATTCTGTGGAGTGTATCTAGACACACAAGGCGCTATATACATACATAGCTACACAACACACACACACACACATATACACATACACGTCGACCTGTAGACTTGTCTGGCCTCTAACTCACAGAGATCCACTTGCCTCCTGAGTGCTGAGATTAAAGGTGCGCGCCACCTTGCCAGGCTACCACCATTCAGGTGCTGCCTTGTTTTTGCTACTAGCCCTCTCACTTAGATTTTGAGATTACTCTGCACAGGGAGAGACCGAATTAATCTACTGTTTGTTTATTTATTTATTTATTTATTTATTCACACCTTTTTTCTCATCTGTATTTACCTTTTGAAGCAGAATGTGATTGGGCACTGTATTTCCACTCACAAGCCTTGCTCAGTTACAAGACCTAGGGAAGCTTAGGATTTTGTTCTTGGTACAAGCCACATGGGGAATTCCTGTTGTTTTAGCTTGTGTACTTAGAAACTTCTAAGACTAGTACATGCAGAATTATAGGGGATGAAAAATTTTAAGATGAAACTTAAGCCATCTTATTTTTCTGTTTAAACATGAAGTTATCTCAGAACACTTCCAAGTGAAATTATTTGGTCTATCAAGCTGGATCCCTTATTTTAGACCAAATTATTTATTTTTTTGGGGGGTGGGACAGGGTTTATCTGTAGCTTTGGAACTTGCCCTGTAGGCCAGGCTGACCCTGAACTCACAGTGGCCTCAGCAGCCCCCCCCCCCCCATTAAAGGCGTGTGCCACCACCGCCTACCTTTAATTTAAAAGGCAATAGAAAACTGTAGAATTTTTTTTTCAGGACTCCAGGCTCTTGGTTATTATGAAATATAGCCTTCAATTTAGTTTCAGTCACAACTTTGGGTGTTTCCAGTGATTATTTTTTCCTAGGATTGCTATACTTCTAATAACTTTTATTTTGAAATGGAGACCCTCCCCTGTTTTGCTTTATGTCAGTGAATGAAAGTCCATAAATTTTATGATTATTATTATTTTAGAAAACAAAACAAGGGTATCCAGGCATGGTGGAGCCCGCCTTTAATCTCAGCACTTGGAAAGCGGAGGCAGGAGTATCGGGTGTTCAGAGCAGTCTTGGCCTTAGAAGTTTATACACAATGACCTATCTAAATAGAAATGTTTAGAAATTAGGAAGACATATGCATAGCAACGTATTGATGAATCCAGCTACATGGGATGAGTCGCGTACGTGGGTGGCTGGGTTATTAAGATTATTTGTGCCACAGTTTCCTCATATCTTTGTTAAGGGTGATGATGACAGTGCACACTTCAAAGGATTGCAGGGAGAAAGGAAAGGAGGTCACACATGCCAAGGGCTTAATATAGTGCCCGACAGCATAGTAAACACGCAATAAATTTTAATGACTGTTAGTTTTCATTGTTGTTCTTCTGAGCATGTGAGTGTGAGTGGACTTGCCTCATCTGGTTACGTGTTATTCTGGCGCCATTTTGATATAACCATTTCAGAAGGGCAGCTTATTAGTGGGCGCGTGAGATAGATGTACATGTGTCTACAGGTGCTTGAATGTTCTCTTCCACGTGAGTCACGGTTCGAATTCATTGTTTTAGTTTATTATTATTGCATATTTATGTGCGTGAAATATGCATACATGTTATGATTACATATTTATGTGTGTGTATATGTATGCATGGTCTAGGGCTTGTGGGAGTGAGGTTGACCTTCCACTCTGTATTGAGGTGGGGGTCTCTCACTTGGATTCAAAGCTTGCTAGCTTGCCAGTCGGCTTAGGGATCCCTAGTCTCTGCCTCTTGAGCTGGAATGACAGGCAGATGACCACACCCACCTGGTATTTATGTGTGTACTGGGGATACAAACTCTAGTCCTCACATTTATGTGACAAATTCTTCACCTGGTGAGCTATCTCTCCAGTCTACTTTTTAAAAATATACAAGCCATTGGTTTTTTGGTCTATATGCAAAACCATGCAGCTATCACTACTATATATTTTTGTTGTTGTTCTTTTTTAATTGTTGTTGTTTTCCGAGACAGAGTTTCTCTGTGTAACAGCCCTGGGTGTCCCGGAACTTGCTCTGTAGACCAGGCTGGTCTTGACATCACAGAGATCTGTCTACTTCTGCCTCTCAAGTGCTGGGATTAAAAGTGCTTGCCACCACAACCCAGCCTCTACTGTATTTTATTAATGTGTGTTTCTGTCTGTATGTCTGTATGTGTGTGTGTATGTATGTTGGCATGCCTTAGCCATGGCTTGTGTGTGTGTGTGTGTGTGTGTGTGTGTGTGTGTGTGTGTGTGTAGGGTATCAGAGGACAATTTTTGGGAGCCAGCTGTCTTCTATTCCCATGTGAGTGAGTCCTGGAGACTGACTCGGGTCATCAGGCTTGGCAGAAGGCGTAGATGCCCGTTGAGCCATCTACAGCCAGTATTGTACTGTTTAATTCCAGTGTATTTTTAACTCCTCTCGAGAAAAAAACCAAAACACCAGCACCCTTTCTGGCAGCCACTCTTCCCATTTCTCTCACCACTAGTTAGTGGTTACCAAGCAACAAACCATCCGTTTCTTTGGCATTATAGATTTGCCTGTTTTGGACATTTTGGTAAGTGGGTAAGTGGGATCACAATTGGCTTTTAGCATGTGGCTTTCTGTACTCAGCGTGATGGCTTCCCAGTTTACTGTGTTGGAGCATGTATCAACATTCCATTCTTTTTTTTTATAGCCGAATACTATTTCTTTGTGTGGATTGATCATATTGTTTATCTATTCACCTGTGATGGGGATTTGGGTTATTTCTACATTCTGCCTTTTATGGAGAATGTGTGAACGTTTGTGTGTAGGTTTCAGCTCCCTTGGGTAAAGCTCTCAGAGTGGAATTGCCGGGTCACGTGGTCCGAGGAGGCGCTGTTCTGTTTTTTAAGAGTCTAGGTGCAGTACGGGTGAGGTGAAGTCACGTGGCCAGATGGCTCACATCAGTGCATTAGTGCTGAGGACCTTAGTTTTTCATATCATCTTTTTAATTTTTCCCCTTATAACAGCCATCTTTGTTCCCTTAACCGTCCTTTACTAGCTATAAGAGTGCCAATCCACCCATGTTTTATTTTCGTTCCAGAGCTGTGGTGCCTGGAAGAGAGGCCACCTGTGTGTGTGGCCTCCTCCGGTCCTTTTCTCGGCGCTGCACTTGGGACTCCTGCTAGTCTAGGAACTCTGCTGTTGTCACCTCAGCTCGCGTGCCGTCTGAACAGTTTCCGACCTTGATCCTTTGGCTTTTCCGGGCTCCACGTCTCTGAGGAGGACGGAGCCTCCTCTCTGTGCCTCCGTGTCCTCTCTCCCCGACTTGTCTGTTTCTTCTCCCTCTCCCTTCAAACCTTCTGCCTAGCCATTCATCTTGATGATGCCATGACCTTCAGCTGCTGTTCTCTGGTGTCCTCTGTCTCCCACACAGACGTCTTTGAAGACAAGTTGCCTGTACCCCCGCTGCCTTCTTGACTGCTGTTGTTGAGACTAACCCCCAAGTCTGGGTCAGGCCTGGGATTATGCGTCTTCGGAACTGTGCTAGGTGGTTTGTGCAGCGTCTGTGGACAGAGTTTGTGACTTCATCTCTCAATGTACTTGTTACCCATTGCCATGCAGGGCACTCATGTTTGTTCCTTCACCTTCCCTCCTCCCTGGAGAATAATTTTACATTCACTGGCTGTCTGTAACCAGCTAGTGAGCTGACTTCCTACCTGCTGCCTCCGCTGCTGTCATCTTTTTTAGCAGTAGCACCTTTTTCTAATATCTCCGCCCCCCACCGTGTGTCTCTGTGTGTGTGTCTGTGTGTGTGTGTTGTGTGTGTTGTGTGTGTGTGTGTGTGTTAGGGTTAGATGTCTGGTACTCTGCTTTTTTTTTAAAGGTTTATTTATTATGTATACAGCATTCTGTCTGCATGTATGCCTGCACACCAGAGGAGAGCACCAGACTTTATCATAGATAGTTGTAAGCCATCATGTGGTTGCTGGGAATTGAACTCAGGACCTCTGGAAGAGCAAGCAGCCAGTGCTCTTAACCTCTGAGTCATCTCTCCAGCCTGGTACTCTGCTCTTTTACACCACACATTGTTCTGAGACAGGGTCTTACAGAATCTAGAGCTAGGCTGGCAGCCGGAAAGCCTCAGTGACCCTCCTGTCTCTGTCTGCTTGAAGCACTGGGAGTACGGGAGTGTAAGCATGGTCATACCCAGCCTTTTACATGGATGCTTGGGATTTGAACTCAGGTCTTCATGCTTGTGTAGCAAGTGCTTGTACTTGTTGGATTATCTCTCCAGTTTCTTATTTTCTTTCCTTTTGAGAAACTTTGCTGGTGTTGTAAGGCCCACTTCAGTTACTCTTTTTGAAGACATGTTGGGAAGTCTCCCTAAGAGGTTAAGGGCGTCTCTTTTTTTTTACCCGTAGGCCTCTTCCTGCCTTCTGCAAGCTATCACAGTTATAAGGTATATGTTATAAGCCTGTCTAAACTAGATTCTCAGGCAAGCATCTGGAGCCTGAATCCTTATCACTTTTGTACCCCCTGTGGTACCCAGCACAGTGAACCACAATGGAGTAAGACTCGAATAAAATTACTTTTGACTATTAATAGCTATCCATTTATTAATTGCCTGCTATGTGTAATTTTAAAAATTATGATGACTGATAAAGAAGACAGCAACAATTCTGACATGTGCCTTCAGAAAGGATGATGATATCCCTGCTACCTGCCACTGTTGTGTGTACCCTCAACTTCATCTTCCCTCCTTCAAAGGTGACCTGAATGAAATCTGTTGTTCATTCTTAAACTTTATGTACAAGGTGCGTATCGCATTCAGGCTCCTGCATGAGTGAGATTTCTTTGCATATATTCCTCATTTAATTGTTACTGTGACCAAAAGAGATAGATGTTAGCTCTCTGTTCCTAAATGAGGAATTCTTCTGGGCCATGGTGGCACATACCTTTAAGCCCAGTATTCAGGAAGCAGAGAAAGGCTGATCTCTGAGTTCGAAGCCAGTCTGGTCTACAGAGCGAATTCCAGGATAAACTCCAAAGACAAAAACCCTGTCTTGAAAAAACAAAAACAACAACAACAAAAAAAAAATGAAAAACAAAACAACAACAACAAAAAACCTCAACAGAGTCCTGAGCATAGAAACTAAATAGTAAATTCAAGGTTATAACTAATAAGAGAGACTATATTTAAAAACCGGTCGTGGAGCTGGAAAGGTGGCTCAGCAGTTAAGAACTTAGTTCCTCAGACTGGAGAGTTGGTTCAGTGGTTCAAAGCACTGGCAGCTCTTCCAGAAGTCCTGAGTTCAATACCCAGCAACCATATGGTGGCTCACAACCATCTGTAATGAGATCTGGTGCCGTCTTCTGGACTGCATGTCTACCTGCAGGCAAAACACTGTATACATAATATATATATATATATATATATATATATATATATATATTTGAGACAGGGTTTCGCTGTAGTTTTAGAGCCTGTCCTGGAACTAGCTCTTGTAGACCAGGCTGGCCTTGAACTCACAGAGATCCGCCTGCCTCTGCCTCCCAAGTGCTGGGATTAAAGGCATGTGCCACCACCAGCCGGCTTTAAATTTTTTTTTTCATCAAAGAGAGAGAGAGAGAGAGAGAGAGAGAGAGCGAGAGCATGGTTTGCTCTTCTAAAAGGACCTGGGTTTGATTTCTAGCACCCACATGGTGACTCATGGCTATTTGTAACTCCAGTTCCAAGGGTTCCCTCATGTGGCCTTTGAGGGAACCAGCCATGTACACGGTGCACAGTCATGCAGGCAACACTCAAAAACAAATTTTTTTTTTTTGATTTGTGTGAGACAGGGTTTCTTTGTGTAACAACCCCCCTGGCTGTCCTAGAACTTGCTTTGTAGACCGGGCTTGCCTTGAACTCACTGAAATCCACCTGCCACTGCCGGGATCCCAAGTGCTGGGATTAAAGGCCAGCGCTACCACTGCCCGACTGGGGACGGAAGTCTTTTAAGTATTGAATCACAGTAGAGTGATCATGTCACCTGTCCACATATGGTTCTGACCACACTCTTAAATAGGGTAAGAAGTGATTCGAGCCGGGCGATGGTGGCGCATGCCTTTAATCCCAGCACTCGGGAGGCAGAGGTAGGCGGATCTCTGTGAGTTCAAGGCCAGCCTGGTCTACAAGAGCTAGTGCCAGGACAGGCTCCAAAGCTACAGAGAAACCCTGTCTCAAAAAACTAAAAACTACAAAAAAAAAAAAAGTGATTCGATTAGCATCCGTGAAGCATTGCATTGAGGAGAGGGCAATGATGATGGCTTGAGATGGCTGCATCAGTGGTCACCTGTCTCTGAGGTCCTGAATGACTTCACGTTGGTCTGCTCAACACTTATTGTTACTAATTATAAGAAATGTGGGGTGGGAGGCAGAGGCAGGCGGATCTCTGTGAGTTCGAGACCAGCCTGGTCTACAAGAGCTAGTTCCAGGACAGGCTCCAAAACCACAGAGAAACCCTGTCTCGAAAAACCAAAAAAAAAAAAAAAAAAAAAAAAAAAAACCAAAGAAATGTGGGGTTCAGATCGAGAATGTCACAATAACAACATGATATCTTACAGCCACAGAAATGTGTTCCTTCGGGGTTCTGTGTGTAAGTCTGAAATCAAGGTGTTGGTGGGGCCACAATCGCTTGGATGACTGTAGTGATTCCTACAGCGAGTCATTTCTTCTTGTTTCCAGCTTTGGGGCTCCCTAGTGTCTCTTGACTGACGGCAGCACAGTTTAATCTCCTCCGTGGTCTCCCATGCTTCTTTCTTAGCCTTACACTTCCCTCTCACCTTTGAGGACCTGATCATTGAGTTTAGTGACATCCCCTAAAATCTAGGATGACGTCATCTCAAGATTAATTAATAACATCGTTAAAACTTGTATTCCCAAGTTAGATCTCATTCATAGGTTCTGGGGATTAGCACCTGGGTATACCTTTTGTAGTATATCCAACTTAAACTTGCTGCAGAATATGTGGGAAGAAATGAATGACCTAAAGTTTGTGCGTGCTGAGCAAAGCTAGGGCTTTGTGTGTGAGCCCTTGGCCATTCAAATAGTTTTTTTTTAAATATTTATTTATTTATTATGTATACAATATTCTGTCCGTGTGTATGTCTGCAGGCCAGAAGAGGGCACCAGACCTCATTACAGATGGTTGTGAGCCACCATGTGGTTGCTGGGAATTGAACTCAGGACCTTTGGAAGAGCAGGCAATGCTCTTAACCACTGAGCCATCTCTCCAGCCCCGGGTTTTTGGTTTTTCGAGACAGGGTTTCTCTGTGGTTTTGGAGCCTGTCCTGGAACTAGCTCTTGTAGACCAGGCTGGTCTCGAACTCACAGAGATCCGCCTGCCTCTGCCTCCCGAGTGCTGGGATTAAAGTTTTTTTTTTTTTTTTTTTAGCTTCACTTTTGATAACATGATTTCCCTCTATCCCTTATCAAAGCATGCCCTTGCTGTGAAAAATCTACCTGAGTATGAGTTGTGGCCCCAAGGCCTTAGCTGCAGACACTGGTAGGCAAAGAGAAGCCCAGGCCATCTGATACCGTACAGCCTCTTGACACACTACCAGAGGCCTTGGAAGAGGCCAGGAAAATGGCACTTGTAACAGCATCTCTTGTATGTGTTGGTACCTTTTCAGGGAAAAGGGATTCTTACTCCTCCTTTCTTATTACCTGTTAGTCACTGGGAAGCATCACCATTTTCTGGGTATTCAAAGACAAAAGCAACAGAAAGAACCACCAGGCACCCTTAAGCTTTTCTGTAGCCCAGGAAGGCCTCTAACTTGTGGTTCTCCAGTCTCAAGCATCCTGAGTAGCTGGGGACAGGCCTGGTTTTAAACTGTTAACTGTTGGTGTTTCTCTATTAAGCCACTTGAATGGATGCAGAAGCTTCCAGATACCCTGTTTCCTACTAGCCTCAGCACTGACTTGGAGCTTCACGATGCTCACACTGGTGGGCAAGAGAACAGACAAGAAATGCGGGGCTTCATTTTTCTATAGTGCTGGATGCCAGTTATGGAAAATAAATGAGATCTCAGTTTGCTCAGTTGTTTTGTGTTCGCAGAAAGGTTGTTTAGTAAGGGATGGAATTTCTCTGACTGTCCCTCAGGCCATGTAGGTCTGACGTAGTTTGAGCCATCCTACTTAGGACTCTGATGAGGGCGAGTCTCGAGGAAGCATCTCTGACATTTCATCTTCCCTGAGCCCGCCCTAATCCTTCCCAGGTCATCCTTCGTGGTCATGCTGTAGTAGGCCTGTTGAAAGGGCATTGTGTTGATTAGCTGAATATTGCCCTAACCTATGAGACACAGTTGTTTGCCACAGTCTGTGAAGTTACCTCCACACCAAATGAAGAGATACTGAACCCCTTAAGGAAAGTTATGTTCCCGCGAGCGAATTCACCAACTGCTCAACATGTAATCAACATGTAATCTTTCATGTGTCTATTGAATGACACCTCACTGTTGGTTATTAACATTGAATTCACGGGGAACAGCTGCTGTATGTCAGGTGTGCATGGGGCTTATTTAGCACGTCTTATATTGTTTTGTTTTATAGAACCCAAACCGATGCCAGGGCGGTGGTGGTGCACACCTTTAATCCCAGCACTCGGGAGGCAGAAGCAGGTGGATCTCTGCTTTCGAGGCCAGCCTAGTCTACAAGTGTAGTTCCATGACAGGAACATGCTAGTTCCAGGGCTGTTACACAGAGAAGCAGTGTGTCAGGGAAATAAAAAAACCTTAAAAAAAAAAAAGACTCAAACTGACCTCAGACTTGCTGTGTAGCTGAGGATGCTCTTGAACTTTTGATCTTTCTGCCTCTATCTTCCAAGTGCTAGGATTATAGGCCCACACGACCATATTTAATATATTCAGTGCTGGGGCTTGAACACTAGAATTTGTGCCATGTGAGACAAGTATCTACCACTGAACCAGCTCTCCGTACATACCCATGTATTTTCACATTTCAGTATCACCCGGTGGGGCATTCTAAACACCAGATCACCAGTGAAAAATGCCAACTACGCCGCAATAAAACAGTTCCCCCTATTTTACAGGGTGGACTTTTGTGTCCTTGAGTTGATTGAGTGTATTACAGAAAGGAAAGTTGTTGCCAGCACTCGAGTTAAAACAAGAGAGTCAGGGTGTTGCCTGTCCAGCCTCAGCTGGGAATGTTCACCTGAGCTTTTGTTTTTCTGACTGCACATGTATGACTTTAAAACTATCAATTTTAGGGTTATAGGTAAATTTCAGTTTTTCAGATTCAGGTTCTGTGGCTAAGGAGGATCAACAAACTAGCATCCACGTTTAGCATTAGAAGAAACCGAGGCATAGAGCTTCAATAACTTGCTGAGAGGCACGTATAGCTGAGTCGGGAGTCACATCCTGTTATAGTTTGGTGTCATTGCGAGAGCGAAGCTCTTCCAGGATGCAGGGAGGTACATCTCCAGCTGCTCATAAGCTGTGTGCTAGAAATTGGGTGTTGAATATGAGAATTTCCTTGAACTGTGGTAGCCTGGGGTCCAGAACCCCAGCCCCTTTCCCTGTCCCGAGGCTGGAGACAAGGTGCCAGTATGGAGGGAGGACGGGGTGAGGGATCGTGGCATTTGAAGGGGTCATCCTCTGCTTAGAAGTGCGTCACCTCTTGCATGTGCAGAGTTTTTCACTTTACAGGCAGAACTCACCACGACCTTCGAGTTGATGGAATCACATTCACCCCTAGAGAGGCTTATGAAAAGTTGGCAGGTGTGTTGATGTCGGTGAGAGAGCTCAGTCTAGCGCCCAGATGGCCCGATTTTCCTCTTGCAGCACGCTGTTGGATTTGCAGAGCCAGCCCTCAGCAGCCCTGACTTCCTGTGCCGCCCGTTACAGTCTGCCCCAGCCCTCGCCAGAGAGTGATTTGCAGGAGTTAGCGGAGACATTCGGGGTCCCACTGTGGGACAGTGCCTGGATCCACGGTTCCCATTCTGGGGCTTTCACATTGACCTTCTTGAGACATCGAGCAAAGATGGAAAACGTGGGGCTACTCCTGGAACTTAGAGGTTGAGGCTCTGTAAGAAGTCAGCCATTCGCTAATCACAGGACATTTTTCTTTGTGGTTGAAATACTTTTACAATATTTAATTCTGGTCGGCTTGGAACTTACTATGTAGACTGCGGTTATCCAAAACTCACGGGAATGCTTCTTTCAAATGCTGGGTTTAGAGGCACGTTATCATTTCAATGTATGGTTGTTTTGTCTGCGTGAATGTCTGCGGATCACCTGTTTGGCCAGGAGGGCCAGAAGAAGACTTCAGATCCTCTGGAACCAGAGTTACTGGTAGTTCTAAGCCACCCTGTGGGGGCAGGGAACTGGACTCAGTCCTCTGAACAGCAGTCGGTGCCTCTAACTACTGAGCCCCACAAGGGGGACTTCTAAAGCTTTTCTTCTCTGGCAACCCCACAACAGCATCCCTGTTCTCCTTTTGTGACGCGCCTCAATTAGTCACGTGACACCAGAAGGTCCCTAGAAGGTGACATTTCTTTCAACTAGTCACATGGCCTGGGAAGGTCCCTAGAAGCTGACATTTCTTCCTGTTGAGCATCATATGATTTAGGTTTCCTGGAACTTTCTAAACATCTTGAAGTGATCTTATCATTGTGTAAAAAGTAAACTCTGCTTAAAATACTTCATTAGAGATGTAAGGACTTTATTAGAGATGGGGCATTTATATAACGTATATTCTTTTTTTCCCCTTTGGGAAAATAGTTTTGATGAGACATTGTACCTAAATAGTAAACCTCTTTCAATGTTTGGCAGGTATCCTGAATTCTATGTCAAGGTTTTATTTTATTTTGTTCTGTTGAGACAAGGTCTCTATGAGGCTCTGGCTGTTCTAGAACTCACTTTGTAGATGAGGCTGGCTGGCCTCGAATTCACAGAGATCCATCTACCTCTGCCTCTCAAGTGCTGGGCTTAACATGTATATGTTTAAATGATATCACAGACAAAAGACGTTTGGGATAAAGAACGTACAGGGCACACTCCTGTAACCACCTATCAGGATAAGAGACGGATCGTACAGGGCACACTCCTGTAACCACCTATCAGGATAAGAGACGGACGTCACGACCCCCAGTCCCTCCCCGACCTTATCCAGAGTTTTATCAGAGTTGTTTCCTTGTTTTTCTTTATAGCCTTATGTCACTTCTCTGAGCAGTTTTGCCTTTGAACTTCACCCAGATGGGGGTCACACCCTGAGCGTCCTCACGCGCCTCTCTTGCTCCACTTTGTAGATTCATTCACGCTTTGGTGAGCTCGCTTCCTGGCTCTTCCTGCTGCTGCACGGTGTCTCCCATTGCACTCAGCCTTTCTATTAGGGGACTTGAGAGTGGTTTCTAGTTTCGTGCTACTGAAGCGTGTTTCTCAGGTCAGCACAGACCATGAAATTATTCACCCCCTCCTGGTTCTTTAGATATGCGAAACAAATCCCTAACCCTGGAAATCGCTCAGTGCTTCGTACCCTGTCTGGCTAGGACATTCTTTCTCTGGCTACCTGCATGGATAACTCTCACTATTCCACCATTTTATCAGACAGTTCTTCCCCGACTGCCATGCCCACCCTGCTCATCCGCTCTTCTGAACCTCTCTGTGTATTTCTCCACAGTCCTGGCTGTCATCTGACAGAAACACATGTGCTTATCATCTGTTCCTCCCACAAGACTCTCAGCCCGATTCCCATCCATTTCATCAGCTGAGCAGCGGGAACAGTTCTCCGTGAGTCCGGTGGCTTGGATGTTGGCCTCATCTCTGTTGTTTGGAGGCCTGTGAACTTGGGGAACAAATGTTCAATAATTCAGCAAATATTTATTGAGTATCTGTTGGGTGCCAGGTGCTATGATAGACGCTGGCAATAAACCACTGAGCAAAAAGCATGGACAGAACCCTGGCCTCGTAGGTCCTCTATGGCGGTAAACAAAGGGCACAGTAGGCAGTAAGTATAACACGCAAAGTAGGAATTACGTCTGTACTAAGAGAAAGGATGGAGCTGAAGAGGCGAGGAATGGTCACAGGAGATTGGTCAGAGCAGGCCTCGAGCAGGTGATGTGTGGAGGGGGAGAGGCTGCCAGCGCCTGGAGGAAACTGGGCAGGTCTATAGATCGGAGGGCAAACAGGACTTGATTGACATTTTGGAAGAACCAGTTGCTCTCCGGCTGTTGGATTAAGAACAGAAAAACCAGGTTGGAGAAATGGCTCAACTGTTAAGAAACCTTGCTGCAAAAAAAAAAAAAAAAAAGGAAAGAAAGAAAGAAACCTTGCTGCTTTCAGATCCCATGCCCTTTTTCTGAATTATCTGGACACCAGATACATGTGTGGTGTAATATATACATACAGGCAAAAACACTTATACACATAAAACATGAAAGGAAGGGAAGAATAGACTAGAAAAATAAACTCCTACAGGAATTCCTGTGGTTAGTGTGGTTAGTGGGGGAGATGGGTTTTGTTTGTTTGTTTGTTTGTTTGTTTTGGTATTTCGAGACCGGGTTTCTCTGTAATTTTGAAGCCTGTCCCGGAACTCACTCTAAAGACCAGGCTGGCCTTGAACTCACTGAGCTCCACCTGTCTCTGCCCCCCAAGTGTTGGGATAAAAGGCATGTACCACCACTGCCCGATTAAGTGGATACCAGTAGGGTTTTCTGTTGGACTGGAGACAGGCGTTGAGGGATTCAGGATAGCATCGTGCTCTTGACCTGAGCAACGTGAAGCTGGAATTGCCATCATGAGAGTGGGGAGCCCACCAGCAGCAAGGTCCATATTTAGGTCATGTTGAGCTAGTGCTGTCTGCTAGGCATCTCTTGAGAGAGAGGACGTCGAATATTTGGGACAAAGATTCAGGCTCTGATCTGGGGATCCTCCTCATATGGATAGACTTTAAAGCCAGGCTACACGATGATCCAGCCAGGAGTCAGGGCAAGCGGAGGGGAGGAGGAGGCTGGAGCCTCAGCTTCCAGAGCCCCTTCTAGTGCCTTTCAACAGGAGGGAATAGAAACGGTGCTGCCCTGCTGGCTTCGCAGGGTTTGCGTACCCAGGTATACCACACTAGGGTCTGCTTTAGCCAAGGGGTGCGAAGCCCAAAGGGAGAGCACGAATGTGGGGGACTGAAGCCAGGGACCTGAGGTTCTCATCCTTTATTTCCAGGGATGTCACAGCTCGAATACTGAAAGAAGTCATGTGTAAAGGTAGGTCAGTGTCCAGAAAAATCTCCACAATGTCTAAATGAACAGGGTTTAAACTCTGGGTAACAGGGTCTAACTGTTTTAGAAGAAATGAGGACAGAAGAATGAAGGGGAAAAGGAAGGAAGGAAGGAAATGGAGGGAGAGAGAGGGTGGAAGGGAATAAGAGAGGAGAGGGGCCGAGCAGAGTAGAGAGGAAGAACTCTCAGAATCACCTGCTTCTTCACAGGGAAGTGGCAGTGTAAGGGGCTGGCCAGCTCCTCCTGGGGACTCGCACACAAGAAGGCCTTGGGCAGAGAAAGGAGAGGATCACACAGCTTCTCAAGATCTGAGTTTCTAGACCCAGGATTTGCTCCCTCCACTGTCCATCGGCATCAGTCACACATCAGCCCAGGACCAGAGCAGGGAGGTCCCTGGAACTTCTGGTCAGCAGCCACCCAGTATGTGATGTTTTGTGGGTCTTTTAAAAATCTTTTTACACACGGTCCTTGGCCGTGGTGAGGAATCCCAGGTTTTCTCTGTAACTGACTTTCAGCTGACAAGCTTTTGTGGCCTTGTCCCCAGGCAGATTTTTATTTTTTACTTTAAATACATTGAAAGAAGATTCCTTTTTTTTTAAAAATATTTATTTATTTATTATGTATACAATGTTCTGTCTGTGTGTATGCCTACAGGCCAGAAGAGGGCGCCAGACCTCATTACAGATGGTTGTGAGCCACCATGTGGTTGCTGGGAATTGAACTCAGGACCTTTGGAAGAGCAGGCACTGCTCTTAACCACTGAGCCATCTCTCCAGCCTGAAAGAAGATTCCTGATCTTTGAGTCTTATGCCCTGAGGTGAGATTAGGGTGAAATGTAAGACTTCCCCTTTGGGAGCGAGAGTAGCCTCTGCACGGGCTGTAACATCAGAGCGACTTCTCAAATGCCTGATGTTCATAAAATATTTATCATCAGCAGATGGTGACCAGGGGCAAAGCGGCTGCTCTCACTTTCTCTAGAGCCTTTTAGATGTGGTTATCTGAGGGAGGAAGAGGAAGGGCAGCTGCTGGTTGGGAACCCCCCCTTTCTTCATGTGCCCTCCCAAGGCTCCTGTGGCTCCTGGCCACTCCGAATTGGGTTTACACAGCTGCCCACTTCCTGGTCTGGGGCTCACACAGGTTCCCAAGCTGCTTTTTCTTGGGTTATTTTGCTTTATACTTTTTAGCCTGGTCTCTCCTGGCCGCTTTCAGGGTAAGGTGGCTTGATGTGGTTGCTGGAGTCATCAAGACACCTGCCACGATCAAGACTGGGGACTCAGCACTTCCGGTTTTGTATGTGGGTGTGGGTGTGTGCATGCACTTGTGTGGGTGCATTTGGAGATAAAGGGCGTCCTTGGGTGCCATTGTTCAGAAGCTGTCCATCTTTCTTTTAATTATCAGAACTGACCAGTGATCTAGGTTGGGATTACAAAAGTCCTCTGCCATACCCATGCTGCAAGAGTAACTTCTTTTCTCTCTCCAGCCCCTTAAATATTTTTTAAAAAGTCATTGCTAGAATAATCACTTATTTAGAGGCAGGACTCCATCTTCTCTCTGCTTCGAAGGAAGATTTCTTAGTATTGAAGAACATGGCCACACACGTCCTGCTTGGGAGACATTGGGCTGGGGAGGTTGTGACTCTTCAGAGGTGAATGAATTCAGAAGGGCAAGGGGGGGCACTGACGAACACCCCTGGAGAGGCCCTGTTCACTCAGGGCAGCACCTGCTGTTTTTTTTTTTTTTTTCCTGCTTTCCATTGTTCCATTGTCTCCTGAATATCAGTGACTAGGCAGAGCTTGAGTCTCTTAACAGGCTAACTTCAAAACCATTTAGGGCAAGCCTAGATGGGGGAGAACTCAGTAGGGGGCATTTCTATGTGTGTTATGTGTTTCCTGTTTACAGATGAAGTGGCTAGCACTTAACATTGGATGAAGTTGTGTGTGTGTGTGCTCATGCACATGTGTACATGCGTGTGAGTGCTTGTGCAATTCAGCTCCTGTGAGATGATTGCTGTGCCTTGGAGCTAAGGCCCTTCAGTTACAGTCATGTGGTAATTGATCCCACTTAGGGGATGATCTCATCCTGAGGTGGTCTGTCTCTGAGTGAGGCTTCAGTTTTCCTGGAATCCACGTGACTGCAAGTCTAGGGAATACTGGACACTTCTAGGCTGGACTCCAGGGGATCCAGAGTAGGAAGACAGCTGGATGTTCCACCCAGTTGGAAAATACCTTATTTATCTTATCTTCACACTTTTGGTCTTATCTTCACGCTTTTTGGTCTAGAAGGAATGAGATAGGTAAATTTAGTGCTGATCAACTCTGTCTTAACCAGTTTTTCTACAGACACTCCTTAAATGATTACAAGTCTGTGTGCAGACTGGAACAAGACAAAGGAGACAAATGAAACCAGAAGGTGGATGCACCAAGCCTTGTCCCACTCCTGGTTACCCATTGGCTGTCTACAGGTCCCAGAGAAGGGTCAGTGCTAGTGGGCAGAGCGGCAGTCTCTCAGTGCTTGTTATGACACAGTTGCTCAGTGAGTCCCTGCCAGGGACCACACTCAGAAAGGATTGCTAGGCTTTCCTCGGAGAAGTTTAGTTCTTATCTGTCTAAGTGGCATAATGCCCCAGCTCTTCCTGTCCCAGGTGGCTTTATAACTGGAGGGGTGGAATGGGGGGACCCTAGATACAAGGATTGAGTCTATGGCGCTGTGTTGGCTTACAGGTTGCAAGAGCTAGTTAGGCAAAAAGAAGCTGGTTCATTGCCATGATGATCATGGATTGAGCCTGAAACTGTAAGCAAGTCCCCAGTTAAATGCTTTCTTCTGAAAGAGTTGGCTTGCTCCTGGTGTCTCTGCACAGCAGTGAAACACTTGACTAAGACACACACTGCTCCTCATGTGACAGTCGATTGTGACACCACCCCAACTTTCCTCGTTCCTTCTCCAGCCATTGCTCTACAGCCCTTTGATCTGACCTGCCATAGTTCGTGGTTCAGAAGCCTAGCACTGTCTTCAGTCCGACATCAGCTCACCCCTGCTTCTTCACTGTGTGCCGCTGTCATTGCAGTGTGTGTGCACAGAGCTTGGAATACCCCATTCTGTGGGCACACGAAGCCTGTGCTGGCCGTTCTCGAACTGTTTTTCTGCCGGGGTGCTTTGCCCTTGCTCCCTATTTGGGCAAAAGAACCCATAAAAACTCTTGAACTCTGGAGGCTGGAGAGATGGCTCTGCGGTGGCAAGCATTGGCTGCTCTTTCAGAGGTCCTACTTCAATTCCCAGCAACCACATGGTTTCTCACAGCCATCTGTAACATCCCTCTTCTGTTGTGTATGAAGACAAGTCATATACACATACATAAAATAAATAAATATGTTCAAGAAAAGGGGGGAAAACCTCTTGAACGTCCTTCTCCTCTTACGTAATTGGTCACTTCTTCCTTTCTGCTGTTACATCATTGTGTGCTGTGTATTGTGCTTACTGAATTCTAAGGGTGAAACAGCCTGCTGTTTTTACCTATACAAAGTACAGCCATGAGTGACCGAGTGTGTTCAGCATCCTTATCGAAGCCTGCCTGCACAGAACACCTAGGGCACCTGGGGCACCTCTCTTTCTGGGCATCTCTGCTGATTCCCAATCTGGTGACTGGTTCTTGCTTCCTGTTGCGAGATTTCCTGGTGTTAGCTTGAGGTGTGTCCCATTTGTGGCCTTCTTGACATTTACCTCCAGCCTACTACTGGTCATTTCCTCTCATCCCTCCTTCCCAGTGCCTCCTTTTGTTTCTCTGGATGTCTTCTGTGTATTTTCATTTGCCATACCCTGGTGTTACACACTCGACATATTTGCTATCCCATGGCCACTGGGCATTCTTGTTCTGCCTCAAATATAGTGTCACTCTTTCTCCAGGTAAATAACTCAGATCTCAGAGTGGCTTTGCCTCCTCCCACCCCTCTGTGGCTCTCTTCCACTAAGTTCATCTTCATCAGCCGATTCTGCTGTGAGCAGTCACGGACAGCACACTTCCTCAGCTCCATACTCATTCAAATCCTGCCATCCGTCTGTCACTTGAGCTATCTAAATTGCTGATGCATGAATCTGTGCATCTATTCAAACCAGGGCCCCGCACACGTCAATTACATCTTAGTTTTCTCCTTCCCTTCCCTCTTCATTTTCTTACTATTATTAATATTATTATTATTATTTTGATTTTTCAAGACAGGGTTTCTCTGTGTAACAGCTCTGGCTGTCTTGGAACTTGCTTTGTAGACCAGGCTGGCCTCGACCTCACTGAGATCCACCTACCTCTGCCTCCTGAGTGCTGGGGTTAAAGGCGTGCGCCACCACCACCCGATTCCTCTTCTTTATGTATGCAGGGTATCTCTGTGGCACACAGGCTGGCTTCAAGCTTGCTCTGCAGCTCAGGCTGCCCTTGAATTTGTGATCCTTTGCCTGAACTTCCCATGTACTAGAATTTCAGGCCTGTTCCATGCCTAGCTTCTGAATTGCAGAGTTAACAAACCTTTAGAATCTTTTCCTGCATCCCCCACACTTCACCTGGGAGGATCTTTGTAAGCTGTTAATGCTGCTCCTGCCTTGCTCAGGGTTAAAGCCGATCTAGAAAACTGCTAGGTGTGTGGCCCACGGAGCACAATGTTTTTAGCCCCCAGCTGCCTTTCCAGCCTCCTTCATTTTTCTTACTAGTGTTCCCTTTCTTCCAAGGTACACGCAGAGTTTCCTCATTGGCCTCTCTTGCTGCCACCTCTGTTGTTAGCTGTCTCTTTACAGTTCTAGCGTGGCTTCTTCATTATACCTCTTTGGTGCCCACTGCCGCTAGGATCTTCTGCTAGCCATCACAAATGTGTGCCCACTGCCGCTAGGATCTTCTGCTAGCCGGCACAGATGTGTTCTCACAGTGCCTCCTTTAGAGCGCTTATCAGAGAATTGATTTATATAGCCGAGTGGTCATTCAGTAGGAATTTCCCATTCTTGGTTTAGACCAAGAATTCTTGGTTGAGAACCAGAAACAGGAGTCATGTCCATATGCCTGTAGTTTTACTGAGTCCCGTGATAAAGGTGTCTTCATGCTTTGTACATGTTATTAGAGGCAGTGAGTAGCTCCAATGTGACCCTGTTTGTCCTGTCCTTCAGAAGTTAACTAGGGCTGTGTACAGGCATGTCCTGTGTGTGATGCTGCATCACCAGCCTCCTTGAGGCCAAACATGGGTATACTTTGTAAAGGAAACATTCATGAAGCAAGATTATAAGACAAGGTGACTGAACTTTCCCTTTAATGTATGTATGTTTGTGGGGGGCATTGCACGTATGTGTATAAATAGGCATACATGTACGTGGGAGTGCAGGCATGTGGGTACGCACTGATGTCAGTTCATCGTCTGATCGTCTGTCGCTCTATCTCAGTCACAGATGTGCCAATATCATGTCTAGTCTCGCTCGCCAGCTGGCTTTAGGGATCTCCTGTCTGCGTCTTTTGAGGCTGGAATTAAAGGTTGCCTGCCATTCTCACCCAGCTTTCACTTCTGTCCTGGGGTTTCAAACTCTGGTCCACTGCCTTGTGCAGCAAGTGGTGTTTTTTGCTGTTTTGTGTTTTTGAGACAGGGTTTTTGTTTTTGTTTTTGTTTTTTTTTTTTTGAAGCCTGTCCCGGAACTCGCTCTTGTGTAGACCAGGTTGACCTTGAACTCACAGAGACACGCCTGCCTCCGCTTCCTGAGTGCTGGGATTAAACCGCCCAGATGTTTTTTTGTTTCCACTTGACTGGCCTGGAACTTGATAGGTAGACCAGTCTAGTTAGCCTCAAACTCATTGAGATCTGCCTTCCTCTGCCCCTTGAGTGCTGGGATTAAAGTGCATCACCGTCCCTGGCCCAAATTTAAAACAAAACAAAGAAATGTATATGGGTATTTTGCCTGCTTGTATGTTATACAGCTTGTAGCCTTGGAAGCCAAAAGAGTTTGCTGGATCCCCTGGAACTAGAGTTTCAGATGGTTGTAAGCCACCATAAGGATGTTTGAAATTGAACCTGGGTCCTCTGGAAGACCAGCCAGGGCTCTTTACTGCTGAACTATCTCTCCAGGCTCAAAATGTTTTAATATACTCAGCCATGACTCCAGCCTACACTTGAGATTCTTAGTCCTTATCATGCTTTTTGATCATTGAAAGTAATTGGGTGTGTATATTTGTTGTTTAGGGTTTAACTTTTTTCATGACGCTGGAGAGAGGGATCAGCAGCTAAGAACACTGACTGTTCTTTCAGAGGCCCTGGGTTCAATTCCCATTGCCCTCATGGCAGCTCACAATTAATCTGTAACTCCCGTTCCAGGGGATCTGATGCTGTCACACAGACACAAGCATAGGCAAAAACAAATGCACGTAAAAATAAACAAATAATATTCTTATTTTATGTATATCAGTCTTTTGCCTGCATGTATGTCTCTGCACTACAAATGTGCCTAGTACTACAGAGGCCAGAGCCTCTGAAATTGGAATTACAAATGGTTGTGAGTCGCCATGTCCTCTGTAAGAGCCCTGGGTCCTCTGGAAGAGCAGTCAGTGCTCTTAACTACTGAGTCATTTCTCCAGCCCCAGTCTTGTGTGTGTGTGTGTGTGTGTGTGTGTGTGTGTGTGTATGATGTGTGTGTGTGTGTTGCTAGGGATCACACCCATGCCCTAGCACGATGCTCTCCCATTGTACTACAGGGTCAGCCGCACTTCAAGTTTGTCCTTGACCTTAAAGCCGGTAAAAGTTATGTTGGTTTTCGGTTGGGACACCTAGTGTTAAATTTCCTGTTTAGCTGTAGTAATTACTTCTTGTCTATATATGTGATTATAAGTTTTCTGACATTTTTATTATTTACTGCTTATCGATTTTGTTTTTATTTATTCTTGATTTTGGAGGACAGAGTCTCATTGTATAGTCCAGGCTGAGCTTGAACATGTGATTGTCCTGCTTTGCCTCCCAAGTGCTGGTATTGTAGGCATGTGCCGCCATACCTGACTGTTCTATGTTATTTAAAACAGTGCACTTGTACAGGTCAGAGGACAACTTTTAGAGTCGGTTCTGACCTTTGTGTAAATGCTAGGGATTGAATTTAGGACATCAGACATTGACAGTAAGCACCTTTACCTGCTGATCCCTCTTATCATCCCTTTTAGGCAATTTTTTTTTTTTTTTTTTTTTTTGGTTTTTCGAGACAGGGTTTTGAGACAGGGTTTCTCTGTAGCTTTGGTGCCTGTCCCGGAACTAGCTCTTGTAGGCCAGGCTGGCCTCGAACTCCCAGAGATCCGCCTGCCTCTGCCTCCCGAGTGCTGGGATTAAAGGCGTGCGCCACCACCGCCCGGCCCCTTTTAGGCTATTTTTAAAGTGGCAGGTAGATCTTTGAGTTCAAGGCTAGCCTGATTTATGGAGCTAGTTCTAGGACAACCAAGGCTACACAGAGAAACCCTGTCTCAAAAAACAAAACAAAGAAATAACAACAACAAAAAAGAGTTTAATTTTGTTAGTTGTATTGTGTTTATGCTTAATTATGAAAAATAACTTAGGTTCTTTTTGTTGTAATTTGTGTTTCTATTTATATTCTAAAATACAAATATAAGATATAATACATGCATTTAACAAAATTCATATGCTTTCTTTCTTTCTTTCACAGTGGTAACAATCCGTATTCCTCATTTGGAGCAACTCTGGAGAGGGATGATGAAAAGAATTTGTGGAGTATGCCTCATGATGTGTCCCACACAGAGGCAGACGATGACAGGATCTTGTATAATCTGATAGTCATTCGTAATCAGCAGACTAAAGACTCAGAGGTAAGCACTTTCTGAGGTGTTACTATGTACAGCCGAAAGCAGGTGGTAAGAAATTGCTATTGTAGGGCCGGGGCGGAGCTTGGCTCTGCCAGTACAGAGCCTCTTGTGCGAACCTGAAGACCCAAGTTTGATACCCTAGAACTCATAGAAAAAAACTGGGTATGGCAGGACGTCCCTGTCATCTCGGTGCTGGAGAGGCTGAGACACAGGAGAATCCCTGGGTCAGTCTATTGACTCAGTGAGTTCCAGGTTCACTGAGAGGTCCTGTCTCAAAAGGTAAGGTGGAAGGGTGGAGAGATGACTCGGGGGTCAAGTGCTTACTGTACAAGCCTGTGGTCCTGTGTTGGAATCCATAGCTGCATTTCCACTATAATCGTAGTATGCCCCCACTGGAGGCAGGAGAACTGCCAGAAGCCCATGCACCAGCCAGCCTGGAATACACAGTGATGAGCAAGAAAATCCTTGTTTCAAGCAAGGTAGAAGCAGGGACCGATGCCAGAGGTGGTTCTCTTGACTTACAGACACACACGCTACGGTGAGTGTGCTCATACATGCCCACACATACAGAGCTAACGACCCTGTCTCAAAAAACAAAACAAAAGAAGACCAGCTGGAAGGAAAGAATGAGCAGGACTACATGGTCGGGTGGTTAGGCTGGTCTTGAGTTCTTGTTCCCGCCTCGTCCTGCCTTGTGGTAGGGACTCAGCCTATAGATAAGTTGTGTGACATGAACGAAAAGTATCTTAGCAGTGTGCACTAGTACCTGTTAGTTATGGTTAGTGTTGGTCGACTTGCTTGCCACCTTGAACAGGACTCATTTTTAACTTAGTAGTGCAGACTGCATGTAAGGCACTGCTGTTGAAGAACAGTGAGGATGACTTGAAGTCTTAACCCATTCATCTCTTATCTTTGCAGTTGTTCAACAAGCCACAGTCAGATAGTTCAGATAGTTTTGATTTGTGCTTTGATACAGGGTCTCACAGCCTAGCCTAGGCTGACTAGGGAATCACTGTGTAGACCAGGCTAGCCCGGGGCTCACAGAGATCTGTCTGCCTTTGCATCACCTTGCCCAGCTTTTACGGGTGGCTTTAGAAGTGCATGTGTTCTGGTGTCTTGGTTTTGGTGTGGTTTGGTTGCCTTTGGTTAGAGTTGGGCTGGAGACAGGTGGTTCCCTGGCAAGAGCTTCCTGTAGCGGATCCCAGGAGGTGGTTGTCTGCAGCTGAGCCCTGCAGCCCTCCTGGGAGGGACTCTTGTGCCATCTTCTATGTGTGTCTGGAATGACAGTAGAAGAGGCAACAGGTGCCGCGAAACACTCCCCAAGCGCAGCTTCCGAAGCGAGCCAGGTATGGATGGCCGAGGGCCACCTGGAGGTTTTTCTTGTTTGCTTGTTTTTTGTCTTTTTCTTCTTCTTGCTCAAGAAATGACATCAAGCTTGACTCTCAGAGACTATCACTAAGAAAGATAACCAGGTAAATAACATGAAGATTTGATGGTTACCACACATGAAGAGCTTTGGATATCTGTTCACAGGGCTTCCCTTTCTTTAGAAAAATGCAAAAAAGTAATATGATTAATAAAAGATGGCTGTATCTTTCAACAGGTGAAATGAAAGCGTATGAATTATTCATTTCTCACAGATTGGACTGTAGATCACATAGTCTTCTGCACCTTGTTTTTTTTTTTTTTTTCTGTTTCATGTGTTCTGGACACATTTCTATTTCTGTATGCTCACATTTTCTTTATTGCGTTTGGAGGCTTTCTGGTATTCTGTTGCGTAGATTTTCTACTGTTTATTCAGCCAGTACATATTGCTGTTGAGATTTAATTCCTTTTTTTTGCTATTAGAAGCCATGCTGCATTTGACACCTAGGTGAGATGTGTCTTTCTCAGGAATTGCATTCCTGCATCACAGCCTATACATTTAAAATGGAGCTGGAGGGTTGGCTCAGCGGTTAACAGCCCTGGTTGCTCTTCTAGAGGGATCAGGTTCAATTCCCAGCACCCACATGGCAGTTCACCACCACTTGTAACTCTAGTTCCAGGGAATCTGATGGTGTCTTCCAGCCTCCATGGGCACCAGGCACCCACATGGTGCATGTACATACATGCAGGCAAAGCACTCATACATATAAAACAAAACAATTTAATTGGGACCTAGGAAGAACACCTGAGGGTACAGAACGGAGGTTGAGATCTGAGATCGCCCCAGGGATTAGGTCGAAAGGGACATCAGTGAATGATGTAGTTCCTCTCCCCGCCACCCAGCACCCTGGATGGTATTAGGGACTCATGCTGTCTCCACGGGCTTAGTTGCTGAGCTCCAGACAGTTATTGCCATGCAGAGAATGTGGGCCCTAAAATGTTAGAACTTTTGCTTTTTACAGTGAAACTGACAAATCTACATTTTCATTATAAAATAGCCAGATTAAAAAAAAAAACCCTCATACTAGGAAACTTGCCAGCTAACTCAAATGTTAGCAAATTGCTGATACATGAGGACATTTAGAATGGAGTCCTCTCTACTGTAATTATCCCTTTGTCCAGCCTGATGGCACAATGGACTCACCATTGTGTTTTAAGATGAGCTAGAAAGCTGGTAAGCTGGTATTTTTAAGTCAAATTCTGTACTTATTACTATGCTATTTCCTCTCTCAGGAAGGATAGCTTCGGTACAGGTGTTAATAAAACAGACGATTTGGACTTTAAAAATAAAATTCCACCTAATAAAAGGAATGCTAGATAATTTTTAAATATATTGTTTGGAGATTCAAACAGTATGTTAAGGGAGCTGAACAGTGTCTCTCCTTGAGTAACATCAGTACCAAAGACCTGGGAGCATTCATATTTAGCATCCTCTGAATAATGAAAAATAATTCCAGGACAGTGTGTGTGCTAGCTGCAGTCTCTGCACCGAGCCTGAGCTACTGTAGGAGAACTGCATATAGTTAAGACCGACTTACTCCACATGGAAAGGCATGAAGAAAAGGCTCCCAACTTAACTGGCAGTGCCAAAAATGTGAAAAGTAACATCATTTGAATCTCACAGACAGAATTCACTTGCTTTTATGCAAGCCCTCAAGCGTTGATGGAAACTAGACTCTGAGCAGAAGAAACGACACACTGACAGCCCTGTAGGGAGTGAAAAAGCGGTTCCTTGAAGGATGCTGAGAAGTGCTTGCTTTCTGTCTGACTGAGAATGAGCAAACGGTCGCATCCTCAGGTCAGGCAATCGTTGCCCTTGTAAGCTCATTGAACTGCTTCTGCTTCATATAGTGCTCGGTTCTAAGGAGCTTCATGATTGTTTGTGGTTTGTTATTGAAACAATTGATTTATTCGTTTATAAGAAGTAAAATCAGTAAGTACACTGATTTGTCCGAGATAACAATAATGAACAGTGTTTAGCACTAGTTGTCTCAATTTTGTATCTCAGGATGCCCTGGTAAGAACCCAATGAAGCAAGCAATTGTTCTTGTTTCCACTTTAAACAACTTACCCAAGGCCACATACCTGTTGAGTTTAAAGTCAGGATTTGAATCTGAGCTTTATGAGTCCCAAGACACGATAAGTAATGTGAGAGGAACACACGCCACCGGCGATGAATCTAGATTCGTTTTCAGAGAGCGTTGATGAAGTCTGCCCACAGCCTGCGTATGGTTTGGTGAAGCCAGTGGGTAAGAAAGGCATTTTCCAGTGGTGGCGCACGCCTTTAATCCCAGCACTCAGGAGGCAGAGGCAGGCAGATCTCTGTGAGTTCGAGACCAGCTCTGGTCTACAAGAGCTAGTTCCAGGACAGGCTCCAATGCTACAGAGAAACCCTGTCTCAAAAAACCAAAAAAAGGCATTTTATGAGTGGGTGGAGCACCATGCCAGCTGAGGGGCCCTGACCACATTTCAGGACGTGTTTCTCAGCTTTTGATTTTCCATGGTGACTGACGCTACCCACCATTTGCCAAGTTCCACCAGCAGCTCTCTGGGGACTTGCTACTTAATTCTTCGGTGCTAGGAGGAAGCCCAGGATCTGGAACTTGTGAGGCACGTGTTCTGCCACTGACCTGTGTCCCCAGTTCAGATTTGACACTTTGGGTTAAGAAAATGCATGCTAAATGTCAGATCATTCTCATCAACACTTTTAAGTACTTTTTTTTATTTTACAAAAAAGCCTATCTTTTCTCATTTTACATGCCAAATCCATTTCCCACTCCCTTCCCTTCCTCCTGCTCCCTCTACCTTCCCTTCCCTCCCACTCCCCATCTCACCCCCCATCCATCAGGCTTCCCAGGAGGAGTCAACAAAGTCTAGTACATTGTTTTTTTTGTTTGTTTGTTTTTTGTTTTTTTTTAAAAAAATATTTATTCATTTATTATGTATGCAGCATTCCTTCCATGTATGTCTGCAGGCCAGAAGACCCCATTACAGATGGTTGTGAGCCACCATATGGTTGCTAGGATCTTTGGAAGAACAGCCCTAGAACATTGTTTTGAGGCAGGACCAAGGCCCTCCCCGCTATATCTAGGCTCAGCAAGGTATCCCTCCAAAGAGAATGGGTTCCAAAAGGCCAGATCAAGCAGTGGGGATAAATCCTGGTCTCTGCCAGTGGCCCTGCAGTCTACTCCAGCCATACAACTGTCACCCACATTCAGAGGGCCTAGAGTGTTCCTATGCTGGTTCCCTTGCTGGCAGGCCGGAGTTGGAAGACTCCCGTTAGCTCAGGTAAGCTGTTTCAGTGAGTGTCCCCATCATGTTCTTGACCTCTTTGCTCTTATCCTCACTCCTCCCTCTCTTCGACTGGACTTTGGGAGCTCAGCCCAATGCTCCACTGTGGTTCTCTGCATCTGCTTCCATCAGTTGCTGGATGTAGGTTCTATGGTGACATTTAAGAGAGTCATCAATCTGACCACAGGGCATTTTAGACACTCCACTATTGCTTAGGGTCTTAGCTGGGGACATCCTTGTGGATTCCTGGGAACTTCTCTAGTGCCAGGTTTCTTGCTAGCCCTTAATGGTTCCCTCCGTCAAAGTATCTCTTTCCTTGCTGTCAGTCTCTGTCCCTCCTCCATTTCGACCATCCTGTTCCTTCTAGTTCTTCTCCTCCCTCCCCTTCTACCTTTTCTGATCCCCCCACCCCATGCTCCCAATTTTCTCAGGAGATCCTTTTAAGTACATTTTAAGTTTTAATGAATTTTTGATATTCTGTGCTTACTTTCAAGTAAGGACTAGATTCTGGTATTGTGTTACCGGGCATAGCACATAGGCTTTGTAATGTTTAAAATAGTATCTGACCTTTCCTGGAGCTATTTCTAGTGCTGGATTATGCACTCAAGATATCATGTCCTTAATCTGAAAAGAAACTGCAGAGTGAAGTTGATTGGATGTTTGCAGGGAGAAAGAAATGACAGGCTGAACTGGTCACCGACCACCCACATGGAGACTTGAATGTTCTAGCGTGTTCTGCCTTACCATCCCCGCAGGTCTCCAGAGTTGGGCAAACCTCACTTTTTTGCGGCTACCTGATTGCCTACAAAGGGGCCAACCTTGACTAGTGTTGGAGATAGGGCTGCAAGCTCACCGCAACCCAGAAGGAGCAAAATAACAGTGAAAGTTTAAGCAGTTCTCCAGATAACTCTGGCTTCTCCCAGATACCTTTTGTTTGGAGAACCAAATAATCGAATCATGGAATTCTTTTGTTTGTTTGTCTGAAGTGCTGGGGCTCAACCCGGGGGGGGGGCATGTCAACTTTTCTGCAGTCCTGAGCAGATCTTGTCTGCTGGACCGGGGATTTGAGGACCTGAAAGAATGGGGTGGACTACAGTCTACTGCTGTAGGCAGCCTTACTCCAGTTTCAGTGCGCTTTTATACACAAAGGTAACAAGGCAGTGATTCAAGGAAGGTTGTTTGAGTTCAGAAAAACATATAATTTAAAAAAAGAATGCCAGTAAGCACATACTAAACATTGACAGAGTAGCCCTTTCCCAGAGCTTTCTCAGGACAGACCAATCTTAACACAATTGCCTAGCAAGTGCTATATCATGGAAGGCACGAAAGCAAGGCAGAAGGCCCCGTATCTTGTCTCAGGGTCCACTGACCAGATTGGGTTCTATAGCTATGTTCTGACATTCAACATGAATAAACATGTCTTACAAATTGAACACAGGAGACACGAAATCACGTCCAAGAACAAAATGCACCTGAGGTCAAAGGTCCTCTGCCTTTCTTCCTGGAGCCTCTCTCACGGTTCCTTAAGGCATTATTCACCATGCGTCATCCTTCTGTCCGCGTTCCGACAGGCCTTGTGCAACTGCTCCAAAACCGAGCCCCGCCTCGGTCCCAAATGCACCTGCTCTTTAGTTTACTTTGCTAGGAACCATTTGGGTTTAGGTGACTTAGAGGGGAGTTCAAGAAGCATAGGATCTGAGGAGCCAGGGGTCTTGCCCTGTGTTCTAGGTATGTGTTGGTGAAGTACTGTGCCGTGTGCTAAGCGCTGTATGTGCGGCATGCTGCCCTGATGAGTAATGAGTTCTCGGGAGCTTAGGGAGGAGGAGTTTCAACCGGTAAGCCTAGGAAGCTGAGTCACCTCAAGGGGTTGGAGGAAATGAGTGGAGTTACTGGGGTCCCAGCTCAGGTCTGTGACCCACAAACCTGTCTGACTAGACACACTCTTCTGGGCTGGGTGTGGGGGCACTAGCCTTTAATCCCAGCACTTAGGAGGCAGAGGCAGGTGGATCTCTGAATTTGAAGCCAGTTCTGTCTACAGAGTGAGTCACAGGACAGCTTGGGCTGAGAGACAGAGAAACCGTGTCTCGAAAGAAACAAAACAAACAAACAAAAAACACTCTTCTGGGCTCTCCAGTAAGTTTGGGAAAACCTCTTTGGCTGCTTTTTGGTTAAAGCCAAAGTTGCCTGAGAAAATACTGACTTACTGCCTTCAGAAGACAGTGGAGACTTCGTGTGTTTGTTTTCAGGGGCAGACTTTATACAGGGGAATCAGAGTGATGACTTTGGTGATTGTGGGTAATACTGGTGACACGCCTTCAGTGGCATATTCTGGCTAGTATAGTCCCCTGAACTGCTTATCTGCCTTAGTATCCCTTTTAAAAAGGGTAGCTCTTTCCAGAGGCCAACATTAGCATACCCGACATTTTTTACCTTACACGTCTATGTGAGCCTTGTCAACCACGGGCAAGTGGGGGGGGGGCAGGACCCCGTTAGGTGCACTGTAGCATGCTTAATGGTGAAGATCGTGGGTTTCGGAATAATGCGGCTTGGAGGTAAGAGTTGTCTTGTCACCGTGTTCTTCAACCTTAGGGTGACTATACTATTTGTTTCTAAGTCACCAAGTCTTAACTAGGAGGAAAGAAGCTGTTTGCTAATGTCTCGTATATCTGGCCAAAACTATAATTTGAGACTTCTCTGGAGAAGCTGAGACATAGACCACCTTTCTTTTTCTTTCTTTGCTTTTTTTTTAAATTGTGGTAAAATATACAGAAGATAAAACTTACCATTTAGTTATTGTTTTCTTTTTAAATGTGTACGTGTGTTTGTGTGTATGTAATTTGTTCGAGTGTGCACATGAACAAAGGACAACCCCAGGTGCTATTCTTCAGGTTCTGTTTGAAATTACCTGGCGCAGAGTGCGTAGGAAACATGGAACTCACAACAAACCTGCTTAGGAGTTTATTAGAGGGGGCGTGCCCAGGCCTGGGAAGTCAGCGTGCAGAGAGAGGGGAGATGGTGCATCCAGCTTTTAAAAGCTTAGTGCATGCACACAGGGGGTTGACATGGCTACATCATACATAGATGACAGGTGGGGTGTGATGGGGTGGGTCACGCATGTGCGCAAGGGCTTAGCTAAGTCATATGCGAATCATGTGGGGGCCCTTTAATATGGGTGGGGTCATCTGGCACTTCTGCCTGAGGGCTTGTCTGCACCTGCTTGACCCCTAGAACCAGGAAGTCTCAGCCTTATGTGGCTGAAACTATTACACTGTCCACCTTGTTTTTTGAAACAGGGCTCTCGCTGGCTGGCGTGGAACTTACTAGTCTAGACTGGCTGGATCGCAAGCTCTAGGACCCACCTGTGCCCCCTCACCCAGCGCCAGGATTACAAGCACCTGCCATCATTCCTGGCCTACAATTATTTTCTTTAATTTCCTTATCCTTTTTTTCTGGGGGGAGGGTGCCACATGTGCCTACCATGCATGTGGGGAGGGCAACTTGTAGGAGTTGGTTCTCCTGCTCCTCTGCCTTCTGAGTGCTGATACCGTAGGCATGCGCCGTTATACCCAGATGTTGTGTCGTGTTTAAAACAGAGCTCTTGTGGAAATTCCAGGACAGCTTGTTGGAGTGAGTTTGGGATTGAACAGGGGTCCTTAGGTTTGGCAGCAAACACCTTTACTACTGAGACTTCTCATCAGCCTGCGTCCTTTGTTTACATTGGTTCTGGAGGCTGAGCTCAGGTCCTTATGCTTGCCCCGCCAACAGACATTTTACCAACTGAGGTGGTTTGAAAGAAAATGGCCCCATAGGCTCATAGGGAGTGGCACTGTTAGTAAATGTGGCCTTGTTAGAGTAGGTGTGGCCTTGTTGGATGAAGTGTATCACTAGGGGGTGGACTTTGAGGTCTCAGATGTGGCAGTCTCTTCCCTGGGGTTCCAGATGTAAAACTCTCAGCTACCTCTCTAGGACCATGTCTGCCTGCATGCCGCCATGTTTCCTGCCATGATGACAGCGGACTCAACCTCAGAACTATATGCCAGCCCCAATTAAATGTTTTCCTTTATAAGAGTTGCCATGGCCGGGCGGTGGTGGCGCACGCCTTTAATCCCAGCACTCGGGAGGCAGAGACAGGCGGATCTCTGTGAGTTCGAGGACAGCCTGTTCTACAAGAGCTAGTTCCAGGACAGGCTCCAAAGCCACAGAGAAAACCTGTCTCGAAAAACCAAAAAAAAAAAAAGGGTTGCCGTGGTCATAGTGTCTCTTCAGCAATAGAAACCCTCACTAAGACACTGACTTATCTATCTCCAGCTCATTTTTATTTTTTATTTATTTTTTTAAAATATTTATTATGTATACAATATTCTGTCTGCGTGTATGTCTGCAGGCCAGAAGAGGGCACCAGACCTCATTACAGATGGTTGTGAGCCATCATGTGGTTGCTGGGAATTGAACTCAGGATCTTTGGAAGAGCAGGCGATGCTCTTAACCTCTGAGCCATCTCTCCAGCCCCTCCAGCTAATTTTTAAACTTCCTTGAGTAGTCTGTGTAGCAGCAGTAAGGACATCCATCGTCTTTGAGCTGTTCCACCGGCAGCCTCCAAAAGATCTTTAACTCTGTTCCCATTAAATGATGACTGCGAATTTTCTTCGTCCCTCATCCCCTTTCTATAAATAAGCTCTATACATTTGTCTACTTTTAGCACCTTATGCAAGGGGAATCCATATACCTGTTCACATGCACAGTATGTCAGTCACATGCAACCTCCATCCCCCAAAAGATGAAAGAATGAAAGCAATTAGACAATCTATTCTGATTGAAAGAAAAATTTTAATGCTTCATTTTATTTTATGTGCCTTGTGATTTTAGTGTGTGTCTGTGTGAGGGAGTCAGGTCCTTTGGAACTGGAGTTACAGAAAGGTGTGAGCTGCCATGTGGGTGCTGGGAATTGAACCCAGGTCCTCTGGAGGAGCAGAGAGTACTCTTAAGGACTGAGCCATCTCTCCAACCCCGAAAGAAAAAGAAATGAAAAAGTCAAAGGTGGTAGCAGATGCCTGTAATCCTGGCACGAGGGGAGGACAAGCGACATCTGGGCTTGCCGTCCAGCCAGTCTAATCTAGTTCGTTAGTTGCTTGCAGACTTCCAGGCCAGCAAGGGAACCATGTATCAAAAACCAGGGTGGACAGTGTCAGCATTACAGCCGAATGGAAAGGTATCCTGGCAGCTGAGAGCCAAGAAATACCACCAAGCCACACCGTACAGCAAACCTCATACAAGAGATTTATTGGGAGGGAAAAAAACAAGAAGGTGGTTGCCTCCTCTTGGTTGCTAAACAGCAGCGAACTGAACAGGATAAAGGGCTTATATAGAGTTTCTTGGGAGTGGGTGGAACTTCTCAGGGTGGATCTTTCCAGGGTGGAGATAGGTGGGATTTCATGTCCAGAGATTGGGTTTTTTTACTCTGTAGGGTGGGGGCACGGCCCAGGGCAGTTAGAGCATTATGTGGGTGGAACCTGGCCGCGCGCGCGCGCGTGTGTGTGTGTGTGTGTGTGTGTGTGTGTGTGTGTGTGTGGCGCCGGGGACTTATAGCATGTGGGATTGTGATATTTCACTTAGTCTAGTGTCTTCATCTGTGCTGTAGCATGCGTTAAGATTTTCTTTCTGAAATCTGAGGAAGACTTATGTTCTCTGCCAGCACATCAGCCATCAGTGACATGAGGCTCTCTGTTCCACCTTTAGGAGTTTGTGAGTGATATTGTGAACACAAGTACACTCGTATCTGTTAGGGTCTTGCTTTTGTCAGAGTATGTGCTCAGACATGTGTTTAGTGTGTGAGGAACTGCCGTACCATTTTCCATAGCAGCTGTACCCTTTCCTATCCCCACCTGCCATGTGCAAGACTTCCAGCTTCTCTAAATCCCCAGGGACACTGGATACCTCCTTAACCTTCCAGTCTACCAACAGTGCACTGTACAGCTTCCAAATTGATCCGTTTTTATATACATGTAGTTATAGTGGACACGGTGCACTAATCAAACCCACTCAGTATTGGCATTTGGGAGGTAGCCCAAGAGGTGGAGTGTGTCAGAGATTTCCTCTATCTGCCTCTCCCTCCCCTAAGGAAGTGGAAAGGGCAGAAGAATGGGAGCTTTTTGTACCTGAATTCTGTGTCTTGGGCCCATGATGAGGAGGGTCATGTACGAGGAGGGTATAATGGCTTGATCGCTTTTCCTTACTGTTCTTTATTTTTGCTTTGATTTCTTTTATTAACTTTATTATTTGCATGGTGTGTGTGTGTGTGTGTGTGTGTGTGTGTTTATGTGTAGAACAACTTTCAGGAATTGGTTCTTGCCTTCCAGTGTGTGAATCCCAGGGATTGAATTTATGTCATCGGGCCAGACTGGCCTGAAATCTCCTTAAGTAGTTTCCACTGGCCTTGGACTTGGTACCTTTCTGCCTCAGCCTTCCGAGTACTGGAATTAAAAGGCCTGTGTCACCACGCCTGTTCTACCGTTCTTGAGGTTCTGACCTCATTGGCTGCCATCTCCTGAAGCTGCAGGAAGGTTTGTGGAAGCGGTTAGTGTACTTATAAGTACCGACAGTTCTGTGAACTAGGCTGGACTAGCTGGGCAGAAACTGCCAACTTCCTCCTTACCCAGTGCTTCAGGTCTCTGAAGCAGATTGCCACGCCTCTGTGATGTAGTGTTCGTGGTAAGGAAGGCCACTTCTTTATTGGCAGGTACAAAGCAATTGGCTGGTAGGATTTGTCTCTTCATAAGCCAGATGGAGTTGAGAAGAAAGTAAAGCTATAAACCGGTTGTAAAAGTCTTATTTTCAAAACAGACACACAGCACAGTGTGATGGCCCATGACTTTAATCTCTGCACGCAAGAGGCGCAGGCAGGTGAGTTCAAGGCCAGCCTGGTCTACAAGTGAGTTCTAGGATAGCCAGGGCTACACAGAGAACTCTGTCTCTGAAAAACCAACTAAGCAACCAAACAAACCAATAGCAAGCTGAAGCACTGGGGGGTGGCATCAAGCTAAGTCTCCAGTGACCTTAGCATCAGCTTTGGTTGTCCCAAGAACTACTGAGGGCATCAGACTTCTACTGCCTGCCTGCTGTCGTCATGGGTGCAACGCGAGGCTTCTCACAGCTGCCTGAAGGACTAGATGAACTGTTTACTTTTAAGAAGAAAATGAGTAAGAGAAACAGAGAGCTTAATGGACTTTTCTTAATATGTCTGAGGAGAAATGGGCTTCGATCAGTGTTGATTATAGACCAGTCTGTCAACTCAGGGCCTAGAACTGCATACTTCTGGTCATTGTTATAAATTTAAGCGGAAATAACCAGGCCGTTCTGATGAACTTACAGGCACAAAAAAAATTTTACAGGAAAACAATGTGAGGCATGTTCCAACTTCAGAAAACCCCAGTGTGTGACGGCTGCTTGAAGACTGTCTAGGACCCCAGTGTGTGACGGCTGCTTGAAGACTGTCTAGGACCCCAGTGTGTGACGGCTGCTTGAAGACTGTCTAGGATATTGTAGGGAGGGGAACGGCGACAATATGGCGGCTGTCTCCGTGTCCCAGAGGAGCTCGAGTTCTGCCTGTTGTGTCTGTTTATAAGTTCATCTTGTTAAAAATGATAGGGAAGGTTTGATGTTAGAATTAGTGCTGCTGGTCTCTTCCCCATTTGTGCTTCATTTTATTTTATTTGTTTGTTTTTTTGACATTTTCTAACCTTGACTGGTCTGAAACTTGTTACTTGGACCTGGGATTAAAGGCGTGTACCAGCATGTCTGGCCACTTTATCATTTATTTATTTATTTTTGTTTGCGCCCCCCCCCCCCCCCCCCCCGTGGTTTCTCTGTGTAGCCCTGGCTGTTCTGGATCTTGCTCTGTAGACCAAATTAGCCTTGAACTCAGAGATCCACTTTTTTTTTTTTTTTGGTTTTTCAAGACAGGGTGCCTTATTTTCCCTTTCTTCTTTCCTTCTTTCATTATGGTTAATTTTTTCAAGGATTTATTTATTTTATTTATATGGCAGCTCTATCAAGTTTATGCCAGAGGAGGACATCAGATCAGATGGTTGTGAGCCACCATGTGGGTGCTGGGAATTGAACTCAGAACCTCTGGAAGAGCAGCCAGTGCTCTTAACCACTGAGCCATCTCTCCAGCCCCCCGTTAATTTATGTGTCAAAGTATCTGGGCTACAATGTACAGGTGTTTGGTCAAATATTCTGGGGACTGGCAAGATGGCTCAGTGGGTGAAAGAGCTATTCATGCACGCTTGAAGATCGGATTCAGAGCCCCAGCTCCCATTTTAAAAGCTGGGCGGGATGGCGTGCCTGTGAGCTCAGCAACGAGGAGACAGAGATACAGGATCCCTGGAGCTCAGTGGCCAGACTCTACCTATGTCTGTTCGCTTATGTCTGGGGTCCTTGACACACCATGCCCAGCTTGTAAGTGGTGATGAGGATCTAGACACAGTGCCTCCAGCAAGTGCAGCAAGCACTTTAAACCACGCCCCCAAGTCATCTTCCTGGCCTCTTATCACATTGTTTTACAAAGTAAATCTATCCCGATGAAAGTACAGGTTAGTGTATCAGATCACAAATGGCGATACTAACTAGTAGGTGGTATGCAGCTTGACTGGCCATGAGATGGGATTTATGGGTACTTCTGAGAAAGGTAGTTTTGTTTGATTACTAGATGGATAGGTATGATTATGTCTTGAGTAAAAAAAGCATACCACACAGTGGAGACATTTACTTTTTGGCTTTATTGTTTTCTTACATTCTTACTGTTTGGATACATTTCAGGTGTGTTACTTTGTATGCGTAGATTTTATTTCAATAAAATTCTAAACTGTTTTACTTTGCTTTGCTGTAGGTGCACTGGGAAAGGGCAGGGGTTGGGGAGGTGTGTGTTCAAGGAGAGGTGGGAGCCGGCTTGTGGAATTCCTCCCAACTGGACTAGTTTGAGAGCGGGAAGCCATCAGTCACCTTCCGAAGCCAGTCACATCATCCGAGCTTTGTTGTTGCCTTTTTGCCGCACTCAGCCTTGTAAACATCCCTGCCCCGACTCCTGCCCTCTGTTGGTCTTGCTCCTATTAGGATAAATGAAATTGGCTCTTAATTGCACGGAACTCTTGAGAGCCCTGGGACTGACACACTGGGACTTGCTGGAGTCAGTTTGACCCAGTTGTGGAATCACGCAAGGGTTCTGGAGGGCTCTCCAGGAGAGCCGCAGGGCTCCTTTGCTGGCTTTGATCGCACCTGTGTGGGCAATGAGTTCTGGTGGGGGTGGAGAACTGCTCCTCAGCCTTCAGCTCCCCAGGGTGCTGGTGAAGGGGAGTGTCTGGGTGGGGGTGGGGGAGCTCCTGGATACCTGTTGTTCCATCGTGCTGGTTATGCATGGCGGTTTTGTTTTCAGCGCAGAAGTAAGCCGTGTCACTCTTCTGGGGTTGTGCAATTTAAGAAGCAGGCCCTGTAGTCTCAAGAAATAATTGCCAAGTTTAATTATGTGTCAGGTGAGGAAACGTCACACCCCAGCTCTTTTTTTTTAAAACTAGTTTGTCGTCATTGTTATCAAAGCACTTAACTTGGGGCAATTTTCTGTGGCCCTGAGTTAAGAATTAGTTCCTTCTTCCCTAAGCAATGTGTTTTGTTGTCCTCTGCTGCAAGCTTGCAGGAAGTATGCGTTGGGGCCACAGGTTGCTAGTGCTGCCTGTGCTGTGTTTGATTAAGATGGAGAACCAAGAGATCCACCCGTCCACCCTTGATGATTCCCTAGTACCTGGCCAGCTGTCCCCGAGGGCTGTGGTGGAGGCCGCCTTGTCTATCGTCACCACATCTTACTTGTTCAGCTGCACAGCTGGATGTGGTTCAGCTTCATTTTTTTACCCCGATTTTTTTTTTTTTTGGAAGCTTCAATTGACCTAACCAGAAAAAAAATAGGTGCAAAAAGTATGGCTACAAATCTGTTGCATTGTGGTTTGTGACTGAATCTAGACGTCCCTTGGGGGCATGCAAAAAACTAAGCCGCATCATACTGTGCACGTCCTTTTTCTGTATAAAGTGGGTAAGTCTCAGTACTTTCTTAGTGGGGCTGGGGAGCTGCAGTGTGCAGTCATGCCCTGCTACTTCCTGTGTCTATCTGTCCTCGGTCCTCCAAAACCTCTGTGGCTAATTTTGGTCTGCCCTCTGATTCAAAGCAGACGTCTTGGAAGTGTCAGAATGTGATCAAAATATCCCACAACGTAGGGCTGCCACTCGGCAGTTTCGAGAGAGGAAACTGAACTTGTTGTCCACATCCATGAGTAATCCCAAGAGCCTGATCTGCTCAGTGCTTTTTTGCTGGGCTTCCAGCAAGAAATGTGGGTAGCGTTACCACGGCAACCGTAGGGACTTCCTTGGATTAAAATTGAAACAGCTTCGCCACCTTCTGAACCCTGCCAGAAGCTTGGGGTCCAGGATTCCCTGGAATGGAGACCTGGGGTTGGAGGCCAAGGCACTGAGCAGAGACAGTTAGCATCTGACCGGTCTCTGGGGTGGTAAGGGAAGACTGGACAGCTCGGGATGCCCAGGATGCCTTTCCCATCTGATAGACCATGCAGGGAATTTGAGGACTGGTGCCCCCCTTTCCTGCACCCACTCACCCCACCTGCCTCTCTGCCCCAGTTTCGAAAGGGCAGTTCTTGTCTTCTGTTCTTGTCTTCTGTTTCCGCTGCTTCCCACCGCTGCAGAAAGTTGAGGGAAGGCAGAGAGCTGAGCCTCTGTTCAGGCCATTTGTCCTTTTGTTCTTTATTCCCCTTTGGCCCAGGACATCTCACCTGTATTTGTCTGTCCCCATCTTTATGTGACCTTCTCATTTGTCACACGGTGAGAACCTGGTCAGTCGGAGAGCATCAGATTCCCGGGGACTAGACTTACAGGGAATCGTGAGCTCCCTGGTGTGGGTGCGGGGAACTGACCCCAGGTCCCCGGAAGGAGCAGGAGGCGCCCTCTCTCTCCTGCTTGTCTGTCTCTCTTGCCAGCCCCACATGCTACCACTTTAATGGGTTAACCCCTGCCTGGTTTGCCTCTGTCGCCTGTTTTTGGCTGTTTGGAGACTAGGAGGTGTGGTGTGCCTACTGAAACATTTCCGAGTGACACTTTCCCAGTGTACCCCTCCTTCCAGGTGTGGGTGGCACACTGTTGCGTTTTAGCCAGTTGTGGAAGCTGACACTGTGCTTCTGGCCCAACAATTAACATTCACTGTCTCGTTCTGTTTTCTGTTGCCAAACAGAATAATCTGGTAATAAGTGAAAGAAAATTTTATTTGGGCTCATGGCTTGGCAAAGGAGGAACTCTAAGAAGATGGCACGGACGGGACCTGTGCCAACTGAGTTCATGGCGGTTTCAGAAGAAACAGCACACGAGGGACTCGCTCACTTTATAGTAGTCCTCTCTGACGTAACTAATTGTGGTGGTTTGACCAAAATGCCCTCCACAGAATTCGTTCCCATTTGGTGGTGCTGTTTGGGGAGGGTTAGGTGTGATCTCTGGGGGGGGAGTTTTGAGAGTATATGACCTACGTCCTCAACTTACTTCCGTTTCCCTCTCTTTCTGCTTTGAACTTGCCGTTGAGGGTATGACCTCTCAGCTTTAAGCTCCCGCCGCCATACCTCCCCACTGTGATGGGCTCATATCCCTTACGTGTGTTACCTTGATGATGGCATTTTACCATGGTAACAGAAAAATAATTAATACTCGAATTCAGTCCTTTGTGATCCCTATTTATCCTTTCATGAGAGTGGGGCTCTTATGACATCACATCCAGAACTGTTGTTTCAGTAGCAATTAAACTTCAGCGCTGTTGTTCTTTCTGCGCAGTTGGATGCGGGGTTGGAGAGAAAACACGAGACACACGGTGGTCCCACGTGGGTGAACTTTAATGGGGGGGGTGACGACAGGTGAGGGACGGGGGTGAAGAGACGAAAGGGAAAAAGGGGGCGAGTTATGGCGTCCCCCCCGTTTTTAAAGGGGGATCCAAGTGCGTCTGGGAGTGTAGTTCGGTGGGATGCTGGGAACTGTAGTCCAGCTGCCTTGTCTCCAAAAGGAACAGCAAGCGCAGCTTTCGGTGGGACAAACCGTATTGAGAACCACAGCACGAGCTTCTCACAGGATGCTTTTGCTTCTATACTGAGCTCGTAAAGGATGGGGACTGGCTCATATTCAGAGCCCGTACGTAACCTTTGCAGTATTGTTCTGCATCAAAGGCCGTGACGCTCAGTAAGAAACTTGCTGCAGAGGCCTGGTTTTTAAGGTAGGAAGCTCATACTGCACAGATGGATTTGAGAGACTTAGTGATTTCAGTGACTACATTAGCTCGCTGTGGCTGCTGTACAAAGTTTTATGAACTGGGTCTTTTTTTGTTTTTGTTTTTTGAGACAGTGTTCTCGGCTGTCCTGGAACTCACTTTGTAGACCAGGCTGGCCTTGAACTCACAGAGATTCATCTGCCTCTTCCTCCTGGGTGCTGGGGTTAGAGGCATGCACCAACACCACCCAGCCAAACTGGGTGATTTTAACAACAGAAATGTATTCTCCCGGAGTTCTGTAGACCCCAAGTCTGAGATCAAAGGCTGGTTTCTTCCGAGGGCTCCTAGAGAGAATCTGCCCCAAGATCCTCTCCTCAGACATGTTACACATCATCCTGCCCTGTGGCTTCCTTCCTCTGTGTGCAGCTCTGTGACCTTACTTCCTTTTCTATGTGGATATAATCTCATTGGAATAGGACCCTCCTGTATATACCTCGTTCCTATTTAGTTACTTCTGTAAGACATTGTCTTCAAATGAGGCCACACTTTAAGGTACTGGGAGTTGAGATATCAGCATATGAATGTTGAGGAGGCACAATTCAACCCATGAGCCGGGTGCTGGCGGCACACGCCTTGAATCCCAGCACTCGGGAGGCAGAGGCAGGCGGATCTCTCTGTGAGTTCAAGACCAACCTGTCTACAACGCTAGTTCCAGGACAGGCTCCAAAGCTACAGAGAAACCCTGTCTCAAAAACCCAAAAAACCAGACCAACAAAAAAACCTCAACACCCCCCCCCCAAAAAAAAAACCCAATTCAACCCATGATGGTGAGCATGCCAGTAAAATCAGACACAGACAGGGTCTGCCTTCAGGATCTTATATTCTGCTAAGGGTAAGTGCGGCATCAGGGCGTCACAGTCATTTTGAAGTCAGGAAGGGAGTAGAGAGTGGCTGGGGAGTAGACCTGACCCCGGGGAGGGAAAGGGCTTTGTGCAGGGCCATCCTACTGAGAGATCAGCCTATCCAGAGGCTCCAAGGCACTGGAATAAGTGCTAGGAAGGGAAGGCCAGCCTGTGTGGCTGCAGCAGGGGAGCAAAGGACAACACAGCCAGGGTGAGGATTTTTAACTTTGTTCTTTGCAAATATTTGTTCTTTCTCACTGATTCAGGATGCACCGGATTTGGGAACCTCACATTCCGTGGGAGTCATGCGAGAGCTTAGCTTGTCCATCCTGGCATGTGACACAAGTCTTAGCTATCCCATAGGCAGAACACTGTCGGTCCTTTGTTTTCCGGGATCCTGGGCTGTGTTTTTTAGGACTGTGTTTTCTAGCTTTGGGAGGTGGAGGTAGGGCCTGCCTCTGGGACGAAAGGCAGCCAGGCTTAATGCACATTGTAAAAAATTGTGAGTCCCCGAAATTTGGTGCCTTGTTGCTCAACTTTCCCAGTGCTGTGACCCTTTAATACAATTCCTCATGTTATGGAGACCCCCCCCCCCCCAACTAAGTTATTTTTGTTGCTACTTCATAACTAATTTTGCTACTGGTATAAATTGTAATGTAAATATGTGTGTTTTCTGATGGTCTTAGGCAACCCCTGTGAAAGGGTCATTCGAGCCCCCCCCCCCAAAGGGGTCATGACCTGCAGGTTGAAAACCTTGTAACCGCCCAGCGGGTCAGTTAGTGTAGGGTTGTAACCCGCCTAGCAGGTCAGTTATTCCAGGGTCCCGAAGAGGCGGTATCTGAAAAGACATGGGCAGGAAAGAGGAACGAGGCCAAGCAAGATCTGTTGTCAAAGCCTTCGTTTATTAGCGTAATGGCAGCAGCTTATATAGCCCTTGGATGAGGAATTTGGCTTGGGATGGGGGCAGGGGGCAGGGGCATGGGATCTTGCCCGGGCAGCAATGGTCACGAGTCAACACTTGGTCACGAGTCGACACACCTAATGTTCTTCTCTATGCAAGCGGAATCGTTCCTTTTGTGATTCCAACCACAAACAGTTCTCTAGATAGTTGTAATGTGGGGCGGGTTCTGCTAACAGATAGCTCTCAACAGCCAACAGCCAACAAACAGTTCTCAATACAGTGGGGATGTGGGGCTCTCTGCAAACATCCCCAGGACAATGGTCCCTGCAATACTTTTTGGGGGAAATGGCTCCTGACAAAACCTGTTGTAAAGCAATGTGCTACCTGTCCAGGTGTCTTGTCCCTTTATGCCACTGTGTAGACAAGGAGGCTTACCGAGATGGTATAAAGGTACTGATACAGGGCTGGTGAGATGCCCTGCATCTAAGATGCTTACTACTCTGTAGAGGACCCTGGTTTCAGTTCCCAGCACCTACATGATGGCTTTTAATTGCCTGTAACTTCAGTTCCAGGGTATCTGATGTTCTCTGCTGACCTCTGTGGGCTCCTGCACTCACACGGTGCACACACACACACACACACACCCCACACACGCACATGCACGTTTACATATAATGACAAAATACATTTAAAAAATGAATACAGGGGCTGGAGAGATGGCTCAGAGGTTAAGAGCACTGGCTGCTCTTCTGAGGTCCTGAGTTCAATTCCCAGCAACCACTTGGTGGCTCAGAACCATCTGTAATGAGATCTGGTGCCCTCTTCTCGCCTGCAGGCATACATGGAGGCTGAACACTGTGTACATAATAAGTAAATTTAAAAAAAATGGATACAGGAAGCTTGTACTTTATTTTTGTACTGAACACCCCAAGACTGAGAGTAGAACGTCAACTTGTGAGCGGGAGCACTCTGAGGGGCGTCACGTCACAGTTCTTTGTTTTTTCTTTTGAGTTGGGGTTTAATAAAAATATAAAGATATTTTAATATATTGTGAAGCATGAAGGTCAAGAGAAAGAGGCACACAGATGTAGGATATACCTGAGAGTATGGGTGTAGGTTTCTGGAAGAGTCGAAGAAAGTGAGTCGCATCTGAGAAAGTCACTTTCTTCTCTATACCTGACTCCCTTTCTAGCGTCTTTCACACTGTCTTTGAGATTGTGGCCACCAGCCAGTGCTTTGGTTTATATTTGTGATTTGTGGTTTCTAGGCTATGTTTTGGTATTATCTCTGCAGCTTTTCACCCCCAAATGAAACCTACCCCGAAACTGATAAAATGACAGCAGCTGTGGTTGAAATGGGGTCACAGCCTAGATTTCGCCGTGTTAGGCAGCTCCCTAGAGATCATTGTGGAACCTGTCCCACCCGGTTCTAAAAACAGTGGTGTTGAGCCGTCAAGGGTCCCTTTAAAATTCAGGTCTGATACTCTTAGGAAAGAGTGTTGGGGGCTGTGGACCTCCAGACCCTGAACTTCTCATAAACAACTTGTTATGCGTATAGCTTCTCTGAGCAAAACAACTTGTTTTCCTGTGTTTACAGCTGCTCTGAGAACAAGATCCTGATGGCAGGGAGTGGGTTCTGAGGTCTGCAGCTGAAAGATCCTGAGAGCTGGGGCATGGCCAGACCACTATATAAGCTGCCCCTGAGCACAATAAAGTGGGCATTCTTGTTTCAAGGATGACCCGTATCTCTGTCTGTGTGTGTATGCTTTTAAATCTCCAGACTAGTTCCTGGCTCGCATACCATCCTGTAGTGCGGGCACTACAGAAGAGAGATTATGTTTTAGGGAAAAAAAATTAACTTACTGCTTATATTAATAGGCCAGTACAAATTTGGCATGGTACTTGCCTTGTGCTTGGAGTGGAAGTTGGCCAACTTTTTTAATTAAAAATTCTTATTTGTATGTGTCAGAATAGGTTAGAATTGGTTCTCCTTCCACTTTGGGAGCTGGGGGTTGAACACAGGTCATCAAGTCTACAAGTGCTTTTATTTGCTGAGCCATCTGGTCTACCCAGTTGGGGGCATCTTTTAGAGTAAACAGTAGCTCTGAGCATTGCTTGCTGTGTGGCCCTTCCAGTTTGCCAGCTGTTTTTGTAAACAGTCTTATTGAAACCCAGTCCCACCTGTTTGTTTCCGTACTCTCTGTGGCTGCTTTTAGTAGTGACAGTAGAGTTCCTGTGGCTGGGAGCTGGAGCATTTGGTATCTGCCAGGTGTTTTGTTTGGTGTGGGGCAGACTTGCCTGAATGATTATGTGATTTAATTTTCATATGAAAAGGTAATTTGGAGGGAAATTAGAATGAAAATCTTGGGATTTTTTTTCATTTATAGTATGTTTTTCATTTACTGATTTTTCCCCTTTGAATAAACCCATGATACAGTGATCCAGTATATAATATTAGTCCAAATTGAAAAACTAATATTTTAAAAAAATTTTAGCCAGGTCGTGGTGGTGCATGACTTTAACCCCAACACTTGGTATGTAGAGGCAGGTGGATCTCTGTGAGTTTGAGGCCACCCTGGTCTACAGAGCGAGTTCCAGGACAGGCTCAAGCTACAGAGAAACCCTGTTCCGGGAAAAATCTCTCTCTCTCTCTCTCTCTCTCTCTCTCTCTCTCTCTCTCACACACACACACACACACACACACACACACACAAACACGCACGCGCGCGTTCATGTTTTGTCTGCATGTATATCTGTGTGAAGGTGTTGGATCCTGGAGTTACTGACAGCTGTGAGCCGCCATGTTGGTACTCGGAATTGAACTCAGGCGCTGTTATTCCACTGAGCCATCTCTCCAGCCCTCTAAAAAAAACTACTTTTAATTGTAAAAGCCAGAGGTGGTGGATGACTCCAAGGACGCCTCATCTTTCAGACACAACAGGACCGACACATATAAACTCACAGAGATGATGACAGCCTGCCTGTACAAGACCTGCACAGGTTCAAGCCAGACCCCAAATCCCAGTTTTGAGAAGGGGAAGTAACAAAACCTCATTCCTAACCAAGAAGCTATTTGCAATTGGTTTTCCCTAGTGAAGCGTCACAGGAATATCAATCACACTCCAGGACAAGGCCCAGTCCTGGGAGTGGTTGGGCAACACAAAATAGACTCCTTATTTTTTGGTTTTTGAGACTTGGTTTCTATATATAGCTGTCCTGGATCTCACTCTGTAGACCGGGATGGCCTCAAACTCACAGAGATTCGCCTGCCTCTGCTTCCTGGGTGTTGGGATTAAAGATGTTCGCCACCCCTGCCTGGCTGGGACTCCGTGTGTGTGTGTGTGTGTGTGTGTGTGTGTGTACCTTTTGTGTTGGTTTTTTTTTTTTGCCTTACTGATTTTTGATTGTTAGTCTGTTTTCAATTTTTTTTTGTTATTATTTTCCAGAGAAAGATGGGGGCAGTGAGGGAGGAAGGAAGAAAGAAAGGAAGAAAGAAGATGAAGTTGGGTCGGTAGGGAGGTCAAGGGGGTCTGGGGAAGGGAAAGAATATAATCAAAATATTGTACGAAAAAATTTAAAAGTCAATAATCTTTAATTCCCAAGTATATTAAAATGCATTCCATCTTAGGTTACTGTGATTCCCACCCTTGTGCCTCATATCTGATATCTCTGGGATCTTAAATCCACAGGAATTGTCTTATGGGCTGTGAGTTAATGAGAACCGACCGTATTGACAGGAAAGCAGATAACTGACAAGGCAAAGGTCTCCTGGACTAAACGTGGCTGCGGCTGCGTCTCCAGGATCGGGTTGATAAGGAGCCCACACCTGTCTGTGTCAGGAACTACTCGGGTAATGATCAACAGGTGTTCTAGCAGAGACTTCCCAGAGGAAACCAGTGCTGTCACTGCTTACGTGGTTCTTTTACTTTCGAGCTGGTCTTCAGCTTGGTAAGGGGATGCCCTAAGTACCCGAGGTCATATGCAAATGCCACACCGATCTCATATGAGGGACGTGAGCATCTTCAGATGCTGACATCTGTCAACACTAAACATACGATTTGAATACATCTTCCAGTATACTTTATATTGCCCTGATCTGTAGCTCCAAGTGGAATCTATGTGCTATGGAAGTAGCCTCCCACAGTCCACCATACATTGAAAGTCTTTGAAGTGGCCTTTAGCATGGTCCATTTTTTTTCTTTCTTTCTTTCTTTCTTTCTTTTTTTTTTTTTTTTTTTTTGGTTTTCTCTGTAGCTTTGGAGCCTGTCCTGGAACTAGCTCTTGTAGACCAGGCTTGGCCTTGAACTCACAGAGATCCACCTGCTTCCGCCTCCAGAGTGCTGGGATTACAGTGCTCTTAACTGCCGAGCTATCTCTGCATCCCCTCATGGTACATTCTTCAGGTAACTGTGAAGTGGCCTATTTCTACCTTGCTGGAAATATTGAGTCTTCCTCTCCTCATGGTGAGCAGGAATTTAGCCTTATTCTTTGCCTTTGATGACTGCAGCAGTCACTGGAATCTCGGAACTCTTGGGATGGTTCCGAGTAGCTGCCCAGTATTCACTCGTGACTCCTAGAAAACACTGCTTCCCCTGGCAGCATCAGCTAAATCACATTTTGGGCTGGAGCCCTGAAGCCTTATGCGGCCTTAAACCCCACCTGTTAGACAAAACGAGCTAGCCTTGTATGGCTTAGGGTTTCCTTTCCTTGGCTTTGATGGTAGACTTGGGTAGCGATAAGAGCTCTGAGTTATCCTTTGGCTTAATCTGATTAAAGACAGATAAGGTCAGAAGCCTTGGACCACAATGCTGTGTTTCCAGAGGAGGTGCACGGAGTAAAAATAAACAAAGGGAGTGGAAAAAGCTCTGCTCAGCATTTGCCTTTGACCTTTCCTAGGTGGCAGCAATGGATACCGGCGGTGTGTGACTGAGTGACTAGGGCAGGGTGTGCCATTGCAAGGTCTTCCAAAGCAGTAACCCCGAGCCTCTGAACGGCACGAATACAACCTGCTTCAGTTTTTCTTTATTTTTTTAAATATTTATTTATTTATTATGTATACAATATTCTGTCTGTGTATATGCCTGAAGGCCAGAAGAGGGCACCAGACCCCATTACAGATGGTTGTGAGCCACCATGTGGTTGCTGGGAAATGAACTCAGGACCTTTGGAAGAGCAGGCAATGCTCTTAACCTCTGAGCCATCTCTCCAGCCCCCAGTTTTCTTTATTAATTTTTGAAGGGTGACATTATTTTGGGTGGACCTCAGGACCTTGCTGGTATGGCAGCATGCAAGGCCTGGAAGCCTTCAGTGCTGAATTCTAGTAAACTATGGTGCTGTGTGATTTTTTTCCCCCCTGAGGAGATGTAAGTAAATGTTTGTTTATTCACCCTAGATAGAGAGGGCGCCGATGGACCAATGAAGGGATTCCGTCCAAGTCCTGGTTGCTGGACTGACGTGTTTATCGGGGTTAATTACAGGAGATGGGTAACTCCGGTAGGCACACCACTAGGAAAACACACCCAGACAATTGTTTTCTTCTGACATAGTCACAGCTGGAAGGTAAGGGAGAAGAGCCTTATGAGTTTTATGAGGAGACTCTTAAGCCTGTCCTCTCCCTCCAGGAGAAATGTCACAGGCCTGATGTCACGTAGGCACTCAGCTGCAAGGTGGTGGAAGGGGTCAGGTTCGACCTGGAAGAAATAGCTATATTCCACCAATTTTTCCTTTTTGTTCATTGGTTAATCGTTGTGTGTGTGTGTGTGTGTGTGTGTGTGTGTATGCGTGCATGCCATGGTTCATACCTGTGTGGAGATCAGAGGACAGCTTCCAGGAGTTGGTACTGTCCTTCTGCTCTGTACCTTCCAGGGATTGAACTCAGATCATCAGGCACAGTGGCAAATACCCTTACCCACTCAACTGTCCCTCCCAGGGAGCTAGTTCTGGAAGATCAGTAGCGAGGACCCAAGTGTTACCAAACCAGGTTCGTTTTGCTTGCCATATAGCATGTCAGTCACGGAAATAATGAGGGCGTTGTTTGTATGTTTTTCCGATAGGTTCGTGCAACTAGTCCCAGTGCCTGGCAGACCTCATACATAGAAGCTATCATGCTGCCTCTTCTTTTAGTGCTGGGATTATAGGCATTCACCGCTATGCCTGGATTAAAATGACGAGCTTTCCTTCCTTCTTTCTTTTTTTTATTTGTTTGTTTGTTTTTCTAGACAGGGTTTCTCTGAGTAGTCCTGGTTGTCCTGTGATTCTCTCTGTAGACCAGGCTGGCCTCAAACTCGGAGATCTGCCAGCCTCTGCCTCCCACATACTGGGATTAGAGGTGTGCACCACCACCGCTCATCAGGATGATGAGTTTTTCAAAACAGAAAAGGTTTATTCATGAGAAAGCCAAGTGTGTGGAGTCAGGAGAGCAGCCCTTAGCCATTTTTGTTCAAGGATATGGTTTAGTATTTATGATTAACAAAGCTGGGTGGTCTGGGGTATGGAAAAGAGTGGCTAGAGGTAAGGAAAATTGAAAAAATAATGGCGTTCTGTATATGTATAATCAAATTTCATGGCTCTTCCCATTCAGAACATGGTGACGTTAGCATGCTTTGGGTCCTCTGACTCTGACAGGTGCCTACCAGGCACTTGTAAAAGCCTGCAGGAAGGGTTAGCAGTATCAGCCATTTTGAGCCACTCACAAATTCCTAAAAAACCAATGCAGGCATTGTGCTGCTATGGAGAGGTTTTAACTGTAGCAAGCTCATGAGAATGCATCTCTTAGCTACCCAACATCTTCAGGTGGGTGTGAAACTGGCCACCTGGAAGACAGCGAGGCCAGAAGGCTTGTCTCCTGAGCTTCTCCAGGGGAAGTTCCAGCATCAGGAACTGTCTCTGTCCCTGAAGGAGGGGTCTGCTGAGGATAGCAGAGCCTTCATCAGAAGTTGACCTACTCAGCTGAAAAGGCTCATTTCTCTATCAGCTCTGGTTACCAGCAACTAGGTGCTCCTTTCTTAGACTGTGTCCTATTGTAATAACATCCTCTGGTTAGGCCCTAATGCCAAATGTTGAGAGCTGTTGGGGAGACAAGTCCTGGAACCCTCATAGGCCTAAGTGCCAGACCCCTGGACACTGACCCCTCTTGGACTGAATTCCTTGGCAAGCCCTCCTCAGAGGTCCATCTAAGCTGATGCGTATCCTTTGATGTACTGGGTTTCTGTGTTCTGTCATTTGAGCCTGTCCCATTTGGGGGGAGGCAGAGAGGCAGATGGCTGTGAGTGCACCCGCTGTCTAGGAACAATGAAATAGAATCCGACCCTCCCCTCTTGTCTGGTGGACAGAGAAAACAAGCCTTGAGAGCACCAAGGGACGGTGCTCCTCCTGCCCAGATGGCCTTGACACTGGCAAGTGCAGGGATCTGATCTCTCTTTGCATAATTGACTGCCTGACACCCTCCTTCCTCGACAGGTTTCCCCATGTGACCCTCGGAGCAGGTTGCATGAGCTCTGGTTGCACCGACCTTTCTGCTGCTGGATAGTGATGGACAGCAGAAAACAGAGGAGGACCACCCTTCGTTCTTATTTTATTTTTAGTTATTTATTTATCGGTGGTTTTTTGAGATAGGGTTTCTCTGTGTAACAGCCTTGTCCGCCCTAGAACTCTTGCTCTGTAGACCAGACTGGCCTTGAACTCACAGAGATCTGCCTTCCTTTGCCTCCCGAGTGCTGGAATTAAAGGCATGAACTACCACCGCCTAGGTATATTACAATTCTTTTGTTTTGTTTTGGTTTTTGGTTTTTTGATACAGGGTTTCTCAGTAGCTATGGAGTTATTATTATTATTATTTTTATTCTCAAATACATTGCATCTCGATTGGTTTTCCTCTCTTCCTTCCCCTAGTCTCTACTCCTCTTCTCTCCCTTCCCTTTGGTACCTCCTCCCTGAAAATAGAGAAGGGCTGCCTTTTTCCTTTTACTATTATTATTATTATTATTTTTTAATTCTTCTCACGTATATTGCATCCTGACTGTCATTTCGCTCCCCTCTCCCCCATTCTCCACCCCCAGACTCTTACTCCCCTCCCCCCCCATAGAGGAGGGCCACACATCTGCTTTCTCTTCCCAGGTGACCATCTTTGGGAACGTTACAGTCTATCTAATTGAATTCTCATTTCCATTCCACATTGGTGATGGAGGAACAATAGTGCGGGCTAAGTTTGGGTCTGATTGAGTGGCGGCTCTTTGAGAAAGGAGGAATCTGGGAAGCAAATAGTCTTGGAGTTTTTGTGGCTTTCCTACTTCATCAGCTGAGTTGTTTACTTCATAGACTCTCACCTACCAGGTTTCTGCTTCAAATCCTCTTGGGTTTTCTTATGAATGTGATGCGGGCCAGTCAGGGCCCGCCTGTCACACGGTGTGTCCTCGATAGTTCTAGTTCTGAAAGGGACAGGTCTGGACAGTAGCCTTCAAATCTCAAATGCCTGATTAGGCACAGAGTAGAAAGGTTAATGGATTATTTGGTTTTATTTCATCTTCATTGAATTCATTGCTTCTCAAATATACTGAGTCAAAATACCTTCATATATAAATCTGCCTCGTTCAAAATAGGAAAGGAGTATATAGTACACACTTTTTTTTTAACTTTTATTTATTGCACATGTGTGTGCACACACACTCGTGCACATGTGGTAGTCCAAGGACAGTTTGTGTGAGATGGCACTCTTCCTCCACCACTGAGTCATCTGGCTCGCCCATGCGTAGCTTTCTTTAGAGGATGTAGTGCTATGCTCTAGATTTAAAAGAGACTCCATCACCTTCAAAACTTGGCTTCCTCATGCGTCTTATGTGCAGTTGAACTCAGCAAACCCACTGTAGGCTGCACCGTGTACAGAGTTCCACATAGGATATGGATGAACCCAGGTTCTAGTGTCCAAGGCAGTGAAAGAGACCCTGCACAGACCAGTGTAGCAATGTAGACAGTAAACCTACAGCACTGTTCATAAAGTTGTTGAGGGTGTTCTAGGGGAGAAGCCAATACTTTCAGTGAAGCTGAAAGAGGTGGTGGCATTTGAGTTGAAATTTGAAGGATAAGTAGGATTTAAATGTAGAGCAGTGGTTCTTAACCTTCCTTTTTTTTTTTTTTCTTTTTCGAGACAGGGTTTCTCTGTGGTTTTGGAGCCTGTCCTGGAACTAGCTGTGTAGACCAGGCTGGTCTCGAACTCACAGAGATCTGCCTGCCTCTGCCTCCCAAGTGCTGGGATTAAAGGCGTGCGCCACCACCACCCGGCTGTTCTTAACCTTCCTAATGCTGAAATAGTTCCTCATTGTGGTAACCCCCAACCATAAAATTACTTTCATTGCTGCTTCATAACTGTGACTTTGCTTCTGTTATGAATTGTAATGTAAATATCTCTTATTTTCTTTTGGTCTTAGGTGGTCCCCATGAAAGGGTCATTCGATCCCCAAGGGGTCATGACCCACAGGTTGAAAAAGAGTGATGTATATAAATGAGGATGCTCATTCTTGGTTAAAGGCCCAAAAGCAGTAGAGAACAGTGTGTCTCAGCTCTAATTTCAGCACTCAGGAACTCAGGAGGAGGAAACAAGAGGATTGCTAGTTTCAAGACAGCCTGGGCTACATAGTAAGAGTGTGTCAAAAACAAAACAAAGGGTGTGTGTGTCTGGGGGGATCCTGCCATTCTAACAGTGTGGCTGAACATGGAGGTTATTGTTTTAGGATCTAAATGGGATAAGCCAGACACAGAAAGACTAATGCTGCCTGATTTCACCTTTGTATGGATTCTAAAGTGGCAAATTTATACAAGCAGAGTGTAGAATTGTAGTATCAAAGGCTGGAGCTGCTTGTTAGAGAGTACAGTGTTTAAAACTTTGTAGAATTTGTTTTGATGTGTAAGTGTCCTGTCGGCGTGTATGTCTGTGCACTCTGTGCACACCTGGAGCCCACAGAGTCCGACGAGAACAGAAAGTGTTCTTAACTGCTAGGCAAGCCCTCCAGCCCTGCATATACAGTGCTTTGATTTTGTGCAGGAGAAACGGTCTATCTTAGTGTTTCTGTTGCTGTGAAGAGACACCATGACCACGGCAACTCTTTACAAGACGTTTCTCTGGGGCTGGCTTACAGTTCAGAGGTTTAGTCCTTTGCCATCATGGCAGGAAGCTAGCCAGCGCTCGGGCAGACATGATGCTGGAGAGGTAGCTGAGAATTCTTCATCTTGATCCACAGAGAGCAGGAAGAGAGAGTGACATTGGGCCTGGTTTGACATCTGAGACCTCAGAGCTCATCCTCATAGTAACACACTTCTTCCAGCAAGGCCACACCTCCCATAATGCCACTCCCAGTGAGCCTATGCAGGCCATTTGCATCCAAACCACCATGTGGTCTAAGGAACTGAAGTCAGTGCTCCTGTTCACAGCCAGTTCTTGGCACTGCAGGCTGGAAGACAATGACATGAGATTTCATTTTGTTCCTTTCTTCCATGTTGTTGCTTCAGCCTTCGTATCAATTAGTTCTAACCGGATTTGGCCAACAACTGAAGAGGAGAAACCAAAAAATGAATAGTTATGAACGTCTCTAGGTGTTCATTTCAGCACAAATTTTTCATTTGACTTGGAATTCATGGAATTAATTCCACATTATTCTTGTGGCCAGATCTTTGCTAATATTAAATATTACTCATTCTTAATATTTAAGGCTATCACAGCACACTGACCTCAGTATACTGTTTTGGAAATTATAGGAAAATAAACACAAGCTAAAAAAATAAAACTTAATGTTTGGTGCTTAATGGAATGGAATTCTCCTGTGAAGCTTATTTAGCTGATCTTGAATTTTTATTTTCAAGTTGTTTCAAGCTTAAAAAGCAAGTCATTAAAATTTAAGTGTTACAGAAGTACGTCAAGAACTTGCTCCTGGGCTGGAGAGATGGCTCAGTGGTTAAGAGCACTGCCTCCTCTTCTAAAGGTCCTGAGTTCAATTCCCAGTAACCACATGGTGGCTCACAACCATCTGTAATGAGATCTGGTGCCCTCTTCTGGCCTGAAGGCATGCTTGCAGGTAGAATACTATATACATAATAATAAAGAAATCATTTAAAAAAAAAGAACTTGCTCCTTCCTACCATGAGGGACTAAGTCTTTTCAGTTATGTAGAGATGCAATTGGAGAGGCTTTTTATGCCATCATTTTTCATTTCCCTCACTTTTGCTCTGTTATTTAGAGTTATTTAAGGTACTTAAGGGGAAATTCAGTCACCTCTTCCTCCTTATTTTATTAAATCCAAATTTTAGTTAAGTTCTACTAAGGTTTCTACTTGTTTTAGATTTTTTAATATTTTATTTATTTTTATTTTATGCACATTGTTTGTTTTTTTTTTTTTTTGCATCTATGTATGTCTGTGTGAAGGTGTCAGATCTTGGAGTTACAGACAGTTGTTAGCTGCCATGTAGGTGCTGGGAATTGAATCCAGGTCCTCTGGAAGAGCAGTCAGTGCTCTTAACCTCTGAGCCACCTCCAGCCTCTGTTTCAGAGGTTTTTTCCCCCACCAAACTTTAGGTATTATTATGTTAAAAAGATAATAATCTTATGTGTACATGAATGGATGTGTGAAAGTTTGATCCTACTAAGCATTTAAAAAAAAGTTTATATATTTATTTATTTATTATGTATACAGTGTTTTGCCTGCATGCCAGAAGAGGGCACCAGATTTCATTACAGATGGTTGTGAGCCACTATGTGGTTGCTGAGAATTGAACCTGTGGAAGAGTAGCAACCAGTGCTCTTAACCTCTGAGCCATCTCTTCAGCGTGATCCCATTAATCTTATATGCAAGTTATTTACAGAAAGGGAGGCTGGGATACTAGGCTGTGTCACCATTCAGCTGGCAAGGATCCTTTTGCTCATGAGTAGATCATGGGTAGGTAAGAAGTTAGTCCCTAGTAGCCTTTATCTTCAAAGTGCTTGGCAGCAGTAAGAAGAGTTGTAGCAGGCAAAGGGAGAACATGTGACTGTACAGGACCCAGGCAGGCGCCAGCCACAGCTCAGCCTGGGGTTTGAGACTCTTGCCTTTGAAAACATGGCTCTCTGGAACCGTTGTGACCAGGGCCCACAGCTTGTCATCTTTGGCCCTTTTAGTCTTTTTTTATACCTTCCCTCTCTGTGTCAAGATTTATTTATTTTATGTGTATGGGTGTTTTGCTTCCATGTATGACTGTGTACCATGTGTGTGCCGTGCCCTCAAAGGCCAGAAGAGGTCATCAGATCCCCTGGAATTGGAGTTACAGATGTTAGCTGCCATGTGGGTTCCGAGAACCAAACCCAGGTTTCTGCAAAAACAGCAAGTGCTCTTAACCACTGAGCCACCTCCGCAGCCCATATCGGTCCTCTTATATGGACTTTAATGTTAAGGACCAATTATGGCCTTACATGAATACTTGTTTCTCTACTGGGGGAATTGTCAAATAATGAATAATGGACAATAGAAGAAAGTGGCAGGCACCTGGATGATCCAAACAAAGGCTTTCTCTTCTTGCCGCCCGCTTATCAGTTATTTTTCTATTGCTAAATATCAACACTGAATTTTATATGAATCCATGCAATTTCAGTGCCTCTAACTCTGAAAAATAAAACTTTTTGTCTATACATGGAAAGGGTCATGTCAGGGGCATCAGCACCAGACAATTTAGTAGACCTTCAGTCACAAGTTAATGAAGCCACCTAGTGGTTTGTCGCATAAATTAAGGTTCTGGGTTCTTGTAAAGCAGCTCTTTTAAAGGTTCATTTTAAAATTTATTTACTAATTATTATTATTATTTTGGTTTTTCAAGACAGCCATTTGAACTTTGGAGACTGCCATTCTGGAACTTGCTCTCTAGACCAGTCTGGCCTTGAACTCATAGATCTCCATCTGCCTCTGCCTCCTGAGTGCTGGGATTAGAGGCATATACCATCACCACCCAGCAAAAGGCTTATTTTTTTATTATTTTTAATTATGAGTGTGTGTCTGTGGGTATATGTACATGCTTGCGGGTACCGTGGTGGCAAAGGCATCAGACTCCCCTGTAACTGGAGTTACAGGCACTTATGAGCCGTGAATGTAAGTGCTGGGAACCAAACTCGGGTCCTGTGCAAGACCAGTGAGCTCTCTCAGCTGCTCAGCCATCTCTGCAGCCCATCAGTATTGTTTCTGAATTATATCTGCACTGACTCGAAGAAGGATGTGTCCTGATTTCTGTTTGAAGGCCATCGAGGCAACTGACCCTCACAGTAAGCTGTGGTGTAGGCAGTGTTACAGCCGTATTGTAGATGACACGTAGGCAGTGAGGTAGCCTGTCAGTGGGGCTGGACCCAAACCTAGACAGTCTTGTTCAGCACTGTATGTTGTACCGAGCAGTCACCTAAATACTGTAAGGTCTCTCCACTAAAAAGAGGCCATTGCTCGAGTTTTTCCTTTGCTATATATCCAGTTTGGGGCAGGGATTTGCTAGGTATGCTTTAATATGATGCCAAGATGAGGCCAGAATTATATATTGTTTATTTTTAAAAATAAAAAACCCATTATTTTAGGTGTATCAGTGCTTTGTCTGCTCGTACGTCTGTAGATCATGTGCATAAAGTGCTCCCAGAGGCCAGACAAGGGTGTCAGAGCCCCTTGGGACTGGAGTTGGAGGTGGGTATGAGCCACTGTGTGGTGCTGTGCTGCACACCTGGGTCCTCTGGAGGAGCCTTGCTCTAACTGTTGGGCCATCCCTGCACCTTTGTGAGTTTCCACAGGATTTGGTTACCCTCACTCCCTAGGTCACAGTCAAAGACTTTGTCCTTGACCCTAGGCATCACACACTTGTGCCCGTGCCTTTGGCTGTGTCACACCCCACGCCTTTGGCTGCTTCACACACTTGTGCACATGTCTTTGGATCTTTTTATTTTTTATTTATTATTTTTTATTTTTTTGGTTTTTCGAGACAGGGTTTCTCTGTGGCTTTGGAGCCTGTCCTGGAACTAGCTCTGTAGACCAGGCTGGTCTTGAACTCACAGAGATCCGCCTGCCTCTGCCTCCCGAGTGTGGATCTTTTTACTTTTAATTTTTTTTTTTTTAAGGGAATAGGAAATCCACAACTGTCTTAGAGAGGGTAGCAGAAAGCCTGCTCTCTTCTCAGGGCATGACCAGTCCTCAGATACAGTCTAAAATGCAGCCACGACAAAGCACACTTTATTTTGTTAGCTTTTCTTTTTTCAAAGTGGTATCTTTCGGAGCGTGTGAATGGCAGCTAAATCTATTTTTCTTAACTAGGCATGCAAGTCGGAAGGCAATCTGCAAGACAAGTGTATTTTGAAGGGAGTTTAGTAGGGAACGAATGGATCAGTGGAACGTTTTCAGTTATAGGAGTCAAAATATCAAATAGCTTGTGTTATTCCATCCAACATTTAAAATGATGTTCTCTAAAGCCGTGAGTGAGGACGGGTGTCTTTTCTGAGAAAGGAAAAGGTGTTCACTGTAAGATGATTGCTCTTTACAGATAGCTATGTCGCCTTAAAAGCAAATTCCTGGGACGCCTTCAGAGAATGCTTAGGCCCTGAATACCTATGATTCAGCTTCTGTGTTAGGATCTATATGATGTTGTCTATATGATGCCAGTATCACCCGAAGGCTGGCAGAGGACTTTCAAGAATGGAAACGTTTTAACGACTCCCTGTGTACCTGAGCAATTTACCCTGCCCAGAGAGGGATGCTAAGACACGGTGTGGGAAACAGGGCTCGGAATCAGGGTGCTTGGGGTTCCTAGATCTGTGTATCATTCTAATAACACACTGAGATGTAGAGTCTTACCTTTTTTTTATGAGCTTTAGAGTAAAACTTAGGTTCAAACACCACTTTTGATATCTGTTACCTGGAATATGTTAGATTCATCATATAAATTAGTTTCTTCATCTATAAATTGCCCCAATATATGGATTTTATTAGGTCTTTCTTGTAGGCAGGCATCGACCTCTTTTTCTTATGTCTGCGTGTTGTGCGTATGTACATGCGTTTGTGGTGCACTGCACGTGTGTTGTATGTGCGTATGTGCGTATGTGCTGATATGAGCAGTCTCCCTCAGTCACTCTTCCTTATTCATAGTACAGGGTATCTCAGTTGAAGCCAGAGCTAACCAATTTGGCTAGTCTAGCTATCCAGCTTGCTTCAGGGACCCCCCACACCCCATATTTCTGTAGAGTTCTAGACAGACCTCTACACCGACTGGGCATTGGGTGCTGAGGATCTGAACTCTGCTCCTCACTCTTGTGTGGCAAGAACTTTACTTGTCGTGACACCCCTTGTCCTAATATTTTATACTTTAAGTCTTGACAGTAGTCTTACTTGGAAACTTTTACTATTGCTAACCGCATTTTTCAGGTCAGGTCACTGCATGGAGAAAACTGATAATCAGAGAGTCTTAGTAACATGTTTAGAAATGATATCACCCAGAAGGCGACGTCTTCTTCAATGGTGGCAGCAGAGGACATTCTTTCTTGTCAGCTCCGTCTCATCCACGCCTCATTTTCTTTTAGGATTGTGTTTCAGATTAGTGAAGAGCGGAACCACAGGTTTAAGCCACACGCATCTCAGAAATGAGAGAGAGGTTTTGGGCCAGAGGTTGTTAGTGAAAGTGGACTTTTATCTCCTGCAGGAGTGGCAGAGACTCAACTATGATATCTACACGCTGCGGCAGATTCGCAGGGAAGTGAGAAACAGGTGGAGGCGAATCCTCGAAGACTTGGGTGAGTGGGAAAGGGATTGTGAAATGGTGGAATAACTAGTCACGTGCGTTGCTTCTCGCTGCCTCCACCGTGGCTTCTGTAGAAAGACCGCCAGCGCTGACTATTAATGACTATTAACTGCCTTCTACTGATTCGTTCTTCAGCTTTGCTTTTATGCTCTCAAGTGTAAACCTTGATATTTCTGTTCTCCCTAGCTCATGTTACTTGGCCACATATTCCTTCACCTGTCCCCAAGTCTGAGATAACACAGAGTAGTGAGGTCATTGGGTGTTACCGCTTACTGCTTTGTCATATTTATTGATTGAATTGACTGAGCACTTAGTTAATAGCTACTGCTAGCATATCCTAGTAATAGGATATGGCAGGTTGAAAGAAGTAGTGTTTGTAAGAGATAGTTAAACACAGCAGAAAATTCTAAAAGAAGCAAAAGGAAGAAAAGTTACAAGGTTGGGAAAATACACTTGACATTATGGTAGATATTGAATAATGTCAATTATCTTAATTTTGATGCTTTTGTGTTCAGATGAATAATTACCTTTAAAGTCCTTGATCATTCTACTTTGAAATAACATGACCCATGGCATTAAAGATTTTCAGAGGCGGGATACCAGGTTGCTAGCCCTGGCTGGCTAAGTTGGGGAATAGCGGGGTAAGGTGGGGCACTCTGCCCTCTTAACTGATTCAATATTACTGTGGGTTGGGAGTTTGCAGTGTAAGTTAGCCTGAGCAGGTCTCATCCTTTGATTCTTTTCTATCTTTAGGAAAATAATTTTTATTTATTTTATTTTATTTTTTTCGAGACAGGGTTTCTCTGTGACTTTGGAGCCTGTCCTGGAACTAGCTCTGTAGACCAGGGTGGTCTCAAACTCACAGAGATCCGCCTGCCTCTGCCTCCCGAGTGCTGGGATTAAAGGCGTGCGCCACCATCGCCCGGCAGGAAAATAATTTTTTACCACGAAGAAGGAGATCAGGGCTTTAAGGTGTAGCAACCTGGAGGTGACGTCACTGCAGGCCAGGGAGAGGTACAGGATTCCAGAACAGTACAGTGGCAGGTTCAGTGAGCAGTCAGGGTCAGGATGACTTCCCTCCTAGAGGGAGCCAGCAAGGACAAACATGAAAATAGAGGTTTTTCTTTTGTTGCTTTTTTTTTTTTTCTGAGACAGCCCTAGCTGTCCTGGAATTCACTCTGTAGACCAGGCTAGCCTTGAACTCAGAGATCTATCTGCCTCTGTCTCCCAAGTGCTGGGACTAAAGGCGTGACCACCACCACCCTGCAAAGATAGTTTTAAGTAAAGAGCCTTCTGCTTACACAGAGCTGGGAAGCAGCATTTTTTTTTTTTAAACTGCTTGCTCTTCTGAGGGCCTGCCACCCAGCTTTCAAATACATACTCAGAGACTTATTTCTACTTACAAATGCCTGGCCTTAGCTTGGCTTGTTTCTAGCCAGATTTTCTAACTTAAATTATCCAGTTCTCTTTAACTATGCTTTGCCTCTGGGCTTTTCCCTTTCTCTATTCTATATAACCCTCTTTCCTTCCTTACTCCATGGCTGGCTGGGTGACTGGGTGGCTGGGTGGCTGACTGGCCCCTGGCATCCTCCTCTCCTTTTCCCTTTTTCACTCATTGCCCCTCTTCTTGTTCTTCTTCCAAGCCTAGATTTCTCCTCCTATTTATTCTCTCTGTCTGGCAGCCTTGCCTATCCCTCTCCTGCCTATCTATTGGCCAGCCATTCAGCTCTTTATTAGACCAATTAGGTGTTTTAGGTAGGCAAAGCAACACAGCTTCACAGAGTTAAACAAATGCAACATAAAAGAATGCAGCACATCTTTGCATCATTAAACAAGCGTTCTACAGCATAAATAAATGTTACACTTCTTAAACTAATATTCCACAACACTCGGTAGTGCCTCTGACTTTAGTTTTTACTGTACAGAATCCACACTTGGATTCCTTCTTAACAATCTCAGCGATAGTATCGTGGGATGGCACTAGTGATGACTTCAAACAAGGGCTTTGTGTATCCACCCTAGGTTTTCAAAGGGAAGCCGACTCTTTGCTGTCAGTGACCAAACTCAGCACCATGAGTGATTCTAAAAACACAAGAAAAGCCCGAGAGATGCTATTGAAACTGGCTGAAGAGACCTCTATCTTCCCAGCCAGCTGGGAGCTCTCTGAGAGGTATCTCTTGGTTGTGGTAAGTGGATGCCTTTCTTCATGGTCTCGTTTTGTTTCCTTCTCTGTTATTTCTGGGACCCCCACATCACAACCCCACCAGGACAGAGTGGCGAATGGTGATGCCACTGTAAGCACCCGTGATGGATGGCTCCAGAGCCACCTGGACAGCTTTGAAGAGAAGGATTTCTAGATCCCGCCTAAAGCTGTTGAGACCGCATTGTGGCCATATTGTTTTTCAGATGATTTCTGTTGTGTGGTTAAAGTTTCAGCATTCAGTCAAAGTTGCTCTCCTGCCTAAGATCGTTAAGACTGGTGGAAAGGCTGGGTGGATAGTTTAGTTGGTGAGTGCTTGTTGTGTAAGCACGAAGAGCTGGTTTTTTTTTCTCCAGCACCCACTTTGGAAGCCTGACATGGTGGCACTGCTTGTGATCCCAGGGCTGGGACACAGAATAGACGGACACCTGAGGCTTACTGACTGGCCGAGTCAGGTGTGCACAGCTCCCAGCGAGAGAATGCAACAAAGGTGGGGTGGTTCTTGAGGAACAATGCGGAAGGTTAAACTCTGCATACTGGCCCACCTGAACACATACATGCCCACACATACATGCACATACATATACTCACACTCACAAATTTTTGGTGGAAACATCTCTTGGGTAAGTAAAAGGGTGAGGTAAGCCTCTGAGTCTTGAAATTTTGAATGACTGTTTTACTTTCTTGGTATTATTTCTAGGGCAGGCTTTATTTTTATTAAAATTTCTCATCCATGTAGCTCAGTTCTCAACTTGGTGAACATCTTCTTTTGTCTTTCCTCTAACTGCAGGACCGTCTCATTGCTCTTGATGCTGCCGAGGAGTTCTTTAAGATTGCTAGCCGAACTTACCCCAAGAAGCCAGGGATCCCATGCCTGGCAGATGGCCAGAAAAAACTGCACTACCTTCCGTTTCCAAGTCCCTAAAGGATGGCCCGGAAGAGGATCAGAGTTCTTTCACCATGACACCGCAATTTACCAAAGCTGGACCACCGCCTGTGGTTGCAAGTGAGCCAGGAGACGGCTTTCTACACTCAGACACAATCCTGAATCCTACAAAATACACGGTCTTCCTCGGGGCCTTAGCCTGAGAATGCTCTGGTTACATTAAAACACCTGACAACTGTTCAACGAGAAAGGAAGTTAAAGCGTTGGCTGGTGCATAGTTTTTCCTGGCTGGTCAGATTCCAAGAACTCATCGCCTCATTGGCTGTATAAGCTACCCTCATCCATCTGTGGAGGACTGGTGTTTGTTTTGTTGTTGTTGTTTTTTGTTTGTTTTGTTTTGTTTTTGAGACAGGGTTTCTCTGTAGCTTTGGGGCCTGTCCTGGCACTAGCTCTGTAGACCAGGCTGGCCTTGAACTCACAGAGATCCGCCTGCCTCTGCTGGGATTAAAGGCGTGCGCCACCACCGCCTGGCTTGATAGTGTTTTCTAATCAACAAAATAGCTTGAAGAATAGAGAAAGGTGTAACTGAGCCCTTTATTCCTGCATCAACTTTGAGGTAATCGTTATTAAATGTAATGCTAGACAAAATGCCCCAAATTTCATAAAATTCTAGGCCTCGTGTGACCTCTCTTTGATTTGGAAACGCCTGAAGCAGCTCAGATGCTGGTTGGGGCAACAATTTGAGCATCAGGCGTGGGCATTGAGAAGCGTAGGTGAGCCAGGCTATAGAAATATGTAGCCACGCAGCCCAGACAACAGACCTTCCTGCAGCTAAGTATCTTCATTTGTGACGCAAGCAGCCTAAACCCGCAACATCAGTCCCTAGCATTAAAGTGACCCAGTGGCCTCAGTTTTTAGGTGTTGCCTGTTTGTAGTCTCAAAGCCCTTGGCATTTTGTGGAGACTAGCTTCTGTAAACTGGAATGTCTGACCTCTGCTTCCTGTCTTGAACCTGTTTCCTACTTATCAGCTGAGGGTGGTACCTGCCCAGGGACCTTGTGGTGCAGACTTGTAGCTATGCAGGCGGTGACGTATTGACACAGGTCACCGCTGGGTCTTCCATCGGTCTGAACATGATTTTTCAGAACGGAGCCATGCTAACAGTGCAACTCGCCCACAGGAAGAGAAGCCCAGTTTCCTGAGAGCATAAGCAAGGAGCTTGCCAAGAGTTCATGGTTTATTTCGTTTAAAAGCCTTTAAAGACTTGTAGGATTTATCAGTCGACTACTGAGAACAGTAGAAATATTTTTATTTTTTAACGATTTTGCACTTCTAACTTTAGGTTGAAAACAAATTTGTATAGTCTGTTCAGGGGGTTGTGACTTGAATAATTTCATATGCTCATAAGGCGTTTTTGCTTACGTACTCCATGTTTAAAATTTATGGGAAATACATGTCCTCCATTCAGTAATGCATTGTAGACCAACTCAACAGTTCGTTTCCAGAGAATTCGCCCTAGTTTAGTAAGTAAGCTAAAGTTTTATTTTTTTAATATTTACTGCTTAATCTCTGTCTCATGTTGTTTGAAATTCGCCCCTTGGATATTTTCACTCACTTCTGTGAGCCTTTAAAAAATAAACAATAAAATAAAGAAGAGAAATTTTAGAACATTGTGTTGTTTTAATATCTGTACTCAAATTTTGTCACTTTTGATGTTAAAATAGACGAACTTGTCTGTGTCTCTGGATTATAAACCATTGCCATAGTTCTCAACTTTGGCAATGCACAAGTAAGGGTAAAATTATTTCTGTGGTAATTAAAATACATGAAATTACCCAGGAATGTTTCTCCAAGAAATTAAAAGATGTCCGCATGGGCTTTAAGTTGATTGCGTGTTATAGCTCTGACAAATGAGAAGGGTTCCTTCCATGATCCTGTAAGTTATAGGGCAAAGAAGCTGAGAGGCAGGCCGGTTTAAGAACCTCCTGCCCCCTTCAATCCAGACAAGGAGTGGGTTTGTGCTAAAATGAGTAGTCACTGCCGTGTACGAGAGGCTCGGACTGACTGAAATGGACCTTTCACAAATCACAGGGTTCCCCGCAGGCCCAGGGGCTGCAGATGTGTTAGAGGGGCCATAGGGCTGTTCTCCTTCAGTTATCATCCCTCCTGGACCACTTCAGCACTTCTCAGAGATTCATCTCTGTGTGCTGGGTAGTGTTAAGTGGTACATGGGAACACATTTTTATATTAAAATTATTTATGCTCGTGGGTATCAATCAGGGAAAAACCTGTAACTGGCAAGTCAAATACTCAAGTTCATATTTCATGGATGGTATTGGATAGGACAGTAAAGTATTAAATTTTCTTTAATTTTGTTTTGTTTTGATTTTCAGGACAGGGTTTCTATGTAGAGCCTTGGCTGTCCTGGAACTCCCTATGTAGACCAGGCTGGCCTTGAACTCACAGAGACCTGCCTGCCTCTGCCTCCTGAGTGCTGGGATTAAAGGTGTGTGCCACCATCAGGAGAATGCGCCGGCTGAATTTGGTTACTTTTCAAGCTCATAAACTATTGACCAAAAGATAGGGCAGCCCCCCCAAAGAAAAGGATGTATGATGCTATTGCTATTCATTCTGATAATAATTCCCTGTGATGGTTAATTATATGGAGGAATGAGAATATACACACACACTCCAAGACCATGTGCTATAAGGTCAGGGCTACCTGGATCTCAGGGATTAGTGAGGAGTTGTCACCTCCTTTTTCAGATGGGGACATCTGAGAGGCAGTACATGGATTCTCCCCTGGGACTCGCTAACACTGAATTCGTAATCTGCCTCATCGACTCATTGACATCACTCCACTTCCAGGATAAATGATTGGGCTGAACATACTTGGGTCTTTGTTGGTAGGTAAAGAATTAAAGAAAAAGACAGAAGATTCTGAAAATTCTCCATCCCCTGGCCAAGGTGGTAAACTAAAATTACTATTCTACCCTAGTGAGATGGCAGACGTTACTTTTTAAATTTATTTTCATTTGAAGCATGCGTGTGGGTGTTGTGCCTGCATGTATGTAAGTGAAAAGGACACCAGATCCTCGGAAATTGGAGTTATAGTTGTGAGCTGCTGTGTGGGTGCTGGGAACTGAACCTGGTTCTCTGCACAAGAGTCAGTGATCTTAACCACTGAGCCACCTTCCCTAGTGAAAGTCCTTACTGTGGTCCATAGCTTATTCAGATTTCTTTAGTTTTGTTCCAGGACTCCATCTAGGCCACCATATTGCATTTAGTTTGGTTGTCATGAATCAGTAGATTCCCCTTGGTCGTGACAGTTGCTTAGACTCTCCTTGCTCTCAGTGTCCTTGACAATTTTGTAAAGTACTGATTAAGAATCTAGAGGAGAGACTGGAGAGCTGGCTCAGAGGTCAAAAATGCTGGCTGCTAGTGCAGAGGACCTGAGTTCAGTTCTTACTGCCTATGTTGGATGGTTCACAAACAGCTGTAAGTCCAGCTACAAAAAAAAAAAAGTTTTTTTCTTTCCTTGATTCTGTGGTCATCTGTGCTCACACATGCACATGCCTACACATGAACAATTAAAAGTTTTTTTTAGAAAACCAGAGGCAAGATCTGGAGATCAGCTGTAATAGTGGGGTATATGTGTGTATAATGTCCTATTAATTCTCCTTGCCATTTTTCTTGAGAAAATATAGGCACCAGACTTCTGGAGGAGATACCTGTAGATTTGGCCATCAAAAGCAAGGGGATCCGTGGAGCGTACAGGGCTGTAGCAAAGACTGCACTACTGCCCAGCTCTGGGTCTTCGTAATGGACATTCTTAGTCCTTTAGCTACTAGCAGTACTGCTGTTTGACCCCTCAGCTAAGATTACACTTAGCTGATGGTAGCTGCCTTGCCCATAGTTATCGTATTGGATAGTTTTATGTCTAGAGTTATCTAAAAGGAGGGAACCTCAACTGAGAAAATGCCTCCATAAGATCTGACTGTAGGGCATTTTCTTAATTTACTGATTGATGGAGAAGGGCCCAGCCTGTTGTGGGTGGTGCCATCTTTGGGATGATGCCCTAGTTCTATAATAAAGAAGGTTGAGCAAGTCATGATGAACAAGCCAATAAGCAGCACTCCTCCATGACCTCTGCATCAGTTCCTTCCCTATTTGAGTTCCTGTCCTGGCTTCCTTTGATGATGAACAGTACTGTGGAAGTGTAAGCTGTATAAACCCTTGCTTCCCCCAACTTGCTTTATGGCCATGGTGTTTCATCACAGCAATAGAAGCCCTAAGATATGTACTTTGCCTCCCCGGGGGCATCCTACATCTATCAGCTAATAAACATCTTGCACGTCAATCTCCATTTCAGAATGTCTTCTCTTGGGAATCCAGTTATGACAGTATTACCAACATGGTTGAATAAAAACATAAATAACAAGGAAGGACATGACTGCTCTTAGGTATGGTATGGTGGAGGAGAATGTTTATTGAGGACTAAGGCAGAGCATAGCCAGAGGCAAAGACATCTGGGAGAGGCCATATGAGAGGTAGGGGTGGAAAGAGGGGAACCTGGGACAGCAGCCAAGAGGATAAAAGGTGAAAAAGGGGTGGTAACCAAAATATCAGGGTTATATAGGGAAGAGCCTCTGGGGGAAGGGCAGTCCAGCCCCTAGTCTGGAGAGTTCAGGGGAGAGGGCAGGGTATGCCAGCCACACCCTGTAACAGGTAGGGACTGAGGGATGCTGGGAGAACTTGGCGGCCAGATCTGCTTTGATGTGTTAAATAGGTACCTCAGCCGTTTGTCCCCAGTGTTTGGGACTTAATGGTACCTGTCTTAGTCTGTGCACCATTGCTGTGAAGAGACACCAATACCACAGCAACTCTTATGAAGAAAAACATTTATTTGGAGTTGCCTTACAGTTTCAAAGGTTTAGTCCATTATTGTGTTGGTGGGAAGCATGGTGGCTTGTAGGCAGACATGGTGCTGGAGAGGAGCTGAGAGTTCTATATCCGGATCATTAGGCAGCAGGAAGAGAGAGAAACTGGATCTGGCTTGAGCATTGAAACCCCACAGCTTGTCAGGTGGTGGTGGCGCACACCTTTAATTCCCACACTCTGGAGGCAGAGGCAGGTGGATCTCTGTGAGTTGGAGGCCAGCTTGGTCTACAAGAGCTAGTTTTAAGACAGACTCAAAGCTGCAGAGAAACCCTGTCTTGGGGGGGGGGGACACAAACAAACCCCAAAGCCCACCCCAGTAACACACTTTCTCCAACAAAACCCTCGTAATCCCTGTCAAGTATCAACATTCCCTAATGACCAAAAATTCAAATCTATAAACTAGAGGGCCATTCTTACTGAAACCACCGTTCATACCTACACTTACAGATACCACATTCACAGTGACTCTACATTTGATTTAGTGTAAGGATCCCAGTTTTACTATAATTTATCTACTGAAATACATAACTGAATCAGTTTTTGAGGGTCTTGTATTTGGATGCTGTATTAGAGCTCCCTAGAGGACCATAGCAAATTGAATGGTCCTATCTATCTATCCTCTCTCCTATCTATCTATCTATCTATCTATCTATCTATCTATCTATCTATCTATCCATCTATCTATCATCTATCATCATCATCTATCTTATCTATCTATCTATCTATCTATCTATCTATCTATCTATCTATCCATCCAATCTGTTTATCTAAAGGAGATTTCTTAGGTTGACTAAGAATGGCTGTGTTTACATTAGAGAGACTGAGGATCCGGTAGCTGCTTGGTCCACAAGGCTTGACTTCAGCAGACCCAATCTGGCATTGAAGGCCAGATAGATTTCTGGAGAGCAACAGTCCATGTTAGAAGGCAGAAGAAGCTGGGATCTTTTCCTAGTCAGGGTCACTACTGCTGTGATGAAACATGGTGACCAAAAGAAACTCAAGGAGGACAGGGTTTATTTGGCTTACATTTTATATTTTTTTTTTCGTTTTTAGATTAGATGTTTTTTTTTACTTGCTTTTATTGAACTATATATTTTTCTCCTCTCTCCTCCGTTCCTCCTTCTCCCCTTCTATTCTCTTCCATGATCCCCATGCTTCCGATTTACTCAGATTTTGTCTTTTTCTACTTCCCATGTAGATTAGATGGCTTACATTATCACATCACTGTTTATCGTCAAAGGAAGGTCAGGACAGAAACTCAAACAGGGTAGGAAAAGCTAATGGTGATACCATGAAGTGTTGCTTACTGGCTTGCTCAGCCTGCTTCCTTACAGAGTGCAAGACCACCAGACCATGGATGGCTTCCTTACAGAGTGCAAGACCACCAGCCCATGGATGGCCCACCCACAGTGGGCTGAGCTTATCAGTTACTTTCAGTTTAAAAACCTGGATCTTAATGATGTGCCTTTTGCGATTCCACAGTCAGGGGATACCAGAGCCTAGATGATGTCACATGCCCTAAGTTATTTATCTCATTGCTGGGACAAATACCTTGCAAAAAGCAATTTAAGGAAGGGTGTCTTTGTTTGGGCTTAGGAGTTGAGACTTTAGTCGGTCCTGGTGGGGAGCACATGGCGGCAGGAGTGTGAGCTGGCTGGTAGCTGGTGGGGAGCATGGCGGCAGGAGTGTGAGCTGGCTGGTGGTTGGTGGGGAGCATGGTGGCAGGAGTGTGAGCTGGCTGGTAGCTGGTCATGTCACATCTGCAGCAGGAAGCAGAGAGGGATGAATGTTGGTGCTCAGCTCATGTTCTGATGTTTTTTCTTTTCTTTTTATTCACCCTGAGATATAAACCCAAGGGACCTTGCAACCCACACTCTGAGTAGGTCTTCCCTTTTCAGTTAAATCCCCGGAGGCATGCCCACAGATATTTCTTTTATATGTGTGTGTATTTACATATATGTCTGTGTGTGTGTATGTATATATATACACACACACTGTTGACAATCACTGCCTCATGTACATATACATACATTTGTGTATACATGCATGTATGTATATGTATATATATATATGTGTGTGTGTACATACACATGCACACTCATGTGCACATGCATACACACACGTGAGAAGGCTGCCTGGAGTAGTACTAGATTAAGAATGATAACACATCAATTTGCCAAATGGAAGAGTTGGGAGGATTCTTATTCATTTTTATGTTCTCTGATAAACCATAAAATTTCAACCATGAAGGATAGCTTCTGTTTTTTTTTTTTAGTTTAGATTTAGAAGATAGACTACTCTCATAATCCAGGGAAGTTCCTTTGTTTTACAGATTTATTTTATGTGCTCTGGGGTTTTTGCCTGTGTGTGTATGTCTGTGTGAGTGTGGTGGATCCTCTGGAACTGGAGTTACAGACAGTGAGCTGCCATGTGGTGCGGGGAATTGAACCTAGTTATGCCAGCACCATTTTTGAAGATGCTTTTTCCCCCCATTTTATAATTTTTGCTTCTTTGTCAAAAATGAGGTGTTCATGGGTGTGTGGATTGATATCAGGGACTTTGATTCGATTCCATTGGTCCTTCTGTCTTTTTTCTTAATTGATTTATATTGAGCTCTACATTTTTTAAATGATTTGTTTTTATTTTATGTGCATTGGTGTTTTGAATGCCTGTATGTCTGTGTGTGGGTACCAGATTCTCTGAAACTGAAGATACAAACAGTTGTGAATGGCCATGTGGCTGCTGGGAATTGAACCCTGGTCCTCTGGATGAGCAACCAGTGCTCTTAACCACTGAGCCACCTCTCCAGCCCCTGAGTTCTACATTTTTCTTTGCTCCTCTTCCTGCCTCTCCCCTCCCTTCAACCCTTCCCCAAGGTCCCCATGTTCCCAATTTACTCAGGAAATTTTGTCTTTTTCTACTTCCCATGTACACTAGATCCATGTATGTCTCTCTTAGGGTCCTTATTGTTGTCTAGATTCTCTGAGATTGTGATTTTAGGCTGGTTTCCTTTGCTTTATGTTTAAAAATCACTTATGAGTGAGTACATGTGATAATTGTCTTTCTGGGTCTAGATTACCTCACTCAATATGATGTTTTCTAGCTCAGTCCATTTGCCTGCAAATTTCAAGATTTTTATTTTATTTTGCTGTGTAGTACTCCATTGTGTAAATTACCACATTTTCTTTATCCATTCTTCGTTCAAGGGGCATTTATGTTGTTTCCAGGTTCTGGCTATGATGAACAATGCTGCTATGAATATAGTTGAGCACATGTCTTTGTGGTATGATTGAGTATCCTTTGGATATATACCCCAAAGTGGTATTGCTGGCTCTTGAGGAAGGTTATATACAAAGAACTCAAAAAAATTGTTCATCAAAGGAACAAATAATCCAATAAAAAATGGAGTACAGACCTAAACAGAGAACTCTCAACAGAGGAATCTAAAATGGCTAAAGCACACTTAAGGAAATGCCCAACATCCTTAGTCATCAGAGAAATGCAAATCAAAACAACTCTGAGATTCTATCTTACACCTGTAAGAATGGCCAAGATCAAAAACACTGATGACAACTTATGCTAGAGAGTTTGTGGGGAAAAGGGAACACTTCGGCATTTCTGGTGGGAATGCAAGCTGGTACAACCCCTTTGGATGTCAGTGTGGCGATTTCTCAGAAAATTAGGAAACAACCTCCTGTATATTTTTATGCCAGTACCAGGCTGTTTTCAATACTGTAGCGCTGTAGTAGAGTTTGAAGTCAGGGGTTGTGATGACTCCAGAAGTTCCTTTATTGTACAGGATTTTTTTTTTTTTTTGCTATCCTGGGTTTTTTGTTTTTCCATATGAAGTTGAGTATTGTCCTTTCAAGGTCTGTGAAGATTTTGCTGGGATTTTGGTGGATATTGCATTGAATCTGTAGATTGCTTTTGGTAAATTTGCTATTTTTACTAGTTTATCCTACCTATCCAAGAGCACGGCAGATTTTACAATTTTCTGATGTTTTCTTCAATTTCTTTGTTCAAAGACTTAAAGTTCTTATCATACAAGTCTTTCACTTGTTTAATTAGAGTTACCTTAAGATAGTTTATTTTATTTGTGGCTATTGTAGAGGGTGATGTTTCACTGATTTCTTTCTCAGCCCAAAGGGTATTTCTTAAAAAAGATTTATTTATTTATTATATATACAACATTTCTTCCATGTACACCTGCACACCAGAAGGGAGCATCAGATCTCAGTACAGATGGTTGTGAGCCACCATGTGGTTGCTGGGAATCGAACTCAGGACCTCTGGAAGAGCAGTCAGTGCTCCCAACTGCTGAGCCATCTTGCCAGCCCCCAAAGGGTATTTCTTAAAGGATCTGACAGAATACTCACTGAGCCATGGTCCTCTCAGCAAGGAAGCAAGGAGTGCGGCACCTTTGCAGGTGCCTGGCAGTGGTGGCCCACTCCTTTAATCCCAGCACTCAGGAGGCAGAGGCAGGCTGTTATTTGTAAGTTTGAGGCCAGCCCGTTCTACAGAGTGAGTTCCAGACAGCCAAGGCTACACAGAGAAACCCCATCACAAACAAACAAAAAGGCAAATAAACCCACAGAGAGCCTCCAGGGATGCTTAGCACAGGCACCATCCTTAGGCGAGGCTGAGGTGGGGCTGTGTGCGTGCACCAAGGCTGCGAGGTGCTTTGTGTCTACAAGCAGTCTGTGTCCTTATCTGAAAACATCTGTGGAAGCACAACACAAGGGCTGAAGTGTTCAACTCACGGGGATCTCAGGCAGTTTACAAATGAAACTGCTTTGCATTATTACAACAAATAACAAACAGATCCTCTTTGCACAGGAAGAGCGATGCAGAATTCTGATTGAGCACTAGACGTCGCTGTTGACTAATTCTGGTGTCTGTCAAGGCCGACCTTGGTTAAATTTACTACATAAAGCTTTTCCCCCTTCCTTTCTTCCTTTTCCTTCTTTTTTCTTCCTGTCCTTCCCCCCTTCATTCTCTTTATTTTTTCTATTTCTTTCTACTATAATTTTCTTTTTAATTTATTTTTAATATATATTTTTTACTTTTGAAATTATTACATCTTTCCTCCATTCCTTTTCCTTCCCACAATACTGCCCCCACGAACCCCTTTAGCTTTCTCTCAAAGTTATGACTTATTTTTTAAAATTATTGTTATGTATATGCATATATTTGTAAGCATATGTATTTATTTCTAAATATGTAAATACAAACAGCTAAGTCTGTATGTTACTAGTATATAATATTATGTATAATACATATATGTATACATTGTATATGTATTATATAACACATTATATGTATAGCACATGTATTATATATGTATTATATATATCATATAAAATCTGAAGGCTGACCACTTGGCAGTACATAACCAATTGGAGGCTCTCCCTGGGGAAGACTGTTTTTCAACCCCACAATCTCAGAATTGCTTAGTTGTCTGAAGCTGTTTGCTCAGGGCTGGAGGCTCACGAGACTTCCCCCTTCCAGGTTAGCAGGTCTGTTGTCACATCCTTGTTCAAATCTTTTTTTTTTTTTTTTCGAAACAGGGTTTCTCTGTGGCTTTGGAGCCTGTCCTGGAACTAGCTGTGTAGACCAGGCTGGTCTCGAACTCACAGAGATCCGCCTGCCTCTGCCTCCCCAGTGCTGGGATTAAAGGCGTGCCCCACCATCGCCTGGCCCCTTGTTCAAATCTTGATTAGGCAGCCATGCAGATGAGACTTCATGGGTGTAGCTCCTCTGACTTTTCTGTGAGACTCAACCTCACAGCCAACTTCTTATTCCTCTGGCTCTTACAACAATCTTTCCTTTTTTTTTTTTTTTTCAGATGTCCCCTTGGGTGCAGGAGTTGGGCTGTAGATGTGATTTGGGACTGGATACCACACAATCTCTTCTCTGAATTTTGGTCAGCTGTGGTTTTCTCTAACAGTCTCTGCTTATTATTGCAAAAAGAAGTTTTTTTGATGAGAGCTGAGGTCTCCACTTACCTGCGGGTGTGTCTTAGTTAGGTTCTATGGCTGTGAAGAGACACCATGACCACAGCGTATAAAAGAAACATTTAATTGGGGTGGCTCACTTACAGTTTCAGAGGTTTAGCCCATCACATGATGGCATGCAGGCAGATGTGGTGGTGTATCCTGACTCAGAAGCAAAGGAAGTTAACTGACTGTCACACTGAGCGAAGCCCACCCCCATAGTGACGCACTTCCTGCAACAAGGCCACACCTCCTAATAGTGCCACTTCCTTTGGGGTCCATTCTTTCAAACCACCACAGGGTGTAAAGATAAGCGTTTAGAATATAGTTAGAGATTATGCTAGTTTAGTAAAATGCTGATTGCTGATTCCCCTCTAAGATCCATGACTTCACTCATCTGGGTAGTCGGCTAGCTTTCCAATACCAGGCAAGACCCAAGCCTTGTTGACCAAGGTGTGCTGAGCACTGTTGCACCCTCAGAGTTGTAGCTCTGTAAATGCGCTTCACGGTTGTGGATCACAGGCATCAGAGCTGGTTGCTTTCCTCCTTTGGAAGTGTGCATAGAATGGGGACATTCAGGTCAGTTCCAGTTCAGAGGCCTCTGAGTCCTGTGCCTGAAGTACGCGGTACTGTTTTCAGCAATAGGGACTTGACTTCTACCATTGGGGAGAAACCAAGAGCAACAGCAGAAGCCTGCCATGTTTTGGGAATCTCTTCGAAGCCCCTGACCAGCAACTCTAAAAGGAGAGTCTCCTGTCGGGTATTGGGGTTTTTGGTAGGTAGTCCATAGCTCTTGCGGGGAGCATTGCTAGCCCAGATGGGAAACTTTTGTTTAAACTATATATGTATAGACAGACTTACATGTATTATATATAACTTAAAATAGATACTAATATGATTCCTTATGACTTTTTCAGACATCGTTATTGTTGTTATTATAATTTGCTTATTCTAGAAAATTTCACAATTTATACAATGAAATATGATAATATCTACTACCACTTCCCTCCTTCAACTCCTTGTCCTCCAGACCCCTCCCCTACTAGTGGTGCTCCACCACCACCCAGTTTAATCTTACATCTTTAACCTTTTTTTTTTTTTTTTTTTTAAAAAGACCACAGTCTGTAGGTCTGGAACTTGTTATGTAACCCAAATTACCACACTTAGCTCTTTCTTTCTTTCTTTTTTAAAATTTGTATTATTATTATTTTGTGTGTGTGTGTTTAGTTCTTTGAGACAAGATATCTTTACGTAGCCCTGGCTGTTTGTGAATTTGCTGTGCAGACCAGGCTGGCCTTGAACTCACAGATCTCTACTTCCGCCTCCAGAATACGGGGAATAAAGGCGCGTGCCACTGCACCTGGTCTCTGCAAACTTTTAACACGGAAGTCAAAGATTAGTCAGGTAAACGTATACTTACACTCATGGCTTCGAAAGTACCAATTTTCCCACGATTACCTACTTGCTGCTTCCCTAAGCCGTACCATCCATTTCACAGGTAATACACTTGAGGGTCTGAGATAGGTAGCTGGCGGGTTCATACACCAGTTGCATGGTCTGATTTAAACATTTCTTTCCACGTATGCTTTTATGGCCTGACTCGTCTTCAGCTCGGTTTCTGCTGGATCTGTGTGCATAGCTGAAAACCGTATCCTTTCGATGCCTGGCCCTATATTTGCATTTCGAAAGCTTTTGAAAAGTATCTGCAGGAATCACCTAGAAAGTAAACAGGTTGTAAGATTTAGTGGTAGCCGAGTTTATCATAGCTCTGTGTGCATTGTATACACACACACACACACACACACACACACACACACACACATATCTCCAGGCACTTTATTCTACAGAGTTCAAAACTACAAGAATGTATGTGAGATCACTTGGAAGCTGGAAGCTGTCACGCAAGAGATGTCATACATGACAGAGGTGGTACAAGGTACTGTCTAGCTTGGGCCTCTGACCTGGTAATCCTCCTGTAAGGATTTCTGCAGAAGGGCGGACAGTGTACCGCTGTGATAGAGAATTTGCTTGGCATGTGTGAAGCCCTCGCTTTGAATTTCCCTGGACATTTTACTATGTTTACAGAACCGAGATATTTTTGATTCTAAACCACACTGACTTTCCTCTCTGTTGTTTGTTGCTGTCTGTCTTCCAGACTGACAGCCACTCCTTGCTCATTAGTTACAGAGTTACAGTTGCTTACATCCCTACCGCTGTGGCCATGGGAAGCCATCAGAGGTCAGTCTCCCTCCTCATAGGGTGGAGTCTGAGATGACATTTTAGAAAACTTGTCAGGTCCCTTTAGCGCTTCATTATAGTTATTTTTAAATTAAAAAAACTTACCTATTTTATTTTCTGTGGGTTCTTGCTATGTTTATATGAGGGTGCTGGATCCCCTGGAACTGGGGTTACAGACAGTTGTGAGTTGCCATGAGGGTGCTGGGAATTGAACCTGGGTCCTCTGGAAGAGCAGGTGGGGCTCTTAACCACGGAGCCATCTTTCCAGCTTCTCATTATTGTTATTATTTTAAACCAAGCACTGAGGGATACAGGCCAGTCGGGATGTACTTGTTTCAGAACCCCAGTGATCTACTGATAGGTGGCAGAGGGGATTTTTTCTTTCCAGAGGTGCTACAGGCTGCTGAAAACAAAAAGAAATCACAAAAATAATTTGGAGATCCTCACTGGTTTGACTAAGAATGGCCTCCATAAGTTCATGCATTTGAATAGTCATCAGGGAGTGCCACTATTTGAGAAGGATTATGACACATGGCCTTATTGGAGGAAGTGTGTTATGGGGGCAGCAGGGGTGGTGGTGAATCTTGAGATTTAAAAGCCCATGCCAGGCCAATCTCTTCCTCCCTCCCTCCCTCCCCCCCTTTCTACTTGAGAATCAGGATGTAGCTCTCAGCTGCTTCTCCAGCACCGCACCTGCCTGTCACCATGCTGCCTGCCATGATGATCATAATGACTTAAGCCTCTAAAACTTTAAGCAAGCCCTCAGTAAAGTGCTTTCTGTTATAAGAGTTGTATTGGTCATGGTGTCTCTTCACAGCAACCAATAGAACAGAGACTAGGTCCTTTGCTAAATTTTAGTCCTTCGGGTTCCCTGATCTTCCCAGAACCACTATGACTCAAAGGCTGGTCTATCTTGGCTATGTGGCTTAGAACATGTAACAAATTGCATTAATATGTTATATTCTTCTGCTTTTATCCCCCAAGACAAGAGGGCCTCCTTGAGGGAAGTCTCAAATCCTTGTTCCCCTGTGTCCCCAGGTTCTGAGGTTTTCACCGAGCCCAAGTGGAGTTTGTCTTTCTTTCTTCCTACTCCCCCTTTTGAGACAGGGCTTCTCTGTGTAACCCTGGTTTTCCTGGAGCTCACTCCATAGACCAGGCTGATCTCGAACTCAGAGATCAACCAACTTCTGCCTTCTGGAATTACGCTGAGCTGCAGGGAGTTTTTCAATCCCAACTTCGTGTCAAAATGTCTTTGGAGGGCTGGAGAGATGGCTCAGTGGTTAAGAGCACTGCCTGCTCTTCCAAAGGTCCTGAGTTCAATTCCCAGCAACCACATGGTGGCGCCCTCTTCTGGCCTTCAGGCATACACACAGACGGAAAATTGTATACATAATAAATAAATAAATAAATAAATAAATAAATAAATATGTCTTTGGAGTCACGTATTCTCCTGCTAGGCCTTTGGAGTCAGACTCTTGAGACGGCATGACCTGGTGTGATGCAGGGATGACAGCTATAGATGCTCATTCCTTAGGACATCTTTGTGAAGACCCTATGCCCTAATAGTCTGTTTCCTGATGCTCACTTAGTGGACATGTGTAAAACCTTTCCCAAGGATGGGCCAAAGCAATTCATTCTTCAATGTTCTGTGTTCTTTTTCTACAAAAGTGAAACTGTTTGGAGAATATACATGAATTGACAGCTTCTTTGCATCCTGACTTGGGAAACGTGACTCAAGGACTTGGGCATTTGACTTTGGAAAACCATCCAACGTTTGGACAGAGAGTCACACCCAGAAGAATGTCCCTTTCATGCATATTATTTGCTGACAAAGTTGAACAAACTTACAATCATCTCTTTGGAATTTTGTGCAAAGGGCATTCCAAGATGTTGAAGTCAAAATAAGATGCCAAGAGACTGGAGGGGTGAGTCAGTGGCTAAGAGTGAGCACCCCTCCTGCAGATGACCTGGATTTGGTTCCCAGAACCCAGGTCACAACTGTCAGCTCACAACTACCTGAAGCTTAAGTTCCAAGGGGGTCAGACTCCATTAGCACCCTCACTCATGTGACATACCCATGCACAGACACACATATATACACATAATTAAAAATAAATAAAAATAAATGTTTTTTAAAAAAGACACTTAATAGAAAATTTTTTGCAATATATCCTATAATATGTATTGAAGTGCTATAACATTACTGATAGTATGTTTGTTTTCTATGCGATTGTTAGTGTGGCAGTGTAGTAAATAGGATTTTTCTTGGGTCTACTGGATCCTTGATCTAGCTGCCTAAAAGAATTTCAGAATGAACCAGAGCAAAGTGGAGTTGGGAATTATTATTATTATTAGTTTGGTTTTTCAAGACAGAGTTTCTCTGTAGCTTTGGAGCCTGTCCTGGAACTAGCTCTTATAGACCAGGCTGGCCTCCAACTCACAAATATCTGCCTGCCTCTGCCTCCCAAGTGCTGGGATTAAAGGTGTGCGCCACCACCGCTGCCCGGCACAAGTTGGGGATGTCTGGTCTCCTGGAGCTGGAGTCAGAGGCAATTGGAAGCCCCAGGATGGGTGTTGGGGACCCAACCCATTATGTCTCTTAACCACTGGGCCAACTCTCCAGGCTCTCTTCCCATGTGTTTGTAAGGTAAGATAATTTCGATCCATTTCTAATCACTATGTAGCCACCATAGGTTAAACAAAAGATAAAGGCATAAAGGCTGCACCCACTCCCCACCTGCTTCCTTTAGTCATTGGTCTTCATCAGCTTTCGCTTCCTCCATGAACTGACCTAAGCCACACAGGAGGACTCAGAGCTCAACTGTCCCCAACTCAACTGAGAAAAACTCGGCAACAGAAGGAATTAGGTTTTCATGATTTCATAAAGATCATTTTTGGACAAAGTTATCTTTTAGAAAGATAATTAGAGAGAGATGAGAGGTCAGAGCCCCGATGAACTGGCCACTCCTACAGGAGCTCCCAGAAGTCCACACAGTGTCAGCCCAGTTATGTTACAGGAACAAGGAATGAAGTGAGGTGAGTTGAGGTGGCTATAGGACTCTCCAATAGCTAGCCAACAGCAATGACAACTGCTTGTCCCCCCCCCCCCTTTTGGTTTTTCAAGACAGGGTTTCTCTGTAGCTTTGGAGCCTGTCCTAGAACTAGCTCTTGTAGGATTTTTCTTGGGTCTACTGGATCCAAGCCAGGCTGGTCTCGAACTCACAGAGAACCACCTGCATCTTGAGTGCTGGGATTAAAGGCATGTGCCACCACTGCCGCCTGGCTTGTCCAGTTCTTAATCTCCTTGTGATCTCATTGTCTCAAGTTCCCAAGGACCCATGGACCCAGCCTGGGATGCCCTGGTAACACAAATAAACATTGATTTTAGCAGAGTCACAGGACAATGGGAAGGGAAAGGACTTACCTGCTACTGGATCCATTGTCCCCTCCTGCCATCCCCTACACAGCCCTGAAGGTGCCCTGAGCCAAGGAGTGTACCACCTCTGAGCCTCTGGGATGTTCAGAGAGAACTCTTTCCAGGTCCTTCAAAGAGGAGGAGAAAGAAAGTGAAACCAGCTCAGCTGTGACGTACTTGGCTGCATTCACACCTGGTTTGGTCCCCTTGTGTCTGGCGGGCTTCCCCCCCCTCCACCCTTCCCCCTCACTCTGCACTCTCCCCATCCTGCCTCTGGCCAGTCTCTTCCCCAGAGGGGACTAGTAAAGACAACTCAAGTTTCTAGAAAGCTGGGATCCCTGGTTCACTCCAAGGAAAGGTGGGAGAGTCTGTCAGCTCAGGGCTCAGAGCTGTCTGAGGAGAGATGGCTGCAGAAAATGGGAAGGAAGTAGCTCCTTTGTCCTTTTCTGGGGTGGTGCCTGGAAGGACAAGGAAGACTAGGTTGTCCACATCTCTCAGACCTGTGGCTGTCTTGGCCACCTAGTAAGCCAGATCTGTAGAGTTGGACCTGATATTTGAGCACCAGGCTAGGAAAAGTCTGAAGGTGTAGCCCTCTAAAGTTCTTGGAGCTTCTGAATGTAGGCAGAAGCAAGAAAACCCTCTCCCCTGCCTCCTCCAACCAAGGGCAGTTCAGAGAATCCAGTCAGAATAGGTATTCAAGTGTGCCCTTGACAGCTGGACACCTAGTTCAGCTATTTCACCTAGTTCTTGAAAACTAGAGATTTCTTGTAGGATGCGGTAGGAGTTCATAGCTAGGGCTATAGCCCCTTAAGGACAGGACAGATCTGAAGGATGGGTGGTGTGGGAGAATTGTCTGTATTCTGTCAATCATAATTAAAATAAATGCTGATTGGCCAGGCAGGAAGTATAGGTGGGACAGGTGGGGCAATGAGAACAGGAGTATTGTGGGAAGCTGGAAGCTCCCTCAGCATTCCTACTCAGACCAAGGAAGAAGCTGGATGTGTCCTGCTCTGCTGGGAAAGGTACTGTGCCATGTGGCTTACATAGATAAGAATAATGGGTTAATATAAGATACAAGAACTAATAAGAAGCCTGAGTTAAGAAGCCAATCAGTTTATAACCTAAGGAGACCTCTGTGTGACTTTCTTTGGGACTTGTCATCTGTGGGAACTGGGCAGGACAGAAACCCCAACAAGCCTGGCCCTCATGTTACTGGGCTATATAAGTTATAAGAGCTAATATGAAGCCTGAGCTAATGGGCCATTCAGTTTATCATTAAATAGACTTGCTGTGTGATTTTCTTTGGGGCCAAACAGCTGTGGGACCTGGTGGGAGGACAAAAACCCCAACAAGCAGGCCCTCGTGTTACAGAATGGCACCCATGTAGATAACTGCATCTACAGAAAGTCTGAGAAAGGTTGGGAAAATAATAGAGTAAAGCATGTTTTCTTGGTAGCAGCAATTTCTCATTTCTGCTCTGCTTGCTAGAGGGAAGCAAGTGCTCTCATCTAAGAGAGGCTTCCCAACTCAGCTTTAGCTGCAAAACCCTGCAGCTCTTTAAGAGATCCTACAACAAACACTTAAATGGTGTTGATGAAAAGCTGACCACATGGTTTTTGGTTTTTCAGCCATAGTAGGAAAAAAGCCGCACCATTTGAAAATGCCAGCCATCCTGCCAGGACATACTCTGAATCATTCAGGCAGGTGATCGGATTGTGTATTATTTGACTGTGGTTTGTGAGGACATTGCTGCAGTTTGCTTGCTGGCGGGACCTTGAAAGGCCATAGAGTTGCGGCAATAAACATGACTACAGCCACTACCTCTGCCATGAAGCTGAAATCGCAGAAAGCTAAGGAATGGGCTGTATCCAGCCATCAAAGCCACAGCTTTAGTCCTACCCATATTGCTTGGTAAATTAAAAACTCATGTAGTCAGAAAAAGAGAGACAGTAAGGAGAGATTGAAAGATAAAGAACTTATACATGCTTTACTATGTTTAAAAATGTATGCAGGCTAAAGCTTAAAGTCCTTAAAATAAGAAAAGAGAGTAGTTTGGTGTGGTAGTACATACCTTTAATCCCAACACTTCGTAGACAGAGGCAGGCAGACCTCTGTTAATACAAGGTGTGGTGGCACACGCCTTTAATCCCAAGGCTTGGGAGGCAGAGGCAGAGAGACCTCTGCAAGTTCTAGGTGTGGTGGCACACACCTTTAATTCCAAAGCTTTTAAGGCAGAGGCAGAAAGATCTCTGAATTCAAGGTGTGGCGGTGCACACCTTTAATCCCAGCACTTGGGAGTCAGAGACAGGGACCTCTGTGAGTTCACGGACAGCCTGATCTACAGAGGGAGTTCCAGAATAGTCAAAGACATACAGAAAATCTGTCTCACTATCCTGAGTGAGGTAAGCCAGACCCAAAAAGAAGAACATGGGATGTATTCACTCATATTTGGTTTCTAGCCATAAATAAAGGACATTGAGCCTATAACTAGTGATCCTAGAGAAGCTAAATAAGAAGGAGAACCCAAAGAAAAACATATAGGCATCCTCCTGAATATTAACCTTCATCAGGCGATGAAAGGAGACAGAGACAGAGACCCACATTGGAGCACCGGACAGAAATCTCAAGGTCCAAATCAGGAACAGAAGGAGAGAGAGCACAAGCAAGGAACTCAGGACCGTGAGGGGCACACCCACACACTGAGACAATGGGGATGTTCTATCGGGAACTCACCAAGGCCAGCTGGCCTGGGTCTGAAAAGGCCTGGGATAAAACCGGACTTGCTGAACATAGTGGACAATGAGGACTACTGAGAACTCAAGAACAATGGCAATGAGTTTTTGATACTACTGCACGTACTGGCTTTGTGGGAGCCTAGGCAGTTTGGATGCTCACCTTACTAGACCTGGATGGAGGTGGGTGGTCCTTGGACTTCCCACAGGGCAGGGAACCCTGATTGCCTTTGGGCTGATGAGGGAGGGGGACTTGATTGGGGGAGGGGGAGGGAAATGGGAGGCGGTGGTGGGGAAGAGACAGAAATCTTTAATAAATAAATTAATTAAAAAGTTAAAGTTAAAAATAAAAGAAATAGGGGTTAAAATAAAGCTACATAAAGATGAAAAATACACAGAGAATCTGGATACTATATGTTATGTTCTCTATGTTTGAATGCTGAGGAAGGAGCAACAGCTGCTCAAAGATATTAGTTCATTGATGCTGTTGAATTAATCCAAGATAGGTATTTTGAAAATACCTTGACTTCAAAATTGAAGTCAAAAGGTATGTTACTGTTACTGAAGTAAAGGGGGGGGCAATGAGAACAGGATAATTCTGGCACGGAGGAAGACCTTTCCTCTGCTGTCCTGTTCAAACACCTAAGAAGCAAGATTTGACCTGCCACACTGAAAAAGTTACCGAGCCATGTGGCTAACATAGATAAGAATAATGCACTATATAAGTTATAAGAGCTAATACAAAGCCTGAGCTAATGGGGGTCAATAAGGGGCAGGGAGGGGCATGCAGTGGAAGGTAAGACACAGTTTCTTTTCTGAAAGTTAAAGACTGCTGGGGACAGTTTCCTGTGCTTACTTCTGGGCTTGAACCCTGCATGTGCCCATGGTGGGCAATGCCTTCAGCATCTACCAGGCATTTGCCTAATTTTGAAGCTAATGAGCTAAAAATAAAGAGTGTCTCTGTAGCCTGTTATGAGGTTTCGGGTTTGTTTTATTTTGGGGGGGTTGTTTGTTTTGTTTTTTGTTTTGGTAAATTTATGTTCATTTCCTTGAAATACATTGCTGTGCATGAAAATTCAAAGAGATTCGTATTTTAGGGTTCATGATACTGATTACCAAATGAGGCATGGAACCCTTGAGCTGGTTTACCTTTCTACCATTATTAGGGATTATGACTACCGTTTTCTCTGTAGGCTGCTTTGATATGAATATGTACTGTCAAGTCATTCCCACTTTTCTGGCTATTCCCATTTGCTGTATTTTAATGCACTTATTGTACACATGGCTTATTTTATTGATTGCTCATGTTTAGGCTTTATTTGTCTTTTCCTAATTTATTTGTAAGACCCTTTAACATGGGGGCTGGAGAGATGGCTCAGCGGTTAAGAGCATTGCCTGCTCTTCCAAAGGTCCTGAGTTCAATTCCCAGCAACCACATGGTGGCTCACAACCATCTTAAATGAGGTCTGGTGCCCTCTTCTGGCCTTCAGGCATACACGCAGAAAGAATATTGTATACATAATAAATAAATATTTAAAAAAAAGACCCTTTAACATAATAAAAATTTGAATGCAGTATCTATGAGATACAGTATCTGTTTTTTTTTTCTTTTCTGTTTTTATTTCAAGTAAGAGTTTTACTATGTAGCTCTGGCTATCCTGGAACTTACTATGTAGACCAGGCTCACCTCAGACTCCAGAGATTATGAGCCATTTTGTCAGGTTTAAGATACAGTATCTTGCACAGTAAATATACATATATATATATATATATATATATATATATATATATATATATGTTAGTGCCAGGCAGACTCTGTTGTACCATTGATTTCCTTAGGCTTTGTTACTTAACTCCTTTGGGGTTTGGTTTTCATCCTTTGGAAACCATGGCAGGTGACAAATGAGAACACTGTCACTGTCTTACTCTGAATGCTGCCATGTAGTAAGTCATCTTAAACAGAGCCCAGAGTATTTGTCCATCCTGGACTCCCCTCTCCCCGCATGAGCTTTGTCAACAATTTTCTCTCACACCTGTCCTCAACTGCCAGGATTTTCTCAGGACTGAAGGCTGCTGATGGTACATCGTCCTGCCCTCCAGTCCTGCAGTGGGTGATGATGTGGCTGCTCCTCTTCCTCTTTTCCTTCTTTTTTCCTTATTTTTTTTCTTACCAAGGTTAAGGAATTTGGAAATTAGTAGAAATGAACAGGACTGCTTAATTTGCCAATGGGATTAAATCCCTGGAAATACTCACCAATTACAATTTAATATTATATTTAACAAAAGATGAAAGGGGGATCCTTGTCTGCTTTGTGTTTAAAAATAAAACAAAATAATCTTCAGTGTTAGCTGGGGACATAGCTCAGTGATAGGGCACTTACCAAAGAAGCACGAGGGCTCAGTCCTCGGTACTTCCGGTCACCAAGAGCTCACGCAGATGACGGCACTGGTTACTAGGGCTTCTGCTTTTACAACACTTTGCCAATGATGTGTCATATAAGAGGTTTGGTCCTGTTTTAACTGACTGCTTATTTCCTCATGATCTGGAAGTGGTCGGTTTTTATGACCATCATATGGGTATGGAAAAAGGCACAGATCTGTCCTGAAGAATGAAAAGGATTTATAAATCCACATGTTGACATCACTTTGACCAGTCCTATTTTTCACACCCTTCCTGGTTTTATTTTGTGTTACCTGTTTGTGTCAAAATATGTGTGTGTGTGTGTTTTTTCAGTGTCTAAATATGGCAAGGTTTCTATCTGCCCACATTTGGTGGTCCCTTTTCTTGAGAACTTTGGTACCAGATGGGCTCAGCTGCAGTGTGGTGAACTGTTCTAACCCTGCTCAGTGTCAAGTACTAATTTAACTGTAAAGCAGAAAGTCAGGGTTTGGTGCCTACTCAGCCCTGTCCACATTGTATCATCTAGCATGAGTGTTACCCCACCCTTGTCTGCATTGCAGCTATCCACAGCTACATAGTTGCAATGACAGTGAGCATCTTGCATACTTTGTGAACTCAGGAAGTTACTGCCAGTGAAATCCTAAGAACAAAGGCTGGACATAACAGCCACTCAGGGAATAGCAGATATTTTCAAAAGCTACCTCATGCTTGAAAACGCCTTTCAGGATAGTGACATGCTATTGTCTGTCACTCTCAGCCTCTGTGGTCGCTGGGCACTGCCTTTGTTTTCTGTATGCACAGATCTTTAAGACTTGGGTCTATAGACCACTAAGGGATGCTTGAGGACTAGGATGACTACTTTCAAGTAACCATTCCGACAAGAGCAACTCCCCATACTCTCAACAGCCTCTGCCTCTGTCTCCTCAGCCTGCCTCTTTACCCAGGATGTTCACTATGATAAAGGGCGTTGAGGAGGTTCTTCTCCAACACTTCATTCAGACAAAGCAGGACATTGCCTATGCCATCAACAAGCCTTTCCCCTTCTTCGAAGCCCTCCAAGACCACTACTTCATCACTAAAAAAAATGTACAAGGTGAGGCCTGTGGACCCTCCACAAGGCAGTCCAATCCCCACTAAGTATGCTCAACTATTGAGATCTAGGCCTATAACCCCCCAGAGTTTCTCTGTGTAGCCTTAGCTGTCCTAGACCTCACTTTGTAGACCGGCTGGCCTCAATAGAAAACATTTGAGATCTGACTGTTTGTCTCCTAGGAGTAAAGGCAAGTGTCATCAAGCCTGGCTTCTTTTTTTTTTAATTACAATCATGTATTTGCTTGTGGGTGGAGGTGGGCACATGCATGGTGTGGGGGTTGAAGGACAACTTGTAGACTCTGTTCTTCCCTTCCATGATATGGATCCTGGGGATCAAACGCCTGTCCTCAGGCTCGATGGCCAATACCTTCACCCACTTAGCCAGCCTCAGCAGTCCAAAGTAGCTTTCTTACAGTATAGAAAACCACAAATATAGACTTCTCAGCTCAATGAAGAACCATTCAAACTAATTCATCCTTGTTCTACTCATTGAAGGATTCTATAGATGCCTGTCAGGATCTGGTTCCTGTATCCAGAGTGGTGTTCAATGTTCTCACCAGTCTGGAGCGAACTTTCCATCTGTCACTGCTACTGATATTGTTCAGCCAAGACAACCTACGTGAATACCCCAGCCTAGGGGCAATATTCAGAAGCTTCGAAAATGGTAAGGTGGTTTCTCCAATATCATTTCCAAGTGCAGTGTTACGATACTAAAAGCCTGGGTTTGTTTCCAGTGTGAAATATGCATACCAATGCTTGTTCTTCCTGTGAAAAGGCAAACCACACTCACTCACGAAAGCAGCTGGAGGGGGCAGCCTTTGCTGCCTTGATCTCGGTTGTCCCAAGGTGAATTTTTATAGGACACAGATGTTTTTGTTGCAGCTACTCAGTGAATTGTTGTTCGGGTATACGTTTGTTTGTGACAGGGTCTCATGATGTAGTCCTTCTGCCTTGGCCTTCTTTGCTAGTGCTGGTGTTACTGGTGTGAGCCCACCACACCAGTCTTGAAAATGTCAGGTCCTGGGCCATCTCCAGGGAGTACCTGAGATGACAGAAATGCCAGAGGTCAGATGTGGAAGAAAGACAGGGAGCTCTAGAGACGGAGAGGGGGGAAACGGGTTCAATGTGCATCTCTCTGAGACAGGTCGGTTTCACCGCACAATTTGCATGATCATCTTTTGAGTCCTTAAAGCAACCTGTGACATCATTGTTAACTGCTCTTGACAGACAAGGGAAGTTTGACGGGAACTCCCACAGTCATTTGTTTTAGAAGTAGGACTGGGAACGCCTATATGGATTTGCCAATACAGAGGCCAAGATAGTAACCACTATGGCAACAGAGCCAGCAGGAAAGCAGCTTGTAAGGCTGGAGGAGAGAGAGAGCTCACAAAGATGAGGGAGACAGACACAGACGGAAAGACAGAGTAGGAGAAAGAACAGAGCATGAGGTGTGATGGAACAGGAAGAGATGGGACGTTCATCAGAGCCCGAGATAATTTAGCTTACAATGAGGGAAAGGATTTGGGAGGGCTCGGCCCTCTCATAGGTGAAGCCTGTAGCAAGGCAGTGTGTCACAGCAGGAATGTGTGACAAAGTAGCTCACTGTGTACTCTGAAAATGAAGAGAGACTTGGATTCCATAATCCCCTTCAAGGGATGCTCCAGGGACCAAACAGGGCCACTCAGCCCCACCTCTTCAAGTACCACTCTTTCCCTGCAGTGCAGTGATTCTTAGCCTGACTTCCTAAAGCTGCCATCTTTCAATACAGCTCCTTATGTTGTGGAGACCCTAAGCCATAAAGTTATTTTCATTACTCCTTTATAACCATAATTTTGCAACTGTTATGAACCATAATGTAAATATCTGATAAGCAGGATATCTGATATTCAATCCCTTTGAAAATATCGTTTGAGCCCCTAAGGGGTTGAGAACCATGTCTGTAGTGTCACCCTGGGATCCAGACCCTTAACACCAAAGTTTTGAGGGGACATTTGACATACAAACTTTAATAGCTGGAAAATAAAGGAACAGAGAGAGGGGCAGAAAACAGGTTTGACAAGTTGAGGTGGGAGTAAGAGGATCACCAGGCAGTAAAACCACTGGAGACTGGAGAGAACATACCCAGCAGAGTCCAACACAATCACACTGCATTTTGACACTGTCGTCGCTGGGTCACTATTGATGACTCTTCACCATCTAAAGGGCTCCTCCCTAGAGGAGAGGTGACTCCTTAAGCTAAGAGTACAGTGGAGGGTAGGCTTCACCTTGAAACCAGAGCAGCTGCCCAGGCATCTGGCCCCAGCGAAGCCTGAGGAACACGAGCTTCCAGTATATGCTGAGCCCCTCCTAGACCTGACCGGGCTCATCTCCCTGCCAGTGTAGCTCTGTGATTTTGTTCTGAACCTTGTTGGTGTCCATGACTTTTGCCATTCATCGGTCAAGGCATCTTTATTTCTGAAATAAATGATGTAGAACAGTCTTAAGAGAAACCAGCCCAAATCTATTAAAGGGAACAGTGTGTGTGAAACCAAAGGCCTGGTGTTGGAATGGAAAGGAAGGTCATAGGTCAGTCCCACTGAGTAGCCAGGTCATAGGGTGCAATAGGACCTGCAGGAATGGGCAGAAACCAGAAGATCAAGGTCTCAATACACTCTGCTAAGGAGACCTTGTTTTATTTACTACTCCAGGGAGATATATTTATCTATTCAAATAGGGACTTTTATTAATATTGCACAATTAAAATTGTATGTTAATATTTTACACAATTGACTAAGGTCTATAAAACTAGAATTATAGGAAATGAAAGCCCTGGGTACAAAATATCCAATTTTGTGTTTCAAAACCCAGTTTTGCTTAACTTTCTTCTATTTATTTATTTACTTTTGCTGTCATTTTTCAAAACCTTTTCCATACATTTGGTCACATCCTCTCCCTTCCCTCAAGTGCTCTCAGCTTCTCCCATTCTACCCACCCCACTTCATAGTCTTTCTCTCTCTCTCTCTCTCTCTCTCTCTCTCTCTCTCTCTCTCTCTCTTTCTCTCTCTCTCTCTCTCTTAGAAAACTCAAGCCCAGTATAGGCCTTTAAGCACAGAACTTGGCATGCAGAGGCAGGTCGATTTCTGCCGGTTTGAAACCAGCTTCGTCTACTGAATGAGTTCCAGGGCAGCCAGGGTTGTTACATAGAGGAAGTCCTATGTTAGAAAAAAACAAAAACCAAACAAATAACCCTCCAAAAACCTCAAACCCAAATCAGAACAAAACACAAACAAATACCCCGCCAAAAAAAAACCCCTCAAACCCAAATAAGAACAAAAGACAAAAAGCACAAATAAAACTGAAAAAAGAAAAAGAAAAAAAATGGAGTCCATCTTGTACTAGCCAACGATTCGTCAGCATGGGGGCTTGACCTGGAGTGTTATTGATTATCCAGCGTCAATCCATTGAAGAAAACTGATTTTCCCTTCTCCTTCATGTATTAATTGCATATACCTTCTTGGTTAGGAGTGGAACTTTGTGCCCACTTCCCATTCTCAGTGCTCAGATGTTTGTCTGGTTTGGACTTGGTCTTGGGCATGTTGACACATGTTGAACTCTGTGAGGTCAGTATGCACCAGTCCCTCTGTGTGCAAAGGAAGCTGTTTCCATGGACTCATCTACCACCTCTGCTCATTGCACCTCCTCTTTAGCACAGATCCCTGAGCTTTGAGGGGGGACATAACAGATATCCCATTTAGAACTAGTACTCCAAAGTTGAGGAAATGCTGCCATGAGATCAGGTAAAAGGCATTTTCTCATTTAGTGATCAATAGGGGAGGGTCCAGCCCACGGTGGGTGGTGCCATCCCTATGCTGATGTTCGTAGAGTCTATAATATTTATAAAACAAGGATTCATTAAAATGGTTTACAGGCTGTAGTTAGCTAGTCCAACAATGGCTGTCCACTGATGGAATGTTCAATAATACAGTAGTTGTTCAATCAAGGAGGATGGGTATCTCAGCTTGTCTTCAGTATACTCAGAAATCCAAAAGAAGTAAGCTCTAATGCCAGTTCTTGCCCGCAAAAACAAGCATGCAAAGAGAGCTAGCTTTCTTTTATATGTCCTTTATATAAACTGCCAGAAGAAGGTGTGTCCCAGATTAGAGGTGGGGCTTACCACCTAAAAAGATCTAGATTTAAGATGGGGCTTTCTACCTCAAATAATTTAATTAAGAAAATTCCCTCACAGGTGTACCCAGCCACTTGGGTTTTAGGTAATTCCAGATGTGGTCAAGTTCTTAGCCCAAAATAGCTATCATGATGAGCATAACAAAACATTATTAGTAGTGATTGTGTTGCTATGCTCATTTAGAAAATTAATGTAGTAGGTTTTACTTGAGGTCCATGACCTATCTATTCTTAGATATTTGGACATATTAACACTGTCAAATGTGGGTTCAATCTCATAAAACTGGCAGCCCTTACATCCAATTGAAAGGTAGTTGGTCACCCCCATAAAGTTTGTGCCACTATTGCACTAGTGAGTACAGCAGGTCACAGTATTGTAATTCACTATTGTAGCTCACAGCATTCCTAGCTGTGTGAGACTGATGATGACTTTTCACCTCTGGTAGTGTGCATAGGACCTTCTCCAGCACTAAGAATGCTAGTCCATGGTGGTGAAGCTTCTAGTTGGACACTAGCGTGATTTCTTCCTGCAAGATGGCATAAGTGTGGTGCATTCATCAACAGGTTCTTATTAGCAGGTTATGGAGAGTAACCAATAGCACTGGCAATGATCTGTAATGTTTGGGGCAAGGGAACTTCTGGTACTCCTTTGGCCAATGACTCATAAAGATGTGCCTGGAACTACGCATTTTATTTGGTAGCATATGATATCTTATCAGGTCATTGTCTCCTCTGTTATATGATGAGTTCGTTTACATTTCACTTACATTTGTATACATTTGAGGGAGTTTCTGCAGTAGTAGGTTTCTATATGGTCAGCCCAATTTTTTGTGATATAGCAGAGACTAAATAGCACTGAGTGTCCAAATGAAATAAAAGCCAAAAGCAGCCACAGAATGGACATGGGTGGTGATGAACCTGTTCTGTGCACATGAGGAAAATCAGTAACTCTGCCTCCTGTGCTGTGGGAAAAGATGCACTAGGCAATCCCATCTGCCATATAACTTCCAGGGTCTTGATGTGTGTTCCTCTGCTAATTCCAGTTGTTACTGCCTATGAAGAGAATAAGAGAAGTCCACAGACCCTACCCCCACCACAACCATCTCCACCAAACCATCTGTCCTCTTCACCAAGAGTCGGTGATCCGCAAGCAGGCTCACTGCAAATCAATGAGATCCGGCATGAGCATCCCAGTCCTTCTCACCCAGCTGTGCCTCCCCCTGGCTTCGTCCAGGAAGGAAAGACTACTCCAGGCAAGAAACATCTGGGGGGAATGTGGGTATACTTTTCAAGGCTACTTCCTGCTGATTGGGGGTGCTAATAATCTTATGGGGACCTAAAGAAAATTTAGAATTATGATCAAGTCCTGACTTGAGTATCTGGTGAGGCTTGATTATCTCAGGCAGCAGTCTTGAATCAGTTCTGGATGTAGAACTCAGACATCTGGGCCATCCACTCCTATCAGATTTCTCAGGGGGTCTTTTTTTGATCAAACCTGATTTTACTTGACTCAGAATGAATCCACAACCTCTCATTTCCTGTGGCAACAAAAGTAAAATCTCTTCTCCAAAGTAACATACATTTTGAGTTTAATTTTGAAGTCAAGGTATTTTCAAAATACCTATCTTGGATTAATTCAGCAGCATTTAATAAATAGTAAATATCTATTAGCAGCTGTTGCTCCTTCCTCAGCATTCAGACACTTCAAAGAGAGCATAATAACATACAGTATCATGACTCTGTGTGCTTTCCATCTTTGAGTGGCTTCATATTAAACTCTTATTTCTTTTATTTTTATTTTGAATTTTTGGCTTTTTGAGACAGGGTTTCTCTGTGTATCTTTGTCCTGAAACTCACTCTGTAGATCAGGCTGTCCTTGAACTCACAGAAATCCACACGTCTCTGCCTCCCAAGTGCTGGCATTAAAGTTGTGTTCCAGGACATCTTGAACTCACAGAGATTTGTCTGCCTCTGCCTCCCAAGTGTTGGGATTAAAGGTGTGTGCCATCACACCCAACTACTCTTTTTTCCTTTTCCTTTTAAAGACTTTATCCTTCTTTTTTTCTTTCCAAAGTCTACATATATTTTTAAACACACTGTAAATTGTTTAGACCCCTTTTTTTTTTGCCTAAAACTATCTTTATTGTATCTCTTTTTCTGTCATGTGAGTCTTTAATTTGCTAAGTGATATGTCTAAGATTAAAGCTGTGGCTTTGATGGCTGGATCCAGCCCATTCCTCATCTTTCTGAGATTCTAGCCTCATGACAGAGGCACTGGCCAGAGCCATGTTTATTGTTACAACTCTATGGTGTTTCAAGGTCCGTGTAGCTGCCAATTACCCAGGTCTGTCTGTTTTCTCACTTCCAGGAAAGTCCAAGGATGATACTTTAGATTTTCTCTCTCCTACACTTCCTGTGACCTGTGGGAAGGCCAAAGGAATTTTGTTCAAGCAGAAAATGAGGCAAGGTAAGTGCCCACTGTTTTGATTCTCTGGTTTCTGGAGAGCGCTAAATGGGAAAATAGTGCCCTGTTCACAGCTCATCAGGAAGCAAAACCAAAAAGGCCTCCCTGGAAGGCGTTTTCAGAGTTTTCCATAGGTGTACCTAGAAACCAATGAGTCATCTCAGGCCCCTGTGATTATGCCCCACCCCTTCAATATCTTGGAGGGTTTATGGAGTCCTGAATCTGAAAGAGGAACCCAGATTTCCCCACCTCTGCTTCTACCCCTGAAAAAAAAGACATGGGAAGGAGGAGAATCACAATGGGGAGGCTCAGAGGCTTGTGGTAAATTCACAGAGAAGCCAGGTTGATCCTGTAAAGGTCTTTTTTTTTTTTTTTTTTTTTTTTTTTTTTTTTTTTTTTTTTTTTACAGGATCCTCATGAAAATGCATTCAGAATGAATCAGGGGATTGGCTCACTCCAAAAGAATTTTTAAGGGAAGGGAAAAGGTCCAAGTCAAAAGACTGGAAGAGGGATATAAGGTGCAAGCAGAAGACACTGAGATTCCTGGAGCAGGTATGCTAATGGCCAAGGGTGGTGGATTCGAGTCCTGGAAGGAGTGGAAATCCAATAGCAAAAATGTGTACTAGGCAGCATGGCTTACAAAGATCTGGGTGTTCAAACAGAAAATGTTGTTAAGTGAAAAAGTCAGAGGTGTAGGTGCCCGTGAAGACCTTACACATAAGCAAATGGACAGAGAATTTTAAGGCAGGCCAAGTTTTTTTGTGATCAGAGATTTAAGAATCTTAGCCTAGGCAAATGGATAGATCTAGAAAGCATTATACTGAGTGAGGTAACCCAGACTCAGAAAGACAAACAAAATATTCACTCATTCATAAATGGTTTTTAGACACAAACCAAAGAAAAACCAGACTGCAATTCACAACAGCAGAGAACCTAAATAAAAATGAAGACCTAATCTATATGGAAAGTCGAAAAAGACAAGATCTACTGAGTAAATTGGGAGCAAGGGAGAGAGTAGAAGAGAAGGGGGAGGAAGGCAGAGGAGCAGAGAAAAATATATAGCTCAATGAACACAATTTAAAAAAAGAAAAAATGTGAGGTGACAAAAGTTAAAAAATTAGCCTAGTGGGTTTGGGTAAGAAGTTAGGTTGAAACCAGAGCCAGCCAAAGAAACCCATCCTGCCCTGAACCCAGAGCCCATTAAAGAAACACAGTTAGGCCCTTTTACCGTACATTAACTGCACGCAAAGAATTCCCTGTGTCCCCAGTCTAGTAAGCCTTTACAGAAGGCACAGTTCATGCACCCCTTTAAGACATTTTGAGCCACCTCAGTTGTGGCAGTGACCCCACCAAGGCACCTCTGAGCACTCTCTAACCTGTAATACCTGCAGAAGGCTTGAATTGCTGTGATTCCTGGACAGAGTCTCCCAATAATACTCAAACTCTTATCACATATGGGGGCGCTAGTGAGAACAATGGGTAAAGGCACTTTCTGTGCAAGCCTTGCAACCTGATTCAATCCCCAGCACCCACGTAAGTATTGAAGGAGAGAATGGAATGCACAGAGTTGTCCTCTGACCTCCAGGTGTGCACTGTGGCACAAGTTCACACCACAATAAAGCTTTTTGCTCTAAATAAACTTCAGACATTACAGGGATGGATGTGTAAGGATTGTACCTGAAGGAGAAGAATGGAAAGAGAGATTGGGAGAGAAATGAGACAGGAGAGCTTGGGTCTTGGGTTTAAGTAAAGGGGAAAATTATTTTATCACTAAGGGGAATTTAAAAGAAGAAGCAGTTTGGCCCTAACCCTTAGGAGAAGAAGCTCATTTCTCTCCCCACTCTGTGGGTTTCATACCTAGTCTGATATCTAAGTGTGGGTATTTTCTAAAATGGGGGAACCTCAGTGTACCCTCAAAAGAGCAGCTTCCCTGATAGTCTCTCTCGTCAACATTTTCTCTTTCAGAATGGACCTCTCTGAATTTCCAACAGGAACTTCAAGAAGAGCATGACTAGCAGATGAAATCCTGATACATGCTCAGCTGCTGTGTCACATACAGAGGCCTCTGAACTTTGCCTCCAAGCTCCCTCGTGTTCCTGCTCCGAGGCCCTTCCTGTTTGGGCAAGGCAATCCATCACAGCTGGTCCAACACTGGGGTACTGGCTCACAATACCCTTGTTCACAGGTGATTTGCAATGGAAAAGGACATGCATCTTGGATATTATAGACAAAGCTGCTGGTGTCTGTGTGTCTTAGAAAATGATGTTGATATTAGGATGAGTGCAAACTAAAGATGCAGAAATAGAAGGATTTAATGCAAGGAGCAAATATGCTCAGTGCTACACGCTTATTGCTTGTAGTACCTGGGTCAAGTGTGGTGCTCCAAATGAGCTTTGTCTGCAGTGCCTCCCTCCCACTCCAGGGCAAATGGTAATCACCTGTCAGCTGCACCAACTGTCTCCAGGTTAGAGTTCTTCACTTTGGTGTTATCTGCGAGCTCCTTTCAGATGAGACCTTCCAGAGGCGATGCTGTGTCTCCTTCTAGCCCAGGATACAGGCCTGACCCTTGGCTAATTTCATTTAAAGTTTAAAGAAAAGGTCCCCAGTGCCACTTATAATAGAAACTGTTCTTCTTCCGTGCTGATTGAAAGACACTGGGGGCTGGAGAGATGGCTCAGAGGTAAAGAACACTGGCTACTCTTACAGAGGTCCTGAGTTCAATTCCAGCAACCTCATGGTGGCTCACAACCATCCCTTAATAAGATCTGGTGTACTCTTCTGCACTTCAGGATACATTCAGGATGAGCCCTGTATACATAAAAAAAAAATCTCTTTTTTAAAAAAGGATGCTTATTGTGAGGTTGCTACCAAATTCCACTGATACTATAAAATATGTTGTTACAGGTCCTGGGTAAACTTTTAAAACACATACATATAGAATTCCATAGGCATTGCTGTGGTCTTATTGTTCCCTACCAAGACCTATGCTGAGATTAAATCTCTATCATGAGTTAGTAAGAGAAATGCTTAATCCACTTATGCTATGTTGAGAACAACCTGTGGGTTGTGACCCCTTTAAAGGTCAAATGACCCTTTCTTGGGGTTTATCTAAAACCCTCGGAAACATCAGATATTTACATTCATAACAGTGTCAAAATTACAGTTATGAAGTAGCAATGAAATTAATTTTATGGTTGGGAGTCACCATAACATGGGAAACTGTATTGCAGGGTCACAGCATTAGGAAGGCTGAGAAATACCGACTTATGGTACTTGGAGGTAACTACAGATGAGGTTGTGAAGGTGGGGGTCCTCATCTGTTAGGACTGTGCCTGTATAAGAAGAAGAGAGCAGGCCAGGTTGGTACCCCATCCATTAGTCCCGCACTTAGGGAGCTGCAGGAGCTGACTTAGACCCTAATTAGTAAGTGTAAACAAACAACTAGACACCTGCAAAGAATCAATTAAGAGAACAAAGTAATTTCCTGATGTGGTGAGCATCTGTGGAGGAAATCAAGAGTCTGATAAGGAGAGAGGGAATGGGGAAAATCTAATTAGTGACACAAAGACCATCTCCTGGATACTTCCAGAACACGAGGAAGAGCACAAGGTAATGGTTACATCTGAGAAAGTGACATGCCCAGGGAAGATGTGGGCACTTAGTGACCTGTGGACCAAGGGTCTGGGTGGGTGTGAAAGGTGAAGGTGGCCGAAGAAGTCACAGGCAGATCAAGAACAGCAGGAACTGTATCACACCCAAAAAAGCACAAGCATAGCCCATGTAATCGATGGGGCAGTGAGCAGCAGTGACAGTGTGTGAGGGATCTGGCTCTGGCCTTTCTCTGTGCCATCCAACATGCCTTAGCGGTGGCTGACCACTGGGGGAAAGAGAGTCACTTTTCTTCCGCGTGTGGCTACTAGTAGGTTGTCCTTGTTCAAGTAGATGGCCCCACAGACACAAACTCATGGGTAGCACTAACTGGACTCAGTAAAATGTATGCTTTAAAAAGTAAAAGACCAGTTTATGGATTGAGAGAGTGATGTGTTGGGGAGGTCTGGGTTGGTTTCTAAAAGCTACCTAGGGAACAGGAGAGCTCACATCTTTGGCAACTCCAACTCCATGATCCTACACTGTCCTCTGGCCTCCCAGGTTCCTGCATGTATGTGTGTATGAAAGCATGCACACAAGCACACATGCACAGAAGGGAAATCAAAGGCAACAAAGTAACCCCCCACCCCAGGATGAAGACTGGCACAACCCTTTAAAGACCCCTAATGAGCCTGAACCAGGATCTTTGAAAAGACTTCACTGGGAGTTCTGTGTCACCCTGTCTAATATTTTCCAAATGTATTTGACCCCCAAGAGCCCCCACCCAGGGCACCCATGAGGACTCTGTGGTTTTAGATTTGAACCAAGGCTAGACCACAGAAGAGAGACCCCCTCTGTACCTCCTGTGGAGGCACCGATAGTCACTTTCCAGCCAAATACAATCAGAGCAGCAGGCTTGACCCAGACTGTCCCAGGGATTGGGGAGAGAGCAAGGGAGGAGGGGAACAATGCAAGTTAATGCAGGGTATGTGTCTGTGTGTGCGTGCCACACACTCATGTGCACCAGGCTGAAAAAGGCCACCCTGATGCCTCACTAAACCCTAATACATGCTAATGGGGAGGGTACTGTTTAATGAAAATGTCATACTGTATTTTCTGAAACCCCTCCAAAAAATCTAGCACAGAATTCCTGGACATCCTAGGAATATGGCAGTAAGGACTTCCTTTATCCTTTTACAAAACTGTACCAGGAAATACCATTCCCCCACCACCAAAATAAATAACTATTAAAGCAGGAAGAATTAGTACACCAGACAGATGTAAATAAAGTTGAAATGTTTGTTCTAAGCCACATATACCCAAGCTTACAGGAAAATGATTAAAATTGGTAATTTATATCTAAATGATCTATATAAAAGCTTATTAAAATCATGTATTCATTATTCAGACAAGAGGCTAGACTTTTAGAACAGCAGGAAAGAGCAAAGGGAATTGAGATTTCCCTAGATCAAATTCTAGGTGAAGGACTTTTTTCCGATCCTCTGAAACAAGCTAATTATGATGAACACACCTTATCCATATATACTACAGCAGCCTTAAAGGCTTGGGATGGGGTTCAAGACCCAGGACAGAGAATGGAATCATATATCAGAGTTAAACAGGGTCAGAGAGAACCCTTTAGTGACTTTTTACAAAGACTAACTAAAGCTGTACAAATAGGGGTATCTGACCCAGAAGCAAGACGTATAATTATTGAGTCTTTGGCTTATGAGACTGCCAATGTGGAGTGCAAAAGGATCTTGGGGCCTTTAAAGATCAGATCAGTGCCCTTGGATGAATGAGTCTTGCATACTCTGAATGTTGATACATTTGACTATGGCACTGAAGCATGGGTAGAAGAAGCAATTTCCAATGGTAAAAGAAGGCATCAAGAGATACCAAATGTTTTAATTGTGGCAAAATGGGACATATGAAAAGGAATTGTAGACAACGGATTTCCAGGAATACTAATAATGCCTCTTCTAGAAATAACAAAAATAGAAGGACTCAGCCTTCAGGTTTATGTAGGAGATGTGGGAAAGGCAGACATTGGATGAATGAGTGTAAGTCAACAAGAGATAGACAAGGCAACCTGTTACAATTGGGAAATGCAATGGGGGGCCTCTCGCAGGTCCCCATGTCGGATGTGGTCCAGTCATTTCTGGTTACTGCAGAGAACGTGCCTCGTCAGGAAAATTAGAAAGCCCCATGCCTGCTGTTACAATCAATAATGCCCTGAAGGATGAGTTACGTGTATAATGGCAGACTTCTATAAGTGATCAAAGACCAAAGCTAAGAGTGTGTGTAAATGGCATTTTTATTACTGGCCTACTGGACACAGGTGTGGATGTAAGTATCATTACTCCAGAATCTTGGCATCTGTATTGGCCTCTTCAGGACATAAATGTTCAGTTCCTGGGAATTGGAACCCTATCTCAAGTAAGGCAAAGCACGAGATGGGTTGAATGCATAGGGCTAGAAGGGCAACTAGGAAAACTAAGACCATATGTAGCCAATATTGCAGTGAATTTATGGGGCCGTGACTTATTACAGCAATGGAATACCCAAATTAACATTCCTGCTGCTTCTAGAGCCTATATTTCTGAGGAAAATATTAAAAGATATTACAGACGGTGGAAACCGGCCATTTGAACTGTACAAGAACACAAAGCAATTGATGCCCCTTCAGAGATACCAACAGCCCTGCCTCTGAAATGGTTGACTGAGAAACCAATATGGACAAAGCAATGGCCTTTAGCTGAGGAAGAGTTACAGGCTTTAGAACAGCTGGTACAAGAGCAATTAGATGCTCGACATATAGAAGAATCTACCAGCCCTTGGAATTCTCCTGTATTTGTGGTTAAGAAAAAGTCTGGTAAACGAAGAATGGTGACAGATCTCAGGACTATCAACAAGGTTATTCAACCTATGGGCCCTCTGCAATCTGGAATTCCATTGCCCTCTTTATTACCAAAAGGATGGCCTCTCATAGCTATTGATTTAAAAGATTGTTTCTTCACTATACCTTTACAAGAAAAAGATAGAGAAAAGTTTGCCTTCACAGTGCCTACTTATAATAATTCTCAACCTTTGAGGAGATACCAGTGGGCCCTCCTCACCCAGGGCATGTTAAACAGCCCCACCCTGTGTCAATATTTTGTAAATCAACCATTGGAAATAATATGCAAGCAATTTCCCAAGTCTATAATTTATCACTACATGGATGATATTCTGTTATCTGATCCAAACATGGATACCGTGGAAAGACTGTTTGAAGAAATAAAGATAGTTTTACCTAAATGGGGATTGCAGATTGCTCCTGAAAAGATTCAGAGAGGAGATTCTGTTAATTATTTAGGCTATAAAATAGGTTTGCAAAAAATTAAGACACAAAAGGCACAAATTAGGAGAGATCAGCTACGGACTCTTAATGACTTCCAAAGACTGTTAGGAAACATTTTCAGCCTACGATCAGCTGTTGGGATAACACCTGATCTAATAATTCATTTGAACAAAACATTGGATGGTGATAAAGACTTGAACAGTCCCAGAGAATTAACAGCTAAAGCAATAAAAGAACTGACAATGATTGAGGAAAAATTTCAAGAGGCACATGTGGACAGGGTGAATCCAGAGCTCAGTTGTATTCTCGTCATATTATCTTCCAAAATTTCTCCTACAGTATTTTAATGCAGAGAGATGATATTATCTTGGAATGGATCTTTTTACCACATAAACCAAGTAAGAAACTAAAGACTTATGTGGAAAAAGTCTCTGAATTAATTATAAAAGGCAAATTGAGACTTCATCAACTAGCAGGCATAGACCCAGCAGAAATTATAGTGCCTTTCACTGCTGATGAACTAAAAAAGTTATGGGAAGATAATGAACCATGGCAAAGATCATGTGCTAATTTTTTTTGGGAGAAATTAATAACAACTATCCAAAAAGCAAGAGGTTTAACTTTATAAAGAGAACTTCTTGGATTTTTCCTCGAATTGTCCATGATGCTCCAATAATCGGAGCCCATACATTTTATACTGATGCTAATAAATCAGGGAAGGCAGGTTACAAATCAGAAGACTCGAGTAAGGTGGAACAAATTCCTTTTGATTCTGTCCAGAAGGCAGAATTATATGCCATTCTTATGGTGCTAAGGGATTTTAAAGAACCTCTTAATATAGTTACTGACTCACAATACGCAGAAAGAGTTATCTTACATATTGAAACTGCTGAATTTATACCTGATGATACAGAACTAACCTCATTGTTTATCCAGGTACAAGATACAATCAGGAACAGGCTTTGCCCTATGTATATAACACACATCCAATCCCATATGGGTCTACCAGGTCCTCTAGCACAGGGTAATGCAGAAATTGATCAATTGTTGATTGGTAGTGTGTTGCAGGCCTCTGAATTTCATAAAAAACATCATGTCAATAGCAAAGGCTTGAAGAAAAAGTTTTCTATTACATGGCAACAAGCTAAGGAGATTGTAAAGAAATGCCCTACTTGCTCTTTCTATAACCAAACACCACTGCCTGCAGGGGCTAATCCAAAGGGCACTCAAAGGAATGAAATCTGGCAGATGGATGTGTTCCACTTTGCAGAATTTGGCAAATTAAAATATGTACACCACACCATTGACATTTATTCAGGTTTTCAATGGGCAACTGCTTTAAGTTCAGAAAAAGCTGATTCAGTAATCACTCATTTATTAGAAGTTATGGCCATCATGGGTATACCTACACAAATAAAGATGGATAATGGTCCAACTTATGTCTCTAGGAAAATGAAATGGTTTTTTGCTTATTAAAATATTAAGCATGTTACAGGTATACCATACAATCCTACAGGTCAAGCAGTCATAGAAAGATCAAATCGGACTATAAAGGATATGTTGAACAAACAGAAAAGGGTGGAAAACACCCCCAGAAATAGGTTACATAATGCTTTATTAACCTTGAATTTTCTCAACGCTAATGAGAAGGGGTCAACGGCTGCAGAAAGACATTGGATAATGGAAAAATCTGCTGAATTAAATCAACCAGTTTATTTCAAGGATGTGCTGACCTCGCAATGGAAGCCAGGAGATGTGTTATGTTGGGGAAGGGGTTTTGGTCTTGTCTCCACAGGAGAGGAAAAATTGTGCATACCATCTGATGGAAGAAGGTCATTGGTTAAATAAAGAAATTTCCTTGGCCCTGATAGGACAGAAAATTAGGTAGGTGGAGTAAACAGAACAGAATGCTGGGAGGAAGAGGAAGTGAGGTAAGACGCCATGCTTCTGCTGTCCGGGGCAGACGCGATGAAGCAAGCCGCCAGGTCAGACATGCTGAATCTTTCCTGGTAAGACTGGTGCTACACAGATTATTAGAGATGGGTTGATCAGGATATGAGAATTAGCCAGTAAGGGCTAGAGCTAATGGGCCAGTGTTTAAAAGAATACAGTTTGTGTGTAGTTATTTTGGGGCATAAGCTAGCCAGGTGGCCGGGAGCAGGGCGGCAGGAATGCAGCCCACAGCTCCCTTCAACAACCATCAAAATTAATAAAGGTTCAGTTTGAAGAGGAGAAGCCCCACTGGAAAAGAAAAATAACAATTAATTCACAAGGATGATGACCATACTGATGGTAAGAAGAAAATATTGGTTGGGGGCAGGGTTCTTTTCTTGTCTCCACAGGAAAGCACTCATCTTCAAAGAATTTAAGGGACCCTGGATATTTAAATACTGATGGATGGACACTAGTTATGACCCAATATGGATCAACATGAAATCCGAATAGGTTTTAGTACGTATAAACTATATATATATATAACTAAATCTGTAGAGCTGGTTTTGGAGTTGGACTATGGCTCAGTCCCTCTTCAATTCCAAGCCTGTTGATAAGAGATATCTCAGAGTTTCTGTCTCAGGTCAGGAGCCATGATATGGGACAGAATAAGAATAATAATATACTTGATAAACTTTCTTTGCTTTTCTTCATATCTGTGTCTGTCTTTATATGTCTGTATATGTCCTTGTAGTTAATGTTTAAATTTCCCATAACAAACAACAAATTTTCCTACAGTAATCTTTGAAGTTTCCAGGATGAAGATGGGGCCCAACAACATCCACTCCACCTGGTTACTATGATATCATGATTTTGATAGCACTAAAATTAGACCTGTTTTTTGGTACCAACTGTATAAGACAGTTTCAAATGGTGCACATTTTTGACAACACTCTGGCCAGACCTCCTCAAAACACTCAGAGGCTAGTTACAATTTTCTTAGACCAAATATTAATCTGGGAATTTTACCATCATTTGCTTTCACAAGACCCCCTAAGAAGAGCCTCGCCTCCATGTCAGCTGGAAGCAATCTTAGAGGACGACGTCCCCTCTCCCAACAGAGTTTGCCCTCAGGTTTAGGGACATCATTTAGTGGTTGGTATAGGGTTGAGGGGATGGGGAAGGTATTTTATGGGATTAGGGGTGCTTATTTGAAAAAAAAAGGGATTAACTGGTTTGATGGGATGATTGGTATTTGTGAATTATTGTTTTTAGAAAATTATATTGGTGTTGATTCTTGTATATTAATATATTGAATATTGAATATGAGTATGCTTCTACCTCTATTCATTGTATGAGAGTATGTTTATAGCTCTGCTTATATTTACCATATTGCAATGTACATTTCTACCTCTGATATGACATTGTTTACATTTGGAGATCATTGTCCTCATAATTTGCATAGTTGTTTATTCTCTTAGTCCTCAAGTTAGATAGAAATCGAGAATTATAAATCAATAGTCATATATGTTTGTCATATTTATAGTTAGGATAATCAGGTTCTTTAGATAAATAGAGACTATATTTAGTATAGATAGTATAATCTTCAACCTCTCTGAAGAGCTGTAGAAAATGGCCTTTAATCTAACCTAGAATTTCGTGCCTACGAGACACAATCACTCCTGGCAACACCGCTCTGCTCCTGAGAGAACGTTGAGCACCAAAGTCACTCCACTGGGAGCTTGTCCTCTTCTTGGCACAACTGGCCTTTGAGCAAAAGAAAAGCTCATACCTTGACTACTGACAAAGATACAAAATATCCCTAAGTGGATGAAACAGGATTGTCTTATCTTGTCAAGACAGGGTAGAATAGTTCTAAAAAAATTCCTTGCCTTTGATAATGGTATGTCAGTTATGTTAGGCCTTAGCCAAAGTTGGTTGACTCAACATTGCAAACGAGACTTTGGGTGATTGCCCAGGTAGCCAGTTGTCTCTGTAATTTGTTGCACATTTTGGAAGTTTCTCATTTGTACTTTCTGGTTGCTTAAGTAATATTACTTGCCTTCTCAGATCTTTGATGGAGTTGAAGATTAGATAATCGTAGTTACCCTCTACATTATTTAGACTCCTTGAAATAGAATGTTTAGTAAAACTTTTGTTATATGTTTCTTGCTTAATATTGTTTGTCATTTGTAATTTTATATTTATTATTTGTTCCTATTGTATATAGTTGTATTTGGTTTGGTTCTGTCTTATTTAGACAAAAGGGGGAGATGAAGGGGAAGCCCCAGACAATCACCTTGTTTGTAGGGCGGGTACCCTTTAGGCCAATATTTACCTATAAATCTGGCAGGTGTGCTCCCCACCTCCCCTCTTGGTTCCGGCACTTGGTTCCTGCTCCTGCTCTGGCGACTAGGCTCCTTTCCTGATGGTTGGTGCTTTGTGAGTCTTAACCCCAAAATAAATGCCCCTTTAAATACTAACTGGTGTGGGATTGTTTTGCTCATCACTCCCCATTGTGATTCTCCTCCTTTCCACGTCAAGAGGGGATTTTTTTTCAGGGGTAGAAGCAGAGGTGGGGAAATCTGGGTTCCTCTTTCAGATTCAGGACTCCATAAATCCTCCAAGATATTGAAGGGGTGGGGCATAATCACAGGGGCCTGAGATGACTCATGTGGTTTCTAGGTACACCTATGGAAAACTCTGAAAATGCCTTCCAGGGAGGCCTTTTTGTTTTTGCTTCCTGATGAGCTGTGAACAGGGCCCTATCTTCCCATTTAGCGCTCTCCAGAAACCAGAGAATCAAAACAGTGGGCACTTACCTTGCCCTCATTTTCTGTTTGAACAAAATTCCTTTGGCCTTCCCACAGGTCACAGGAAGTGTAGGAGAGAGAAAATCTAAAGTATCATCCTTGGACATTCCTGGAAGTGAGAAAATAGACAGACCTGGATAAGTGAGGAGGCCAGCACTGAAAGACAATGTCCACTGTCATTACCTGCTATCACTTTACACTTTATAGGGTTCCCAGCAGACCTGGTCAGAGGCAGAATCTTGGCTTTGCAGTTTCCTAGAAAGCCCACTGAGATTGCAATGGTGTTTGTTATCCAGTCTGAGTGGGGGATTTGCATCTGTCAGATCTTGATGTGAGTGAGAGGCAGAGCTACAGGTAACCCTGAATTACTATTATAAACCCTGGGGGAAGGGTGTTGCAGATTATCCCAGTGTGGGGATCTTTCAAGGTTCTCTGTCTCCATGGAAACATCTTTGCTAATTTCCTGTGGTAAGTATAGCTCTAAAGAAGACAGATGTCCTGAACATGCTTGCAACAGATGAAGGGGCAGTGTGGGGGGTTAGGGTGCTGCAAGGAGCAAGCTAACATGAAGGGTCAGGCCACAAACCATCACTCTCTCTATCTCACCTGTGGCAGGTACCCTTTGTACCTCGAATGTGATGGGCCTTTGGTTTTGAGCATATCTAAAGCCACATACTCTACCCCTAACGGTAGTTTCCTGGTGAATTCTCAGTGGCGCTGAGTTTGGCTTAGCCACATTTGCCCATTTCAGCAAAAGGCCTTTACTGATGAAACCTGGAAGGCCTTTCTGGGGCTCTTCAGCATCTGCCAGCCCCATTCTAAAGGAGCTGCAGCAGCTGGTTAAGACCCTCATTAGTGTGAGCTAACAACCAGGAGCCTTCAGCGATTAAAGATAACAACCATTTCCTGAAGTAAAGAACTTCTGTGGAGGAAGCCTGACAGGGAAGGTGAGCAGTGGAAAGGTGGAAAAACAATTAGTGACCCCAAGACCAGCTTCTGAATACTTCCAGAACACAGGGAGAAACAGAGTAATGGTTACACCTGAGAAGATGACACACCCAGAGAAGATCTGCAAACTTTCTGACCTGTGGTCCAAGGTGAGTGTTTGCTCGGGAGCATCACCTCAGCTCCCTAATACCCCTTTGTATAAAAAGTCTGGATTGTTTGCCTGGGGCTTCACCCCAGCTCCTGGCATAAGATCCTTCCCCTGGGAGTTGCCTCAGTCCAACTCCGCCTCTGAGAAAGCCTGCCAAGTGGTGACCCCTCCCCAGGGAAGGTCAAGACCTCTCCCATGTGTTATTTAAACTGCCCCCCAGAGAATGAACACATGGTCTTGGGATTTTGTGTGGTCTCCCCTTCCCTCTCTTCTCTGCTCCATGCTTTCTGGGGGCCACCTGGGAGCACTCCATTAAACCACGGTATCTTTTAATTTGCTTTGATTTGATCTGATTGGGATTATTTGAGTCAGCAGAAAGGTTCATCTAAGAGAAAATACTTAATATTTGGAGCTCCCTCTGGTAGGGAGAGTGCCTATCCTCTTCCCTCTCCTCCCCTCTCCAAGCTTTCCTGGAGGCACCCGGGAACACTCCATTAAACATGGGCATCTTTAATTTGGTCTGATTGGGATTATTTTGTGGGTGGAGAGGTTCATCTAAGAGAAAATATCTAATATGGGATGGGAGTGGAGTGGCAGCATAAGTCACAGGCAGAGCAAGAAGATCAAGAATCACATCCTTCATCCTCCTAAGGCCAAGGCAAAGACAGCCCATTTAACAGATGGGGCCGAGGCTCTGAGGTAAGAAGTTTGCACAGCACTGACAGTGTGTGAGGTCTGACCGTGGGATATAGATGTATCATCCAGCATGCCTCAGCAGGAGCAGCTGGCAGGTGATGGGGTGCATGTCGCTACCAGTAGGCTGCCCATGCTCCAGTGACTGGCCTCACACCCAGCACTAACTGAACCCTGTTTAGGAAGATGGGAGAGGGATGTGTGGGACTGGAAGTGGGGAAAGCTGTAGAGGCGAATAGAAGATGGGCAAGATCAAAGCATATTCTATACATGATGACATCTTAAAAGAGTAAATAAAAATATTATTTTTGAAAAGCCAAAATGGCTCAGTAGTACTCCTAATGTCACAAGCACCTAGGCCAACTCAGAAGTTGCAGTCTAGAGCAGAAGCTAAGCTGAGGGACAGTGGTCAGCACCGGTCTGGGTTCCTGCTTCCTCAAGTGTTTCATAAAAAAAGAGTAAGAGGTGTTTGGGATTGTTCACTGTGCTTTTTCATGGTGAAGAACAAAGTCTTCAGAAGTACCCTGGTGGATTTTTAGTTCATCTAAGTGTTTTCCCTTATAACTGAGTCCAATCATGAAGATCAAAGGACAACATGAAGGGCAAGTACTTTGTCTCATCCAGGCCTCTGCATAAGGTCTCAGAGGAATAGCCCACTGAGTGTCCATTACAAGAATGTTCCAGCAGAGGGCAGCATAACCCAGATATAAGCTTTTTGTTTATGCAGACAGGGTTTCTGTCCTCAAACTAGTTTTACAGACCAGGCTTGCCTCGAACTCAGAAATTCCTCTGCCTCTGCTTCCCCAAGTGCAAGGATTAAAGGTAAGTTCCACTACTACCTGGCTCATTTTTATACTGTTATATTACCAAACAACTTACTTCACTTTAAGTAAAGTTTTTAAAATTATTGGTTTTAGCTATGAATAATGTACAAATAGGTAGACATAAACATAGACACAGATTTTTGGAAGTTCTTAGTTATCTTTAAGGTTGTAAAATCTAAAGGGTGGAGACCCTCTCTCTGCCTTAGGTCTCAGCTGAGATGACCTGAGGATATAACCTTATGACCTCTGGCTATGTTCCTTTAACAAAAACTCCTCAGCCACAGTAGACCATTGCCTCTCTTTGCCCCTCTCACTCCTATCCTCATTCTTTCTCTCTCCTAATATTGAATCCATGAATCTCCCCACCCCTGTGCCAGCTCTAAGGGACCCTGCCATCCTGAGCCTTTCCAATGGCAGGTCCCACCATAGCCTTACCCTGTGCTTTGGATATCTGAGCATGTCCAGTCCTTGCCTTCTGAGACCTGGTCACCATCTTCAAGTTCCTGGTTGAGTCATTCTTCCTCTGAGTCCTCTGATCCACCACTTTGGGCTTCTTCTGGACTCCTTGTCCAGGTGAGGCCACCCCTGGGCTAAGAGAGACTCATGAATGGATGTCCCAGTGGAACTTCCCTTCTTTCACAGACTTCTTTCCACCTTCCACCCTCCCTTTCAGATCTCCATGCCTCACTTTTCTTTTTCTGTTTTTTTTTTCTGATGTGCACCATGCTTTCTCCCCTAATTATGTTCTCCATATGTTCTCCCCCCAGGGAGTTCTCAGAAGAATTAACTAGATGAATATGGGAGGGTTATTGGTGGGTTGGGGCATTGCTTTCTGTTTCATGTTTGTAAGACTCCTGAACCATGAGGTAGTACCATCAGAGCCAAAAGGCAAAGCCCCGGGATTCTTCAGGTGGGGAGGGAGAGCCTTGCATGTAGCACACATGTGCAGAACAGACAACATTTAAAGAGAGAGATACTTCTCATGGCCAAAGCACACAGACATACAGGAGGGACAGGCACAGTGCCTGCCATGAAGGCAGCTCCCAGGAGTGCCAGTGAGGGTGTGGCTGAGAGTCAGAGGCTCTGCTGGTGGACCAGTGAGGAGAGGGAGAGCATAGTGCTTTTCATTGCTAGGACTTAGGACGTGGAAATCACAGGACAGCTACAGCCCACTGACAAAGGGCTCCTCTCCAGAGCTCTTCTGGCACTTGTCCCATGAGCTGCCTGTGGTGGTTTCAAAGAAAATGGCCCCTAAAGGGAATAGCATTATTAGGAGGTGTGGCTTTGTTGGAGTAGGAGTGGCTTTGTTGGAGAAAGTATGTGATTGTGGGGGTGGGCTTTGAGGTCTCATATATGCTCAAACTATGTCTAGTGTCTCAGACCACTTCCTGCTGCCTGCAGGTCAAAATATAGGACTCCCAGCTACTTCTCCATCACCATGTCTGCCTGCAAACCACCATATTGCACCATGATGACAATGGGCTAAACCTCTGAAAATGTTAGCCACCCAATTAAATGTGTTTTCTTTATAAGAGTTGTTGTGCTCATGGTGTTTCTTCACAGCCAAGAAACTCTAAGCCATGGACCCTCACGGCTAGGACGCAGGCTCTTTTACATTTTATTTCACAGAATGAAGTTGTTAATTCTCCCTTTACTTTGGAAGGATGGTGCCATCATGAACATAAAAAGGAAACCAATCACTCTTCATCCTTCACCTTGGACCACTGCCACCCACCAGCATAACAGAGTTCACTGGTTACTCAGTGACAAAACTGGTCCCGTGAAATTTAAAACCAGATCACCACACTATCCAGAGATCGCTGTGTGCCTTCTCATTGAGTTGAGAGCAAACTCTATTCCTTCTCCACCAGATTTTTGGTCCCTCAGGAGCCTCCTCTAGCCTCCCTTGCCTCCTAACCTCACCTTGTGTGGGTCTTTTCTTCTGCCGTTTTTGTAGGTGTTGACCAGATGCCTCCTTTCCTTTTTTTTTTTTTTGCTAAGAAGAAAGAATACAGTCTTTTATAGTCACCAATATAGACCTATCAATCTTTTCTATTTAGAAAAATTATATAATATTTTTCTTCATTAATTGTGTGTGTACATGTGTATGTGCATATGTATTTATGTGTATGTATGTATGCTTGTGTGTATGTGTGTGTACAAGTGTATGTGTGTATATATGTGTATCTGCATGCATGTGTATGTGTGTGCCTTAACCTTGAGACAGCTCTCCAAGATCACCCCTAACCTGTCAATCTTTTCTATTTAGAAAAATTAAATAATATTTTTGTTCATTAATTGTGTGTATATATGTGTATGTGCATGTGTATTTATGTATATGTATGTATGCATGTGTGTATGTGTGTGTACATGCGTATGTGTGTATATATGTGTATCTGCATGCGTGTGTATGTGTGTGCCTTAACCTTGAGACAACTCTCCAAGCTCACCCCTAACCTGTCAATCTTTTCTATTTAGAAAAATTAAATAATATTTTTGTTCGTTAATTGTGAGTTATATGTGTATGTGAATGTGTATTTGTATGTATGTGTTCTTGTGTGTGCATATGTATGTATGCTTGTGTGTATGTGTGTGTACATGTGTATGTGTGTGTATGTGTATCTTCATGCATGTGTATGTGTGTGCCTTAATCTTGAGACAGCTGTCCAAGCTCACCCGTAACCTTTTAAAGAATCAGCTGGGAAGGAGAGATCAGAGGTTGAACATGAAAGAACAAACGTCAAGGACTGCAGTGGGACCATAGTCTTTTATCCTGTCACTCCAATTATTTTTAATAAAATGCTGATTGCCAGTTAATAATTAATGTAGGCTTCTGTGTATTTCTTTGGGACTGATGGCTGCAGAACTGGGTGGATCAGAAATATCAGTCAACAAATGGTACCCAACGTGTGGACAATAAAACCTGAGAAAGCTTGGGAAGTAATTCTAGACAGAAGAGAATAGAATTAAGCATGGCTTATTGATAGTAACATTTTCTCAGTTGGGCTCTGTTTGCTGGAGGCAAATTTGTCTCATTTAAGAGAGGCTTCCTGACTCAGCTTAAGCTAGAAAAACTTTGCAGCCCTTTTAAGATGCTCTACCACAAAACACTTAAATGGTATTTATGAATAGCTTACAGCATGCTTCTTGGTAGCTGCATGGACCTTGAAACATCATAGATTCATGGCAATAAACATGGCTCTGGCCAGTGCCAGTGTAATGAGGCTAAAATCTCAGAAAGCTAAGGAATGGGCTGGATCCAGCCAAAGCCAAGGCTTTAATCCTAGACATATCACTTAGCAAATTTGGGACTCACATGACAGAAAAAGAGATACAGTAAAGACAGTTTCAGGCAAAAATGTCTCTAAACAATTAACAGTGTGTTAAAAAAAATATGTAGAATTTGGAAAGAAAAAATAAAGGATAAAGTCTTTAGAAGAAAAAAGAAAAAAAAACGAGTACTTGGGTGTGGTGGCACACACCTTTAATCCCAGCACTTGGGAGGCAGAGATGTGTGGATTTCTGTGAGTTCAAGGACAGCCTGATCTACAGAGTGAGTTTTAGGACAAAAACACACAAAGAAACCCTGTATCAAAAAGCCAAAAATTCCAGATAAAAATAAAAGAAATAAGAGTTTAAAATGAAGCCAAATAAAGATGGAAAACACACAGAGTCTTGATACTGTATGTTATTATGCTCTCTTTGAATTGTCTGAATACTGAGGAAGGAGCAACAGCAGCTAATAGATATTTGCTTAAAAATGCTGCTGAATTATACCAAGATAGGTATTTTGTTTTTTTTTAATATTTATTTATTATGGATACAATATTCTGTTTACATATATGGCTGCAGGCTAGAAGAGGACACCAGACCTCATTACAGATGGTTGTGAGTCACCATGTGGTTGCTGGGAATCGAACTCGGGTCCTTTAGAAGAGCACGCAATGCTCTTAACCGCTGAGCCATCTCTCCAGCCCCACAAGATAGGTATTTTGAAAATACCTTGACTTCAAAATTGAACTCAAAATGTATGTTACTTTGGAGAAGAGATTTTGTTTTTGTTGCCACAGGAAATGAGAGGTTATAGATTCATTCTGGGTTAAGTAAAATCAGGTTTGATAAAAAAGACCCCCTGAGAAATCTCTGATAGGAGTGGATGGCCCAGATGTCTGAGTTCTACATCCAGAACTGATTCAAGACTGCTGCCTGAGATAATCAATCCTCTCAGGATACTCCAGTCAGGACTTGATCATAATTCTAAATTTTCTTTAGGTCACCATAAGATTATCAGCACCCCCAATTTGCAGGAAGTAGCCTTGAAAACTATACCCACATTCCCCCCAAATGCTTCTTGCCTGGATTGGTCCTTCCTTCCTGAACGAAGCCAGGGGGAGGCACAGCTGGGTGAGAAGGACTGGGATGCTCATCCAGAATCTCAGTGATTTGCAGTGAGCCTGCATGCGGCTCACTGACTCTTGATGAAGAGGACAGATGACTTTGTGGAGATGGTTGTGGTGGGGGTAGGGTCTGCATACTTCTCTTATTCTCTTCATAGGCAGTAACAACTGGAATTAGCAAAGGAACACACATCATGACCCTGGAAGTTATCTGGCAGATGGGATTGCCTAGTGCATCTTTTCCCACAGCACAGGAGGCAGAGTTACTGATTTTCCCCAGGTGCACAGAATGGGTTCATCACCACCCATGTCCATTTTGTGGCTGCTTTGGGCTTTTATTTTATTTGGACAATCAGTGCTATTTAGTCTCTGCTATATCACCAAAAATTGGGTTGACCATATAGAAACCTACTACTGTAGAAGCTCCCTCAAATGTACACATATATAAGTGGAATTTAAACAAAATTATCATATAACAGGGGTGACAATGCACTGATAAGATATCATATGCTACTAACTAAAATGCCTAGTTCCTGGAATGTGTCACATCTTTATCAGTCATTGACCAAAGGAGTACCAGAGGTCCCCCTGCCCCAAACATTACAGATTATTGCCAGTGCTATTGGTTACTCTGCATAACCTGCTAATAAGACCCTATTGATGAATGCACCATACACTTATTCCATCATGCAGGAAGAAATCATGCTTGTGTTCAACTAGAAGCTTCACCACCACGGACTATCATTCTTAGTGCTGAAGAAGGTCCTATGCACACTACCAGAGGTGAAAAGTCATCATCAGTCTCACACAGCTAGGAATGCTGTAAGTTACAATACTGTGACCTGCCGTACTCACTAGTGCAATAGTGGCACAAACATTATGGGCCTGACCAACTACCTTTCAATTGGACATAAGGGCAGTTTCATGAGATCGAACCCACATTCGACACTGTTAATATGTCCAAATATCTAAGACCAGATAAGTCATGGACCTCAAGTAAAACCTACTACATTAATTTTACTAAATGAACATAGCAACAGAATCACTACTAATAATGTTTTGCTATGCTCATCGTGATGGCTATCTTGGCCATGAACTTGACTACATCTGGAATTACCTATAACCCAAGTCACTGGGTACACCTGTGAGGGAATTTTCTTAATTAAATCATTTGAAGTAGAAAGCCCCATCTTAAATCTAGATTGTTTTAGGTGGTAAGCCCCACTTCTAATCTGGGACACACCTTCTTCTGACAGTTTATATAAAGGACATATAAAAGAAAGCTAGCTCTCTTTGCATGCTTGTTTTCGCTGGCAAGAACTGGCATTAGAGCTTATTTCTTTGGGATTTCAGAGTATACTCAAGACCAGCTAAGATACCCAGCCTCCTTGATTGAACAACTACTGTATTATTGAACATTCCATCGGTGGACAGCCATTGTTGGACTAGCTAAACTACAGCCTGTAAACCATTTTAATAAATCCTTGTTCTATAAATATTATAGACTCTACGAACACCAGCAAAGGGATGGTACCACCCACCGTGGGCTGGACCCTCCCCAATTCATCACTAAATATGAAAATGCCTTTCACTTGGATCTCATGGCAGCATTTCCTCAACTTTGGAGTACTAGTTCTAATGGGATATCTGTCATGTCCCCTCCTCAAAGCTCAGGGATCTGTGCTAAAGAGGAGGTGCAATGAGCAAAGGTGGTAGATGAGTCCATGGAAACAGCTTCCTTTGCACACAGAGGGACTGGTGCATACTGACCTCACAGAGTTCAACATGTGTCAACATGCCCAAGACCAAGTCCAAACCAGACAAACATCTGAGCACTGAGAATGGGAAGTGGGCACAAAGTTCCACTCCTAACAAAGAAAGTATTTGCAATTAATACGTGAAGGAGAAGGGAAAATCAGTTTTCTTCAATGGATTGACACTGGATAATCAATAACACTCCAGGTCAGGCCCCCATGCTGAGGAATCATTGGCTAGTACAAGATAGACTCCATTTTTGTCTTTTTCTTTTATCAGTTTTATTTGTGCTTTTTGTCTTTTGTTCTTATTTGGGTTTGAGGGTTTTTTTTTTGGCGGGGTATTCGTTTGTGTTTTGTTTTTTTTCTAACATAGGGTTTCATCTAAGTAAAAGCCCTGGCTGCCTTGGAACTTACTCAGTAGACCAAGCTGGTTTCAAAACCGCAGAGATCCAGCTTCCTCTGTTTGCCAAGTGCTGGGCTTAAAGGCCTATACTGGGCTTGAGTTTTCTAAGAAAGAGAGACAGAAAGACTATGAAGTGGGGTGGGTAGAGTGGGAGGAGCTAAGAAGAGTTGAGGAAGGGAGAGGATGTGACCAAATGTATGGAAAAGGTTTTGAAAAAGACAGCAAAAATAAATAAATAAATAAATAAATAAATAGAAGAAAGTTAAGCAAAACTGGGTTTTGACACATAAAATTAGATATTTTGTACCCAAGGATTTAATTTCCTATAATTTTAGTTTTATAGAACTTAGTCAATTGTGCAAAATATTAACATACAACTTTAATTGTGCAATATTAACAAAAGTCCTTATTTTAATAGATAAACACAACTCCCTGGAGTAGTAAATAAAACAAAGTCTCCTTAGCAGAGTGTATTGAGACCTTGATCTTCTGGTTTCTGTCCATTCCTGCAGGTCCTATTGCACCCTATGACCTGGCTATGTCAGTGGGACTGATCTATCATCTTCCTTTCCATCCCAACACCAGGCCCTTGGCTTCACACACTGTTCCCTTTTATAGATTGGGGCTGGTTTCTCCTAAGACTGTTCTTCATCATTTATTTCAGAATTTCAGAAATAAAGATGCCTTGATCGACAAATGGGAAAAGTCATGGACACAAACAAAGTTCAGGAAAAAAAAAAAAACACAGGCTGCACTGGCAGGGAGATGAGCCCAGTCAGGACTCGTAGGAGCTCAGATTATACTGGAAGCTCGTGTTCTCCTGGCCTTGCCGGGGCCAGATGCCTGGGCAGCTGCTCTGGTTTCGAGGTGAAGCCTACCCTCCACTGTACTCTTAGCTTAAGGAATCACCTCTCCTCTGGGGAGGAGCCTTTAGATGGTGAAGTGTCATCAATAGTGACCCCAGTGACAACAGTGTCACAATGCAGTGTGACTGTGTTTGGACTCTGCTGGGTATGTTCTCTCCAGTCTCCAGTGGTTTTATTGCCTGGTGATCCTCTTACTCCCACCTCAACTTGCCAGACCTGTTTTCTGCCCCTCTTTCTGTTCCTTTATTTGAGCAGCTACTATAGTTTGGATGTGGAATGTCCCCTCAAAACTTAGGTGTTGGTGTATGGATCCCAGGGTGACACTACAGCATCATTTCACAGCCAAGACCGTCACACAAGACAGCCACACAAGCACCCAGGCACCATGGTTCTCTTCAGCCTCCCCAGCCTGGATGGGCCTGCACCACTGAGTATCAGTGTACTCACGCACACCCGCATGCACACACACACTCACACACACACACACGCACACACACACATATACACACTCGCGCACACACACGCACGTACACACATGCACGCACACACAAACACATGCACGCACACACACGCAAACACACTCACAAACACACACACTCAAGCACACACAAACATACACATGCACACACACGCACAAACACATAAACACTCGCACATACACAAACACACGCACGCACACACACGCACACACACACACACACACGCACACACACACACACACACATCAGCAACACAGCTGGGCCGTTGTCAAGAGTGTAAGATTCCTAGTTTGGTTAAATTAATATTAAGTGTCTTTCCAAAGCCACTCCATGCATCTGATGCAAACGTGATCATTTGGAAAATGATGTCTAGGTTTTGTCCAGGAGAAAGGAATTCCTCAGATCATTCCTGAAACTGGATGGTAGGGGGTTGTTTGTAAATCTGTCAATAGTATATGAATAAGATTGTAGAAAACAGGGGCTGGAAAGATGGCTCAGTGGTTAAGAGCACTGCCTGCTCTTCCAAAGGTCCTGAGCTCAATTCCCGGCAACCACATGGTGGCTCACAACCATCTGTAATGAGGTCTGGTGTCCTCTTCTGGCCTGCAGACATACAGACAGAATATTGTATACATAATAAATAAATAAATAAATAAATAAATATTTTTAAAAAAAGATTGTAGAAAACATCACCACGTAGACATATTTGTAATTAAATTATTCAAAAATATTCTAGGATCCATTGTTCTCTCTGTCTAACGACCCAAAAACATGTGCCATCTTTTAAATTGCTCTCAGAACAGATTCCCAGGAGTTCCGTAGCTGTCTTAGTTAGAGTTACTACTGCTGTGATGGGGTGGAACAGCAAGACCAAATAAACTTGGGGAGGGAAGGGCTTATCTGACTTCCACTTCCACATCACTGCACATACACACAAACACACACATGCACACACACGCACACACACACAAACACACACACATGCATGCACACACATGCACACACACACACAAACACACACACATGCACACACACTCTCACACACACAAACACACACACATGCACGCACACACAAACACTCACACACAAACACACACATGCATGCACACACACACATGCATGCACACACACAAACACACAAACACACACACATGCACACACACACTCTCTCACACACACAAACACACACATGCACAAACACACACGCATACACACATGCACACACACAAACATACACACATGCACACACACAAACCCAGTCTAGAAACGACACTACCCACAATGGGCTGGGCCTTCCCCCATGGATCATTATGAAGAAAATCCCTTCCCGCTGGATCTTTGGAAGGCGTTTTCTCAAGTGAGATTCCTTCCTTTCCAGTATCTGTAACTTGGGTCACATGTACTTAAGACGAGTCAGCACAACAGCTTCACACAACACAAGTTTATTTAACAACTATGTCAGTGAGACATCGGGTGTGGACCTCACCAGCCCTTTGTCTGTTCCTAGAGGATAA